>NC_137540.1:70254870-70854870 GCF_963082525.1 Nesoenas mayeri | reverse complement strand
TCACAGTTGTGTCCTTCCCCACCTCATCATCACATGAATACCACCTTGTCCCTAGAAAGTTCCTTCCCAGTCCTCTCAAGACAGCTGGTATCTTAGTCCTTGGTCCTGCTGTACTCTCGTGAGTCCATGACAAGTACTTGGTATCTCTCCAAGGACACAAAGTATCAGGGCTTTAAACATAATCAGATAAAAACCTGACCAGAGCTCATGCGGTACACCAGCTAAAGGATCCCTGGGTCAGGAGATCACTAACCTTCTCCACGAAGGCATTCAGCAAACCAATCCTTCTGTTATGAAGGGCACCCGTGTGCATTGGTGCAAATCAGAGTGTTCCTTGCAAACTGTTGTAGCAGTCAGGGGTTCTAGTGACTGTGTGACTAAAGCTTGCTGGAGCTGATGGGATACCCAGCAATCCTGAAGGTGCAATATGGAAATGCTCACAGCGTGGACACGAGCAGCTATCCACACAGGGGTTTCTGTCCGCCCAGAAGAGATTTGTAGGAAGAGTCCGGCACAATGGCACGTGTCTGACCATCAGAAACACTTTAGAGGCACAAAACGCTGATCTACAGGCTGAGGTATGTGGGTACTTTTGGGACAGACACCGCAGAAGGAGAGAATTATCAAATTGCGTTTCCTCAGGTCACGAGAAGGTTAAAGACTAGAGGAAAAATAGGACTATCACAAATAAGCCAACAGAGCTGCTTCTTGACGAGTTATGGCATGGTTTCCTGACTGCCAGAACACGAGAGTTCAAAAATAAGTGGTAGCAATTTCACATTTTAATTGGCACAATTGTAGAAAATGCTACTTGGCAAGTATCAGGTATTATGTCTAACAGACTAAGCATTTGTCTACAACAGACTTCCTTTGTATTACAAAGCAATAAATAGACATGATGCTACCTTATATGGTATAAACGTCACCTTGTGAAAAAGATACATGATGACTGTGAAATGAAGCTGGAGTTGGCAAGGATAACACAAACAGGAGGATACCTTAAGCATTAGTGGTGACCTCCTTGCATGAATAGCACGATTCTGACTTGTAATAAAATCTTATGCCATTGTTTGTATGCGCATAAAATGCACTTGTAGTGAAATATATACTTTTGTTTTCTCTCCCAGAAAACTGCAAAAGAGATACTAGTGCCATCTTATGACTTGAAGCCAGAAAGCTGCAAGCAGAAGCACAGAACAGAAGCTGAGGCCAGTTCAGGCTCTTTCTCAGAGCTATACATTACAGCTTTACAACTGGGATCTTATCTCTGAAGTCCTGAATACCCCCTGCGATTGTGCGCTGACCCTACCCTGAGAGACCAGCGCATTGCCAAAGTGCTCTGTTAAGAAAATGTCTCAGCATCAAGTCTAAATAATTTCTTCCTTCACACCACTACTGCTTATCCCATCAGCAGGACTAATCACTGCTTCCATTACTTTTGTTTCTCGTATTTGTGGCCTGCTGTATCTGAATTACCCTTTTAACTTGCAGTTTTGTTGTTCAAGTGTTTTTCTGATGTTTCATCTTCAGACTCTACGTATAATACCTTGTTGCCCTTCTTTTTATTATCTGCAGCTTTTCTATAAAAATACCAAACTGAAAAGGCCAGAACAGAACAGCTTTTACTCCATTTACCCAAAAGGGTGGTATAAGAGGTAAGTTGGCACCCTCTGGTGCATCATTAGTGTACTGCAAATTTTCTTAAAGATTAAATGACATTAGTTCTTTATGAAAGTAAGAAAAATTCAGTGAAGATTGATACTAAGAGATTAATACAAAAACTTTTGTGCTAATTGGCAGATATAGGAAGCTTTGATTTTTTTCCTTTTCTTCTAAAAGAAGGAAATTCTGAATTAAGTATTTTTAACCTTTTTTTTTTAACGAAAGATAAAAGCATTTATCTTGGCAAATTACATTCCTCAAATGGCTTTTAAAATATTTTTCCTGGCAATTATTTTTCATGATATGACAGACAGATGTAAGTTTGAAAAATTTCACATGATAGTCTGCTCATCAACTTGTGTTTTCAAAATTTTCCTTTGTCTGAACTGGGAAGCATGAAGGTGTCATTCAAAGGTATTTCGACTCAGCATGGATAGCTCCTGTGCCTTTTTATTTCATTCAAATTATATTCTCTTCTCTCTTTGAAATGTATTTCAAAGCTGTAAGATCTCCAAAGACGAGCGTTTTTCTTCTTTTTCTCTAGGATCGGACTGTGGGCTCAAATTCACTATGTAGTACCTGTTAAGTAGAAGATACTAGTAGATACTGCTAAGTAGCTCAGAGCAGAAGTAAAATTATATAAACACACATTTTTATACTAGTCTTTTTTCTTTATTCATGTGGTATTCCAAGTTCTCTTCTCAGCCTACAGCCATAAAACACTCTCTGCCCATGTTGAGCTTTTATCACAAGGACAAGAGGAAATGGCTTCAAGTTGTACCAGCGGAGGTTCAGATTGGATATTAGGAAAAGTTCTTCATGGAAAGGGTTGTCAGGCATTGGAACAGGCTGCCCAGGGAAGTGGTGGAGTCATCATCCCTGGAAGGGTTTAAAAGCTGTATAGATGATGTTCTTAGGGACATGGTTTAGTGCTAGACTTAGGTTATGGTCGGACTCGATGATCCTGAGGGTCTATTCCAACCAAAATGATTCTATGAAAAGACAAAAAGATGAACTGGTGAAGATGACCAGAGCCAGGAAGATTGTTACTGAATTAGTGTGGAAACCACTGTGTTGAGCAGCAATACAGAAATCATTCAGCTCTCTGGATGCACTTACTCACATCTTTGAATGAAAAGATGCACATTTTATTATTGTTAGTGCTGTAAAACTTCCATATATGACTCCTTCCTATACAATTCCTTCTAAGGAATCTTCAGAAAGGTTTCATTTTTAGACACAACTTGGCAGGTTTATCAACGTCAAATTCTGTCTTCATTCACAACCATGCAACTGGGCAGGGGGCGGGTGCAAGCAACACGACTGCTGAAGGGACTTGAACATAAGACCTATGGGGAGAGGCTGAGGGAGCTGGGGTTGTTAAGTGTAGAGAAGAGGAGGCTTAGAGGTGACCTCATCACTCTCTAGAACTACCTGCAGGGCAGTTCTAGCCAGGTGGGGATTGGTCTCTTCTCCCAGGCAGTCAGCAATAGGACAAGGGGCCATGGGCTTCAACTCTGCCAGGGGAAATTTAGGCTGGATATTAGAAAGAAATTATTTCCAGAGAGAGTGGTCAGGCATTGGAATGGCTGCCCAGGGAGGTGCTGGACTCGCCGTCCCTGGAGGTTTTTAAACTGAGATTGGACATGGCACTCAGTGCCATGATCTAGTCAATGGACTGGAGTTGGACCAAGGGTTGGACTTGATGATCTCTGAGGTCTTTTCCAACCCAGTCTCTTCTGTGTGATTCTCTGAAGGGAGGAGAAACAGAACTGTTCAAACCCAGATATTTCACCTGATTGTAAAATGTAACTTTCAGCAATTATAAAAGGTATAATATAGCTTCACAGTTGTGGATGATGGCTCCACAGTATGATAAAATAGAAATTAGAAAGAATAACATCTTGTGATCCAACGAAATAGAAACTATTGGGGCACAATGAAGGTAGAAGATGAGAATCGTATTTTCCTCACCCCATTTCCCAAGCTATTCTAGATCATCTGGAGCTAAAGGAGAATAGGAATTTTTAAAAGTTACTCCACACTCCTTTACTTGTATGTTTGTGGTATTGTAAAATAAAATCTTCCAAATGGAAGTTGGCTTGGAAGGAAATTTACTTAGAAATCCCATCTAAAATTAGAAGTATAAAAATAGCAAGAGGAGAAAACACAAACTTTTGCATGGTAAAAAAAAGCAAATCAGTTTTATGTTGAAATAAGGGAAATGTGAAGCTTAACATTTATTAGAGAAGCCCCTACTCCAGGGATCTTCACAAAACAGGTGTTTCTCCATCCACTTTACTCTTACTGAAGGGGCTCAGTTAAAACTCATCCCAGTAGGTAGCTCGGGAGGTGATGTAAGAACCATAAAATCAAATTCAGAGATAGTAGGAATCATTCCCTCTCTGTTTTCTGGGTGAATTAACACTTTGTCTCAGCATCACAAAAAACTCTCCTCATTTATACTCTCCTTTCTGTTCTAATTTTTCTTTTAGGTCAAGTGAAACTTTTCAGCCCAAAAAAAATGTATCATGTACTCAGGGGACTTTATCTCAACAAAACAGCTTGCAATTTTATTATTTTTAAAATAGTCCATGTAAAGTTAGGGCCAAAACAAAACAAAGGTGCATATTTGATGACTCAGCCATACCAAAGTTTGGCACAGATACATGGTAATGGTGGGAATTTCAAGGTAAAAGTTATTCTTGAAAGAAAAAGGTTGTTTTCTGGCACCCTCCATTCAGAGTCTCCAGTTGCTATTCCTGTGTGAGTAAAGGTGGTCTCCACTGTCTCTTCATTCCAGTTCCCCCATTTCATTCCATTTTGGGAAGAAATCACTGATGCTTACATCCAACGGTGAACTTCTTGGGGTTCAGAATAGATTCTGTATTATGAGCTTGGCAGAGACTGCTAGAATGTAATATCCCTCAAACGTTACCCCTTTCAACAATGCAAATAAAAGGTCATCTGCTAAGAACCAAAATTTGAAATTCTGGAATCAAAAATCCATAAATCAATATTTTTTTAGGGATGGGACATATCTGTAATACTGTAGAGGCACAACCATTTAAAAATGTGGTTCTGCTGCAACTCAGTGCGTTCACAGCAAAAAATGCTCATTGAATATATATAATCATGTTTTGTCTTAACACTTAGTTAATAAAGGTTCTTTATTTATACAATATATTTTAAGCCAAAATATCTAAAACCAGCAAAAGCATTTTGTACTCCCATTTAAAAATACTGTAGATGTTAATCAGCAAGATCAGTCGTATTTTAAACAAATTATTCATGCTGAATAGTTGACTGGTTTATGCCAATTTGACATTTTATTGAAATTACAAATACTTTGATGTTCAAAGACTTTGTAGGGCTTCTCCAGATGCTTATTGACCAAAAACATTCACAGTTGTTTGCTTATCTTTGTGTTGAATGTCCTCCACAATTAGTTGATCCTGGAATAAGAATAAAAGTACAAATTAAAAAAAAGGTTAGTAAGGTTAGTAAGACCAGAGTAAAGCTTTATTCATGTAAATTATTTTGGGACCTTATTCAAAGAAGAGAGAAAGTGAAAACTGTCAAGCATTAAAAATAAAACCTATGCATTTTGATGAGAATTTTTGTATAGCTTTTTATGAATCTAAATATGCTCCTTTGTATTTCTATTAAAAGATTAAATTTCTCTTCCTGTAAAAACATTTTTGCCATATCCCCATTTCAGTTACACAAGCGAATGTCCAAAGCATTGTTCTGCATATGAACTGCAATTCACTTATAAACATACAGCTCAAAGATGGGGTTTTTCACTTAATTTATTTATTATTTACCATTCTCCAGTAAATAAGTAATAAGCATATGTTATGCCGAATTTTTTTCAGGAAGTCTTAAATGCTGTTATTTTATAAAAATATACTTGCCTAAATGTTGTCTTTGCAGAATTCCAGGGATGGTGATTGGTTGTCTGGTTACCGATGGCTGTGGGGAAGGTGATGTAAATGTGTACAGCTGAGGGGTTCTGAATTCAGGAGGAGCCCATGATCCCCTTCTACTACTTTGTGATCCAGATGATGGTGTAGCTGAACATCCACTATGCGGTAGTCTTATCGGTGTGGATCTGTCAATGAAATTAATTCATAGATACGATTTGAGGCTACTTTCATAGTACAAGAGATTTCAAATCCGCTTCAATTCATAGTGCTAATATTTTAATACAAAGTGCTATAAATTTTTGTGTTCTACATGTTCCTTATCATATTTTTACTTCTTTAGGATTATTAAATATTTTAAAAAGCAGAAGGACAAAATAAATTATATAAGAATTGGAGATAGGGAAAAAAAAGCAGCAATATCTTTTTCTGTGTTTTGTAAATTTGTGCTAGAAATACATATTTGGCTTGATGATTATAGAGAACAAGAGTTTACTTTTTCTTTATGTTAAGAATTCTCACAACTTGAGACCTTTTCAACGTTTAGATTAAAACCTGAAACACCTGCTACATGCTGCATGAAGATGTTCAGGTTACTCAGAGAACAGCTGTTGTGTACATGTTTTGTTGTTATCTCTGATTTTTACAATTATAAAGCAGACAGTTTGTTGCACTTCTTTACTATAAAGTTACTGCTCTTTGTATGAAAGTACCATGGCTGTAGATGCCCACAGCTACAGGAACTCAAAGTATCTCTGCCTGCATTTGAAGAAAGTGATTTCAAAATAGAACCTTCCAACAATAACAAACACATTCCTATAGGTGACAGCTAGCCTGCACAATGACAGTTATTCAGATGTAGACTATAATCTTTAAATGTGCAGATTAATACAGGCCAGACAAGAGAAACTTCAGTCTCTCACAGGAGACAATAACATCTTGAAAAGGTATTTAATTACCTTGTTGATCCTGCTCTACTATTTTGACTTGACATAATTCCGGATGACTGAGAGCTTCTGTAAGACACACTACCTGTACAAATTGAATTTTTGAAAACAGAGTCAACATTAATTACCCATTTTACTTAAGAGAGAACTTTGGAAACAAAGATTAGTACTTCAGTTGCATTATTTGGGACAAATTCAGGATTGGTTTATTCAAGAATATAAATGGTGCACCATTACCGTAGACAATGACAGATAAGGAATTGGCTGACAAAGTAAAGTCACCATGTCAGTTGATAAAGGATTAAAATAGGCATAAAAATAATAATATGTTTTTACAGTTTTGCACAGATATTTGCTGAGGCATGAGTTGTCTTTCAGCCTCTTGCTGGAAGAAGATCCAGCAGAAGTGAGAGCTATGAAAAGTCCTCAGCAGCACTCCAACAGATGGTAAAGATGAAAAATTTTCTTTAGTCTCAATAGAGCTTGGCTGTCACAAAAACATGATATTGTACCATTCCTGCAAATTTTTATGAAGTTAAACACATATGTTTGTTTATTTCACCTTCTCTCATTTATTAGACTATTATTAGACTATCAAGATAGCTCTGCTGAGGTGCTCCAGTTCTTCAGCTGTGCTTTTTTTGCCTCATCAATCTCTGAGAAGGAAACTCTCTTTAGTGTACCATTAAATTATTGCTCCTACTTGCCCTTACTTTTGCAAATATGCTTTGATTCATTCAGCTTTGACCACTACAAAACTTTATGGGTTGATTCTGAAATGTGCTGAATACATAAGTGTTCTACATATAATTTTACTATCCAATTAAAGATCTATTTATATTTAGACAATAAAAACCAGTTAACCTCAACTCTCACTATCTCGTTATCCATAAATTTATGGGCAAGCATGCATTTAGGAAGTATCTGAAAATATAAATAATATACAACATAAGAAAACAATTCTTGTTCCTTCATTGCAATTTCATTTGTCTCTGTTTTGGGATGTTTACATCATGTACAAATAAGAGTGCTAAAAGCTCCATATGCATTAGAGATGGATTCTATTAACTGCTGAAGCCAGTGGAAAGTCTGCCTGAGAATGGGCTGTTACAGAAACATTCTGAGTGTAAAACCAACAACACGAGGGACATTTTTAACATGACATTATGGACAATGTTAATCTCTGGTATTTATAAGCAAAGTATGAAGGTTAATAGAAGGTCAACAACATATATTGCAAGTATGCTTGTTCTATTCAACCATACACATCATTACAGTATTTCCTTTGCAACTGTTGATTATGATTGCTCAGCAAAAATCATTGTGGTTACAGGTAATTATTCACAGAACAGAGTAGGTCAGTACTCAGGCAACTTATTTCATTCTTCATTTTTAACCATTTCCCATCTGCTGGATTGATGTCTACATTATAAATTCCTTATACCTCAAAACTTGAAGTTTGTTCAGTAAATTTGCTCATGTATGGATTTAAATTTATCAATCCTCTTAAGATAATGCAAATATTATCCAGCTACGAACTGTATTTTTACTCACCCATGCGTCCATCTCGTGGTGGAGTTATTAATGATAATCTTGTCGGACCAGTTGGTGTATCAGGCTAAAGGAATGGCAATGTATTAATTACAGTGTAGTAAGTGTCTTAATTATTAAAGTATTTTAAGCAACGGTGTTACATTTTTTGAGCCTTCAGTTTTCTGGCGCTCTCCGCTGGCGGTTTTGTTCATAGGACTAAGATGTAAAGCCTCAGAATGAAGTTACCATTTTTTTTAGAGATTTACAGCATGGGAAAGTAGATGTATCTTAGTTTTATTGAAAGAAGTTGTCTCTGTCACATTCAGATTAGAAAAATACTGGGTACTTACATCAGTTTCCTAATCAGAATACTAATACAGTGGAAAGCTCCTGCCTTTATTTTCATATTGGAGATGTCATTCAAAGCTTGCAATTCCTTATTCAAATGTCAAGTTCTGAAACTGCTTTCAGATCATTGATTTCTACACCTGTATTTTCTTAACATGTGAAGATACTATACGTACATTGATGCCCCTGAGCATCGGCAAAAGCAAGATCACCTAGTCAAGCAGCAAACAAAACTGTTGATGAAAGATGAAAAATAGTTCTTGGTTTGATTTGTGGCTTATAAGAAACTTTCATCCATCCTAAATGAGATTTCAGGAGTGTTTTGAAAAACAGTGTAATGTGAAGTTGAGTGCCAAGTGATTCACCTTCACCATTCAAATGCAACGACAGCATTTACATCCCACCTGATCCTCTGAAATTCCCTTTATGGCCAAGGCAGAGAAACAAGAATGAAACCAATAAGTGTCCTTCAGAATGAGATGAATCGCAAATACTAATCCATAGGTTATATCCATGGATGTAGTTCTATCTATGGATATAACCAATTATAGGTTATAAAGGAAACCATGAGATGACACCATAGATCTGCACTGCAGACCTGGTGAAGGTCGAAATCTTACATATATTTCCATTTCTTAATATACTAGAACTTAAATTTAATTGCAACTCTTAGTTTCATACATTAGCTGCAATCATTTTGGAAACAGTTACAATATTTTTATAGTATAAACATAGTGAGATTTCAAGAATTTGCCATTTAGTTCAGCATCAGAAGCTTAAAAGCCTGTATATGGCATGTGGAGAATATAATTCCAGAAAACAATGTTGTGATTTATTTCCCTTTGGTTCCTTTTTGGGCAGCATCTGACTTCTACTAAGCATCAAGCATAGCTAAAATCAGCTGTTTTAAAGTGGGATAAGGGCAGGGCAAATCCTATCTTTGCAGTATTAACAGAGTAGGAGAAATCAAAAGCATATATATGTATAAATATACATATATAAAAACATATATACAAAAAATCCACTTACTTTCCTCATTGGTGATGGTACAGGATCAATCTCCATTGGCTCCATTCTTACAACAAAGGTCAAAATAAGTATGAAATTGTAATAAAAATAACAAATTCATTATAATGTTAAAATTACATTATATCCTTCATGTTAAATTTGACTATTAATGGAAAAGCCTAATACATAATGAATACATATATAACTATTAAGGACTTGTTCCAAAACCCACTAGCAGTAAGAAAAGTCTATTAATTGATTCTGAGCTTTGCTTTAGACATTTACAGACAAATTTATTTTATGATTAGCATTGTTGTTCTCCTATTCAACTCAGAATAAATACATATATTTATATATTTGTTACTTGTCTCCACAACAACGGCATCTGAAATTTTACTTTCTATAAAAAATAAAGTCACAGTCTTTTAGCTTGAGCAAGCTGTATGTGCAATTTATGTAAAAATTAATGAGACCTACTGGAGTTCACCCCATCTAACTTTAGTCAACTACAGTATATATATAGGTGCCTGTAGAAATCATATATTTTTCTCCCTGCAGTCAATGGGAATAGCTCCTCACTAATTAATCTATCTGTCTGCCTGTCTATCTATCTATCTGTCTATCCAGAAAGTCTTTAGAATAAGGAGCATAATGCCTTAGAATTTTTTCCAGTGAGTACAAAGTCAGTCTATACTGGTATTAATAGTTATTAGGTACAGTTGGATACATAAGACCCTCCCTGGTTCTTTTTTATTTACATACTTTGCAGAAACAAAACACGAAATTAGAAAATATACTCATTTTAAACTCACAAAACAAAAAAAAAAGCTTTGTGTATGAAATATCAGTATGTTGTCATTGTTAAGATTTTCATTGAAAACTAACAGATTTGTACCTACATTTCAGAAGTGGAAGGATGACTAGGATGAAGAGAATATGAAGAATAACCATTCTGTTTTCTTGAAGGAACTAAAGTCATTAATAAATTTAATATTAGAACATAGCTATATCCAGTGATACGTGTTCCATAGCTAGCATCTTAAACCAACACTTCTTACTGGAATGTGGGTTTCTGCTTGTACTGGACAATGGTAGTTGTGGAGTTTGTTCAGGAGGTTTCATGCTAAAGGGAAAACGGAAGAAACAACAGATATGAATTGAAAGCTGGTTTGATTAGTTCATTTGTCTAACTGGTCAATAAAGAATAAAATAAAGTATATTATCTATCAATAGCTGGTGTTAACTTGACACTATTTGCCATGAAGCAAAATAACAATCTATTTGATAAGCTATTAACTTCTCTATATTGTAATGTCTGTATCAGTCATTACACACTCAACAGTCTCAATTTAGGATAACATTATGGCAAAGTACTTTATGAAAAAACAGATGTTAAAATACAACTGTCGACTACAATTCAGTCAAAAATCTTCATTTTGATGCATACATTTCCCAAACTGTAAAAAATATCATTATCAAAGGAAATGTTGGCATATTTATGCAATTCACCAACAGCGATGTAAAACTGGTATCTTTGCCAAGAACCATAAATAGGAGGAATGTGTCTACTAGGCATGTAAGGAGAAGCCCTGGGTCACACTCTCTTGGTAGAACTCTTAAAATCCGAAATTCACTAAGAATCTCTGTATCTGGTATAGGCAAGATGTTATTTATTTGAGATGTAGACAAGGAAAAGGAGGCAGTGGGTAAAAATATATAAACTATGATAATCCACCAGACACGTAGTTTCCTTTATACTGTTTTTCTTTCAGTTACATTACACCAAGCAGCAGAAGAGAGAATAATACAGTATTATGTGTATGTCAGAGTCAAAAGAAAGTCTATACTGAAAAAACACATAAAAGGAATAAAGATAAATAAAATTTTGCAATTAAATTGCTGGCTTTATAGACTGGCTTATTAAGGAGATTTCATCATGGTTGAACACTGGTATTCATAAAGGGACGTTTATAAAGGGCTTCTCTCAAAAATATGGATCTATAGGGAGAAGTACATGGTAACTATAAGTACTCTTCATACCCATATTCTCTAAAAGGGAAAAGCAGACAAAGCCTGGTAGGGTTTTTTTCCCAGTAGTTTTCAAAATCTTAGAAAATGGGAAGGATATAATAGGACAGAAAAATAAATGTTATATGGAAAATCATATAATTTTACCATAGGTGAATCACTGTAGATTAATCTGATATTTTTTGTTTTATCTTCTGCTAAGCAGACTTTTTAAACAGTAGTAATATAGTATAATACATTTTTTCTGTGTTCGTTCAATTTAAACATTAGAGTGCTGTACAGGCCACAGGATATAAGAGCAATTAATTCAGATAAGTATAGCATAAATAATTTTTAAAGGGAAACAACAAAAAAGGGTGAAGAGAATGCAAAAAATATTATTAGTCACATCCCCTTCAGTTTAGACTTGCAACAGATCCTGTTCAATCTACTCCCTGATGACTCAGGGATAGCTCACAGCTTGTGAAATCTGAAGACAGAAAGTTCTCAAGACAGAAAGTTATATCGATCTTGAGAACCATATAATGATTTTTTTAAAATGTGATCTTTTCAAGCAAATAATTTAAATAAAATTTAATTAAATGAAAACTAATAGCACACAGTGCACCTAGGGGTCAATAAGAAATTTGGGTTTAAGTTGGAAAAAAGATTAAAAGATTAAGGTGTATCAGTCAATGTGTGGAGGGATAATGATGGGCAACCTTTTGATTTTGATGCATTTTTGAGAAAAGACTAAATTGAGATAATTCAAGAAGTTGAATTTAACTAGAAACAGATAAGATGAGAATCATGTTACAAAACTCTCCCAGTTTTGCCAATGGGCTAGGAAAGAGATCATAGTACTTTCCACGCTGATGCTGGGAAGCCAAAAAACACTAACATGTTCATGTAAATGCAAATAAAAATTTTAAAACTTAATATCTATATGGCAGAGATGGCTAAAAGTTCATATATAAGGTAATTACTGTCTTGAATTTAAAATTAAAAGGATTTTTTTCCTGGCAGGCTTGATTAATGTGAATAAAATTGACCTTATGACAGAAATCGCTGTTCATTTATTTCTGTAAAAATATGCTTCTTCTACGCATTAAAGACAATATATGAGAAAAGCACACAAAGCATGGCTTTTAAATTGTTTTATCAATTAAAATTACTGTTGTCTCATTACAAAGACTATTTGTCATTTACTTCTGCTGCATCAAGCCTCTTACCGTTGCATCTGATGAAGTTGTTGAGTTACCTCCTTGAGAGATTCTTCCAACTTCATTGTCTGTGAGATAATCATAGATTTAAACAAAATCTATTTGTATGATAGACAACTTCATTTTTATACAACTAGTATTCTAAAGTGTTGAAAGGCTATTTTCTATTGGTTTTAATCTTAGATATCATTGCTATTCCAGATTTATTGGGGCAAGACTATAGCTGTTGTATGGACCCATTAAACAGTCAGTTTGAAAAATATATGCTGATTTTTGGCAGTTACAGACTTAGTTTGATCATCTTTTGTTAAGTGTGCTGGTAGTATTGGATAAAAAAATACTAAGAAAAGTGCTTAAAATAGTTTAATTTTTTCGTCTGTTTTTCCATAGCTGGTATAAATCTTCTGATGCATTTAACATGGAATTATCTGGCAAAGATACCAACAACTGTACAAAATACCAAATACTGTGTTCCCATATTGCACATTTCAGATTCAAAATTTATTCAGTTCTTTGCAGTACCCATTTGTAACAGGCTTACATGAAGAGTATTTCCTATTATGTTATGGACACAACCAAAAATCTCCATTAAAGAATGTTATGAGCTTGCAGAATTGAAGAACATTGAGGTCAAGAACACTAGGTCAGCTTCCTAGTATGTGCATTTTTTAGTCTTTCATTCCATTAGCATATATTATATTTTATGAAGGATATAAAAATTTACTCAATAGCATCAATCTGCATCTGTATTTTGTCCTTAATTTCCGTTGTGTGACCTTAGTCTTCCATTACTTCATGCTATTCATATTTTGATTTGAAGAGAAATTATTAATTTTCTTGTTAACTTTTCGTGCTTCTCCTCACAATATTATTTGAATTCTTTAATAACGTCACCTGATATACCTTTGTAAAGTCATATTGTCAGTGGGAGATATTATGCTATTTTGGCAGATGTGAAACTCTGCAAAACATGTTAAAGACAAAATCTAATTTACATGAGATTGGGATTTTTTTTTATTCTTGTCTTCTCTTCCTAATGAGAGCTGGGCTTGAGTAAGAAAATGACCAGTACAGACGGCAGGAACAATGTACTGTTACCTATTACCCTGTCACTCTATAGGACTGAATCATTTCAAGACCAAAATGCCTTACAGAAGCTGAATAACTATTTGGTTGTCAATATCTTTGGGTCCTAACACAACACAGGGTCTAGACTTGCCAGGAATACGGACAACATGTGCCCACACTACACACCATGATCTGCATCCTGGGATCTCTGTAACGCACAGAAACAGCAACAAACAAGATTTTATCAAGGTCATGAGAGCTGTTGGTTGACAGTGACAAGGATGACATACTAAAAATAAGAAAGGGTACCACAAACTAGAGAGCTAAGTGTGAAAACCTGGTTGGGAAGTTCCTTATGCAGTACTCTGCCTTTCCCAAAGGCCAAGACCTGCAGAGTGGAGAGCGGCAGGAAGCAGCACTTGTATCAAAGGGTAGGTTTGTGCTTCCTCACCTCCCTGGAGGTGTTGCCGTTTGCCAAACTGTTTATACCATAAATGATTCTTGCTCCATCCTTTTTCCACTCACCTTCAACAAGAAAACCACCCAAAACAGTGTGCCATTGAAATAGCACCGAACTAAATCTTTAGCTGTTTCAGTACTGTCACCTAAACACCTTCCTCAGGTCACATACTTTACAACCACTGTTAAATGAACATCTCAAGAGTAAATAACTTAGTAACTTACCGACGAAAAATGCCAAAACTCTGCCCAGATTCTTTGGAGATAATATTTCAATTTATGCAAAATTCTATGAAGAGCTTTATTTTACTTACAGTTTCAGTTTTACCATCCAGAGTTATTACAATAAATTAGAAGGGGGCATAAAATCAGAATTCCTCCTAGGCCTGGCTTTGAAGGCAGAAGGACAGGACCTTGAAAGATCTACCCACTCCCCAGTACACTAGGACTGATCCCAAAATGCAGTCATGGAAAACAGGGGAGAATGGGCCACAGGGAACTCAAGTTTCCAAGTTGTTCTATCCATGAGAACCAAATCAGATGCTCTCTTCACACATAAAACAGCCATTTGAGCAGCTCTGTGAGCTTACATCTGTCATTTCATACATAGGGCACCTACTGATGGGTTGATTCACCAGTATCGCCAAGTAGCTTTAAGTGATATACCTGGCCATGTCCTTGGAAATGAATGAAACAGTCAACTATCTTATAAAATATTTAGAAGTAGCAGAGAGATGAAAGAAAGAAATTTTCTTTCCAGCCTACAAAGGAAGAGGCATAGTCACAAATTCAGCACCTATTTTCCACAGAATAGTTAGTTCTATCCCCCTTCTTATTGAGTTATCTCTAATTCAGGGTACTGGCCATTTGCCTTGTTCTCCACTTGGTTTCCCATTTAGTTTGTCAGCCCCAGTCTTCTTTTCCTCTGGGTTTATTATCTGAGTACCAATCTCTCCACACCTCTTCCACTTTCTCCTCCAGACAGTGAACTGATCTATTCTCTCCTTGTCCATCGACTTTCCATTTAGTCTTGGTCACCCCACAACTAAAATACATTTTATTAAATAATAGTAACCATAATTAATAAAGTCCTCACAGATTTTAAACAATTAAAACCTGGTATCTATAATGACAGAAATGAGGCAATACTGAAAAATTGTTTTAAGTATTCCAATGGAAGTTGAACGTAGTTTTTAAAAACAAAATGAAGTAGAAAGGTAAACATAAGCAATAAAAATAAGAAAATCACAATTATAGTTACCTTTTGTCTGTGGTATGCTAATAAATGTTTACGATGTTTTTCTTGAAATTCTGCAACCTAAAAAATAAATACAGTTATGTCAAGTTTCACTTGATTATGTTTATACAACCACAGGAAAAAAAAAAAAGTGATGGAGAAAAACTTTCAGAGTATTAAAATTTTTCTATATTTTAATAAGTAATTAATATATCTTCTTCAATTCTTCTTCAACAAAACATTCAAAGTTATTAGCACTGATAGAGAAAGCCTTATGAAGTTTATTTAATCTAGTATGACCTACCCTAGAGTCGGTAGATTTATTTTGTTGAATTTATATTTTAACACTGCATTTAAGAACAAGGTAAAGACATTGGAAAACCAGTTTTGCTGCAGTGTTTCTTATTCATTAGTGCTAGGCAAACACATAAAATTAATGGCAACATAAAAAGTTATGTGTCTTACTGGCAATTATAACTTGCCTTGTAAAAATATCCTGATAATTAAAAAATAATTGTTAGACACTCTGGTGGTGTGTAAGCACCTCTTGTGTCCAAATGAGGATCATAAACCCCGACAGGTTGAAAGTAAAAATATACAGTGCAGGCAAGACAAGAGCTTGAGGGACAAATTACAAGAGGTAATAACTTAGTAATAAATCTTTCTTCTCATGTGTAAGAAAGCTGCCAAGAAAATGTGTAGGGATAGAGACAACCAAGAGAAACACTCAGAGAAGATGAACCCATGGTGGAGGATCTAATTGAAATGGTTACTTTTCATTTGCTGTAGAGGAGCCTGGGAGGTTCCCATTGGATACTGATCAAAGGATCAGAAGCGTTTCAGAAGAACTGATGGAATAATGAGGCACTCCAAAAGTAACAGCTTTGAGCTGCCTCCCACCACACAGAAATGAGGTCTTGGCTCTATAAAGGAGAAATCTATGGAAATGTCAATTCAGTGCTCAGCATCAGTCAAAAAAGGAAAATTATATCTTAGAAGTGGTAAAAAATGCAGAACTGCCTTGGGATCTTTTGCTTTTCAGGAATTAGATTACTCTTATTTTTAATAAAGACCAGCCTTTGAGATCAGGGATCTTTGTTAACTTGCTCACTTTGGTTAAAAGAAAACCAAATAAAGTAAAAGAGAGAGAAAGTACATTCAGCTCAGGGCTTTAGCTCAGGTTTTCACTGTGTAACTTTTTATTGCTATAATTAGGGCATGCTATTTGGACACATTTGAGGTTCTGGTAGATGTAATGTTTCATTGCATGGCATTGAAAGTGATTTTACATCATCAAAATAGCCAGACTAGGAGTCCTCAGAGAGAATTTGAAAACATAAGCAGGGACCATGCTGAATAATTTATGCTTTCTTAAGAACTTTGAAACTGTGGAATTAAGGAAGTGAAGACAGTAATGAGCATACATTCATTTTCAAACATTCATTCATGTATTTTTCCCATTTATATAAAACTCAGTAGAAGTTGCTATTTTATAGAGTTAAAAAGTTTTAAGGCAGATTCACCTGTGTTATTTCTTTTGCGTATTTCTTGCATAACGTATCTATTCCCATGAACAGTGATTGAATTTCAGGACTTGTCTACCAAGAAAAGAAAGTATACCAAGGTTAGCATTTTTATTTGCAAGTTACATTAAATAAAGCATTTTATGAAGTGTTCTTTAAATTGATTGATGCATATAAATAAAAAATGCACAGATGAAGAGTAGGATGATTCTTCAGAAACTGAAAACAAGCCCAGTTTTATTTTGTGTCCTTAATAACCATCTGCAAAGCTTTGTGCTTTTGTTTAAATACATTACACACATTTATACTTTGCGTAACTAAGACAATAACAACTTCCAGAGGATGTTCAGGGGAGATGCTGTGGTCCCCTAGAGGAGGCATTGCCTTCAGACCAGCAGCCAGGTTTCTGGCAGTCCCTTTCTGGCCTTTGTGGTTCTCACCACGCCCAGACACATGGATGCATCCTATAATCAGTTTTGTTTCAAAGTCCTTTTCTGGAATGGTTCCAATGCCAACTGGGATCCCTTTATCTCTCCTGACTGTTGGGCAGCAAAATGCTATCCCAGCATAATGAAAGAGCTATTAATGGTAGCTGAATTTTGCAATTATTTTGTGACTGAGACTTTTAATCAGAGACCATGATGTGACCTCACAAACAGCCATCTGTGTTTTTAGAAAATGCTGAGTAAGTGCTCTGTGCCTAAGCTATCACTGCAATAAAGATATATTTATTATTTATAGTGAGAAAGAAATGCTACAAACTGTAAAGCGAATTTCAGAATAATAGTGACATTTTGACATCTATCCAAACCTACAAAGCAATGTAGAGATCTTAGTTAAGTGCTACTTTTATCCAGAATACATGTATTCCTCATTTATTCGTAAGAAAAAACAAACAAAAGATAACCCCAAAATAGTCACACTAGTTATAGCACTAAGCTAAAATTGTTGTATTACTAACAGTGATCACATTTCAATCATCTTCTACTGTAAGAGTAAACATCTTTTAAAAATGAAGAATCTAGCCAAAAAAACATGACACATACCTGTAAACTGTAAACTATAAGGTTCTCTTTGACAAATTGTGATTGTATAATGGAAGGTAGATTTACAACCAGCCAATAGCTGAATAAAAAAGCAAAACCAATCCCAACATATTTAGATAATAAAAGAAAAAAAAATTGTCCTTCATGTAAGGAACCACCTTTCAAAATCCAATCAAAAAGAACTTAAATTGTTGCAGGCAAAATGTAAATTAATCCCAAAAGCACTAAAGAATCTCTAAAAGTTTAAAAATTTGAAAAATTAGAGAAAGGTGAATTATTGAAAGAAATAGGAAGTAGACCACCTGTGAATGAAGTAACAGTTTTCTAGGCTACTAAGAAAATGAAAGATAAGTACAAACACTTTTCAAGGAAAAATCTTGCATTGAAATCAAAAAGCTTTGCTACATTTGGAAATGCACAAACACATAGACACTATTTTTACCTACTCCGAAACCAGCATAACACTAGTATGAAATCAAATATCTAAGACTAAATAACAGCTGCCTTTGTCAAACCTATTTTCTATGTATAATTATATTCTATATTTTAATAATAAGAGAGAACTGAGTCTCATATGTATGAAAAACAACTACATAAGGAACTAAATTAATAACAGATTTGTATCTTTATTTCCCCATTTTCTGACATCAGCTGCTCCAATGTCCTGTACAGAAACTCATCCGAGCAAAGATGAGCTGAGATTTGGTTACCGTAGAGTTGTTTGTGTGCTTGCCAAATGCCCTTCTGGTTATCAATGGGCTGTTCTTGCATTTCCCAACACCATGGGATCTAAATTGCTTTTCTTTGCTTCCCCCAGCTATTCCTTTTTATAGAACTCGCAGGAGGAAATTAATTGTATTTGAGACTTCCTCTGCTCTTTTGAATTTAGTTGACGTTAGCCAAAGCATTCACAGGGTGAACTGGCAGACTGAGAAAGAGAAAAGCAGATAGACACCACAGGCTGATCCATGTACAGTATTTAAGTAAAGAAAATACAAACAAGACATTAAAATTTAATCTAGAAAAAATAACATATACATAAAAATACGTTTGGAATCTTTACAATGTACCCATAGGAGGCAAGCTCTAGAAACCTATTTAGGGTCCTAACAAAGCCATGACCTTGGATTAAGAATTTATAAGATCTCAGAACAATAAAAACCAACCAGCTTCATTGCCCATTTGAAAACTCTTTAAAATAAAGGTTTGTTGAACACTATTTGTATTTCATCTGTTGCATGGAGGAGTAGCAGATGTTAACATGATATTCTGAAATAATGAACAGCGATATTCTGATTTATCATAGCACTTAAGCATCCTCTGGGAAAAAGCAAGTGAGGATCGTGAGACACAGAAGGAAGATATAAAGGTGACAAGCATACATTACTGTAAAGATGAGAATATTTAATGTGTAGATGTTGATTGCCCCAACATACAATTTAATGAGGAGTTTTAACACATTTATAGGACCTTCTACTCATTGGGAATTCTTCCACAGCATCAAGCTCATAAAGGTTACCAGGTATATTTCCACTCAGGTTCCTGAATTATAGAGCCATGACTTTTTTATATGCATATTTAATTATCATTCCAATCATTTTATCTGTTCTTAATCAAGGCTAAGCAATCATCATTAATGTCTTTTTTTAAAGAATATGGTAATTTGCTTCCTTCCACTCCTCCAGAGCAGTGGCAGATTCTAATGAAACATCTAATATTTTTGTTAGTACTCCAATCACTGCATTTTTAAATTCCTTCTGTATTTTTGAAGCAAAGTGTCAAATTCTGTTCAAATGTTGTTATTTCAGACTGATCTAACTTCAAAATTAGCCTTGTTTTGAGCAAGGTGTTGGACAAGATGACGTCCAGAGGTCCCTGACAATTTGAATTGTTCTTGTAGCCAGGGTAGGCTCATATTGAAAGCTTATTAAAATACCTCCTTTAGAAATTTCATGAGAAGCTTATATTTTGGTTTTATTTTATTACTGTGTGCATTGTTTCTTTGTATTATGTTTGCATTCTGTTGTTTCAATGTATTTTTTTGGTATTTTCTTCACCCTGCTTCAGTTTTGCGAGATTCTGTCTTTACAAATACAAAATATAGTGTAACAGTTTCTTACTTTTTTGTATGCAGTATGTAGAGGTAGAGATTTTTATATTTAGATATACATCATCTCAGTTTTAAACACATCTAGAGAAATCGTGCCCTCCTTCAAGGTCACCACTTCAGAGTTAGTCCCAAATTGTCCTCTATTTTGCATACATTATTATTTTATAGCCTTGTAGGACTTTATGTGTTAGATGTATTGAATGCTCCTAGTATTTTTATCGTTGTAAGTCAAGCTTGTCTCACAGGTAGGCATCAGTCTAGGAAAATATAAATGTTTTCACAACCCATTTATGTAATCAGCTAAGGAGAAGAAGGTTCGTGGGAGAAACAGGAAAATTAAATCTTTCTAATGATTTCTCAAGAAAGGGACTCAGAAGCTGCTCATTCTCTAGTGAATAACAAGAATTCCTAACAATATTTTAGATCCTTTCTTAATCACATAGTCATGAGGAAAATAGCTAAGCTTAAGAGCAAACGGACAGATAAACCAAATACACTTGAAAATATTGATGCACCACCATGCAGTTTTTCAATTCAATTCATTACATGAAATAATCCATTACAGTCCAGTTTCCATGATGTACAAATGCTGAAGTTAATAAATACCACACTTTGAAAGTAGTCCCTGATGTTACACAGTAGCCAGTCATATTTCTTGAAAAGACTGGAGTGATCTACAGTTCAATCTAAATCTGGAAACATAAAGAGTTTCTGTAGGCTTTTATTGCAAGAAATCCATAAAAATAAAAGGTGCATAGTGCAGAAGTATCTAAGTTACCTATCATCAGCAAATACTCATGTCACAGTTGGCAAACAAAATGGAAGTATGTTTTAATGTAAATAATGTAGCTGTTAAATAAACTATAGATTGATGTAATACAATAACAAAGCTCCATTTACCTGTTTTGAGAGGAATAATGTACGACAAGGAGTTCTGCAGATCAAACATTCATCTTTTTTGCCTGTAAGGTAGAGACACAGTTAAAATATACATTAAATTCAAGAGATCTTGGATACATTTTTTAATAGAATTTGGTGCCTAAACCTTTGTTTGGAGCTTGTGGAAGGAATGTGAAGTTTAAACAAGAAATGCAAATAAACATGAATACAGAATTTTATTCTATAAGCATTACACACAGTTGCACAGGGAAAATGCATGTGACTATCATCAGATCTTACTGCAAATAAGGATTCATGTAAATGATTTTATGAATATCATTAGTGTCACTGAATGCAGGTGACTTTTAGTTCCTCTGATTTAAATAGGAGTACTTTCTTGGTTTAATTAAATGTATGCTTAAATGCACTAATGAGTTAGATATATGACTTTTTAGATTGGGGCCTAGTCTGGCTTTCTTGATAAAATATATGAAATCTTAACTTCAAAGAATTAATAATCCTACCTCGTGAAAAATTCATCACATCACTTTCTAGAACTTGATCATTTCTTAAAATGTACCTTTGATTATTTGCAAACATAGTAGCAAATATTTCTAGTAGATGCATATGACTACAATATTAGTAACAGGTCATTTTAATAGCTACTTTTTTTCTAAGGGTTCTAAGGTTCAATGTTTATCAACAGCTTTAAAGAGAAAATACATTTTAAGCCTGATATCATCATCATTATTTAATTAACAGCAAAAAACATATCATGTGTCAGGATTTTTTCTGCCAAACAATATTAACAGCAGAAAGGAAAGTTGTTGTTCAGCTTCTAGGAGCCTGCAAGTTGTATTTAGACAATGCATTTTATGACTCTCTCTCCTCAACAGCAACCTTATGAAAACTTTTAGTCAAAAGTTTTTAATGCTGAAATACTGATTGATCATTGATTTTGTGAGGCCTTACAAAGACCAAGGCAATTAGCATGACCTAAAGGGAAAAAAAAAACATTGATATTTGGCTGTTATTTTTTTCTTTTGAGAAGCTACTTCCCTACTCTGCTATCTTTTCCACAGATGATTCTAAGCACATCACAGGAGCCCCAGAATACGACTCAGGAATTACATACAACACACAGGAGGTTCACAACATCACCTCTAGTCCTCCTAATGCTGCTGAATTTCTTCTAGAGTTTCATCAACAATACTGACATTTAAAATGTCTTCGGACTCTTAGCAAAACCTGCCCTAAACAAATCTTGTGTTTTCCAAACTGATATTTCACTAAGGAAAAAGCATGTCCCTTCCAAACTTGGACAGAACAGAATGCCATCTGATTTTTTCTACGATGTAACCATGGATTCTAAGCACTCAGACCCAACTTTTATTAAAGCCTGGAGTTTTCTGTCCCTAAGCCTTGCTCTCAGAGCCCCTTGTTCCAGCCACATTCAGCTGGACACACATAGAGGTGGTTTTTCCTATTTAAAGAAAATCAATAGCAAGAACTGACAGGTTTATCAAGAAGATAAAGAAACGTTCAGGCCTTTCTTTGTTCCACAGAAATGGTAATGTTTAAGGTAAATGTGTACACGCCAGAGCTGCCTGGCCTGCTGGCACAGAGGGCTGGGCCACCAGCTGCCATTACCTTTCTGGAGGCAGATCTCACAGATAACATGGCCGCAGCTCGTGAGGCTGAAACGCGGGGTGGGCTTATGCGGCTCGCACAAGCAAACGTTGCAAAAGACCTGGAAGGCCATGGGCAGAGGGGCCTGGCAGGGAGCAGGAGGCTGAGGAAGATGCCGACTCCTGGGGTGAGACCTACAGGGCTCCTGCCGCCATGTTCCTTCGCTCTGAGGTGAGGGGTGGTTGTTCTCCTCCCCCCACCGGGGGGGCCGATGCAAGCAGAGTTTAACCCCCACACCCTAAAAAAAAAAGCTTTTTCTGGCCGCTCTATCAAACTGGACAGGGTGTCCACACGGGGGATCCCCTCTGAGAGGTTTCCCCACACGTGGGTCACTGAGCTGCACCCGTCCTCCTCACAGGGGTGGCCATGGAGCCGGGGCCGCCATCCAGGCAGCAGGTGTGTGGAGAACAGCAGGGGCTTTTCACCCTTCTAAAGGCAGGAGTCTGGGAAGGTTGTTAATTCACCATCCAAGGTTTGTTGTTGCTTCTTTTGGTGGAGAAAAAAGTACAAAGCGAGGAGTCTGGATTTTCATTTTTCGTATTGAAGAAAAAAAATGCTAATTTCCCCTGATTAAAATTTTAAGAGAGAATTCCCTCACAGACTTGCTGTGCAGGCTGTAGCTCTGAGTGTGACAGAACCACAGACTGCATAGGAGGAACCCATGGCTTTTAACTTCATAAAAACTGCTGCCCCTAAAGTGCTTCCCAAAGAGCTATGATTCAGCTTCTGCTTTATAGAGTTAATTAAAAATCTTGAAGGAGACTGAAAACATTTCATCAAAGCAAAGATATTTAATTATTATTATTATAGATAAAGAATGAAGGGCTCTTAAGCTCTATTCAAGGCTTCAAGTCTCAGTGCTGGTTTGAGTATAGACCTAATTAATACAAAGAAACATAATCAGCTCCTTTATAAATTCTGACATGGAACCTGCCTTTTTGGTTTAAAAGCGTAAGTGTATTGGGAGATAAGTTTGTCATTGGGATGTAGTTAGGAGCCTTACGCTAAATATCAGCTACAGTCTGAATCGCAACCTTGAGGCAACACTTTATTAAATTTCCTTCCAGGATTTCATATACCATATGGTTGGAACACATCTTTCCTTGTTTCTTACCACCAAAGATTTTATTACAAGACATGTTGTGAGTGCTCTGTAAAAGTGAATTTAATAACATTTATTTACTGGACATTTCAAGTGACAATTTTAAAGTCACAGAATTTTTAAATGTAAGACAAACCTCAGTGAGTAGCTTGATGAGATTTTGTTTTGGTTGATTTGGTCCATAGAGCATCGCTTTTTGTCTCAACTTTGTATCAACTTTATGGATTCTTACACACTCACGGCTGTATTTTCATGCCCGTACTGTGAACGTAAGTGAACTTAAAGGGCAATGTCATTTCCTTGCTAATGAAAACAAAGGTGAGAAGACAGAAAAAAGAAAGCAAGCAGTGCCTTTAAAATAATAACCGGTCTATAGATATTTCAACATTCACTAATTTTTAGACTAGTGAAGGGTCTGGAAATACAAGCAGGAAGCCAAACCACAACATTCTACTACCACAGTGCTCTCTAGAAACTTTTCCAATAATGTCCCTTTACATCTTAACCAACAGCTGACATGGGTCATGTTATAACCACCTCCCACTTCTTCTTACACAATTACTGCTTTGTTAAGCTAATTATCTGAATTTTTAACTGCAGCTTTTGACTTGCAACTGCATGATACTGTAGCTACTATGCTAGTTGTACACAAACTAGCTAAATTAAGGCATAAAGATGCATTCAGTCAAGCTGCAATAAGTGAAATCGAATACACAATCAAGTAAAAAACTGGTTTCTTAGGCAGTCATGTTACAGTTGCTGATAATTAAAAATAATTATGGAACACAGAAACAGACTGAAGAATTTAGTGTAAGAATAGCTTCAAATAAAATATACAGGCACAAATTCGATGTTTACCAAGAAACCTCTAATTTGGTTTACTTTGACATATTTCACAAAGACTATAATTTACATAAACAACTGTGGGAAAGGTCAGATCTTAACTCTATACCCTAATGTTTGGGGCCTATCTGGGAGAAAAAAAGTAAGTGTAATTCCAAATGGTTTTTCTGGGTCTCTCTCTTCCATGGCAATTGCTGCATCCACTGATCATAATATTAAGGGTGAGCTCCACTGTCACTTCAACTTTGCATATTTTAAAAGAAAGCAATCACAATTGTATTTAAGGAAAAGCTAGGTGTTACACAAACATAGCTCGAGTTCAAGACACTCTCACCAAATTAACCCTTACATCGTATTATTATTGTTGTTGTTATTGTTATTATTATGTTGTTGTTGAACTTTTTTATATCAACCCATAAGTTTTCTCACTTTTACTCTTCCAATTTTCTCCCTCATTCCCCTATGGGTAGAAGTGATTGAGTGCCTGCGTGGTGCTCAGTTGCCAGCAAGAATTAAACCACAACAGTAGAGAACTCTGAAAAATTTGGAAAATTGTTTTAGATTTCTATTTTAGATTTCACAATCCTGAGTTGAACTTAAATGTTGCCTTACTCATGAAGCCCCTCTTCTAGATTTAGCTTTACATCTGCAGAGGAAAAAAAATGGATAAAAGATTCAAGGAGTAAAACATAAAGGGATGCCAGAGGCTGCGATACAGATTGAGAAACCAGAGTAAGAACCAGCGTAGAGGATGAGAGAAGCTTGAGAGTTATCTACAACCAATTTTCTCATAGATACAAAGTCACTTTGGAGGCTAGGTGTTAGATGGTGTTCAATTGTTTAATCTGTGCGTTTACTTTATAAGACTTAAACAAGCTTCTTAGATATAAAGAAATCTCTGAGAGACTTGATTTGCCAGATTCCAACTGAGATGAGGATTATTGTTTGTACGATAGCCCACCACAAAATATTGCTGTTGGTTTCTTCACTTGTCTTCCGAAATTTTTCTTCACGCTCCTGAAGTAAAAAAAGGAAAAGCATTATTACCTTCTGGCATCTGTATGTTTCATGCTGCTGTCTGGGTAACTAGACAGGCATCCCTCTTCTGCACGGTAGAGAACAAACATGTTTTTCATGTTGATAAAAATCAAAGCTTATTCCTACCCATTTACAAATCAAAACTGAGAATCAGACACACTGTATCCTGAAGCTGAAAGGTAAACAGAGCTTTCCTTTGTTCAAGAAATATATGTTGTACTAAATATATTCCATTAGTACACGCTCAAGCATTTTTAGGTTTAAAGTCACCTTCATACTGCAGACAAGAACCTCTTTGCAGCCAATACATATTTTTCTTTTTGTAATTAGTTGATGCATTTCAAATACAGTCTGACTGCTGGCATATGTATAGAAAAGCGAAGACAACGGGTGTACAGTTGTTTGAAGGAAGGCATTATTTCTAACTGTGCGGAGATATATAAATAAGTCATTTCCATAACCACTCTAATAAAGTTTATCCACAAAGACCAGCATGGAAACAACAGCTGGCGACATCACCAGCAATGGTACCTGCCACCTGCTCAGCTGCTCTTACCAACTCTGACCAAGAAAACTATATTTGGAAATTCCTTTTTTAAAATGGCGCCTGTTGCTACAAGCATGAGTTCACAGTGATTAATTAGTTTTTAAGTGACAGCTTAAAAATATTTTGCAAGGTAATGTGGGTATGTTGGTTAAATAGATTTTAATGAGTTAGTTAAAAATAACACTGCAATTAAATCATAAATCTCATAATACTTTATAAATCAATCAGCCTATGTACAATATATTTAACATTTCCATTGGCAATACACATACTCTTTCATAGTTTTGTTCTTTAGACACATGATGAATTTGCTCAATTAGATGTTCCAGTCTCATGTTAACTTCATTCACTTTGTCTTTGGCTTGAAGAACAGATTCATCCAAAAAATGTTCCCCAACTCTGATGTCCAGATGGATACGCTGCAAACAGAAAAAATATTTTCCTTACTGTGTCTTCTGTGTTTTCAAAATTATTTAAAAAAACAAAACAAACAAACAGCGGATAATTTTTGTTTAAGCATATTATAGGAAAATAGTTTTAACTGCTTATAGAAATCCTTCCCAAAATTAGAATCAGGTGGGATATTTAAAGTGTTTCTTAATATTATTTTTAATTAAATATATACATTTAAAACTTTCATTCCTGTTAGGGCATTATTTTATGCTAGCATTGATTAAACCACCATGAATGTTTCCTGTTCTTTGTCCAAATGCACTAAAAAAATGAGCGGTATTAGGACTGCTCATTGTATTTCACATTCTATCCTACTATTGCAGAAATTACATTCTTCAATACTACTGCAGTTCTTTTCCTTTTTCCACACATAGTTTATTTGGTATGAAATACCTCCCAATATCCTATAAACTATTGAATGATCTACAGCAAAAATGCCCAAACCCACCAAGCAATAAACACAGAGAAAGAATGCAACTTGCAATATCATGCAACTTATTTTGACACGAATTGACAATTTCACTAAAATTAATAGGAAAAAGTTATTCTAGTAGCCGGTTTGAATCTAAGAGGAGATTAAAAAGTTTGAGCCAAACAGATAATACGCGGAAATCCTCAAGTTTGGCATTACCATGACAGAAGCTTGGGGTACTCAGACATCTACCACAAATGAAGAGCACATCCACTTTCAGGTCTTTCAGCTCTTTTTGAGTTAATTAACTGAACATTCAGAAATCCACCTCACAACCTTATGGTAGCCTTTGTCCATTAATTTATTAGACTTTGTTTTGAAGCAGTCATTACATGTGGTTCTTACAGAAGACCACTTAAAGATTTAATTTAGCTAAATAATGTCTTTTTTTTTCTTTTGTGATTTTATTCCTGCAGATATAACTATAAAGAATAATATCTTCCTCGTTTTCCTTCTGTGTTCTTAAGCTAAACAAACACCCTATTTAATATCTGTGTTTTCAATGTTTTTCTTCCCTATATCTCTTCCCTTCTTTTAATCAGGATGACCAGAATTGTACATGGTGCATGTGTCATGTAAAATTATATTAATACTGCTCCATCTATACCAGACAAAAATCTCCTGCTGTATCCTCAGAAACACATTCATGGTGTGTAGCTATCTATGACCAACCAATGCTTTATCCGCCTTACCCTTTCTAGTTGCTGAGCTCCACAAATTTTTGTATTATGACAACCTAAGTGCTTTTGCAATCTCTATGATTAAATTTCCAGTAATTTCCATAAATTAGCCCATAAGAACACCTACTTATTCCAGTGTAGTAGCCCCACTTCAGTGCTGTTAGCTCTTCTTGGTTCTGTCATCTACATGTTCCCAAAGCATACATCTAGCATTAAATTGGGTCTACCTCACTTAACACATTTATGAGATGTTTATATCTAGCTGGTTATCTAACTCTTGCAGTCAAGTGGAAAAACAAAACACCTCTACAAAATATTTCTTCACATCTGTTCAACTACCTTTGGTGAAGAGGCATACAGCTAAAATTTTCAAAACAGTACTAATGTCATTATAGCTGAAATAGAAATAGATTAATGATATCACTTCTGATGTCTTCTTTTTTTTCAAAATCTCTATTAAGACTAACTTTGTTGGTAGTAGACAATGTAAAGTATGGTAACACATTCTAAAGCTGAATATCTTTCAAAAATTAAAATGTTATATTTTCTTCAGGCATTCAGTCTCAGTGAAGATATGAAATATCTTTATGAAAAGTGCTTGTGTTAGTCAATCTTACATATGTGTCTGTATGAAGCAAATAGCCAATATTATTGATCAGAATTTTTCATATTCAAAGCACCATACAAACATTAAATCATTCTATAGTTTTATTAAGCTTACCTCTTTAATCTCAACTTCTTAAATATCATAAGAGTCTTCTTATCTCTTCATCTTCATAATTCTAGGTTTTTTTTCTTTAATCACTAAGAAATGTTGAATTATCTGTGGGAAGTTAGACCAACTTCTAATCTAGTTTGTAAACTCTGCAGTTTGGATATCATTGCTAGTATGACAACAAAGAATATTTAAGAAATACACCTACCAGTCTGCTTCCTGGAAATGACAGAAGTCTTGTATAGTTAGACTGGAAACAGATAATGTACTCCCCAGATAGATAGGATGTAAAAGAAAATGTTCCTTGTGGCCCATACAGTTTTGACAATATTACCTGTAATTTAGATATAAGTTGGTTATGTCACAGAATCACAGAATGTCAGGGATTGGAAGGGACCTCGAAAGCTCATCCAGTCCAATCCCCCTGACAGAGCAGGAACACTCAGATGAGGTTACACAGGAAGGCGTTCAGGCGGGTTTTGAATGTCTGCAGAGAAGGAGACTCCACAACCTCCCTGGGCAGCCTGTTCCAGTGTTATGTACATTATAAATGCCAATAAAACGATCAAAAAACAGTGCTGTAAATTTGATGTAAAAAATAATCAATTAACTTCCTGAAATCATCAGGTTTATCCGAATTTCAGAATAGATGTAGTGAAAAATAAATGTAGCTCACAGTAAAAACTGAAATACTATAGATTTCTGCAATGTACAAAAACCAGTGCTCTCTAAAGCATTTAATGTTTGAAAACTAAGACCTTGCCTAGGCACAGAAATAAATTGTCTATTGCTGGAAAAGCTCAGGACCTCATGGCAATGCAGACAGTTGCTATGCATGATGGCTTTATGTACCCTCATGGTAACCTTGACTTTTGCAATTTAGTTTATCATCAAACTTCCTTTCTGCTGCTCAAGTACATTCTGTACCATTTTACTTCTTTAGTGAATTTTCATTTTTTTTAAATGTAAACCTTTTTTTTCTCAGTTGTCACTATTCTTAATGACAAAATTTCTCAAATCTGTTGGTGATGCAAAAATAGTCCATACAAATATCAAACATTGTAATTTATGTTTACTTTGATAGCACTCATAAGGTGCTTATACCTTTCAGCATCAAAATACTGAACTAGCTGGTAGACCGTGGATTTATGTTTCCCAAAAAGTGTCTATTATTTTTAGATAGTGCTGCATGCCAGTGCCAAAAGTCAACTCATAAATCCTACAGAAACATTCATAAGGCACATTTACCTCAGCAGAAGGACTTGTGACAGTCACAAACATTCCCAAACCAGGAGCGGATTCAAGAAAGTCTTGTTCACGTATGTCCCAACTTTGTACTTTGTAATTCCCTGAATGAAAACAGAGATGAAAATCTGTTAAATAAAACATAGCTTAATATTAAACAGCTCTATTGCTTTTTCAGCAAAAATATAAAGATAAATTATTAACAATAAAACAATATATGTATTTCATGTGCTTATGATTAAAATTGCTCAGGGGGCACTTTACGACAGAGTGAAATGCAATAAGGTTTTACTATACTAGAAAATGTTCTAGAATACTACAAACACAGTTGATTAACAATACTTTCTAATTACTCCTAATGCTCTGACAAGATTAGCATACAGACAGTATGATGAGACCTCCAAAAGCATAAGTTACCAGTATTCAAATTATGTTTACTGGATTTCCTTTCATATTTATCATATAATTAAAAAAGAGAGAGAGAGAGAGAGAGATATTATTTTTGCTATCCCCCTTTCAGTTCTACATTTACAGTCTTTGACGTGAATTTAATGTGTTTGTGATATCACAGGTGAAATGGAACTTTAGTACATCTTGAATTGCTTCTTTCCTGAACAGTGTTAATCAAAAAAGTAGCTTTCCCATTCACATGGGGAAAACCATGTTACAGAAATTCTGGTATGAACGAGTAAATCTGTCCGAATGTGCTGAAGCACCTATGGAGGCAGCAATTCCACTGCTGTAGAATTAGAAGAGATTCTTTTTCTCTGTCTAGTCAGTTAAGTGCTCTGGAAACCTGCATTTCCTTGGCTGATGGTTACACACAATGTGTGAGAATATTATGACTTGCCCCTGCTGTGGGGAGTTATTTTCAGTGTGCCCTTGCCATCATGTTTTTTCTATATTCATCAGTCACAGATTTTCCTGTTACATTACAAGCTATCTTTATCATTGCATAGGTTAGATCATCATATAGCATTGACAGGTACCTACCGATTACCAGTGTGTCACTGGGAACGTCTTCAATTATACATTTCTCTTCTCTTTCTCCGCTGTGAAAATACAAAGCAAGTGAAAAAGAAATCCAAGAGTTCATAAGAAGTCCTATTAATTGGCTTTTCATGTTTTTATATATCCCAGTTGTGCTGCTTTTGAAGAAAACTATTTACAAGTGCATGTAGTCCTGTGGTCATTCCTTGTTTGCTACTTCTCAGTGTGTATTTGAGAGAGAAAAAAAAACTGTGAGAAGAGGCAGCTGGTGGTTACACATTTATAAATAACTACAGTATGTTCTGCAGAATGAGATAACGTGAAAAAGATAACTTATAAAAGCCTTCTTATTTCCCAGCACCTAGATCAAAAATGTATTTTATATACATAAAAGAACATGAAACTGTAAAGGACCTCTCAGGTACTTGAGATCAGTTCCCTAGATTACTTTACATTGTCTCTTTCCATAAACTGCACAATTTTCAATTTAAATGAATTTGTTAACTTTTATTTCCCATTTATTCTGGGTGATTATTCCAGAGCTTCACTCCTCTTCTACTAAGAAATCTTGTACAATCCTGTACAAAACCCACAGGGACTACATAAAAGGGCTGAAAGAAATACCAAAAAAGCCAAAAGAAATTGGAAAATAAAAGACTCTGAAACACTAATGAATATGATACCACAGGGAAAATAAGAAAATTCTAACACTTTCTGAAAACAACTTTTTACAGAAGACTGTCTTTTTCTTAGATACTGCCTAATAAATTCTCTAAAGAAAGTTATGGTGTAAATCAAACAATAATTGAGGGGTTTATTTTTATCCTTTGTACTAATACAGACCAATCTGTATGTCTGATGATTAACTCATTTACCATTTAAGTGTTCCTTGTCTTATAAACTGAGACCACTGAGTCTGAAAGGTTGGTGTTGATGTGAGACAATACACGGTCCTTGTCCAGCGGGGAGGACCCACCTTGGGAATCATTTCCAGTAGGGAAATCTTTGAGCTCATTTTCCCTTCCTCAAGCTCTCTACACTCCTGTGGAAGGCTCTGTGTTTTGCTCACTGACTCACTCCAACCCTGCCCTATTCCTCAGTAGCATGTGGCATTTGCAGGTGAAATTGTCCAGTGATATCCCTGAATGTGCCTTTTATGGACCTCTCAGTTCACTTCAGAGTCCTTGCATCTTGACTTCAGGATATGGGATATAACCCACCTCTACTGCACACACACATGCCATGTACGTGGCTCACAGTGCTGTAAACAGGGAAAACACCATTTCCTTGCTGGAATTTTACCAGCATCTGTTTTGCTTGAAAAGGTGGAAGTTGGATTTTATTTTATGGTTTGGTTTTATACAGCCATCAAATGCTCAGCCGCATAAGTTGCATCCTCAACACTATGCACACACCAAGGGGTCATGACTAGCCCTTGTCTCATATTGTCCAACACCTCCTCTGAACATTTCTTTCAATTACCTCATTAAATGTCCCATTTGCATTTATTGTTTTTTGGTTACACCTATACTAGTAAATAAAATTACGTTGGTCTTCCTGTCCATTCCTGAGTAGCCCTTCTGAGAACCTGCTTTGGTAGGAGAAGCATTCTGCTAGCACTAGTAGCTGTAGAACTGGCTCCATCATAGCACAAGTACTTGTGTTTTCCTAGAGGCAAGGAAGAAAGACTCATCATCAACGTCTGCAACCTAAATATCTAACATTTCAGGAAGGTAACTCTTATTGGATTAATTCACATCTTAAAAAAAAATACTGATTTATGTTTATTGCCCGTATCTGCGCCTGCTATCTGTGAAATTATCTCAGTAAAATATCTAACACTGGCACAGGCTGACAACCATCATCAGTTCAGTCCATTTGCCAACATGAAGTATCTTCACACAAGTTCTAGCACAAGTATTAGTTCACCTCCAGCAAAATGCAACATCCCTATACTAATAAAGAGATTGTCAGACTTGATTCCTTAAACATTACTTCTTATTCTTTGACTCCATATGGTTAAGGACAGAAGGATACAAATTGTATCTCATGGCCATTGAATCCTTAGGAGTCTCAAGGGTGATATTAGGGCTCCTTTGCTACTTCAGCATTTATCCATCAGAAATAATTTAGATTTTACAGACTCTCATCATATAACTAGACTCTTAACCCTCCACAATGGGGAAATCTTGACTGACGTGCACCTGCGTAAATGCTCATGCCTTACTACATACACCTGCAGGAAATATAGGTTTTGATTGACTACCTGAAGTTTCAGAAATTCCATGTTCCAATGACAGAACACAAACAAGATGCACAAGAGGATTCCACATTGTCCTTCACTCTGTCCAGACCAGTTGGGACAGACACATTACTTCCGTACATTTGGCTAACAAACGCTAACATAGTAGGGCTGCTGGACTTCCAATAAAAATAATCAGCCTCCTGGTGATTGGGTTTTCATGCAGCATATTGAGAGCATTTTGTCTCAAGCATTTGCAGTACTTGCAAATTATCATGGCCAAAACTTCTGTATGCTTCATCTCATTGAACCAGATTAGGTGACTCCAGGATTTCTGTATCAAGTGTTAGATTTATTTTCTGAGCACATTAAATATTGTCATAGAGCAGTCTGAGCTACTTTATTTTTTTGAATCATTCATGACAGATCAGGTATTCCCAATGTACTTCTGTTATATGGTACTGGGAATATAATTAAATTGACTTCTTTGCCTTCTATACCATTGAATACTATCAGATCTTTTGCTCACACTCAGAAAGGACAATGCTCATTCAGTGTTCAGAAAGGCTGGCATACTCTTTGCCTCCATTCTAGAAGTTTGAAACACATTGCTTTCCGTGACCATGCTCAATTTAGGCAGTGTTGCTAGGGTGTTAGAGCTATTTTTCAATGAATCCAAGACTGTCTCTCTCCAGAATCATCTTTAACAGCAGATTCTGCACTATTTTGATAATTGCCTGCAACATTTCATAGTAGACTTGGTGGATGAGATTAGGTCACGTGTGGTGCGTTCACTTACCTGCTCTGATACAGCCTCTCCTCGATTGTGGGAAGGCACATTTACTTGGCAAAATGGAACAGGGTCTCAGTTTGTAAGTCTATTTCTCTCTCACAGGCACACACATATCCTGGGCACCTATCCCAGGCATTCTGGAGTATCTGTTAGAATGAAATATCTGCCCTTTCCTTTAGTCCACCCAAGGCTCACACAGCAAACGTTCTGCTGTGGTACCAGGGAGGGCTGTTCAGTTCACAGATCAAATCAGTCCTTCACATGCCTTGACTTATCTACAATGTTAACCTGTTTTTTTCCTAATCATTCACCAGCAAGGTGCTGTATTGGTTGCCTGCAGAGAAGCCACAGCCTGTAGAAAAGCATAAATATATAGACAGCTTCAGCTGGCACTCCTACCTCCCAGGAGACAATAGGAAGATCTTTTGTTTGCTCACAGCTAACTGTCCTCAAATTTCTTAAGGTACTGGACAAGCTGTTCTCAGTAATGAGATACCCTGTTCCATCATGGGAATTGAATTTGGTGTTCCTACTTTTTGTAGGACCACAGTTCAAGTCTGTGGTGACTCTTGCTGCTACACTTACCTTTAACCATACTTTCCATTCTGCAAGGATATCTGCCAAGGCACCAAAGCTGATTCTTCCTACAAAAATTCTTGCTAAAAACAACGTTTACAAATCCATTTCAAGTTTACTGACAAAGTGTCTCCTGACATCAGTTTAACACAGAAATTAATTTACCTATTTCCTTTCCTAAATCTCACATATTTAGGACCACAGCATCTTGGCAGCCAGTCACCTATAACACTGCATGTAAGGGAAAAGGAAGGAAGAGTCTCTCTGTGTTTCTGCATTGTTCCAAAATTTTTAAGATAAATCCATGTCGCGGACATGTGAAGAAGTAAAATTCTAGTTTTCAGAGAACTTCTGGGAAGGTTCTTCCAAGGATACCTTGTGGTTTGTAGGTTTTTCTGTAAGTTTAAACTTGTATCTGATTTCTACCCAAGACCTTTCCCGAGTTTAGTTCCTGTCCTCAGAGAATATTTAAATATATTCTTCAATATATGTTTTTGAGACGGTAATAATTGTGTAACTATATAGGAAGTAAGTTTAACAGAAAACATAGAATGGGTAAAAATTAATATAGAAACAAGAAAAAATTGAAAAGGCAGAGAATTCCACTAAACACAAAATGTAAAAATAATACTAATACTAATAATACTAATGACACTGCTCCCATTATAGAGTGGAAACAGAGGAACCTTAACATAAATAAAGTATAATAAACGAAGTAAGTAAAACAGGCAACAGTGGGAGTTCGCAGAATGCAAGATGCAGATATTCCTAAACTTAGCTCTAACATCTCTGTGTTTATCCGCATTTGCAGGACCAGCCTAGCCTAGTGTGATAACGTTTCAAATGTCTTTGAGTCTGCAAGATTTATCTCCTGGAAGAAAATTACCTTTTAAATGTTTCAGCCTTACAGAGAATACAGTGTGCCCCTTTAAGTAGATAATAAAAATTCTCATATTTGGTTCATTCCAAAAGGAACGTATTCAAATCAACCCTCCTGTTCAATATCTGTGCTGCAAGTTTGTAAAATCAGTGTGCTGTAAAAGTTTTGTGGGCTGACTGTATACATATTCTATTGAATGGCGTTACTCAAAAATCCTTTTCCTAGTTGGTAGCCACAACTTTTTATAAGCAATGTGTTTCATTCATTTTATATTCATTCATAATAACAGTTATTTGAGCATTAAAACTTGCAGTCAGGACAGTTTCTGGCATCTTGTGTTTTGTTATATGTGTGTACACCTCAATTTTAGATAACATTAAAACATTGGTAAGTTTTCTTTGTAGAAAGGTGAGGAACAGAAATAGCAGCAAACACATTTAAGGAACCATAGACACATTTACTGCATATATATAGACAATGATATAATTTATGTTATGGTCAACAGTGTTAACTTTGAGATATTTGTCACATGAGGAACATACAACCAGCCAGCTTTAAAATCTCGGAAAACACTTTTCATTAAGTTCTGAGGTTTTCTAGTAGTATCCACATTTCTGAATTTTTCTAGTAACTTTGCTGGCTGAGTGTTCTCATGACAACTATTCTCACTTTTTGAGGAAAAAAGAAGAGACATTTTCATGTATTCATAAGTCTCAAGACAAGTTTACTCAGTTATACTATTGCCACACCACAAACATCTGATCACTCTGATTTATGTATGTAGTTTCTGAAGAAATGCATGTTAAACATGTTTAGAAAGACAACAAAAATGCCAATAAATTATAAAAACATAATTTAGAGAAAAATGTAATTTCTAGGTATAAATAGCTGTAGATCAACAAATTACAGTATTTAAGAACATTATTAGTTGAGATTTTGTCATTGAAAGATTTTTGTGTGTATTTCCAAATGTCTTCTCTTCTGCCACTAGAGGGTACTCCAAGAACTTATAGTATATTTATAGCCAGGATTTATCTCGGGTTTCTCGGTCTGTAAATGATGAAATACTGTTGTCATACTAAAATTTAGAAATTTAACCCCCCAAAATCTTTATATTAAAGAACAACTTTCAAAACCAGTCTAATATATCTTTTCAGCAGAATAGTGCAGCATACCCAAATTATAAGGAACATTGACTGACATGTAGTTTAGATTTAATTAAACTTATCCTACTTTTAAATTATCTAAATTATCATCTTTTCTTTATTTCAGACACAATTCTCTGGTTCACATCCTGTTTCTTCATCCAGATTTGGACAAGGGTTCCCATTATTGGCAGGGTGAAGAAGTACAAAACGAGTTCTGATCTTGGTCCCTGTTTTGCTGCAAGGACCTCGACAGAGACCCCAGGAAGACCATTGGGAAACCTCACAGTCCAGTGGTGTTTCTGCAATATACACAATGAAAAGGTAACTTTACATAAATTTGTGCTTAAGGCAAATACATAGTTGGCAAAACATTAAGGAATGATAATCAAATACTGTCCTTACTTATCCAAAAATGCATGTGATATTAATATAATCCATATGTTGTCACATAAATAAAAATGTCTGTTTTCAGCTCCTAAGCTCATCAACACTGGTATTATTATTATCGCAGTCGAGACACTGAGGTATTATATTTTCTAATTTGAACATATAGAATTTCTATCAAAAACACCCTATGCTTAAAATAATTACATTCAAAAGATTGTATTACAAAACATTTACTGTCAATTTTATAACTAATTTGCCTTTGCATGGCTTACTAAAAACACTGGTTCTAAAGCATTTCTCTCCTTTATTTTGGTATATTTTATATTTCTTTGCAGCTAGATATTGTTCCTGTAGTTGTTCATACTGAATTCTATTCCACTTCAGAAGTAAGAAAGTCCCATTTTGTAATCATTAAATCATCTTCCTCTTGTTTAGTGTGTACATTACAGTTCCCTTTGCCAACAAAGATGTTCCATCACTAGAAGCTTTTTAATGTTAAAATGGTTTTCAATGTAGTTTTAATTTACTGCAAGAAAATAAGTCAGAAACTCTGAAGTACTTTCCATAATGTATGCTTCCATTTAAAATACCTTTCATAAAAACATAGGTGACTATTTCTTAGTAGGTTAAATGAGGATATTGCTTGTCACAGGAAATTACAAGAAAACTGTGAATTACAGCACTTGTAGGTAAAATAGGTGTCCACAAAACTGGCTTTAAATGCCGTACTAAATGTGTGACCTCAGGGATAATTTTCTGGTATTACAATGGAACTCCCCACTTCTGTTGTGATCACTTGTTCCCATGTTTCTAGAGGGAATGAGGGACAGTTTCGTCTGTACTTTTGATTTTGGAATATGTTTTAAAATAGACTGATTTACTGGTGAATATACAGTCAAGTGGGGATATATCATTAAAAACTGTTTTTGAAACACCACACTTTACATGTATTATTTTAAATTTACATGCTAAAGAGGGCCAAATATTCTTTTCAAAAATGGTGGGAAAGGTCCCTGATTGCAAATGAAATATGTAGCATTCACTTTGAATATTTCTTATTTACTAATAGAAATGCATTCAAAAACTATACATTGATAGATAAATACATTTGTTAAAGTATAAATCATGCATTAATCACTGTGTAGGGAATGAGTTTAGTTCTAGTGGCTGTGAGATGACCTCAGCACAGAGCTAGAGACACGTAATCTTCAGACATGCTGGAGAAGCTCTTGGAACATAGCAGCTCTTCTAGGAATACATTGGGGATTTCATCTACTGCTGTCTCTCAGATAGTATTTAGGAAGTCAGTCTTCTTATTTTTAACCCTACATCTTACATTTTGTAAAAATCCACAAGAAAAATGTAAGGAGAAAATCTTAGTGGACATTGTCCAACTGCTCTATTCCCCTTAGAGCAAATATCATGTTAGTTATGTGTTTGTTAATCTGGAGATTTGAAAATTACCCTTAAGACTGACTTGAATCAGTAGTTTACATGTCTTCCTACCCAAACAAAGTTATTAGCAAATATTTTTCAGAAAGAAAAATGAGTGAGAACATTATTTTTGTTGTCAGGATGTACGTTTCTATCACAACTATGTCCAAATCAATTGAATTATAGTGATTCTTATTGCACATAACTATAAAACCCACTGACCCAGAAAGATGCAACAATAATAGTTCTTTTGCTCTATCATGTAAAAACTAAAGGATTAATATTAACTTCAAAGTTGTAAAGCATTTGGGAACCCTGATTCTGACCAAGTGTTGTTTCTTTCTCATAAAATTCACTGATCTACCCCAATAATAAGGCTCGAGTAACCCTCACTGTGGATATAACCCAGACCTTTGAACCATAGTTCAAACATGCAATCCCTTCCTCATTCTTCCCAGGATTCTCTTTTATGTCAACAGGCTTGTTTTATTTCCCATGTTTGAGTCTGGAAACTATTCCTATGCAGACAGGATAATATTCTGCCCAATCACGTGCCAGATTTCAACATATTTTGTTGAGTGAATGGAAGTAATGGCAATGAGCATGTCAAAGTACTAATCACTTACCTGAGACAGAGTCTATTACTTCATTGCTTTTAGCTGGAAGATTAAAATAAGGTGCAGAAAGACCCAGCTGGTTTTTCCTTAATTTCACCATTTTTACATGAGCAATAGGTGGCAAAATTTTGAGTTTGGGATAATAAAATGAGTTTGCTGGGTGACTTGGAGATGAACAAGTGATCTGTGAAGTAAAAAGTGGAACCTTCAAGAAACCACATCATATTAACAAGAAGATAACTGTAAAATCACGTTTACACACCATGCTAATACTTTTTTGGCAAGTAAAACACATATAACCGGTTTATATGAACCTCAGTTCACACAACTACTGCTGGTAATCCCAGAATTTTTAATTTTTATGCATAATGCTTTAAGACTGGGCACAATGACTTGTGCCAACCTTTAGAGAGAGGACTGCAGTGGGAGGTACTGAAAACTCAGTAAGGTATGGAATGGTTTGATGGGAAGTGGCAAATGTTATTGAAAGAAAGAACACAAGAGTACTAAATAATAATGTTAGGTCTGCTATAGCAGCTGTAACATGTATAATGAAGGCCAAATGTGCTGTTTCTCAGCTTCTCTGTTCCTTTTCTCATTATTCATTAGCACAGCATTTCTCTTTAGAAAAACTGACCTTAAAGGAAGGATTAAAGGAATGCTTATAGCATTCAAAACATTCGAATCAACATCCTCAGCTCCCCACCACCCTTAATGGACAAAAGCAAGTATGAGGCATATAGAGTAGCAAACAAGCAAAAGAGACTGAAAGTGGGGTCACTGCAGTTGTGATGGAGATCTCCGCTCTCCCTCAGCTCCTTCCCCTGAAATGTCACAGTGTCAGGTTTCAGCAATACTTTGAACTAAAAGCTCCTCCCCACTATTCACTACTGACAATTTTCCTGTCTACATGCATATTTAGGAATGCCAGGACTTTTGTGAATAGTTTTATTTTTCTGGTGTTTTAAGAATTGTTAAAATAATATTAAAATAGTCAGCTTTTACAGAAAAGTACTTTAAATATAGAGACAAATTTTCATGAACCATTTGCATATACCTGATACATTTGAAAGATACAGAAAATAAACCAAAGCAGTAGGGTCATCAGCTATGTAATAAATCCATACATGGACATTATCAGCACTCTAAAATACTGAAATAAGTTTCACAAGAGTTTTTCCTGTAGTCATAGGGTCTTTTTAAATGGAGGACTCAAAACATACAAGTATGAAGTTCTAAACTATGTACATACACCTACCTCTGTAACTGTGTCCTGTGGAATAGTGGCAAAGTTTGGGGAGGAAAATGTGAAACCACTATCAGTTCCAGCATCATATGGAAATAGATCTACTGCCACTTCTTCCATCCAGTGGTCTCCTTCACAGAGATTTAGGCTGTCAATACCCACAAACCAGTCAGGGCTTGGAACAATTCGTACAACAAATGAGACCTAATGAAACAAAATCCATCAGGATTGCATCACTTATTGGGAAATGCTCCGGTGCTGCTTATGGTCATTTTAACTTTAAATTTTTGAAAGAAAGGTCATTATGCTCTTCTACTTTCTAGAAGCTGCAAAGTGCTCCCTGCAATGTGCCATGCTTTTTAGTAACTCTTTGCTTTATATTGTTTCTAAAAGCAAGAACTCAAATATTTAATTTTTCATGCTAGTGACATAAAATAAACTTTGAAAATGAATATGTGCATTTACTTACTAAGGGATGTCTTGGATGCACTTCTAATTCAGTGGATGTTTGTCCTGTACCACTGGAAATGGCAGGAGCAGAGAAGATTCCATGTACACTCTGAATTTTCTCTCCAGCTTCTTCTATTTCTTTCATTAATACCCACGCTTCACCCTTCTCAGCAAAATCCCGTACACCATTGCTGGCATATTCATTTTTTTTCCACATGCTGTAGTCAGAACTATGAGTAACACCTATTTGAGTGAATACATGGCATGACATAAAAGTCTAGTTTAGATTGTCTTTATTCCTTCAATTTATTGGTTTTACTTCTGAGGTTAAAAAAAAACGTGTATAAAAATGAGTGAACACTGAAGCATTTGGCTTATCACTGTTTATTTCAGCTGCAGCCAATTGAAAACAGAATCCAATTGAAAACAGTTGGAGATTTTTGAAAGCACTGTGGATACTTCACTTTCTGCATTTCAGTCTTAATAACTTCAGCTATTTTTTCCCCCTTTTCATTAGTTATTTTAAAGTTTATTATTAATAATAATAAGAAAAAACAATATCACAGATTTATCTGTTCTTAAAACTTACCTAACATTGATGACCACTGTGCTGGGGGCCTATAAAGTGGATACTGCTTAGGGAAAGCAGTCTGACTCCATTTCCCTGTGAATATAATGCTGTACTTGGCAAGTTCCTCTGTCGCGCAAATAGAATCATCACCCACAGGCAAGCTGCTGGCATAACCCAGGATTGTTACAAGGAACGTCCAGATAACTTTACAGGAGCAGTAGACAAACATCAGGTTTTCCATTCCCTTCCACACACACACACAAAAAGACATATTAGTCACTTTAAACTCAAAATTGAATAAGAGTTACATAATAAAATGTAACCTACTGCAAGTTATAACCCAAAAGAAAGCATTTATCTGAAACATTAAAAATTATTATGCTTCTAAAAACATTACTATAGTGCTTTCAGGTTTGATATTTCCATGCTATATACTACAAATCTGTAACTCTACCTGGGACAAGTGTTTCTAATGAATATAAAAATATCTTAACCTCGTCCATAGTACTACCTCTGAGAAAAATCTGTTTTTGATTTTCTTTTGAAATCTTATTAGAGCCACATCTTGAATTAATTAGAGTAGCAACTGTTTCTGTGGAAAACATTAGTGTTATATTTTTTCTTCTAAAGATTAAATTGCAGGTTACGTTGCCAAAAGAAATGATTTATTTTAATTTTGTATTCTACAAAGGCTGTTTTATGGCATAACATTTAAAGTCAAATACATTTCATATTTATATAAATTACTTTGCTGTCATAACTTGTGCATTAAAAAATACATTGTAATTACTTCAGATTGTTTAAGCTACATAGTTGTTAAAAAACAATATTTTTTTAAAGTTGCTGTCATAGGTTGTACAAATTTTGCTTTTAAATGAATATGGTAATTGCATCAGACTGTTGAACTCCAGCAATTGTTTAAAATAACAGCCTTAAAAACTTACTTTTAAATTCTTTTGTCCTTTGAGAAAACTGTAAAAATATAACTCAAACTCTAATAATATATTAATTTGTAAAAAGAGCTGTGAATACTCACTAAATGTTTCCTCTGGAGCACTGGTAGGGGGAGAGCACCTGCTTTTGCTGGCAGCTGAGTTGGTCTGCAAGAGAAGACAGTAGGAGTCTTGCTATTTATGCCTGAAGAGGGTCCCTTTGGTCCAACAATTATTGTAATCTTTAGACTTTCCAGGTTTGCACAAAGCATGCCATCTTCCCCTTTGCAATCTTTTTGGATGGACTACCGGAGGTTTCCTGTCTGTCAACCGGTTCAGGTTCCTATCAGAAGACTGTGATGCCGAATAGAAGAAATGCTTTAAAAAAAATACCTTGGATTCTTAGCAACAGTTCGAGTTTTCTGGTGCCTTTACAGTTCTCTGCTCTTATTAATGCCTCCAAGCTATACAAATGAACCAATTCCAGCACTGAAATAGTTCTGGTGAATACACTTTAAATGAGAAGCATGTTTTCTTGTAAGTTTTATTGTCTGACAGATGCTCCTTCCAAACATTTACAGAGAGCTTGCTCACTCTCACACACCATATGTATGTGTTCAAATAAAAGGGGTGAGGCAGCTAAAAAAGTCAAGAGGAAAAAAAAAAGTTACCATTTCATAATTGCACATACTCACACAGACTGTGTCTCCTGCAAATATGAATTAAAGTAGCACAGTGTATATTTTTGTGTTCTACAGTACCGTATGCTGGATGATGAAAGGGCTCTGTAACATTGTGGTTTCTTTGGAAAGAGTGGTTTTGGGAAGCTCTGAGATTTTTCTTAGCTGTCTTCAGAGTAAAAACCCCAAATAAAAATGTTATTATTACAGTTAAATCATACATCCTCTGAAGTGCAGTACATAGACTTACATCACTAATATTATTTAAATTGTCTATGAAATATTATGCATAATATAGTAACCCAATTAATAAATAATGTTTCATATTTATTTTCAATTATTTCCCCACCACCTTTTAAATAAGGCTGATCAGCAAAGGAAATTGAGTTGAAAAGTTTACAGTGAACCATGAAGAAAATCTTTCATACAGGCTTCTTTTGGAATTGTGAGGAATGTCATTTAATTACTTCCACAGATCTCTAATATGATGGTACGGCATATGGGGAAAACAAACAAACAAACACCCTGTTATTTTTCAGATTAAAGTCCCAGGCCATCATAGGTATATAGATGAAGTGACATGCTATCATGCACCAGGAGTGAGTTACCACACAACCAGTTTGAGCTTTGTGGCACTTTAACTGGAAAATTATCCTTCCCTTCTGCCCCCCACCCTATGGTAAATCAACAAGAAAAGCCAAGAGGATGTCTGACTGGAATTTCCATTGATTATTCTCCTGGCAAAATGGAATCTATTGCAAGTTTCAACATGGATGGATTGAGCACCCATAACCAGAATTCCTGTATATCTGAATAGAATATGGGAATTCTGTGGCAGGTTAAGCCATCTGGACATGGGCATGCCCTTTATTTCTAAGGCCCTTTCCTCCATCCTATGCTAATGCAACATTTTCCATAATTTATTTCTGTTCCAGGAGCCAGACTCCACTGAGAAAAAGAGCAAGGAGACTTCGTGGGTACTTTTATACAAGTTCTTTGAGTGTGTGTTGAAGGATGGTATTTGAATTACATCCAGCTCACTCCCTCCTGTGTACAGAATTCCGTATCCACAGGTTCCGTAAAGAGCTGAGTCTATTTATATGAGAAGTGGATGATCTTTCCAGCCCAGACAGCCCTCTAGAAGAACTGTACAAAAGTCCCACAAGTTTTAAAGTATATTGCTCACTGGTAAAATTATTTAAGGCTTACTTATTTATTACTGAGTAGATTTAAACTTCAGTAGGTTTTGTTGTTTATCCTCACAATGACTGAACCAGCTAACTTCACATGTTGAAACATGCTGTCACACTTCCAGAACAACACTTAAAATGAGAACAAATCATTTAGCTCCGGATCCAGCACAGAATTATTTAATATATCAAACTAGCCTTTTCCTTTCGAAGAAAAATTACTGCCAAAAGGCACATCACCAGACTAGATCATTCTGGTTCCATGACTACATGTTATGAATGTGTCCAGGAACAGGACAATACATGCAGGCTGCATAATTTGGCACAGCTATTACAAGAAAAACTTACTAAATGATAAAAGAAACGGAAGCATTGGAAGTCATTAACTTAGGAAGTCATTTGAGGTTTCTAAGTGCAGAGTAGACAAACAAATATTAAAAATCACAAAAGTTGTGGTTGATTCTTCCCTTGGAATAGGAGTGCATGATGCTTTGTACTGAGCATCCAAGAGGCTTTCAGTTTATCCTTCTTCTAGAGCTCCATTACTCCAACTTCTTGAGGTTATCGTGGTCTTCAACATCAAATACAGGGTTAATGGAATACAACTGAGTTTAGATCTTTTCTTTTCCTACCTTACCAGTGGGGGACTGAGATACTTTGAATCATTTTAATTTGAAAAAACAAAGATGGATTCTTTCCTTGAAGACTGCAGATACAGGGAAACTGGATTAGAGTTCTTAATCTTGTTCTCTGATCCTGGTCCAAAATGAAGGTTTTCTTCCTTACCATTCCTGCATTGGACCTTTCCCTGTTTACAAGGAGAGTCGTAACCATGAGGGCCCTACCATGACCAGTTTCTCAGGAAGGATTAAAATCTTCAGGACTGACAGCCTCATTCTTTGTTGGATTCATAATGGAATTGCTGGACAAAATATAGTGACAGTAAATTCATTTTATTAACTTCTCTCCTCTCCCCACCCCCATACCCTCACAACTGAAGGAAGGTGAAAACAGAGAAAAACATACGGAGTAATGTTGTCAGAAACCACTACCTTGAGGATCCCAGTCCTATTTCTTTAAATAGAAACTGTGCTAAGCATAATCAGTCTCTGACATTGTGAAGGACATCAAAACACCAAATGTATATCATCCATAGGAAATAAAATAAAATAAAATAAAATAAAATAAAATAAAATAAAATAAATTTTAAACCTCCCCACAGATTTCCACTCAATGGATTACTTTCATGGCTGGAAAACCACAGACACCAAATTTCTGTGGGCCAGCAGTTGCAGAAAAAAAATTGCTGTGGGATCAGAACATATGCTTGCATTCCTTCTTCACTCTCTATGTCCTATTAGGAAGCAGCTGAAAACTCACGGAAAACTGGAAAGAAACCCTTCAATTTAGACACTATTTTGCCTGTATACAAAATTGGAGTTTTTCCTTCCTCTTTCAAAGCAAAATAGCTTTTATTTTTCAAGTTTGTGTCTCTTCAGTTCCCCCTACTTTCTATCTACATGCATACCTCTATAGTCTCTGAATGCTAGAGGCAGCAGGCATAGAAAGCTTGTTTTACAGAAGCATCAGTGCCAACGTGCCTTGTGTTTAATTTTACTTGCAGAAGTGTGCACCTTCTTCTGTTTCTTGTCAATCAGACAATCGTCTTACAGTTCCTGCAGGCTTCACCAAGATTCACGGGATGAAAGCTGGAAAGTATAAAACAAAAACGGTATCCAGCTATTTTTGGTCTTCAAATAACAGTCATAACGGTGTCTAAAATGTTCTGTATTTTTGCTAACCAAAAATAAGTCACAAAACAAGAAAACAAGGAAAAAAGCCCTATTTATAAATATAGCCATACAGTCAATAGCATATTGATTCTCAAATCATTTACAGCATACAAAAATATTTATATGAACATGTTTAGGCTATCACACACGAATATAGCACATTAAAAGGGTGTAAATTCCATTGTAATTAGTCAGAGAATAATTTAGCCCTTTCTCTGATAAGCAACAAGATTGGCATGATTAGTTATGACTTTTCTATTAAACTGTAAGGTGAAGAGAAAGGAGATTTAACTAAAATGATTGATCTGAAGTTAGTTTGCCCACATTTATTCAAAACAGAAGCTCCAGAAATTCTGTATTAATATCCCTGAAGTATTATCATACATTACAATTTTACAAAACAAATTTCTGTTTTGCTGGTAAGGAGTATACTTGCAACTTTGATATTCACAGACTGTTTAATATGCTTATGACTAGCTAGCACCTCTTTGTCTACCAAGAAAAACATAATGTTGTGTTACTTAAGAAGGATTATACACCCATACTTTCTCTCCTGTAGTTACCATGGATACACAGATGATTATGGACACTCAGCAATGCCAAAAGGTTTACATTCACTTAACACTCTCTGAGCTTTAAGTTGTAAAATCTCCAGTACAAATTGGCAAGCAGCAGAATATTTTATCATGGAGAAATTGTGGTGTTGGTTCAGAAGTTTTTATAAAATTAAGTATTTACATAGGAGAATTAAGCATTCCCAATATTGGATGGTACAACAGTAGTGACAGCAGCTTTAATCTCTATTTATCTTTTGGGATAAAAATTTAGTTTCCAGATTGAGATGCTTAAAATGAGTGCAGACGTACAAACTAGATATGTAAACTGCCACTATATACAATATATTATGAAGTCAATAGAATCCAGAGAACTATTCAGCTAACCCTTTAACCCATAGCTATATTTGACCAAAAGAATAACTGCTAACTGGTCTCCAATAACTGTATTGATAAGCTCTCCATTGATCAGATACCTGGCTCTCATGTAAGCATCTGCACTTAAGTAAGACACCTCTGGCTTTTGCTGAATTCGAAGCCAACCAGACTCCACTAGATGTTATCTCTGACAACTATAATTAAGGTTCAACCTGCTAGTAGGGAATTGCAAATTTACTCTATATTTTGAGTTTAGTAATTCCCTTTGTAAGTGTGTTTGGTTTGGGGTTGAGGGTGATTTTTGGGGGTTTTTGGGGCTTGCTTTTTAATTCAGAGGTCACTGAGAATTCAAGCCAAGATGAGAAAAGGATAAAGGAAAATCACAGTTTTATTGACCATGATGACACCAATCAGCAGCAAAAAACTCCTCTGTCATCTTCTGCATTGTTCTGTCATCTGTAATTAAGTCACTTCTAGTACTGAAAAACCTGCTCTGTGGGCCAGCACTAGATAACCAAATCAAGGTTCCCTACAATAGTGACTAGAGACTATGCTCCTCTTTGGACTTGTTTAGCATATCCATTTTAATTTCTTGTTCCACTGTTTCCAATGTGAAGAAGTTTGGTGGTTTTTTGTCGGACTTAATTCTTCTCACATCCTGTTGTTTCTAACGGAATTGTCTTTATTTCTAACCCTCACTTGTTAATAAATTCAATATTTTTCTATTACATCATGAATAGTATTTAAGATAGTTTTCCATACAAAGGTTTAAGAAGATGACAACTGGCTAAGGAAAATGGGGGACAAAACTAGAGCAGGATAATTAAAAGAATAAAAATTTGTTCTTGTTATATTGAAAATATGGATTGCATCTGCCAACAAATGCAATCTTCCTATTATATCTTTCACTTCACTTGTAAAATGGAAGGAACCTGTACCATTGATGTTTATATTTTTGTTTGCCATTAAAATTCCACTGGATTTGAACACTAAGTGATTCTATTCATACCACTACAAAGATTCCTTTTTTAAATTGTTGACTTTCTAAGACCAATTTGATGCTTTCTTTGCCTTGTAGAAATGTCAGTCCTCTATCTCTGTGCCAACACTGTAGAAGACCACCAAATTATATTTCTAAAATAGTCACTATCAAGATCACTCTTTGCTTATATTATTTCCTGCTCCACAATCAGTTTTGTTGATTTTTCTTGTATTTTTTTTCAAAGGTCTTAAATATATTAAGTGATAGTTGTGGAGTTATTAGAGTTACATCTTTAATTCATGTGAATAATGAGATACTGTAAAAAATGAACTTATCTTTTCTGGGAAGCCATCCATATCACACAGTCTGCACATAGCCCTGATTTAGTAAAACATCCATTATTTGCCACCATAGCACAGTATCTTCTTCCCACCCCAGTACTGGTGAGGAGTCAATGAAGACTTCAGAGTAGCATTGGAATGAGGAGTCATGGTCCACTGACAGTGGGACCACATTTTTGGGACAAAGATAAATTTCTCACCTTCCACCATGGAAATTTTTTAGGGTAATCAGTATAAATTTCTTGTTTACATATATAATTCTGTCATCATTCTTTAGCTTGGTTATAATGCAATCTAATCACAGTAAGAGAAACTATTAATGTCTAATTTAATGACAGCTGATTTTAAAAGATTATATCATTTGAGAGCAAAAGAAGATCTTAGATAAAGACCTCAGGCACTTGCAGTATTGCATTCAACATTTGTTAGACCTCATCTAGAAGGTTATATCCAATATTGTCCTCCACCCACTTAACCTCCATACAAGACACTGATAAAAGGCTTCCAAGGAAACCTGGAGCTAGACTCTTCACAATGGTGACCATTAGGAGGACAAGTAACAATGGGCATAAATTGAAGCAAGAGAGGTTCAAACTGGATATAAGGAAAAACTTTTTCACCATCATAACAGTCAAGCAGTGGAGCAGTTGGTCCAAAATTGCAGTACAATCTCCCTCCTTGGAGGCTTTAAAACGAGACTGGATAAAGCCTTGAGCAACCTGATCTAATCTCAAAGTTGACCCTGCTTTGAGTAGGAGATTGGACTAGAGACCTCCTGAGGTCCCTTATAACCTGAACTATTCTATGATATTATATTAATGTTACAAAGAAAATTTGCTTCTGATCTTATTTAAATGCTTCAGGTAACAGCAAATAGCTTTCACCTGTCTAATAATTTCATAGGTTCTCTCCACATTTGGGATTTCTTTTTCATAAGTAAAACGGGGAATGTAATTGCAAAAGTAAGGTATATAAAGGAGGAGGCTGTAGCGCTGAGTTCTATGGATGACATGAATACATGTCTACGCCATACAATGGAATTTAGTGCAGAATTCCCTGAGTTAGCGCCAACCAATCTCTCTTCAATGCACAGAAAGAAACTTCTGACAAAATCACCAACTCTGACAGCAGAAAAATAAAGTAGCTTTCATGACATACATACCCAAGAGCACAAAAGGTCTTAAAATCAGTAGAGAGCAGAAGAAACCAGAAATAAGACATTACTGTTTCTGACCACAGGTCAGTATGTCTTGTCTACTACAAACAACTTGCTCTTCTCCAGAAATAATGAATGAAATAAAATGTTCTATTTGCCCTTTCGTTCGCAAAAACTCAGGTGAATGCGAAATGTAGGAACATTTTTTTTTTTTCAAATTCAGTATTTTTGCCAGTATTGCAGAAAGTGATATTAAAAAAAACAACCAACCAACCAACAACAACAAAAAAAAAAGCCAAAGAGAAGACATTTGCTCTTTTGAAATTGAAGAAAGCTGCTGTTTAAATAATGGGTTATATAATTTCTTGCAATTTTTATTGCTGTTTCAGATTCCTGCATTATTAATAATCATAAGTGCCCGAATTGTATTTATCAATTATTACAGTGAAAAAGTGAACCTAAGGAGATTACCAATTCAAGTTTTCTCCTTTATATTCTGTATTAACTACAAATTAAGGATAAATTAATATCATTTTGTATTTCAGGAAGCCATAGTGCTCATTTACTTCTTTTACTTCTAAAAGTAAATCAATGTCGAGTATCATGCTAGGAGGCACAGTATTGCCAGAAATGCTCAAATGGATTTTTAATTCTGAAGCACTGGTATAAATATGAATTAGCATCGGCAGAAACACTCTACAATTATGCCAATGTGAACATAATCAGAATCTGACCTAGTCTTCCAAAGGATGTAAAGCTCATATTGTAATTTCTTCTGTCAATAGAAAAGCCATTTCCCAGAACACATTTTAAACAAGCACTCTGAATTTTGTTTGCAGATTCAATTAAGAAAAGATATTATTCTTCGTGTCCTAACCTGTTCTTCAAAGTTACAATGAGGTTTACTGAATATATTTTCAGTTGTGGATTCTGAGAAACAATTCTAGCAGTTGTCAGGAAAACATTTCATACTTATGAATAAAATGCACTATTAGAAACAAAGAAAAAAAAAAAGAAAATTGCAATAAAGTATTACAGTTACCCTTAAAACTACGAGTAAATAAGCAAAGAACTGGGGCAAGACTTCAGTGATCATTTACATATTTCTTTTTCTAGTCCTCACATTTAGCTTGCTATAAGAGCAATAATAGCCTTATATGATCATTATGCCCTATATGATCATTAGAATATGACACATTTCTAACTGTCTCTAAAATTGCTATAATAGAAAAAGCCAGAACACTCAAAATCAAAAATACAAAAGCGTTGATTTACTCATCTAAAAAATCGGCCCAAAGCTCTGTAATGAATGCTCAGTAAAAGCAACGGAAACTAAGCCCTAATCTTGGATGTATATAGGATGTAAAATCATGTTCTTTAATTTTGACTCAGTAAATCTATGTGGTCAGCACAAACATTTATTCCTAAATGTTTTGTTAACAATATTTAATCAATTTATTTTATGGAATCATAGAAACACCAGCTGGGATGCACCTTGAAGATCTCTTGTCCAACCTCTTATTCAAAGCGGAGCTGTCACCTCACTAGTCCAGGCCAGCTCTACCTTTGGCTGAGCCATGAAAAGCACTGTGGGCAGTGATTTCCACCACCTCCATGGGTTACCAGTTCCATTGGTGCAGCACCACACTCCTGTGGAAAAGCCTTTCCCCCTCAGCAATCTGAACTTCCCAAGGTGACGTCCGTGGTTACTGCAGCATCTGCCATTACCAAGCAGAGTCTTGGCTTTTCTGTCTTTGTTTCAAGTGCTTGCAGGCTGCTATTAGATTGCCCTTGACCTCCTTCTTAATAAACAAGCTCAGATCCCTCAACCTCTCCTCATCTGCCATGTACTTTAGTCTGGCTTGTCTCAACAGCCCTCCACTGCACCCTCTCCAGTCTCTTAGTATCCCTCTTGATTTGGGAATGACCACAGTGTTCAGTATGGCCTCACCAGTGGTGAGTACCAAGTGTCTCAGTCTGCTGGCCTTGCAGCTCCTGATGCAGCCCAGTCTCCATTTTGCTTTACTCACGATGAGCATGTGCCACTTGCTGTCATTCACCTCGGTGCCCCCAGTAATCCCCAGCTTCTTTTCAGCATTGCTGCTATTTAGCCAGGCGGTTCCCATCTTGAGTTGATGCACGGGGTTATTTTGCCCCAGGGGCAGAACTATGGACTCCTTGTTGAAGTTTCTTATTTTGGCTGCCTCCTCAAGACCACGGAGGTCTGCCTGGAGAGTGGATTCACTGTTTGTCTTGTCAGCCACTCTGCTGATTTAGTATTGTCACCAAATTCACTAGGGGTACCCTTTTGCACCAGGTGCTATAGGCTTATAGAATACTCTAGTATGATATAAAGAAAAAGCTTTTACCTTTTTTTAAGTGTGAATCCTCTGCCTTTTCTGAAAATCATAGAGCCTTTCTCTGGGACTTCTCCTTTTAACAAGCCTTTGACAGGTACCAATACTCTGTTTAACACATTTCTGTTGCATCTCCTACTTTTCACATTCACTATTTTGAAAACTACATCAGCATTTGCTTTCCATGCTGTTGTAGTGCAGAAGCAGATGTCTTTATCTTATTAGTGATTTTGACACTTCTCTTGGCTAAGTAACTTTATGTAAATTAGATTGTATAAGCAGCTTACTACTTGTGAGTAAAATAGTCAGAGATACCATAATGCCGACGGTGAAAGAATTCTCAGAAGCATCAATCTGTCAAACTTTGGATCATCCCCAGCAGCAATATCAATATTTGTCCTTTAATAATTATCCCAGTGTTATAAAAACTGATATAAATACAAACAGCCATTTCATTGCATCTGCAGGTAAGTAGATCTTTCCTGACTCTCAGTGTGAGAAGCTGCCTTTACAGATGCTTACAATGGTGACAGTACTGCCTGAGCTGCCTTTTTCCCCATTATTATAGAACAAAATATTTCTGAAAACAACAGTTTGTAAAATCTACTGTGAACTGCCTAGTAATTTATGAAGGTAAATCTACACGTCACATCACAAACCTCAAACCATTATCACAGGAATCACATAGTTTCTCAGTATCAACTAATTTACACACTTTCTTTTTTGGATACCTCAACAAAAAGCCATAAAATATTGCAAATCAGACAATCAGAATGATACTTACTACCAACCATTACTCTCTTACACCAATTCATCAGCATCTCAGCTAGTTAGTGTAATATAATAGATATTAACAAAGCAAAATATGGTGCACATTGGCTCAATAAATACAGCGCAGATAGGATTTACGATACAATGCTGCTGCAAAGTATGTAGCATTTGGACTTCAGTTCATGTTCAGTAACACTGCCAATAATCCCAAAACAGGGAGGGAAGCAGGTTAAAAAATGCAAAATGCTTCATGTTCAGTTTACATAGGGTTCAATGTCTTTTGTTGATAGTTTGGTCCCGTAGTTTATACATTTATTTTCCCAGATTGTACTACTATTGCTCAAAGATATAGAACATCAGAGAACTTGGCTCACTGTATGGGGGCCCACACATCTATGAATTTGTATTGTCAAAACACAGATTTTATAAATAAATGATGTCTTAAAGAGAATATAAAATATTCTTTGTTTGCAGCATGTATTATATGATATTTGCTTTCTTGGAGAACGGAAATGTTTGATTTTAGCATCTAGAGATAGAAAAGCAGGCAAAAGTTGAGGGAAACAGAAAAAGTGTTATAGTATGCTCTTAAATCTCTTGCACTAACCAGGCACTAGTTGTCATCACTAATTAGATCAACTTCAAGAGTTTAAACAGCAAGCTCATTTTTCCATGGTTTGTAGTCCCTTGTAGTAGCTATTTGTCTCCTTCTACTAGCAGGACTGGCCAAATAAATTACGCAAGGGATAATTCACTAATATTTCTGCAGTCATTTCCAAAGAAGGAAGAGAAGCCCTCCATCCCAGAAAGCTGATATATCAACATTTGCTTTTATGAGGTTTTGAAGTGACTCTGAGGAGGTCTGAGCCTTGAGGTAGCACTAACCAATCTTACTATGAGCACACCCCAAAACACTGCAGTAATTCTAATCTCTGTGTTTTCTTAGAGCACTGGCAACCCCTTAAAACACAGCAAATGTAGATCTTCTGCATGATGCAGATAAATAAAAGTTTTGAAAACAAATCTTCCCCCCATTTTCTATTTCCTTTCAGAATGAGCCTCTCCTTCCAGCTGCTCTGGAGTCCAGCAGCTTGCACGGCCTTCCTGGGCTGCAGCAACCTCCACAGGGTCCCTCGGGGGCTCCAGGAATGCAGCCTCTCCTTGACCTCTGAGGCTTGGCTGTAGATCTGCTCCTCAGCAACAGGCAAACCATGTGCTCTGTCAGGAGGCTCTCAGTCCACATGCAGACACTCCAATCTCCTCCTCTCTCTCCCTCCCGGCCACCTGACAAGACTGCCACAGCCAGGAAAAGCAAATGAGAAGGGGAAAAAAAAAACCCACCACCATAAAACAGAGACTAAACCATGAACAAAAAACCTCAATTTTGTCATGTCATGAAGGCAAGAAGCAGTAGAAACTGGAGACAATCTGTAGTGCCTCCATCTAAACTGCAAAGTTTTAAGGTTCAGACGTGCATTCCAGCATTCTCCTGCTTCATGTAAGACCTAAAATGAGACCTGGACTCCTCAGCTCTCCTTAGGCCCCGGTTTCTGGGGAGAGAAGATGAAGGTATATGCGCCAGAATGGTTCAGGCTTATGCTCATCTTTCGGAATCTGGATGGCACTAGCATAGTCCAGAACGAGGATGATATAAATCACACAGAATCATAGGATGTCAGGGATTGGAAAGGACCTCAAAAGCTCATCCAGTCCAATCCCCCCGCCGGAGCAGGAACACCCAGATGAGGTTACACAGGAAGGTGTCCAGGCGGGTTGGAATGTCTGCAGAGAAGGAGACTCCACAACCCCCCTGGGCAGCCTGGTCCACTGTTCTGTCACCCTCACTGAGAAGAAGTTTCTTTTCAAATACTTGTATTAGGCAATATAGAATAGAGCAGATGGATAGATCTTACAAAATAATTAAAAATGTGTCCACCTCTTTGTCTGACCTCCAAGTCACCTCTCAAAGATGATGTCGAATAATTGGCTATTACTGAATGTAGGTTTTTTGGTAGGAACATGATGTTATTACAAGCTGAAGTTCTCACCTGAAGCAGGAACAGTCCCTGGGATGTGCCACTGTTGGATGCAAGGGGAGAAAATAAACAAGAAATAGGAAATGAACCCTTTTGGTGACATGAATGGCTCTGCCATAACCACACCGCACCTTTTTTGCAAGCTCTTCTCTTCAGTACCATTCATTGGCTCTGTCAGATGTCAAAAACTTTATCAGTTATGAAAATCTACAGAAAACTGGGAAATTACAAACTCTATTTTCTGCAGTTTACCATCTTCAACTATGTTTAATCATGAAAGACATTACTAATGGTGGGATTCACCATGGCTTGTGTGTCAGTCCATACCCTATTCATATCCATACACAACGGATAAATTAGATTCATCATGTCTTCATGACATCTTGTCATAGAAAGGCTTTTTCCTTGCTGTTTTCCTTCAGATACATTGTAAATTCTTCCTGAAGCTACTTTGAAAATCCATTCCACTCTACTATTTTTTTATCCAGGGTAACAAATACCTTGTCATATACCAAGTCATTGATGTTCATGCACAAAATGCCAAGGATTGCTGTATTTTTCTATAGAGACTTTCCACATGCCATTCTGAAGAGATAAAGATTATTTATTAAAAAGTTTTTAAAATTCCCATACGTAGATATTTGTAAGATCTGTAGATATCTTATTTTTCTCTTCCCACCCTTTGTCAAGGGAAATCCAAGAGAGAGGTTTCAGATCTCAGACCAGAGAACACAGAAAACATCCCACCTTTTATGCCCACCTGAAACAGTGTTTCTCTAGAGCAACTAGAACAGAAACCTCTGGTAGAAGAACACAAGTATTGCACACTTTTATAAACCTTCCTCCTTTGATTTATCCATCAGACTAGCAGACTCCGAAGGGTTGTATTATGATACCACAAATCCTTTTGGTAGTAACATCTGGAAAATTAAGAAGTATCTTAATTTTCTAGAGTAAAAGAAGACTCTATTGAGTCATCCATAGCATTTGGTAGAAAGCTCTAAGTTTTCAGTGAGAGAAAAAGATAGGGAAAGGATGTGGACTGAGCATTTTTACTCTCAGGAACATGACAAAAAATACTCGAAACTTACTACAGCTATCTCAGCTCTGAGGTCCTAGAAAATAAATAAACCAATAAATGAACACATAAAATCCAGATACAAGACTATTTTTTGTCTAAAATCCGTATATATTTTTCCTGTTGCATTACTAACCTCTGACCCTATCCAATGCATTTGGGTGTTTTCAGTATCTGTTGTTTATATCCTGTATTTTTAACTCTGATGTAATATTTCAGGACATTAAAAGGCTATTAGAGCAACAATGAGCCTTCTTTTTTTTCCAGCATTCTTTCGCTGACCTCTCTTGATTAATGCTCCTGTGTATTTATTACTTAAGTAAGTCAGCATTACCAATGCAGAAAAAAAATAGGGAGGATATCTAGATAGCTTCAAAAATCTTGGACGTCCACAGTTGTCACATGCAGTGTTTTGGGCTTTTGATTGTTTTTTTTCCATAGATATAGCAATAAAAGCAGTTCATTTCATATTTTGGAAAAGTAAATATTTATGTTAGAATATCAGTTCACAGAGCACTTCTCATATGCCCATGATATTTCTCTGGAAAATATAAGAGTGACAAAATCAATTCACTCAAAAGAATGAAACAAAAGTTAGTGGATTCAGTAATTCCAGGAGAACTTTGAAACCTGGCTGAACCTCTCAATCATATTTGTTCTTTAAAATTTTAATCTCTCTTTCACCTTATTGCGCGGAAGTGTATTCAATTTCACAAAAGCTTTTCATTTTACTCACACACTCAGTAAGACTGAAATGAGACATTTTATCTTTTCATTTTCTCATCATATGGAAAATTCATGAAAATGTGAGAGCAATGCAGTGCATGGAAAATTGTTGCTTTGTCTTATAAACCTGGCCAAGAGAGGTTCAGAATATTTACAAAAATAATCCCAGAATGCAGCAATCTTTTCAAAGTTGGACAGGTGCTAAGTATTTTGTTTTGTTAAGTTGGCTAACCTTCCAGGAATCAAGTATATCCCTTTTCAAGCTAGTTTTAACTGTTTCTACCCAGCTTTTCAGTGAGCTACTTCAAGAAGTCTTACCATACTTTTCAGATGACCCAATCTGCTTACTAATACTAACTTTTCAAGCAAGGACATCACTATTCTCCACCTGTGCAGAGAGAAATCCAATTACTTATACAGTTGTTAGCTTGTTTTGATTCTAAGAATCAAGATATCAACATTTTAGCTCAGGTGTCATCTTTGGTAGCAAATTTGCTGTTCATTCCCATTCAATAATGCTTTTGTTCATATTATGGACTTGGACCCCACACAAACTGGATTTTGGAATGAAAGTGAGTAGAAGGTGAGCTCTGGCAAGAATTCAGCCCACAGCATAACTAGAGCCAGCCCAACATTAAAACCTCCTGAAATGTGCAAATGCCAGATTCTTAGTACAGACTCTTTCATTTTATCAATCTGCATATACTGGTCTGTGCTACTTGCTAAGGTGGACACAGTTTCTAACTGGTCTTTGACTTCACAGATCCTCACAAGATGCAGAACCAAATTCTAAAGTGATTTAGTCACCTAAAATGTAATTAAAATGCATATAGGATTAAAGGATGTGATCTTCTTTGGGACTTAAGAAAATGTCTTTAATTGCTTATCTGCATCTTTAAATGCCTAAGTGTCTTTGGAAATCAGAAACTTATATTTCTGTGCTGCAGTTCCAATATCTTAAAATGAGGATAAGTAATAATATCCCGTTTGACAGAATCTGATGAGGATAAATAGATCAAAAATTGTGAGCTGCTCAAATCACGAAATAAGAGGGTTGAATCAATCCATAACATAGATTGCTTTCATATCTCAGATCAAGGTTAAACAAAGGCTAAAGCTCTGCATGCATGATTTGCAAATGCAGTTATGCTAATAGCATGATGATCCTAATTAGATGATCAGCTGCATATCTGACTTTTGATAATAAGTCCTAATGTGACTTGCTAATCAATGTCAGATATGGGAATAGAATGTAGAATTTCTGACTTGTGAATCCACGCACTAATTGCTAAACCAGACTGCCTCCCTAATGTCATCCATTTCAAAATGTTCTGTCTCCTGCTTCTACGCATCTCATGTATCATTTGAACAGCATTTTGTGGATCCACAGACTGTTAAGACCAGAAGAATCCACTAAAATCACATTATCCAACCTCTAAATAATAAGGGCCAAAGAATTTACTGTTATTTCATATTGGGAAATTATTTTTTTTCTTTTTTACCATAAATTAACATTAGCAGTCTTAATTTTTTACTAAGCTACAGAACATTTTTTTCAAAGACATCTCATTTTGATTGCAAGATTCCAAATGATGATGAATTTGTCACTTTCCATGAGAAGAAATGTCAATTATCAATTGCCCTCAGTGTAGCGAGATGTTAAAAAATGAGGTCAGATTCATCCTGGTTTTAAAAATGGCATTTAATTGACGGCTTAAATGCTTCTGACTTCTGATTTCAGCCATAGTAATACGCTGTTATGCCTTCAACCGCTAGATTAAAGATTCCTACATCTCAGATCACAGATTGCTGTATAAAGGAGATTATGAAAGAAAATTAATCACTTTAATCATATCGCTTAATTCACTGTGGGAAGTAGCTCAGATAGCTAAGAAAATAATAGAATTATTTTAGCTTTGGCTGGTTTGGTTTTCTTTTTAGAAAATCTTCAAAGGAACTATTACAAAAACAGATTTTAAAGTGAAACTGAAACATTTGCCTGGATTCATTCTTCTTTCTAATGGACAATCCCTGTATTCTATACCTGAAAAGCAGGGAGGGGGGAAACAAAAAAAGAAAGCGCATCAGCTATTTCTTTGGGTTTTGTCGACACATCAGAAAATCATCTTAACAACTGGGATTCCATTAATTAGCTCACAGGGATAAATATAGCTTTCAAAGCAAAATAGGGTACTGTGGAATTTCCATGCACAATAAATCATTACCCCCTCAACAGATGTATGTTCGAATTAATAAAACTGAAGAAGTGCATGAAGCTGACATGACAGCACACTGAATCAAAGCTTTGTCTATATAAAAGTGTTACACAAAATAGTACCATAATTTTATATCAGGATGATGCTTGTGTATAAAATCGCTAGCAATTGAAAATATTAATGTAAAACTGAAGATTAAGAACTTAGAGAAAAGACAGAAGGTATTTTTCTTTCTGAATGCATAGTACTACATACAATGTTACGTTACGTACGTGCAAAACCAAAATCTATGAAAAAATCTGTTATATCTGTATTTAATTTTATCTCAAACAAATATTAATAGATTGTGGCCTAATTGTAATGTGATGAATTTTTTTCATCTTACGCAAAATTTTACTGCGGGGAAGGGAAAAAGAGCACAAAGTTTCTCATTTTAAAAGTGCATGTCTGCAGCAGCTGCAGCTTTGGCTTTATTTCATAGTTTGAGCTCTCCAAGGGCACAGAAAGGAACAGTAACAGCCACTATGGCCCCAAACTTATCACCTCCTAAATACCAATTTAGAGAGGAAGAAAACAACATTGAGTTTCTCTTCTAGTAAAAAACTTTCGCTAAAGAAAAACCACATATTAAATTAAAAAGTTAAGCCATTGTTAATGAACCAAATTCTAGAAAAGAAAATAATACATTTTGAGTAATTTTGAAAAGGTCTGATTTTCCTTTTCTCCTTTCTTTTTCGCCAGGAAAGCCTGTATGATAAAGAACTATACAAGCAGAAGTTCAGCTCCCACAGAGGAAAAAAATCCACCATTTAATTCTTTGCAATACATATGCATACTAAAAGATTCCATCTAGATAGCAGTAACATCCACAGTATAAATTACAGAATAATATAAGAACATTCATCTATCATGAACTTTCAACTCCTCACCTTTGCTCTGCTCAAGAAACTATTCCTCCTGGGACGAGTGGAACTGTACCAGACAGTCAGGAATCCGCCAAAAGTGGGAGTTCTATGAGAGTGAACAAACACTTGATTTGCAAAGCAAAAATAACTGGCAAAAAAAAAAATCTATAGGGAAGTTCCGAAGAATAAGGGGAGGGAAGCTTTCTCCCATTCTTTTCCTAAATGGAAGATTCATTTTTTAGGATTTTTTCCTTATTAAAACAAGTGAAATAAAACAAATGTTAAAATCCTGTCAAAACTAAATACTACCAACTCTGGCACAGAAAATGGAAAAGAATGGACCACAGATAAGCAGTTTACCAGCCTTAATCACAGCTCTTAACTGTATACTGGAAAGTGCTCAGTGTTGCAAGGTTAGTTTATAAATTTGAATTGAATTAGATCATGTATTAAATAATAAATGAGCAACCCGAAAACTGTTAGTTCCTAAGACTCTGAAAACAAAAAATTTAATAGCTTAAATAATTAAAGGTCAAGAAGTTTTATTTAAATGAAGTAAAATCACTTTGTGTCCCGTATTAATATATCTGGTAGTTCCAGTGATTAATATTCTAGAGAAGCAACATCTTTGTTCAAGTTTCATTATGCTACAGCATGAAAACTAGCAACATACATCCTATTATTATCCTTCCAGCACACTCTCAGCCAAACCAAAGATACGAGTTATGTTCCTAATATTTACAAGATTAAAAATAAAACACATTCGAATTTTTTCTCTGCTGGCAAACGAAAAAAGATGGCCTATTTTAAAATGCTGCCTTCTAGAAAATCCCCAAAAGGCAGACACATTTCTGCATGAATTAAACAGAATTATTTTGTACCTAATTAAAACTCTGAAACCACTGCTTACTTACCAAATTTGACCTTGGTGCTGAGGGATAACAAAAGATGTAATATTTCCTTTGTCCATCCATTATAGATACACATCAAATATTGCAGAGGGAGCATCTGGTTTTAAGAGGCACTTACTTTGGAATGACAAAATCAGACATTTAATGTACTGAAGTGATACAATTTGATTTCTCTTACTGGCCTTCACAATTATCATCAGTATCTCTATAGTGTTTTTTCTATTCTGCCAAACAAACCATATTTCTGTTAATTATATGACTAAATTGCTCATTCCGAACTTAATACCTCCTAAAGCCATCAGCAGATGTTCTCTTTATAATCATTGATGTCATTCCGTAAATGACTGAAAAGGAGACGGTAAATGGAGTGCTAAACGCTAACTTTGGCGTTCTTGTCTAAGTTTAGCTGTTTAACAGGAGTACATCTGGCCTGTCTCAGCAAAACGGGCTGTCTCCGTCAACAGGGACACTTCCAAAAGGAAATTCATCCTACTAAAAAATACAGAGTTGAAACAATCACATCACACTCCTCACCATCTCTAGAGGCAGCCTGACTATCTAGCCCAGGCAAAACTGCTGCCTTTTAAATAGCAAACAGGTGAGATTGATGCCGTCTTTTAGCTGACTAGGATGACAAGCTGCAGGTCAGAGGCAGTCTGTAGTTTCAGCTGATGTTTCATTAAGATCAGGAACCTGCCAGATGTTGCCAGGAGGAAAGGTCTTTCTTCATGGCAATACTTCTCTCAGCCACTTCCACAGGTGGCCTCCCAATCAAATTCAGCAGTCGCATGAAGTCAGAGATAAATATTCTTAGAGTGACGATGCTCACTTTGAAGCCAAAATCAACAGTAATAAAGTTATCTCACTTATGAGGTCAATATAAGTATTTAATGCAATATTTTTAAAACACAGAGGACACAGAGCAGAGAGGCAATGGGAGGAAAAAGGGTTTACCTGGACTGTCAATTGTACCCTTTAAGAACACCATGTCTTTTCTCTTATTTTTCTTGCTGTTCTATCAATCTGTACCACGATTTACTACTGAACGAGTCTGCAGGAGAAAAAAAAATACTGTTTTCCCCCTAAATAGCTACCAGCATGTTCTTTCTCTATAAATCCTAGTGAGATCCCCAGTGGTGGCATAACTGTTAACAAATACAGAAAGTGATATGGAATAGCTCCATTTCCCCAGCATATTAAAACTACAGTTGTCAGCATTTAATGTCTCTGATATCCTTAACCCCCTACAAGTTGTGGAATTAGCTAAAGCTTTGCCTCTAGGTATCCCATCAGGATGCTCCGATACAGAGATTTACATTCAGTGTAACTCTCTAGGAGTAAAATATCTTTTTTGACATACTTAATGCGTCATAATAACTGCAAATTTATTGTATCAAGCATTAACCACTTTCTCCTTCATACATGCCTGGAGCAAGGAAGAAACACCACTATTATCATAAGTATGCTACACTGAATGAACAAATATGCAGAAGCCTTACTGCATACTTCAATCACTTACATTATTTTTAAATGATATAATTTTAAAATATGTTCTTTTTAGAATCATAAAAGAAAATTGAACAGATGGTTTGAGCTTAATTTAGAGTAATTTGTCTGTTAAAATACACTGCATTGCCAGTGAGTCTTCATTAGAACACTAACTCATTACAAGGGAGTTGTAATTTATTGGGTAGACTGAAAGGTACTGGAGCTTTAGGAAAAGTTTACAGTCTTAGAGGAATGAATGCAGATGAGCATTTCAATATAAGATTTTTGAAGAAAAAAATGGAAAAAGCAAGGAAGACTCAAGTTAAAATTTATGGTCCTATCAGATTTCCCAATATTCCTATATAGAAAGCATATTCACATGCACAAACAAAAGATCCTTCTTTATATAATGTTATACATGGACTTCTTAGTTTGCACTGACTTTTAACTGTTTATTAATGTAAAAGATTAACGTTTCACATTACAACAATAAAAACATTTCTATAAGCAATGGCTTACATGTATTTTGAACAAGCACATAATGTAAATTAGAATTCGTTATTGTATTGCTCCCTGTGCTACAAACTTATTTGAAAGCTTTTTCTGTTTAATACAAAAGCTTAATAAGGCTGTTAAAGTTTTCAGTCTGTATTAGAGTTAATTTTATGTCAATTATGTCTCTCTAGGGAAAAGGAATGAGTGAAAACGTGCAAAAAGCACACACAGGATACAACAATTTGGGTTAATCAAAGCTAAAGGTAATGTAATGGACTTTGAAGATACATGGGATAGTGAAAACATAGGTTTCGGAGAAAAACAGCTGCTAATATAGTCAAACTGACACCAAGTGAAATAAATCCTTTGGGTTTTCATATACCTAAGTTATTTTTTATTCTAGGGAGAAGAACCTTGTGCTATAGTAATTAGAGTACCAAAAATTTTTGTTTAATTTTTAGCAGTTGTTCCAAAAATGGTGAGTAAACACAGTTACAAACGAAATTCTGCCAAAAATAATACTAAATCTATTATGAAATGCATATTATATAAGTCCACATACAAACATTAATGTAAACATACAAATATTAATGTAAATATAAATGTATAACTTCTTATATGGAAATTCATTGCCTGGGGATGTCAAGCACAGCATCCCCTGCTAAAAGCACCAGAAACTTCTGGACCAACCCACCAGGTTGCTCATGCACACACCCGTTTGGGTTGACAGACAGGACTCTTGACCAATGACACACCTCAGCTGAGGGAAGTTTCCAGACTACTGCCATAAATGACCACAGCCCAGGTTCTACTTAGAATATAGGTGGAGTTTTGTGGTGGCTTCTGTGGAGTTGGTTTCTGTTGGACCAGTGGGTCTGCAGTGGAAGACTGACCTCCTTAGATCTGGGCATCATCTCAGGAAAGTTCCTTGAGGAGTGAGACACGTTGCCTTCTTGGTAAGTGGTCTTCTGGGTACCCTTGAACATCCTCACTTTGTATGAGAGAGAAGATGCACATTGTGAATTATCATTCTAGAGTTTGGGGATCCCTTGTGTCTGAGTTGGCTGTGTAGTAACTGAACTCCTAACTGGTGTCTGAATCTGTGTTTCATTATGTTGTTGCAGTGCTGAATAATTTTGGATAAATGCTTTCTGTTTGGAGCTTATCACCTGCCTAAATTGATTTTTGGGGTGCCTCTGTGGCATTGTGGACTAGCAGCAATAAGAGAACGCTGACTGATTAAAAATAGTGCAATCTGCAGTGTTGTGTAAACTTCTGGCTAGTTTCATATTCTCTGTCTTTCTGGTTGAAGAGACTCAATCAAACAATGCAAGACTCATTGGGACTTAAACAAGTATGGTTTGGTCTCTAGTGGTTAGAGTCTTGTTTTAATGTGTCATTTAAATTTAATCTGTAATGAAAATTTATTATGTCAATGTTAACCATTTTCTCCGTCATACATGCCTGGAGCAAGGAGGAAACAGAATTTTAGGACAGAAGAGTCTTAAACTCTGGGTGCTCTCAGCACTGGTTCAGTGTTCTTTCCATGACTGTCCAATGCCTGAGAAACATCCACCTATCCAAAGGCAATTAATTATTAGGAACTAGGTTATTTTAGAACTAGGTTACTGATGAAGAATTGCTGTGCAATGTCTATTATTCTAGTCTTACATGAATGTTATTTAATGGAAATAGGGTATTCAGCTTTACAAAATTACTGTAAAAATTAAAGGTTTGCTCAATTTAGAAGCTCACATGTGAATACTACTAATGTGAAATGGGAACAAAAAATGAAACTTAATTCCTTCCTACAAGGCTATAAGTCAGGGTTCTTGTTAAACAAAACACTAACTAAATTTCATATCATGTCAGTTTCAATTGGTAACAAGAGCCTTATGTCCTGGATTGTATAAAACTAGAAAAGGGAAGGAGCAAGATAACACTGTATGATTTCCTCGTCTTAAATTACTCTGAAGCTTGCCAAATATGTATCTCATCAAGCCTGCTCAAAAACATCAGTGTCTAATATTCCCAAGAGCTTCTATCTAATTTATAAAGTATATTTTATAAATATTAGTAGATATGTTTGTATCTATGTCAAATATCCAACCAATTACTGAAGTGTAAGACATGGGTGATGACATCTGGTACTGCAGCAAGATAAACCATTGGCAACACTTTATATGTAGTGTGGACTTTCAGCTTTTAAGTAGAAATGAGCAAGTAAACACAAACAAACCCCGAACAGCGGAACTTGAAGAATGAAGAAAAAGGTTTTAAGATTGTTATGAATAAAATTTCCAGTTACTTCTTGGTATACATAAACTATTTTAATAAGATAATGATAAGAACTAATTTTTGGAAGTGTATAGAAAGCAGAAATTGGAAATCTAGTCATAGATCATAATGTAATAACTTTAGATTTAGGATCATAACTCCTACCTGGTCACCCAAAGCACCCCTTCTACGCTGATTTTTTAGAGAAGCAGAAGTTGTTTGATTTTATTTTAAGTTGGTCATATAAAAGCAAGTCTCTCTTCCAGTGCATTTCTGGTTTCCCCTGTTGATGACAAAGGGAACTTGAGGTAACCAGCTGAAACTTAAACGTCCAATTTCTGGGTTCTGAAGTTCTGTGAAAGTAATTCCACCCTAACTGTTTTTAGAAATGGGGTTGTGTTACATGTCTTCCTTGCAGTACATCTCAATACTAGCTTTAAATGAACGATTTTATTATGGCATGAAGTTTAACACAAACTGTTCTGCCTTACTAGGAGACTATTGTGCTCATCTAGTCCTGTCGCTTGCACACGCAGGGCTCTGAGTGCCTGTATGGTTTTTCCTATATGTGTTCCACGCTTACCTGGAAAACAGTATCTTCTACTTTAAATTTGAACTCCACTGACCTTGACTACCAGCAACTGGATATTGTTATGTAGTTGTCCTTTAGCTGAAACATGTATGTATGTATTCTGCTATCACACATGGTTCTGCAGATACTTAAAGACTAAATTCAAATAACATTTTCAAGCAATCATGCAATAAACCAAACAGTTCCAGCTATTCTAATATTCTCCAAGATTTTAACACCTATAAAAAGTCTTTGCATGCTATTAGTGCCACAGTGAGATACAGTGTTCCTTTAACGGTGTCACCAAACCTCATTTCATTCTTAAGAAACATCCTTCTAGATCAAAGATCGTGTTAGATGTTTGGCAAATATCACTCGCTTGATTTCAGTCAAGCACATTCAATGATCTTTTTGGAGCCTGTGTTTTCATACATAAGAGTTCATTTCCTAGAAGGTGGTTCTATATATAAGGAGAAACAATTAGTCTGAAGAGTATTAGACTGCTTCCAGAAAGAATTAAAATACTTTTAATAGCGGTCAAGAAGTTCCATGAAAAATATGTCCTGAGAAACAATCTTGATCTCATTCTATAACAAGACTAGGTCTAGTAAAAAATTAAACTGTGTTAAGTTTAAATGCATTTAGGTTTCTTTCAGCTATACAGCTGTCTTCAAGGCACACTGAGATCCTCAGAAAAAACAGACTATATTTCAAAAGTGAAAAAAGACCTAGACGCTATCTCAAACTTTGCAGAATTCCCAAAAGAAAACTATAATCTTCTTGCAGATGACAATATGTTATGGGATTTGTTACGCTGCTTGGTAAAAATGATGGCTCTGGGTGATTAAATTAAATGTGTAAATATTAAGATTTTATATACTGGAAACTTTTCACCTAGCAAAGCAGAGGCGTTTGGTTTTTTTTTTGTTTGTTTGAATAGCAAATATACAATATGATCTACTTTCAAAATCTCTTAGGAAATGGTCAGGCTAATGTCTCATAGAAATCATTTGAATTTAAGACCAGTAAAGCACTTCTTTACTCAAGTATTACCTTCCAACTGCTGAGCAATTGCAAAGCTATGTTTTTCTTATCATTCTACTCCATCGTTCATATCTTAAAACATGGAGCTTATAAAACCCTTACTTTACAGGGATGGACATTAAGATTCTTAGAAGCATATAATGGTGTAATGGATGGATGGATGAATATTTCTTTGGTCTACAACTAAAATTAACATATCTGCCTCAGATTTTAGTTGAAAAATTATGGAGTTCAGGGTGCAGTGGGGCCAGCAGCTCTCTCAGGCACTGAGAGCAGCGGAGGGTCCCCATGGGGTCATCCCACTGCCAGGGAGCAGGGCGGGCTGGGGGTGTCCCCAGGCATTGACCCTGGGGACAGGGACAGGCTGAGGCCAGGCTGGGACATCAACCTGCAGGTCCGGCCCAGCTCAGCAGGACCCAAGGTGGTGACAGCAGGATTTTGGTAGAGCATCGCTGTGGCAGTGGCTGGTGGCTTCAGGGTGAGCTGAAATGGGGTCCTGGGGCCATGAACAAGGCATGGCTGGAGGTCCCAGGTGAGGCTGCTCAGGGACATTAACACCTACTGGTGTACTCAAGGCCTTGACAATGCAGATCAGGTGTTTTAAATGAATAACACAATAGAAGAATGGAAAAAGCAAAATGCTGTTAACAAGAGGAAAGCTTTAAGTGTTGCAGGTCCTCTGATTATAAATTGTTCTTTGTTCTTGAATGCACTTCCTGTTCTTTTTCCTAACGAGTTAGAATTTTAAGTTCTAAACATAAGCCAAAGTTTGAGCTGAGCACTGAAAGTATCATTAGCTGCAAAAATCTCTATGAATGAAGCCTTATGTTCTCTGTGTACTCAAACTGATATAGTCCATTAATGAACTTATTTACATTGAACAGATTAATATCTTCTGCACCAGCATTTCTAAGCAATAGCCCAGTCACTTGTAATGAGATTCAGCACTGTTGACTGCATCCAATGACCTGAAAATACATTTTCCCCACAGCTTTTGCTAAAGCCTTCAAGCATCAACCTACATGCTTTTTATGACAATTGATCTTTCTCTGTAGCATCCATCACTCTAAAACACTTTATGGTTCCTTATGTCAGCCCTAAAGAACAAAGATAATTGAGAAAACCAACACAAAAAGTACACAAATTCTCAAAATACTTCACATCTTCAATAGCTGCGCCCAATAAACAATCAGCACAAATTACTTGGAGAGATTATATGAATGCTAAAGTTTTTTTGTTACAGGCAACATCAAATACACTAGAAAACTTTAATTTGTATATTCAACACTAGATATACAATTTTAAAAGATCGTGATTTTTTACTTAAATTTGGAGGAAATTATTTGAATGGCAATGTAAGTTGGAAGTCTTAACTCATTCCCCAGGAGAAGAGCTGCAGTCACATTTCATTCACCCCCAAACAAAGTTTGTGCATATGTAATTAACTTTTAAATGCTTCTAGAGGAAAAAAAAAAGAAGTTGGAACAGATTTCCTCTTCTGCAGAGGCTATAAGAACATTTTTAAGATCCTGGCAACACAGTAGTGTAAAAGTTTGAGGTTTGCTCAAGCGTCAGAAAATTAATTGTGGCACTTCTTACCAGTTTAGTCTTATGTTTGCAGTTTAGTACTTTCATAACTGTGCTAGCTGGCTAAGTCATAACTGGAAGGAAGGACCTAGAAAAGGATATAATTTAGGTTAAGAAACTTGAAAATCCCATCACTGTAAGATAGATTGTCTGACACTTGTACCTTTCTCAAGCTATAGGAGAATATACACAAGGTCAACAGGGGCTCCTAGCAGCTTCTTTTTTTTGAGTATTTCTCCCACTCCTGAACCAGTGACGTTCTCTAGACAGCTCTGGTTTTTAATAGAATTCCAGCTGCCAGGTGTGCGCTGAAGTGCTGAGAATTTGAGAGCGCTGAAATGTCTCTGCACCTGCCTTATCTGCGGTGTGGTGGGACCAATGGGCTCAACATTTTCTGATTCATCTTGCCTGTCAGGCAGCCCTGAAAACATACAAAATGCAGGCTAAAGATGACAAGCCTCTGGAGGCTCGAATGTTTCTTTGAGATGTACTTCATCCAGGATTGGATAGATCAGACAGAGTATCGACCTCCTTGTCCCCAGTGCTCTCTAAGCCAAATTTATTGATGGGATGAGAAACAACCCACCCAGCATTTTCCTGGAAACATAAAACTTCTGGAGTGTCTTTTGGACAGTTTGTGTTCTCCCAGAAGAGACACTTATCAAGTCCCCTAAAGAGAGTGGGCAGGAATAAGTAGTGCCCACTACTAGAAACCTCATGAATCATCTGGTGTATGACTGAATGCATCTTTACCGTAGCAAAAAGAGTGGGAACTTTCCAGGTCTCATTCTGCTTCTGATTATTTTTCAGAAACATAAACACAAAAAAGAGAAAAATAGTACAGCCTGCTTTAATTGATATCAAAAGAGAAAGAATCCAAAGCTTCTGAATATCTTGAGCTGCAAGGTACATTATTGTACACCTTTGTAAGAATGACACTTCTGAAGATAATGTTTTTCAGGTGGGAAAAACAAGTCTGAATACATAGTTTTAGAAGAGAGAAAATTCAGCACTGTGCAAATGTGAGAGGGAGGACAGGTTACAGAGCAGCTCTTCAGGAGCTTAAGGGTCATTACAGACTGCAAATCATACTGAAGTCAATAATATACACTTGTAAGATAACAGTAAACATTAGGGCTACTAAGTTGGCAAGGGGTCTGGAGCATGAGTCTTATGAGGAGTGTCTGAGGGATCTGGGGTTGTTTGTCCTGGAAAAAAGGCCAAGGGGAGACCTTGTAATTTTCTACAACTATCTGGAAGGAGGTTGTAGCATGGAGGGTGTTGGTCTCTTCTCCCAGGTTACAAACAATTGGATGAGAAGAAATGGCCTTAAGTTGTCTCAGGAAGGTTAAGATTGGACATGAGGAAACAGTTCATGGAAGGGATTGTGAAGCACTAGAACAGGCTGCCCAGGGAAGTGGTGGAGTCACCATCCCTGGAGCTGTTTAAGAGACATATAGATGCAGCTCTTAGGGATGTGGTTTAGTGTCAGAGTTAGGTTATGGATCTTAAGTGATCTTAAGGGTCTCTTCCAGCCAAAATTATTCTATGTTGCAACACATGTAGAGACATTAAAAAGTTACATAACCCATGCCTCACCACTCTCTGAACAAAGTCCTCATTTGTTGTTACTACATCCCATTTTTGATGTATTACAGGGTGTTTCAAAAAGATGGACCCAGTTTCAAAGCAGAAGTGATTTCCAATTGGGTCCATCTTTTTGAACCACCCTTTAGTTCAAGAAAGCTATGGATTGGCAAGACCACATGGTTATGTGTATCCTGATGCTCCACTGCTTCTAATTCCTGACGTGGCTGTTTGACCTTAATTTGACAGCATACAGAGCTACATTGATGTGCTTCTAGGGACTCAGTGTCCCAAACCAAAGAAAGTGTAGCTAATATATTAATGTGTGAATTGTCTTCTGTCCACAGTTATCTATAATGGACTACATGGAACAGGAATTCAAAGTGATGTTTTCCTTAAGAGCCTTCTGCAGTTCCTGACTTGCAAGATATCTGACTGTGCAGCTCATAAAAATACTTGTCATGCAGATAAGGACCTACCCTTGACAACACATTGCCACTTGCCCTTCTCAAAGAATCAGTCATTTTTTTCTTCCTCTGTACCTTGCAGTACTAACAGTTTGTGAATAGCATCCAGATTTACACTAACCTCGCCAAAAAAATATTCATTAAAAGATCATCGTAACAACAGACCCAGTTCATGTATTTCTAAACCTCTTTGCTTTAAGTCTCAAGGTCAAGAAACATTCAAGTTCACTGAAAGTCTGGGCAGAAGAGCACTGAGGGACTGAAGGTCAGTAAGTGTTTTATCTCCTGTGAGACATAATCCAAAGAGCCACAAGTCCCTCTATTCAGACGCAATTCCATCTTTCTTGAATTCTTAGAATCAAGCTTGAGCCTATCTTTTTTGCATCCCCAGATACAGTATTCTTGCCCACTGGCAAATTTCAGACATTATCTCAGCTTTTCAGATGACATTTCCACAGATTATTATGCTGCAAAGCCTTCAACTTCTAGTGTTCATGGTCTCTCATATGGATATCATCCAACAGTTAATCCTTTCTTACAGCGTCTGAGGAATTGGAAATATCAATAGAATAGCCTAGAGCAGGTTCTGGAAAATTACTCAAGTGTCTCAAAATATGGTTTATGAAAAAAAAACAAAAACAAAAACAACAAGAAAACAAACCTTTCTACCCCCATCAGCTGTTCATCATATTGGAATAATGATAGATACTTATTTCTGCAAAAGAAAGTGGGGAAAAAAAAATCAAACCTAATTTATGGACCCCAGACTGATGAATATCACATAAAGACTAATGACTGAAAACCTAAATAAGTGTTTTGTTTACAACAGGGTTATAACTGTAGCTATTAATCCAGTCACATAAAGATTGACTTCCAGCTGCCTCCTGCAGACTAAGACTTCCTGATGTATATATAGGCTCCTTCTTTTATTATCTTTTAAATACTGCTTTTACAGTGTCTTATTTCAAGTGTTTGATAAGTCGTCGTGACTACAGGTTACTGGAGTGCAGATGATGTGAAAAGCATATTGACACTGCATATTCTTAACCATCACAATCCTCCCAACCCAACAGTCTTCAAAAGGTTTCACATCTGTGATGTTGCAAGTGGAAGTCACATTATGTCTTCAAAGTGTTTGGTGTTATCCTAGTAGTTTGTAATATATATCACCTTTTATATTCCTCCTACACAAAGTCAAGCGATATCCAAGACTCTTCCTGGTCATTTTTTGATGCCCTCTGGCTGGCCACCACTATTCTGCTGTGGTTTTCACTATTGCAGAGAAGTTACAGAGGATTGGTAACATTATCTCATGCTCTATTGTGTTTTCCATGCCCTGGCAGGTTTGCTGTGTGCTGTATTTCCACCATAAGCAGCTTTTCTTTGGAGTTTTTATTCTACCTCACAGCACAGAAGTTTCAAAAGTGTGTATTGTAACCAGTCAGGTACACTTGGAATTGCTTTTTTATAGTCATTTTCAAATGTCTCTGAGATGATACTCTAGCTCAAATTATACAGTTATTCCAGATGCATTTTCTGAGCATACTAGGTATCTACTAGCAACAGCTTTGGCCTGCTAGTTTTAGGTGACTATTTTTCCTAATTTGCTTTTGGAAATTACACTTTCACTCTAATAACTGCAGGATAGTAGCATTTTAGGGTTGTGGTAATGATTTTTTTTCTTTTTTCTTTAAAATATCTGGGCTTCAAGCCCTTGATGATGTACATGAAGGATTTCTCACCAGTTGTAGATACCTGTGCTGAAAATATCAAGGGTTGAAATGATGCTTTTTTTGTAGGAAGCCGCATCCGTCTTTATTAGCTACATCAACATTAAAGATGCTTCGTGTTCTTGTAGCTTTACAGACCATGTGAGGAATTGTTTCCCTTGCCTCTGTACCAGTTCCTTGGTTTCCTTGTCTCTTGATTCATGGGCTTCTTACCAAGACTCTGTAGTTGGCCACTGGCTCCTGAGTTTATTGCGGATGAACGACATTTGGCCTCACTTCTCCCGTTTAATGTTGCTGCTTCGTGGTAGTCTTGGCATTAAAATGCATCTGGCTTCATGAACCAGTGGCAATTGAATGTAGTCATTGATCTGACAGTGTGGTTGTGAACATAGAAATGGAATCATTGGCATTCTTCTGGAAAACTTCATCTTCAGCGTCTCTTAGTCTGCTGAAGTTACACTGAAGTTACCCTTGTCCTTACTAGAAATCTTTACGGCCTTGGTGATAGTTACTTTTTCCTCCTTGAAATAGCATGACTGTAGAGGATAAAGAGATTCTCTTACCTACACATTGTGCTTTATTGCCTAAAGAAAGGGCATTTTTTTTCTTTCTGCATTTCTGCTCATTGTTTTCCACATAATGTGCACCATCATAAATATAGCTGTATTTCAGGTCATGTATTGCCCTTCTTGATTCTCATGGTTTGAACCTTTGTATTTTTAATTTATTATCTATGTAATTATGTTGGTGTTAATATATGTTTTGTAGTAATTCATTGTCTTGACCCTTTTGCTGGGCCTTCTATTTAATGTCACATAACTTGGAATGACATCTCTTTTGTAAAATCATATACCTATTTAAGTATTTTTAATGTATTCAAAGTTGCATGTAGAAATTTGATTTCTTAGTGGTGAAAAATCCTTTTTTAGCGTTTTGGCTGTGGCCATGAAGTCAGTGTTTCCCCGTACTCTCAGTAGGTGCATGTTGTTAAGTTGGGATGGTCTTACATCCACCCCAAATAAAGATGTCCTTGTCACCACTTGGGAGCATTCCTTCTTGATCCTATACCCACAGGGTGTTAGACTGAGCCTGCAGCATCCCCTGTGCTGCATCCACACTGGGAGTCACGTATGAAAATTCACTAATTTGGACATGAGGTCTAGACTTGAGAGCTGCTTTGGAGAATACCTTTAACTACAGTACAGATTTATATAGATGCATCTATAGGTATAGATGCCTGAAATTTAAGCCCTGTATAAATGTCTTTCCCAGATTTGTAGGTATTTTTCCAGATATGTCACTGACTTATCCTTTTCATATTTTCCTTCGTTTTCCTGTCTTTGTATCTCATTGTCTTTGTACAGACACCAGTCCTGCTTCCCCATTGCTTTCATGTTTGTAGGAGTAGGATTTACTCCTCTATATCCTAGCCTTAAGGAAATAAAGTACCACTTCACTGTTTTCTGTTTTGGCTGCCACAGATCAAGAAGGCTGAAGTTGAGCTAGGGATTATCCAGAGGACAGTAACAATAACAATCAGAAACCTGGTATTGCTGTTAGTCTTATTCTTGTTCTGTTTTACATTTAACCACTCAAAAAGTAGAAGCAATAACTAAAACACTTCCAGATACCTAAGTATTAGTTGTTTATTAAAATTCATACACAAATCTTGCATAGTATTTGTGACAGGGCTACGAAACAGTGTCACAGTCTTTCTCTTTTCTCATCTTCCCAACTGAAATGAAAATACATATCTTTTTCATCTTTCTATATGCTAAAGAGGTAACATCTTGTATTACTTCAGCTTAACCTCTCTTTTGATAGAATAGTAGTATTAGTGGGCATAAGAAAAACTACTTGCCAAAATTATCTTGACTACGGTTTTATCTAAAATACAAGGCTATAAAAGTAGAAAATACAAAGACCTTCTTGAAGGTCCGTATAATCACGCACTAGGAGGAAACATAAAGGATGTACAGCACTATTAGGAAATACATTAAAATGACATTTTTCTTTATACATGATATTAATGCTTAATATTTAATGCCAGAAAAGAGACGTCTTATTGTTTGGTAAGAGCCTGCAAGTTTAGATGAGTATAAGAAAATAATAGGAATTCAATAGTTTGACAGGGTTACTTAAATCTAACACAATCTCAGAAAAGTTTATCTTGTTTAGTTGTGACAACTTCATACTTAGGTCAATTTTATTTAAACATATATAGTTCAAAATTCATATTACAAATCTTTAAAAATGTGTACCTTTTATATTTCTGATGATATATATTTCATAATGTTATACCACCACGTTTTAAAGAGGCTGTAATCACAAGAAAGGCGGCTTAAAGCAAAATATATAATTTTATCAGGATGTATAATAGAAAAACTTCCTGTAAAAGACTTGAAGAGAAGGAAGAGGCAAGGACATGAAATATTATGTGCAAGTGCAAGAAATTATAAAAGAGCAATTGCTTGAATTGTTCCATTTTGCAATCATTCACAGAATCACAGAATGTTAGGGGGCTACAGAAGTGCCTAGAGCAGTTACCATCAGTGGTACTGGTAAGGAAAATGTCGCACCAGCAGCCTCCAACACATGTCAGATTTAGCATCAATTGCAAAAGGCAGCCAATTCACAAACTGGCTGAGATTTCACAATATCCAAGTCATAGCATTAGTGGGTTAAGATCACTTAAAATCTGTTCATTTTGGTTTTAACTCTTCTGGTTTTTATAGTAAGCAATTTCAAAATGTTTAAAAATATTGTTGGTAAAGTGGCTCTTACTGATCTGGCATGTCTTAGGCTTTTCATTTTTGTGTGGCATTCCCTGAAGGCCAGTGACCACAGCACTCTTGTACCATTCCATATTTGATGTAATATTCGGGATACAATGGAAGTTCACCCACTTCTCTGCACAGAAACTTCTAGGTTTGCTCATGGTCATTACCAGTCTGAACGAGACATCTTGCTGTGAGTAACAGTAGTCACAGGCTCCTTAGCAGACAGTAACATACATGAGACCCTATAAAGATCTCGCACTTAGGTTGTCTGAAGAAAAGACACATTTGTATGGAAAAGTTGTCATAAAATAGTTCTTCCATTTCCCTTACAGGGAAAATCTTTACTGAGGTCTGAGTTTGCTTTGATTTTGTCTCTTTCATCCCTTCCTCCACTTAAATATTTGAACAAGATCATTAGGCTCAAGGATATTTTTTTCAGCATTACTGACTGGTTAATAATGGAAAAATGTTTCAGGCTGTGCTATGAATAGAATGAATCACAGAATCCCAGTATTTCAAGATGGAAAAGACTTGTTAATTCATGTGCTTCATCCTTTTGATTAAGAGATGATCCTTTGTAAAGCGAGATCAGATTCTTGAATACTATATTGAGCTGTTTAAACTGTAATATCATCAAAAATATTTCTCATGAGTGAAATTAAAGAACCAAAGATCTCTTTAAATAAATAAATAAATAAACCCCAACAAAACAGTTTCTCCTAAAGGCTTTATTTAGGCAAAAGTAAATGAAAGCCTTACTATCAAAGGTGACATTAATGCTATGTCAATAAATATGAACCAGAATACTTCTGCTACTAAGATAAATGAGACATTTGTTTATCTACACATTCCTTTTGCTATGTAAGTGTTGGAATACAAAACAACGCAAAAAATTGTTATTAAAACATTAAAACAAAGCACATATTTCTTTTTAAATTTGTTTAGTAGATCAGAAGGGAAAGGTCTCAAACCCTTGTGCTTTCGGTTCTGTTAAGCAGATGTGTTTGCTCATGATCTCCCACTTCAAAGATTTTTCCTATGATATTTATTTATATAAATTGTTGAAGGTTTTCTAGCTGGCTTGTACTTAGAGCTACTGCAAAATACATTTTTAAACATCATAGGAAAGATGAGATGAATCATTTTCATTTTTGCTGGTTCCAAAATATGTCATAATGACTTTAACAGTGCAAGAATCTCTGGATTACCTCTGGCAGGGGAAGGGGGATGGAGGAGGGAAGATGCTGGGGTTTTTCCTCTGTATTAACATCAGTGGAATCATCTGGAGTTCATCAAGTATAGGTCTGTTTCCAGCATCAGTATTTTGAAACATGCTTTGTAGATGGTATGAGGCTACTCAATTGGAGCATTTTTTTTCTCAGCTCAGCCTCATTTACTGAATAGATTGCTAAGACCTTCACAATTTTTTCCCTATAGCTGCCATGCCTATATGGCTTGTCCGTCCACAGAATCTTTTTTACGGCATCAGTCAGTACCAGTAGGCAACAACATTTCAGCTCTCTTTCAACAGTACTCTGCGAAGGAATGAAACAATATTGTCAGTTGAAAATTGACAACATTTGTTTGCCTCATAAAGCCACTCTGTTATTAATATACATCAGCTTATCCAAAAGAATTGCTGGTATAAAATGTTTTCGACCAAACTGTAGCCCATTGTGTACAAAATAAAAATAAGCTTGTGGTGGGACATAGCTAGTATGGTAGTACTGGGAATCAGAATTATTAAATATTCCACTAATCAGTTTATCCTGTTAAAATGGTTGTATTGGAAAAAAATCACAACTAAGTGAATGATTTTCAAGGCTTTCTTGAAATCCTGCAGATTTCAACAGTACTGGAAGAAAGCAGATAGTTTGTAGTGGTATCCGGGGCCTCTCCACACTGCTGATACTGGAACATAGATAATTGCTGCTGTCTGCATTGTACACATCTGTCCTGAATTCTGATTTACAGAAAACATGAAAAAGCACAATCCTTACTCTCTACCACCCCATGAGCCTCAGAAGCCTTTTTTTCCTCACCCTTTCCCATCCATCAATATCCAGTTTTCCCATCAGTTTCTTTCAGCACAATAGCCTGGTGATGTGTTGAGCAAGTGTTTCATCAACTTGTCCAATTAAAAAACTGAAGAATGTGCCCCAGAAAATTTTTCTTTGCGTGTGTAAGTACTGAAGAACTTCCATTAGCTGACTATAAACTACGCTAAATTTTACTGCCCTGAACACTGAAAAAGGAACAAATCTTTGGCTGCTGTCTGAGACTTGCAGATTAGCTGAAGTGGAAAGGGACCTCTGGAGATCATCTAGCCCAACCTCTCAGGACCAGCTAAAGCATATTGCTTAGGGCCATGTCCAGTTTGGTCTCGAATTCCTCCAAGAGGGAGACTCTACAACCTCTGGACAACCTTGTCCAGTGTTCAAAGACTCTCACAATTTAAAAGAAAAAAATAAACATCACAGAATTGCCTCTGTTTCCATTTGTATCTGTTTCCTCTTCCCCTTTGCTGTGCAGAACTGAAAAGAGTCTGCCTCCCCCTTCTTTACATCATCCCATCAGGTATTTATAAACATTGATAAAATCCCCCAGGAAGCCTTTTCTTCTCCAAGATGAACAAAACCAGGTCGCTTAACCTCTCCTTCAAGGGTCTGGTTCTCCAGTCCCTAATAATTTTTGTTCACCTTTGCTTGCCTTGCTCTAGTGTGTCCATGTCTCTTTACTGGGGAGCACAGTGCTGGACTCTGGACACCAGATGTGTCTCACCAGGCTGACCAGAGAGGAAGGATCACCTTTCTCAACCTGCTGGCAGTGATCTTCCCAGTGCAGCTCTCCCCAGTGTCCCTTTCTGCAAATCTGCTTTCCAGATGGTTAGCCATGCGGTCACGCTTCAAACAGTCAGGATCTCCCCTGGCACTGTCATTGGTGCCCATGTGGAGGAGCAGCAGGAGATAATAATCCAAGGACCATTCAAGCCTAGGCAGCCTCTCTGGAATGTCCCAGATCTGAACTCCCAGCTAGCAGCAAACATCCCTAGACAGCAGGTCTGCTCATCAGATGAGGCCTCCATCCCCTAAAGTGGGGAGTTGGCTGCTGCTGTCACTTGTTGCTTCCTCCTGCTGCATGACTCGGGCTCATCAGGCTTGCTTGCTTTGTTGGAGACTGCTCCTAGTCCCTTTCCTGAACCCAGGGCACTGAACATATTCTGTACTTGCAGATCTGCAGGTGGAACGTGAGCTATCCTACTGATGCCACAAGTCATCAGCTTCTAGCCTTCAGCATCATGAGAGTCTCCATTTCCCAACCTGATAAGCACAGATTCTGCCTGTCCCTCCTTCGGTGTACGTGAGGGTTCAGGCTTTTGTCTCTGCAGGATCTCTGAGAAGCTCTGATCGATGCCTTTCTCATCTCTGATGCTGTGCAGTCTGCTGACCTCCTCCCATGGTTCTTTCACATGGGGACACCATTCCTCCACCAGTGCACAGCTCCTGCAGGCGGGGAGACCATCTCCCCCACCTCAGGAAGACTGGAGCTTGTGATTTCTACCTCTTACATCTCACTTGAGATAAAGAGCGTGTATAACATGTTAACTTCAAGACAGCTATGTCCTGCAGAATGCAAATCTGGTGATGGTGCTGCACACCAGTTAGTGATAACAGGATCTCCATGATGTAGCAGTTATAATTCATGTGTTCATTCACAAGAGCAAAATGATTATTAAACAAGCAGCACTGTGAACATATCACCCCTAATCACAAGCAAGCATCCCATGATCTAGTAAAAATTGCCAATCCCATTTTTTTTATTTTACTTTCTTTTTTAAACCAGCTGCCTTGTTTGCCTGCAGCCTTCCTCACAGATGGAGCTGTCACCTTTTCTGACCTCCGCTCTGTGGTCTTTGTCTGTTTATAGAATCTAGGCACTGCGAATGTCAGCATCTTCTTAGATGTTGTTTCATATAACTTTATTGCACCCATGTTCTTTTTATTTTCATGTCTCATCCCAGATGACATTTCTAACCTTAGAGGAAATCACATGTCTCATCTTCCTAATTTCTGTTTCCCCAGGATGTCGGTTAAATAGTGTTGGAGTGAAACTTTCTTCTGTGTTTTTAATTCTGTGAAGTATTTTAAGATATGGCTTGTGAGAAGGAAAAAAAAAAATGCTATGTGAAATACATCTGTTCTCTATCCTCTGCACTCAGACTTGTAGTTTGAACTTAATCTTATATTTTGCTGATTATAAAAACCCATGATTTTATTAGTCATTGTAGTGCTGCTAACCTCAAGCACTCCAACACTGTGAGTGAAATGCCAGAAGTCCTACAGTGAAGCTTAAAACCATGAAATCTAAAATTATATACATGAGGACATTTCATTTCCTGGGTTAAAGCCTTTAGGGCATATTGAGGTCAAATTTTCAAACTTTTTGTGCAAACAGGAAGACTATAAATAAACCTCTTTTAACAAAAGTTTATCTATCTCCTTCCTTTCAAGAGCATAGACAATGAGAATCATACTAGTCACAGTATCATAATAAAAGCTGACAATGTTGCCATTTTCTTGCTAGTAGACTGAACAATTTGCTATTTTTGCTACATGCTGATTTTTTTTTAATTTGTTTTATTTGGTTTTTGGCAATCCAGGATTTGCAGATAATGTTGAACCGGCTCTATTTATTTCAAGTGTGATGGACATTAGGTCACGTTCCAGAGGTGGGGAATAAAGCCACAAACAAAAACTACTTCAGACTGTGGAGAAGTGAAAATAAATACCCTCTGTGGTGGTAAAGATTTTTATCTCTGGAGATGAAGCTCAACAGTACAACCATTCAGTGGCACAAAAGCTGAGACTGATGAGGCTTCTGGAGAAGTAAGAGAGGGGAAAAAAGGTCAGGGAGGGGAAAAGCTAATGTGAAGTAGTGGAGTGTCATTTTAGAAGCTGTTACTAATAGAAAATTGGGTCTACATTTCATTTTCCACCATCTCAAGTTGTAGGCATCATCATTTGTTAATATAATTGGATATTCAAGTTACGTACTTGGATGTTTTTGGCAGTTTTGCTGTCACAAATACAGCTCTCACAAGCTACATGGTCTCCATGCTCTTGAATGACGACTAACCAAATGGCTGCCATCCAGTCAAGGGATGGAAATTATTAGGAATTGTTTTGGGATATATATATTTACACACATAATAATAGCAATGCTGCTTCTGTAAGGCCAGTGACTCTTGAGTAACAGCAAGATTGTTACTTTTATAAAGGGGGAATAGAGTTACAGATTGTTAGAGCTACAGCTATTGTTATTCTGAACATACCTAAACTGAAAAAGCAGGTAACAAAAAATGTAGGGTTTCAACACAAAAGCTCAAACATTTGGTAAAGATTCAGATCTGCAGAAATCAGCCAGAGATGTGACATCCTTCTGGACAACTTGGGTCTGATCTGAGCAAACACATCCAAACTGCAAGATATAAAATACTCTTGGATATCTTCATTACTCTCAAATGCTACTTTCATTTAATCAATTTCTTAGGGGGTATCCTGGCCATGCTGCTTCACTTAAATAACATCTAACTCACAGAATCACCAGGTATAAGGGAAAAAAGTAGTCTATTTGAGCTAGCGCCACCAAATGATTTATGAACTGTGATAATGAAGCATCATCAATCTTATTTTTATGGCCAAGCCACATTCGCAAGCCTGTATTAGGTGACCAGACTCTCAAAGTGATGCCAGGGAAGTATTAGACATCTCAAAATGAGATTCCAAACTGTGAAGTCTCTGGGGAGGGAACCATCTAGAACTGAGCAAGAAGAATATGTCTTAAATCTTGCTGCTTTTTAAACCTGTAGAAAAGTACTTCCTATGTTATGGGTCATTTCCTGAACACAGGTATCTACACCCTCTCTCTGTCAAAAGACTAGGGGAATTATTCTTTACTTTTTTTGTCCAATGGGACCAAATCACCCTACCATTACTCCTCCCTTCACCTCACACTGTAACTCTCAGTACAAATCGGATTAGTTTCCTCAACCAGGATATGGAAGAGACAGGCTCAGATTTTCTCCTCCGAAGACATTTCAAACCACGTCCTCCAGCTTCTCTGGTGGGCATCTTCAGCAAAAGGCAGTTATGAACCAGTTATATTCTCCGTTCCCCTGGCTGAAATTGCTCTATTGCACAAAAATAAACAAATCAAGATGCTTTGGAACAGCAAAAGCAAAAAACGAGAGTGATTCTTCATCCTGGTGTTCAGCACCATCACAGGAAGGGAAGATTTTCAAGTTCTAGGTTCGGTCCTGCTGTCACATCCTGCTTCTGCATTTTATTCAGTGTTTGCTTCAGGTAAAACACATTTACCGTTATGAATTCATGTTATATTTACCATTTAAACAAATGATCCATTCAGTTTTCATTCCTTAGTCACTTTCTGTGTAAGGAAACAGACACAAGTATAGCAATATGGCACTTCTTGCAGAAGCAGCATGAAAAAAAAGCATGGAATTATCTACATCTAACTCACTCTTGCTATCAGGGAGCCAACTTTTGAAAAGGGGAAATAAAAATATCCACTAGCAACTGACAGAATGTCGTTCAGTTCCTACAACGAAGACCCCACTCTGACCACACATGGTTTTAGAGATTGCTCCCTTCTTTTTTAACCATCTCTTTGTAATACAAACCAAGCTACCATACAACATAAAATTAGGTTTAAATACAGTGCTTAAGAACAAGGAATTTGCAAAACACCAAGATTCAAGCACAAATTTTACCAAAGTATGTAGTTTTATCTCTTTTAATATACTCAGGATATTGCCATCAATGTAACCCGGTATTTTAAAAATCTAGGGATATATTGTGGTTTATTTCTAATTCACATTTGCAATATTAAAAAAAAAAATCTAAGAACAAAAAGCTTATTAGATTATTTTTGACCAACTAAAAAATTGACTTAGCTGATTAAAGCTGGAAACAGGCATTCTGACCTCAGCATAATTACAACACACTGCAGGTTATATAGTGAAAGGCTGCTGGCTCTAGGTAGTGCTTGTTAAACGTGTTCTGTTCTTTCCATAAAAATGTAACTTAATTTTCTGTAGATGGTTTCAATTTGTTCAACTGTCTCTATAAATTACTGGCATTACATTTCGTTTTTGCAGGGGAAAATATAGTTGAATTTCACGTCAAGGAAAGTTGACTTTTTCAATTCTTTTCAATTCTTTACCCCACCCTGCTCAGTGGAACTGCAGTTTTTCCTTTTGTGTTTCCAAGTTGATGCCATCCAAATACAGGCTTTGCTTTGTTGCCGTTTTTATGTGTATTATATCAATGTCTCCTAGAAGCAGTAATAATCCTTACTAGCCCTTGCACAACCCCTCATCAAAATGAGCAAATTATTTAGGCTTGTACTTGGCTCTTGCTCTGTTCTTCATAAAATATCAGAATATCTCAACGATAAAGAGATGAGCAGGTCTTTGCTCATTAGTCTGCCCTTAGTTCCTCACATCCAAATCTCCTCCTTCAAGATTCTGAGAATTCTTAGAATTCTGACCCTAAACCCCCAAAATTGTTGAGTAAACTCATTGTTATGAATGAGACTCCCGAGGTACTGCAAGTAATATGTATGCTTAAGTGCATTGCTAGGTAGTGTCTGGAACATTAAACACTATATGGGACTAAATGCTGAGTAATTTCCTATACTTTTTTATACCTAGAGAAAACAGCCTAATTCCTTCATGTAACATCAGAAGGATCAGCAGAAGGGTTGTCTGTCTGAACTAGGAAGTTCAGGAGTAAAGGCATAAAGAAGAAATAGGATCAGTGTTTTTCAAAAGTTTATAACTTTAAAATAAATAAATAGATAAAAATGATGCCATGTTATATCTAGTTAGTGACAGAAACTTTTCCTAATTTTAGAGCATGTTGGTTTAAGCTGTATACGAAAATAAATGGTAAATCTGAAGTTTTGGATAGAAATGCTTATGAAGTGAGAGGTTTACTTTGGAAATATTCCCATGTTACACTCTTTCGTTAAATAAATAAACGCCTCTGATTTAAACATTTTGCCTTAGTCAGTCCTCTAGCTGTTCTTTTTCACAGTATTGGATGTGATGTGTCAGCCTGTGGTCACAGGATACATTAAAGAAAAGGTGCTGAAGATGCAAATGCGGAGCCCTTAGACCACTAACCAGCAGTTAGGAAAGTAGTCCTTGGATCTGTGTTAAAGGATTTTCTCCAGCATGAAATGAGAAACTTTCAATTCAGCTCACACTGATGTCAACTATCTGCATCTTTGACTCAGTTTGCTGCTTTGCAAGAGGGGTACAGCAGTGCTGATACCTTTCTCTGTTCAGCATGGGATTTCAGGCCAAAATCACTATAAAATGAGGACAGGCTTCCTGTAAACAAACTTAATCACCTGAGAAATATGGCAAGAAGAATTTGACGCATGAGGGAACAGCATCTAGAGATCTGATCCTGCCAGCCGAGAGGACCTGCTTTTCCACTTCCTTATGCTTTATAATGTCATGCTTATGTGAAAAAATCAGATACTGCTTTACTCATGCTGGTAGCGTTTTGCACTCGTTTTTCACAGAGGTAAATGATGGCTCATGAGTGGAGAATAAGGTGGGTGTTGTTGGGCTTGGACTTCTGCTTTGAAAAATAGAAAGTGTTAAAAATTGCCCCATCTCACCAAGAGGCCAGGGCAGTGACTTAGTATCTGTGTTCTCAATCCCTTTCATGTATTAGGTAGATACATTTATGACTCTGTGTATGTATATTTATAGAGAGAAAAGACAAATTATTTCTGACCAAGGACTTCATCCTCTGTCAAGTAGAAAATCGCTCATTGACTTCAGCAGTGAAATACAAAGATCAAACCTTATGACAGTAACATTAAGAATATATATATATTTTTAATAAATGAAAATTATTTTACACATTTCTGCTTTTGTAATACTGCAGTTCTTGTAGTTCTTGCTGGTTTGTTTGGGTTTTTTTTACTATCATGCCCACAAACTTACTTTGATGTTGTAGGTTCTCAGAAAGAGTGTAAAGCTTGGTGACAATTTCCATGATATTACAGTGTCTCGCTTCTGAAAAAAAACCCCATTAAAATATAAGAGGAAAATGAAAATGCTTTTTCTGCAGTTGACTTTCCTTTTAATAAACATGCAACATCCATGACAAACAGAAGACTGGTCTTTTGCGGTTAATTTAAATAAGGCAAATCCATGTTTACAGCAGTGCATTCATAGTACATTTTGCTAGGAAGGTACAAAAATATCTGCAGAAATTTTCTGAAACAACTGGGAAATTCCAGGCTGCTGATTGTTTTCTGCCTTGTACTTTATGTAGTCACTGTACTGACTAGGCTGAAATGCTACTTTTTCTATTTGGTATTGATTCAAAGCCACGTTGTAACGTATATGACCTCTTAAGTGTTTTAATTCCCCTTCATAGGGACTCTGTATCTTGAGTCTCCAAACTGTACTTGTCTCAGCTGACCATTCTGCTAGATATTATGCAAATAATGACCTGATCTGCACATCCTCACAGGATCTAAGACAGTCATAAATGTGGGTATTACAAGGTGACAAAGTGAATTATAGAGGAGCAAAGAGATGTTTAAGTCGCATTGAAAATTTTTGTTAGCTGACCTATTTAATTATTTGAAAATCCTCCCCTCGTGGAATTCTTTTCAATACAAAAGTAATTCTATATATATTTGCAATACTATAGTAACAAAAAGTAAATAAATAACTGATCTCTAATGGTCACTGATGAAGTAATTCTAGTCCAAACTGATTTACTTCTACCAAGTCAGTCCCCAGGTACCTAGAGAAAATATTGGTTCTGCATTAACCAGCTTATGCCTCTGGACAGTAGCTCAGAAAGTAAAGCACATTATTATAGCACAGGGAAACATTACAAACAGATGGAGATTCTTTACCCATAAATTAAATATAATGAGCCAGTTCTGTCCCTAATATAAACCTCTGAATGGCAGGATTAATTTGATCATGTGTTTATTTGTTGAGAAACTTAGGCAATAAGAATAATAGGGTAATGCCAAACTTGGTGTCAATAATGTATCGGTTGTGCAGAATACTTTCTAGAGATTGTCCACAACAGTTTACTTTTGAGAAATTATTACCCTAGCAACCTTGCCAAGACTGAGGAGAGCACAGATTGTGTGCTACAGATGCATAAATTAGACTAAAGGCTGGGAAGATTTATGTACCTAGGGTGCTATTCTTACACCTACTAAGATTATTGACTTTGGTGACAGCACAGAAAACGCCTGTGCTTTTATGAGTATGTGCTTTGTGTCCTAATCACAAACTGGCCTTGTCCTGTTGTTCCAGATGGCTCCTGTTGTCCCAACATGTACTTGTCCCCTTTCCAGGTGGCCACTCCAGCCCTCAGCCCTGTGCTGGACAAGGGACCTGCAGTAACGTTAAATTAACCCTCTGCTGACTACTACTGTGTTTTACACAAGTTGCATTGAGAAGGCATTAGATATTTTCCCATTCAGGTTATAACTTGTCAACATACAGATCACGTACAGGACTTTGTAAACACAGAAAGCAACAGTTGTTCTAATCTGATGGCTGATGACATTCCCATCTGTTGGCTGGGAGTCAAGGGCAGTTTGAACAGCACTTAGTACAACGCGTAGAGAGCACAAACACCACCCAGAAACTGTCCTTGGTAACTTATCAAACAGTTTATCCAGAGATGCAGCTGTTCCAGAAAATCACATTTGCAGAATGTTTGATTATATCACTTGTAGCTTTCTCCATATACAAAAGCCAACGAGTCTAAGGAGACTTTTTCTTAAGGAAATTTAAAGGAACAAACACTCAAGGACTATGAGTTTTCTCATCTCCCAGTTACTACTGAACTGTGGTTTATTTGTTAAACTCCCGCAGCAAGTTCTTGCAACTGATAGCTGCTAAAAACTCTGGATTATCAAATATTAAGCAAAAAACTGGGTAAATCAAGGAGAATGTCACAGAGTTCAAGCACTTTTGCATCCACCTAGAAAAACGTGTACTTAATGATAAAAAGCTTGAGAAGTACCACTGATGACTTCCTGCATTCATAAAACTTGTTGAAACATGGAGTGGGCTGACAAGAGTTCAGTGTCATTTCAGGAAGGCAGAATCACTGTAAATCCATAACCAGGACTTGTTGGTGAAGTTTTCTTTGCTCCTCTATAAATGCTACATTTTGTGACCTGACTGCTATGCAAAGCAGATCCACATTTTCTCCTCAACTTTCTCTTCCAAAACATCAGACATCCTGCAAGACATTTCTATTCTGTAGCTCTGTCTGAAACAGTCATCTCCAGAAAACCAAAGCAAACAACAAGCTTGGAAACATTTGTTTTATTTTTTAAAGATATTGTTCTGGTTTTTTCCTAATGAAATTAACTTTTGCAATAAAGGAAACAGGAAGCGGGTGAGCAAAGGGGTCAGAAAGGTAAAAGTCGTACATATCTGTGTCTAGTCAATGTTGTGAAACCATTCCCAATCCCCTCCAAACTACCACAAATCAACTCTGAAAAAAAGTTGCACAACTGTGCTTGTTTTGAACTGGAAAGATCTCTTTCAGATGAGCAGAGAAAGATGCAAGAAGATGTAAAAATAACCAATACAAAGAGAAATGGAGTGATGCATGTCTGAGCAGCCACAACCAAAGCTCTCAACCCGTGTGTAGGAGGTTAGTGCTTAAGTGAAAGAGGCAAAGGACTGAAGACAGTTTCCATTTCATGCAGGGGTTTTGAGTGTGCACTAAGAAAAATAGGTAATAATTAGGGAATAGTCTTTTAGAACGCAGATTATATTCAGAAAGTAGATATGCAAATCTTAAGTTCAGGACAATGAGTTGTGAGTGTAAAGGAGAAAAATACAAACAAAAAAAAGGCAAAAAAAAAATCACAAGGAATCACTTTAGGAGAAAAAACAGAAGCAAAATAAAAATATTCCAATGGGCAAAAGAAAAGTGAGTTCAGAATAAAACTCAAGTTGTTTGCATATTTTATTCTAAAAGTTCTAGCTATCTCCACCCATTGACTAATGTGCTTTCCAGGTAAAATATATCTGCACAACAATATCTCTAATAGACTTCATGGAGCCAGCTGAACTTTTCCCTGTCATAGGCACCACTGAAATCAGAAATCTAGATGTGTAACATATGGCCAGAAAGTGGATTTTTCTGCTTTTTGGTGCCCAGGCAGATTAAGAGAAATAAAACAGGATATTAAATATTTTGACTTTCCATTTAAGCTAGATTATACTTATTTTTAAATAAGCTTTTTGGATTCTTTCAGGGACTAGTGCCATCAGATAGGGTAAAACAACGTTAGGAGAGCATTAACCACAACATGAGTCCCCCCAGAAAGGCACCAAAGAAATGACCAGTTGCTGGTCCAGCTACATTGACTAGACTTGCCAGAAGAAGCTGCAGTTGCCTGACAACTCGTCTCACACCATAAAACCCCCACAAAACCATTTTTCTTACAGTGAAATTTTGGTTCAGGTGAACTATTTTTCACCATCAGTTATAAAAAGGCCAGTAGTTCTTTGCCCTTCCAGTCTTCCACAAGTGGGTTGATCATCATCATATCTCAAAGGAAAATTACCAAATTCAGAGAATGCAGGTAAACTCATTGAGTTGTTTCCTTCCTGATTTATTTTGAAGCAGATAAATGTATTTGGTTGCAGCTTATTTGGTTACAACTGTTGTTATAGCTGTTAAGGTGGTATGTGTGAGAGTGGCTTCAAAGCAAGGATCAAGGCTAAGTTCTTTCAACACCCATATGATTTAAGTATTTACATTCTATGTATTACAGGTACATACATTCATTTTTATTTTCAGCAAAGAAAGCTTCAACAGGCTTGATAAATTTCACCAATAAAATCTTGTACATTAAAGGATCTTTGTACGCCAAACTGTGTTAAGTTATACTTTATTCCTACTTCGTTTTTGATGTCCTGTAAGAAAGCATCTAATTCCTTTTGCAACTGTGACTAAAAATAAGGAAAACTGGTAAAATTTACAACTCTTTTTGCTTGAAGTAACTGCGACGATGGCAATGGATGGTTTGGTTAGATCCAAATCTGATTTCTGCAGAGCACAGCCAGGAGAGTAAGGACCTAAATCCATAGAATCTGTGCAATAACAGCCACAGTCTTTTAAATCTCAGACTTGCAATACAAGTTCATGGCAAGCAGCTAACGTTCTTGTGACTCATTAGTCTTTGAATCATTTTATTTTTCTAGTCTTTTGAAGAGCTTCAATTCACTGCTGTCTCCACAGCCAGTTTTTGTTGTTACGGGGGACTTTTTTTTCAGTGAGAACATCCCATTGTGAGCTCTTTACTCATTTTATTGAAGGGTATATTTTGTAAATCATCTCATGGAAAAACTCTATTTAATATTTTTAAACCATCCTTAGGAAGGTTCTCTTTTGCCCTGAGGACACATCACTGGAGTCAGAAAAAAGAACTCCAGAGTTACAGCTACATCCAGAGCCCCACACACTGCGTTCTCCTATGGGGTCCACATTACAGAAACCACAGTACGGCCCTTCACTGATATGTTTTTAATTATTTATATTTCTTTATTTTCTGTCTTTCTTGTAGCTTTTACTTCTGTGACATCACTTCTTTATATGAAAAGCCAGGGAGGAAAGGAGAAGCAGAACCAACCTGCCAGAAACCTTGGGAAGCATTTTTCACATTGAGACAAGAGTTTGCAACCTTTTTTTCTATACAGTTCCTGATGATGAAACGTATCACCCCACCTCCCTCCCGGGCTTCTGAGTTATGTCTCTTTGGACTGTGCATCTGTACACCTCCTAGCACAGCCAGTTCTAATAGCTTTAGGGATATTAACAAACAGATTAAATTATGTGTTGTCTTCAGGAACTCTTAATGCCTGGGGGGAAAAAAAAAAAGGCTTTTAGGCTGTTGTGTTGAATTTTACTTACAGAGTAACCTGAAACAAAAAGTCTGCTTCTGAACGTACTATATTTTTGCTGTGCAAAGGGAAGAAAACCCATGATAGGAGCCATAGGAAGTACTTTACACCGTCTTTACCCAGAGAGCTGCTCCTGCACTCACTCCTCTTTTTACCTGCATTCTTGCTGACAAAGGCGTTTGTCAGACACGTTTATTCCCATGTGATAAAAGCCTGAATAGCTGCGGTTGCAAGGAAATGTTAAAAGTCTGTAAATACCAAGTGTGGTTCCCATCACACATAAAAGAAAACAAACTCAGCTCTATCTGGAAAATATCTGTCTCGCTGAGCTCAAAAAGGGAACATCATGTCACAATGATTCACTGTTACATGCTGATTTTGAGTGAATACACGGAGAGTATAAGCAAAACCCTATTATTTACGTACCATAGCACTGAAAAGACGAGAGGCAGGCTCTGCTATTAAGACCCACGTACGGTGCCCCAGGACCTACACAGGGCGTTGCGGTCCACGCGCTGTTCGCGTGCTTTCCATTACACTTAGTGTGGGGCCCAGCATGTCCCCCAGCTATTTCATCATATCTTGCCATTATTAAGTTCCCCGAGCCAACAAACTCGTTTTGGCTTTCGGTTGTTTGTTTTGTGTGGCTTTTTTTTCCTACTCTTTGTGATACGACATGAACTTTCCTTGTTTGGTTTATGTTCCAGGAGACAAATGATGGGGAAAACATTTCTGAAGCTCTTTCATTTGTCAATGACAAACGCAGAGATTTATATGAAACACCAGCAAAATGGAAATATTGACTCTGATCTTTCAGTTCAGATGAAAAGTGCTACCTAGGTGAAAAGTATCATTATTGTTATGAATCAACTGCACACAAGTCACAGGCATAACAAAGTAAATGTTTATTACTGGTAACCTTTTCAATAATCATATTTTCCAACGACGACTCTTTAGTTAATGATCAAACTCTACCATGAGGTTTCAAGAATTGTCCAAGTAAGTGTGGTGCCAGCTCAGATGGAAAATTGCTGAGAAATGGGTGCCTGACTCCCGTAGGGACTTTGAGTAAAAGGCTCATCTTGCATTAATTGGAAGTGGGGAGGAAACAGAAATTCAATATAGTATCACAACAAGAGCATGAGAAAGAAAACGGCATATTGAGCAACTTTGATGGAAAGGTTTTGTGTCACTGAAGGACAAATTATTGCAGAATCTTGTTATTTACTGGCATTGTACTTCACTTCACCGCCAGGAGACAGCACAAATTAAAAAAGATGTCTTGCAATGTCTCGGATCTTTCCTTTCAGTTCTCCAGAGCACTTAGTGGCAAACTCCATTGAACCACACTCCTATCCCCAGCATTATTCAGCGTCTGTACAGAGTGAAGAGGAGAGAACACAGATACCATGGGGATAGGATCAGAAGGACAGCATTACACACTGCTGCTCAAGTTTCTCTGTGCCTCACATCACAGTATCATTGTCTGTATTTTTCAGTATATACCTGGAGGGAAGGCAGTTGAAACTGTTGACTGTAGAGAAGACCATCTCATCAGATGCTGATGAGATACCTTTCAAGCAAAACAAATACTTTCTACAGCATCACCTAATACTTAGGCATCTGTCCTTGGATTGTTAAGTATCTCTTCAGGCCTTCTGTGCTCCTTCTGCTTCTGAAAGTTCATCAAATGACAGCATGAGACGCACTTATTTGCATCTAAAAGGGCACTGAATATTGCATGAAACCAGATATTGACCCACGCTTAGTGATGGAAGGTTTTTTACTCCCACGTATTATTTCCTATCATAGCTCTGTACCTAAAACGTGTTGGTTGGGGTCTTTTTAAAACAGTATAGAAAGCAACAGAAGTCACCAAAGGAGCCATCTGAGGCTTTCATCCTCTGCACTTGCTCCCTGCACTGCACTGAATAGACTGAATCTTGTCTTGATACAAAGTCCTCCCTGGGTTTTCCCCTAATTAGCAGTTCCCTTCCCACTAAGGGCTGTCCAAGGACATCTGTGGAAACACCAGTGAATGGGGGCACCACTTCCTGGGCAGGACTGGAAACTGTTCAAGGGTTGTGCACAGCTGGAAATGCACCCCAACAAGAACTCAAGCAGCAACACACCCACTAAAGCAACCACGTTTCTTTGAGTAGATGGAGGGTTGAGTGAGAGTATCTAGTATCTCTATCTAGTTGTGAATACTTGGTCAGATACCACAAGGAGTGAGGATGCACAAGCAGGCCCTGGGGCAGAGTCTTTCATCTGCCTTAATAAATGAGAATAAACAATGGTAGCCATAAGCTCTTGGATAAGGGTCTGCATCCATATGTTACAAAAATATAAATTTATCAAAAAAAAAAAAAATCTGGTTTTCTCATCTTGCTGAGTTATTTCATAAGTCTACACATTAAATTAGTGGTGGAGCAGTGGGCTAACAAGGATTGTGCCCAGTTTATGTCAGGAAACAGCTTGCTGGAAGACAAAATATTTCATGGGAACCTTTGTAACTTTGCAGGTGCCAACCCTCACAATTAGTCTTGACCTTTCTCTTGCACATGGTTCCTCAGCATGTTCTAGGAAATACTACAGCTTTGCACAAGAAGAGCTGGAAAACCTAATGATGACCAACAGGCTTTTCTGAGTGTGGTTTTTGTCAGACTTCTTTAATTTCATGATCATTTGTTTCCTCCTGTTTTAAGTTGTTCTTGTTGAACTTCTAATTTTCCCCCTTAGTAGGAACCTGCAGTGGAAGTGGTCTGGTGCTGGAGAGTGGAGAGAGACAATGATGTGAATCAACTTCTTGAGAGCAGCAGACTGCAATTAAAGGAGAAAATCATGAGTTACTGTAGAACCCCAGCCCTAGCATTTTAATCAGGGTAGAAAGATTCTTCCATTGCTGAAATTCAAAGACCAGGTAAATACCAATGCTTTTGCAACAGACCTCTGTTTTGTCTTTAAAAAAGAGCACTTGGTTAGGTTGAAGGCAGAAAATTGCCCTCCCTTCCAAGTTCAGTATAAGGTTTTGACATAGCTTTTGACTTACAGGTTACAACAAGGTGGCAGAGACGCAATGTGATGAAAGGGTGGCAGCCCCGGAAAACCAGAGAGCTGGATTTGTTGTGACAAATACATGATTTCCATTTTTTTAACCCTACTGCAGTGGTGTAATGACACCAAGGTGGAAAATGCTGAGCTTGACCTTGCTCAGAGCATGTGAAATCCCCAGTGCTCCTGGGCTGCTGCAGCCCATGAAAAGGAGACTGTTACAGACTTAGAAGGAGACTGTAACCATGCCGGAAACCCCAAATGGCCTCATTTAGATAAGGGAGAGCTTTCAGCTGGAAAATAAACCCTGTGAGTATGAACCTGGAGCGTTTGTGAATCACCCTACACATAGTGATCTGGGACCCTGAAGGGGCGCACAACCCCCATATTTCCAGTATGAAAGAGGTCTCTGGAAAGTTGTCTGGCGTAAGAAAACAAAATTGGTCGGTGAGAAAGAATTAGAAAAATCAAAGCTAAGTTGGTTTTTTATTTATTTATTTTCATTAGTAATTATCAGGAGTCTCAAGAAACCTCAGACCACTGTGTTTTATTTTAGCTGCATCTCCTGATACATATTGACTGCAAGGAGCATTTTCTAAGCAGTTTCCAAAAGTTTGTCTATACATTTATATACAATATACCAATATGCCGTAGTAAGGAAAGACTGGCAGCTAACTTTGAAAGACGAGATCAAGGAGTTGAGATCTCACATTTGTAACAATGTGACTGGGTTTGGTTTTTTTTAAAAAAAAAAAAAAAATCTGTTTATTTTGCAAATAGTTCTTATTTCTAGAGCCAAAAAAGGATTGTAAAAGAATTAGATTAGTAACCAGGAGTCCAACCAGCTTATGCAGCTTATTTTACTGCTTGTATTGATGACACTCTCCTTTGTCTTCATCCAGTAGTGGGAAGTGCTTTATCATCTTCTGGTTTGGAAAAAGACCCGAGCAGCTAATGTAAAAAAAATATACTCTCCAGTAGCTGCAGCATGATTAATTTTCCACCCCACGAGATCACTGTGGGTTTGAAAGCACCCTAGAGCTTTATTTGCTACATTATAGTCATCAAGGATCATAAAGCATCTTCTTCCTTCCGCACCGCTAGCACTTCAGAGAGCCAGTATGGTTGAGTGGAATGAACAAAGGGTTGAAAACGAGGAAATTCTTATTATAAACCTAAAACAGCTTGTGACTTGCCTTTGGCCTTGGTTAAGTAAGGCTGGACTCAGTTCTCTGAAGCAATATGGTCCTCTGCTCCAGCTGAAGAAATTCTAGACTCTAGCCCATGCGACACCGAGGCATTGATATCTGCATTATAAAATGGGGATAATAATACCGATGTTTTTTCATCAGGCACTTTGAGGTTTATTGGTGAAGAGAAGAATGTAACAAATTTTAATGAAGTTCTGTAAATAATTTTCAAAGAGAAATTACTCATTATAGTTATTCCATGTCATTTCCCCCAGATAAGCACGTGGAGGAAATGCTGCACATTACATTTCCCTGTTGCTGTACAGAAAGTTGACTCAGGCACCTCTCCCTTTTCCAAATCATTAGGAAAGGCCAATCCCAACAGTAGTGAATAATAAAAATTGGGTTTAGGCTGCCTCCCAGTCCCCTGCAGCAGTAACCCTGCGTACCTGAGAGGTATGGGGGATGCTTTAGGGGTTATGGTGGTATTGAGAGGTACCCAAACCCCCCAATAATAGTACGCCTGATCAATGTAGAAGTTCATAAGCTTACCCAAAAGCAGTACAGCTTTTCCATCAGTCTGCAGTTCTTCCTTTGTGGTGGGGTAAAGGCAGCAGGACAAATGGAAACATGGGATAGAGAGGGACAGACTGAGGCAGGGTAGGTAGGATCATGGATGTTACCTTTGATAGTGCCACCACGGAAATAAGCCAGAGGAAAGAGCATGTGAACAGAGTGCATCACCATGAGGGTACTGCTCTTCAGTGGCCTCCAAGAATGATGCTTAGAGAAACAGTTCCTACAGGGGGATGTGTAGGAGGGGGAACATCGGGGAGAACTATGTACAGGGTCTATATGCAGAGCTACTGTTTGGTGGATCTTTGCAACTTTCTTATGTAATTTAGAGTGTTGCACAGTTTGGAGCAGGACAACAGATTTACTGTGCTCCACCACTGTGGACAGGCACACTGAAAACAGCAGAACTACTCACAGAAAGAAAAATTAGGCAAGACTTTTCAATATCAACATCCCAGTATTGACCTGGGCCAGCTTTCCCATAGTTCACAGAATCACAGAATGTCATGCTAGAAAGAAACATTCATAAAAACATATTCAGGACATGACCATCAGCATTGCTTTTAAGAAAATGTGTTTCTCTTTAGCATCTTCTGGTTCTGCATCCACAAGTTAATTATACTGTAGACATTCTGTCAGGTGACACCTAAAAAAAAGTGTACAGATAATTATCTTCATGTTGTTCAGGGTGATTTTATTTAAAAAAGTAAAAAATCTGAAAGCATGTCATATGAAGCGAAGGTTCATCTGCATCTTTTTAAAATACCATAATACTGATTTTTTTTCCCTTTTATTTTTACTCACATAATTTTTCCCATCCTGTCCTTGCAGCTCCTTGCTTCTCCACATGATTCTTCTGGATGCCAGCAAAGATCTGTTTGGCCATGTGACTTTCAGTGAAAATGCAAAATGAAAACCAGCAGTGCATGGAATATAAACCAGAATATTAGCAATGAAAACCTCTGAGGTATATTTCTCCCAGTGTACTTTTATATCAGAAATATTGAGGTAAATGTAGCATTAATCTTCATTTCACAGAGTGGGTACATCCTGTTCATGGCTTCTAGTTGCGTAGCTCCCTGCTATACAAAGTCATCCCTTCAATTTAGTTTTTCCTCACTTTGTTCAGTTTCTGAGGTGATGAATTTAACACCTGGGATCATTTTCCTCATACCTCTTGTTGTTCTCTTAAGGATATCAATGCGAGCCACAACCTGTGAGTGTTTATGTTCAGTGTCACCCCGACACCGCCAGCTGAAGACAGCATAGCACCATTTAAATAGATTAATTTTCTTGAGATGGACCTTGCTACTAGTCCCTTTTTCCAGCTGGACAGAATAACCAGGTTGTCTCACCCCAGCCAACAGAGTTTAATCCTCAAGTCCTCAATCTTCCATAAATCTGTCTGCAGAGGGCCACTGCGAGAAATTCTTTGTCGTTTATGTCATATCTTGTAAAATCTGTTGAGCCTACTTCGAGCATGCGTCTGCTTTGACTTTTCCTGAAGAACAGTCTCTCTCTGGGGGGGAAAGTCTGAACCTTAGCATTTATCTTTCCGTGCATGCGGATAGGCAGTTGTGAAAGTCTGTTTCTCGTGGGGATATTTTCCAATGAGTCAGACTTGCTTTCTCTGGATTGACAAGTTCTGACAGCAAAGTATTAATACTATCTTGCAGTATTAGTCAACCAGACTCCAACTGAGAGCTGAATAAAAAGACAGACCTTCATCCTGAAGCTGCTGCCCAGGCAAGGCTCCCATTGAAGAAAAACAGGACCTTTTCCTGAGTAACCGAGAGGGACTAAGAGGAGTCAGCAGGATTTCAGATGTCTTTGAGTGCTTAGGAACTGACAGTTGGGCCCACAAAGTTTCTACATTAAATAACCCTAAAGCCTTTGGGTTTAAAATCTATGACAAGAAACAGCACAAATCCACTCCTTTCGATAATCCTGAGCGGTCAAAAATGGATACTTCATTCGGCTTCATAATCAAAAGCAGTGCACAACAAAAAGTTTGTAAAAAGAAAAAAATCGGAAACACCTTTTTCCCTATTTGTATCATTGCAGCACAATCCAGATAAATGAAACAGCTGAGCTAAAAGCTATAATAGCAGCATTTCCTTCAGAGTGGAATTCGAAGCGGAAAAAACAAGAAATTAATTGCTAATGTCTTCTTGTTCTAAATAATTTCTGTATTTCCTATGAAACTTCTCTCTAGCAACTTCTAGCATCTCATTGCCATACAATCTTTTTCATTTCAGATGCAGGAAAATGTAGTGTCAGACTATTCAAAAAAGTAATTGTTAGAATCACAAAATCTCCATTAAATATTACAGCTCTTGTTTCTCATTAGAAGTACTGGAGCTTCATTAAAGAGAGTCAACACATGAATTCTTCAAATCTGAGGGCAACTTTATTCTTCCCAAAAGAATGAGAAGGGGAAAAAAAGTGTGTGGGAGGAGGAGGTAAAAAGAGAATAAAAAAGCAAACTTGATTGGAACAATTTAGTCACACCTGAGCTAATTTCTTTGAGTCCACTCGAAAAATCATCCCATCAGTTATGCTGCCTTTAGACTTGGCATTGCTGCCGTAAGAGAATTACGGTCACAGTTGCCAAGAGCAAGAACTGTAGTTCAAATACTCACCAGCCGGCCAAGAGATGTCGACAGCCCCAATGATTAGCTGCAAGAAGCACCTCAGTGGGAGGACGTCAGGGGAACATGCTGGGGGAAAGGGCCACCTGCCATCCAGAAGTGCCTTCCTGCCAACTTCAGAGGGCCATGGAGCAGGTTCCAAATCCATGGTGTGGATCAGCAGGTGGTGGTTGTGCTCCTTCCTTCACATATTCAGAAAGCAAGTGGATGGTTGAGCAGAGAGTTGCAACAGCTCACTAAAAGCTGTGGATGTCAGAGATTCACAGCCAGAATTGTGATGTAGAAGTGATCCTTCCTTTGCACAGTGACCATCCAACACTCGAATTTATGTACTTATACGGTCCCCTTTCCTCCTGCACATGAACATCTCCTGGTCTTGTAATGTTTAACTGTACAGCACTTATCTCCATTTCTACATAGATTTTCCTTGGGCAACCAAGCCAGAGAGATTAAAGGTTGCAGGAGGGAAGGGGAGGGAGGACTGTTAAGTACCCAAGCACTGCTGTTGGATCTTCAGAAGCACCCAGATCCATGAGACACACAAGGACATGGATGCAGAAGTGCTTGTAAATTCTCCTTGCATGCCTAATGCAGTATGTGGTGCCTAACACCTTGCCAAAATGTCGCTCTGAATGATTTCTGTCAGCTTGGTGAAGTGGAGAGTGTCAGAGCAAGAAATCTCAAGTCTTGTACTGGCACTGACCATCAGCCTTTTGTTTGTTTCTTTCTTTTTCTTTTCTTTTCTTTTCTTTTCTTTTCTTTTCTTTTCTTTTCTTTTCTTTTCTTTTCTTTTCTTTTCTTTTCTTTTCTTTTCTTTTCTTTTCTTTTCTTTCTCTTCTTTCTTTTCTTTCTTTTCTTTCTTTTCTTTCTTTCCTTCTTTCCTTCTTTCCTTCTTTCTTCTTTCCTTCCTTCTTCTTTCTTCTTTCCTTCCTTCTTTCCTTCTTTCCTTCTTTCCTTCTTTCCTTCTTTCTTTCTTTTTCTCTTTCTTTTTCTTTCTTTCTCTCTCTCTTTCTCTCTCTTTCTCTCACTCTTTCTCTTGCCCCTCCTTCCTTCCTTCCTTCCTCCCTCCCTCCCTCCCTCCCTCCCTCCGTCTCTTTTTCTCCTTCCTCCCTCCCTTCCTTCCTCCCTTCTTTCCTATTTTTTTCTCTCTATGACCTTGAAATAATGTAGATAGTCCAAGTAAAACAGAACCATATCTTTTGCTGGAAGAGGAGCAAAAGAATGGAAATTGACTCAATATGTTCTGTAACAGCTCACAGTTGAGATCTGTGGAAGCTGAAAACAGACAAATTCAGACCAAAAATAAAGCTATGTTTTTTATTTTCTTTTTTCAACAGTGAAGCTGATTAATCACTGGCACAGCTTAAAGATGCCTGCAAGATTTTCCATCACTAGCAACTTATAAATCAACATTGGATGGCTTTTAGAAAGAAATGCTCAAGTTCAAGTAAAAATTAATTCAGGGAAGACCTATGACCTCTGCTACATGGGATCAGATGGTCACGGTAGTCTTTCTTAGCTTTGCAATCTATTAATTAGATCTTTCTACTCCCTTCTCTAGGAAAATCCTTTCAATTCCATTCTTCTCAGCATCAGAGGTAATTAATTCTTGAGTTCCTGTAGATTTTTCTTCTCAGGCACCCGGACAGGAGGCAGGTCTATTAAAAATACCATTAACCCCCACAAAGCTCATTTAGCTGCTGCCATTTCTCATGTGCAGGACACCTGCTCATCAGATGCCAGCACAACGTCTAAAGGGAGACCCCAAATCCTAGAGCAGGAACACAAGTCCTGGAAAATCCTCGTGGGTACTGGGGCATCACCACATTGTGGGGCACGTTTGCAGTGGCAGTGACAACCAAATGTGGCTGTAGCCCATGCTCAAGCTCAAATTCAAATAAATCTGCAAACTATGTATTTGAATTTCAAAGTGTTCTTAAAGAATCCAGGCTGAGCATGGATGGTAATTTATCCATAGAGCCCCCACAAATTAGCCACAAGCCAATCCACTTCAGCTCAGTGTGCTTGAATGTGATCATCACTTAAACACTGAACTTCAGCATAATTCTCACTGACTGTCCCCAGTAATCACAGATCTATTCACTCTGGGTTTTTGCAAGAAACTAGCAAAGATTTGGTTGTCCTTTAGCAAAAAGGTTTTTCTTCCAATCAGGTTTTCATGGCTCAATAATATTTGCCTTGTGTGTTTTTGTGTGTGTTTGTTTGTTTGTTTTGTTGTTGGTTTTGCTTGTGGTTGTTTTTTTTGTTGTGGTTGGTTGGTTGGCTTGGGTTTGTTTTGTTTTTTCTCAAGAAGCAATATTTTTACTTTCGTAGCCAGTCCACAAAAAGTTTTCATTTGAGACACCTTTTCCATTTGGGTACACACAGGTACCCCATTCTTCCTAAATTGCCTCCACATTTCATTGCAGGAGTAACTAAAGGGTAGTAGAAAAACACCCAAGTCAGCAATAAACTAACTTTGTTAGTACCTTGGGGCAGCAGCATTGACTTCAGCGCACACAAATTTCTCCTGTGCTATGACTGTGATGTACAAAAACATTTATTCAGTTCATACTGAGATAAGACTGAACTGATAGTTTTGCATGCATTCCTCAGTCCCTGGGACAGGGAAGTGGTTTAAATGGTTTGATCTTCGCGTAAATAAGCAATTTAAGGAGACAGCAGCAATTGCAAGTGTTATCCTCATTTACATTTACGCTGTTATTTATAGTGTTATCTTACTTGCAGGGATAATTTTTACAAATGGTGAATTAATAATACACTTTTTTGTATGACCTCAAAAACGCATCTTTTTACAGAAAGTTGAACCTACAGCAGGTCATGAGGCCAGAAAAGCAAATGAAAAGCCTCTCCCTGTATGAAAAATGTTATGACATGGTATTTTATATGATACTGTTGCACTACTGCTGGTTGCTTGGCATCAGAGGGAGATGGTACGTGCTGCCAGGTCAAAATCCCTCCAGCAGGGCAAGATTCATCTCACTTAACCGTATATATCTACAGCATGAACACCCGTATCAGAGCCAGTCACCTTCTGTACCTTTTATATCACTACACAATTTTAAGGCTGAGTTCATCTGCCTTCTTTTAAATGTCTACTGTAGTGTGAGATGAATCACAACCTTAGAAGTGTCCACTTCTCCCCACTGGCTCTAAAAAAGCCTTTACATGTGGACATCTGCACTGCAGACCTTTCCTGTTGATCAGCCTGTGTAGCTGCTGTCTCCAGCAATTGCCATTTGAATAGGTTGAGAGGACATGTGCCAAAATATCATTATTGAATGGCATTAATAAAATTATGCAGGCAGCTAGTGTCACTCACGGAGCAGATGTTTAAGTGCTGCAAAAATGCCTTAACTTTCTGAAAGGGTGGTTGTAGGTGGCCTAGAGATAAATGAAGCCAATTTTTTATGCAGATACCTGTTTCTATGCATCATGGTATGGCAAGCGCTGGGTTAAACAGTGAGCTTGGAGAATGACCAGTCCTACAGAAGAACTGCAAAGTAGCTCCCAACTAGAAGTGTTATATTCACTTAGATGTGAGTGCACACTGGGTACATTTATTGAAAATAAATCTTTTTTTCAACTTGGACTAAATTAAGATTGTAAAAGAGATATCTCCCTTCCTGCTGATTCAAATAACTGATGTATCCATTGATTACTAAACTATTAATTACTGTGAGAAGGAGGAATACAAAAAAACTTCAATGACTTGCCTTTGATTTTTTTATTCTATGAGTAGCTTTGAAAACTTTCCTCAGAGTGTTTATTTAATCATTGAAACTGCTGCTTTTTTGCACAGGTAGGGAACCAGAGAATTTCAGTGTTCTTTTTACTGGGCAATTATCTTCTTCCCATGTTTCCTGAACTTGTATCTACTTCAGTATAACAATCTACCATGATAAACTGTTTTCCCAGCTTATAAAACTCCCATTCTTCAAAGCTAATAGCAGCTGTTTCATAGCTGTCATACCATATAATATGGGGAAGGTCACTCCCTGTAGCAGATTTGTAAGCTGAATTACAGAATTTGATCTGCTGCCAATTTCTAAAAGCAGAGATACCACATTATGGTGAACTGTGGTGTCCAGAGTTTAATGTATTTCTTATTAAAATCAATGGAAAGTTTATTTCGATGAGTGTTGGATTGAGTCCTAATTACATGTCGACAAATGCTTTCCGTATGCCAGTTCTGGTGTTAGAACTGCTGTTGATTAGATGTCCTTATAATGTACTTTTCAATCCTGTACCCAGTGAAACAATTAATTTCTATTGTCAAAATTAAATTTAATTAAAACTAATTTTACTATTGAACACTAGTTAATTCATACTGATATTTAATTAGATAGCAGTGTCACTTCCATTTCTACCAGAACAAACTCTAAAATTACTGGTACAGTATTTACACTAACTTCACAATGACCAGTTCTGTCAAATTGCTTTGCAGACACAACAAGATTCTAGCAATCCTGATTACAGTTCCCTTGGTTTAAGTATGAAATACATTACCGTGTTCTATGTCATATTTCTTCCCTTGTCAATAATAGTAAAGGTTCTTAAAAATTTTGGACCAGACTATAGGTACATGATTATGTTTCATGACAACTTGGATTTACTTCTCAACAAAAAAGCATGGGTCTTCTTTCTGGTTTTATGGTAAGAGAGATGAAGACCTCAAATAAAAAAACACAGGAAATAAAAAGGAGTATCAAGGATTTTAGATCATAATGACTCTCTGATGTTACTGTGGAAATGGTCACTTGATAACCGGACCCTATATTGGGCTGAAACTTTCTAATAAATTATTTTTATACATGTTTCACATTCTACTATGAAACTGGTCCCGTGCATTAATGTGTGCGTGTGTGTGTATGTTTCTCGGTCATTTTTCTTAACAGCTGGTTTTTGATGGTCCATCTATTTTTTTCCCCCCCTCAATGAAACATTGTTCTCTCTTTTTCATTGTTGTCTCTCTGCATTTAATTTGTCTTCTGTGTTGGGGGCCACTGCTGGCTGAGGATCTATCCTCCTTGTAACTGAGACACAGCTATTTCTATTCCTTAGCTCCTGCTGTGCCAGAGGATTTATTTATGTGTGGTTATTTGTTTCTGGGCGTTGGATTCAACTCCTAGAGGAGCAGTTTGGGAGGTAAGGAATGCTGGGAACGGCTTTGTGTCAGCTCTGTTGAGCTCCAGAGTCTGGTTTCCAAAGTCTTCCTTTTACCTAACTCTCAGATTTTCCAGGACTAGCTGTCGATAACATGGGACACCACTACTTTAGGAGATGTTCTTGCTCTGCCCAATTCATAGTAATCTTTCAGGTGCGTCCTCTCATGTGCCTGCCTTGACTTTACACCGAGCAAAGGCTAAAGGTGTCCTCTGCAAAATTTCACTGAAAGCTGAAATAGCGCTACACAATCAATGGAATTATGAGAAGAGCAACAAGACTGGTGAAGGGACTTGAACACAAGACCTATGGGGAGAGGCTGAGGGAGCTGGGGTTGTTTAGTCTGGAGAAGAGGAGGCTTAGAGGTGAGCTCAGCACTCTCTATAACTACCTGAAGGGCAGTTCTAGCCAGGTGGGGATTGGTGTCTTCTCCCAGGCAGTCAGCAATAGGACAAGGGGCCATGGGCTTTGACTCTGCCAGGGCAAGTTTAGGCTGGATATTAGAAAGAAATTCTTTACAGAGAGAGTGCTCAGGCATTGGAATGGCTGCCCAGGGAGGTGCTGGACTCACCATCCCTGGAGGTTTTTAGACTGAGATTGGACATGGCACTCAGTGCCATTATCTAGTAAACGGACTGGAGTTGGACCAAGGGTTGGACTTCATGACCTCTGAGGTCTCTTCCAACCCAGTTGATTCTGTGATTCTGTGTGATTCTGTGAAAAATAAGAAAATTTAAGGCTACAAATTAAGACTGTTAGATTCAAAAAGCAGTCAGAATAACTTCAAAACTAGCTACTCATTACTTTAAAATTATTTTACCATCCATACTCTCTGGAGGAAATAAGGTGTGAATTCAGCTACCATAAGGAACCACAGGGTGGGCACAGCAAGAATAAAACTTGTGATGATCGTAATGGATAATAATATGTACAAATAATATGTACATAATACATAATAATAATATGTACAAATGCATGAGCAGTTGTCACTCGAGCACAATAATCAAACATCAGAGACCCACAGCACCCAAGGGGGCAGTCCCACTGAAAAAATACATGTGAATAACACTATAATGGAAAAAAATATTATGACGTAAACTGTAGTCCGTAGGGAATTTCAGTTCTTTGGCATTCTTGGTAAAGGAAACCAGAGTGTTGCTCCAAGTTTTTAAAAAAGCCAACTAGTATGATCAAATGTAAAATCTAATGCCTCCTTTCTACAGTTCTAAAACTTTTCTGGTTGGAAAACAAACAGTATAATCTAGCAACCTTTTTCCTTTCCTAGGAACAATGATCCCGTATCACTAATGTTATTTCAATGCATTTCACAGTATATACATTTTGTTTCACAAAGAAATTAACATTTAGCTGTTTTTCTGATGGTATTATCAACAGCATTGCTAATACACCAAGTGAGTTGGAGTGAAGAATGACTGTAAGATAAGGCATGCATAGCATAAACTGAATTAAACAAAGCAGAAAAGATTACATATGGTTCTAAGTAATGTTATTCTTCTTCTTAATCCTCGAATAGAGTCACCAAATTACACTTCCAGATTTAGTTATGATATTTACAAATGACTTAACTGTTCATTTAAAGAGGGGAAACTGGCTAGAAATGGGGGCAAGCTCATAATTTAAGGTCGCAGTGGTGCCAGCACAGAGCAAATGCTTATTACTAGGGTATATTTGGTCATGGAGAGTTCTCTTTCCCTAAGAACAAATCCCAGAAAAGCATATTTTTATTACATCTTCCAAATCTGGCATTCAGGCTTTATATAAATACACAAGACAGAGAACTTTTGTTTTTAAAATGCTAGGAACTAGAGGCACAGCTGAGATTTGTTGAAGAATATTTCCTTTCAAATTGTTTGTATGAGCAACCCAAAACCTAAAATATATATAAAAAAATATGTAAAGAAAAAAGAATGAATGTGAAAATATTGTATGAAACACATGGCACTTTGCTGGAAGCTACATAAAATTTCTTGTTTCTTCTTCCCCTAAACATAGCACCTCTAAATATAAAAATAAAAAAAGTTCAAAATAAGGTTACTGGTTTTGTTTCTTTATAACTGAAAACAGAAGGTACATTTTTTTAAGATTGTATCATTTTTGAATTCAGTTGCCTGATTGCTCTCAGAAAAGCTCTCTCATCTTTTGATATCCATCATGCTTTAATATTGTTGTTTTTCTTTTTTTTTCTCTAGAGTACCTTTCATCTAACATCTGTCTCCTTTTTCTTGGTAGAGAACCACAGTGCAGACCCAGGCTTTGGAGTAAGTGTAAAGAAATAGAGTCCCAAAAAACTCAGATGTAGTACTGTGATTTACTGAAAATTAAATAGGGTTAATTTTGGTAGGAGCTAAATAAAGGCTACGTCATACAGTGAACACTCATAATAACCTTGGAGAGCAGCTCGAGTCTAAAGAGCTCAGGTTAGTCTAATAGTAGTTTTATTTTAGCAAGAATTTGGTGGGTAAAGAAAGGGAAATGGCAGCAGCAACTGATGCTGAGAGTGTTAAGCTCTGCCGGTATGAATTACGATGATTTGAAGTTACCCAGGTTTTGGGAATATCTCTCCACCATATACACTCTGCCAAAGAGATACTGGCTACCACTGACCGCAGGAAATTATGTTCTTATATTTATATGCTTGTAAAGATATACGATCACATTGTGGTACCTGAAATCAGAGGCAAACAGATCCTTGCAGTTTGGTGGGAGATTGCCTAGATGTCAGCAAGGGCAGAGGATCCTGAAGCCTTTGTTCTTACAGATCCTACTTGCATTGGTTACTCCCATAGGAAAAAAAAGACAAAATAGGGTCTCGTGCTTCTGAGATTCATTTCTAACAATTCTTATCATCAGACGGCTTAAAGATGAAAAAGTTTCATCCCAGTGAATCAACGGTGAAAGACATGACGATAAAGTTGGAAACAAGTCCCATGGAGAACAGAGAATCCAGTCTCCTCCCCTAACTTGTCATTTAGGATTTCCCCCGGCACCCAGCTGTGCTGGTTGAGAGCAAAATTCAGCAAAGTTCACTTCCTGAGGGTTACTTTTCAGGATCATCCTCCAAAAGTAACATGGTAAGCTGAGCCTGCTTTTTCTGTCTCAGAAACTCTACTCTGAACCATCTCTCTCCTCCTTTTCCAAAGTGAAAAGACTCTCCTTTCTCACTATTTTTTTAAATTTTTTCATTCAGAATTCTTTTTTTAAAAAATCTCTTATTTCTAGCAAATATGCTTGTGACAATGCCTCGGTCTCTGCTCCTGCATTTGGTGGGATGAAGTCCATACACAAAACCCAGCCATGCCAGGCACAACCCTCCCCTATGCCTGGCTTTTGGAGGTCACAATCTTAATGATGTTCCTGAAATTAATGCTTCTAGAATACATACAAACTTCTGATAATTACGATACTTTTGAGAATACCATAAAAAAAAAATCTGGATCTGGAATTTGGAGAGCTTTGTCTAAAAGCTTTTCACACCTCTCCCTCCAGGCTGGTTAGCATTGGCTGCTCACACCTCACCCAGATCTAAGGGTTGGAACTTCTTGCCTCCCACCACTATTTTTGCTGCCAGAGCAAAGTACGTGGTGCCCTGGTTGCCGTGCCACAGAGCTTGGGGGTCTCTTGAGAGCAGCAGGTTATTCTTTTCAGGCCAATAGAAGAAGTTTTGTAGCTGGTATGCAAGCACTCTGCTCTAATGCCCCAAGTCTCATAACCAGAAGCATTTTTCTCTCTGTTCCATAGAAGATGCTGCCCTTGTTCAGCTCATTGCAACCTAATGAAATCATAAACACAGGAAGGATAAGCTTCCCCTGGTGTTTAGGACTGATCTCAAGATCACCTTCAGGATCACCAAGGGCTACGAAGTCAGTGAAGGATTTGGAGTGGAATCCATATGAGTGGCTAAAGTCACTTGGTTTGTTCAGCCTGCAGAAGAGGAGACTGAGAGGAGACCTCAGTGTGGTCACAGCTTCCTCACAAGGGGAGGAGGAGAGGCAGGCTCTCAATTCTTTAGTAACCAATGACAGAACCCAAGGGAATGGCAGGAAAATGTGCCAGGGGAGGTTCAGGTTGAACATGAGGAAAAGGTTCTTCACCCAGAGGGTGCTGGACACTGGAACAGGCTCCCCAGGGAGGTGTCACAGCCCCAAGCCTGACAGTGTTCAACAAGAGACTGGACAACACCCTCAGACACACGGTGTGAACTGTGGGGTTGTCACATGCAGGGACAGGAGTTGGACTCGATGATCCTTGTGGGTCCCTTCCAACTCAGGACGTTCTATGATTCAGTCGTTACATGATTCAAGTCCAGATCTGCTGACTAGTTATTGAACAACCCTGATGCCCTTTCCAGTCAAGTCTGACTTGGCTGAACTTCTGGCATGCACAGGAGCCATCTCCATCCTCTTCCAACCACCCTTCTCTGCATTGCATCTGGGTCTGGAGCATCGCCTGCCCCACAGCGATCACAAAACCCCCTGTTTTTCATTTTGAAGTCCTCCTTACCCTTCTCTGCCACCCACAAATAGAGCAATGACTAGAAGAGGTCTGGAAAGGATAGGTTTTACACGTAAGGTCAAGAAACAACAAGCCTATTCCATAGGTTACACAATACAATAGAGAGAGGGAGTGATATCTGGTGTTTCAAACTGATCTAAGGTACAGAATTAGTACTTAAATCTCAAATTATTCTTTCTGAAAAATTACTGGAAAAAAAGTTATAACAGAGGGTTCCCCCAAACTAGTGTTTTAAAAAGAAGGTGAAGAGATCTGGGCTTCTCCTTAGCTAACAACATTTTCATATGTATTGAAAAAGTGTCTAAATAAATAATGCCAACCAAGCACTAGGGTGTTTCTGGAATCACATTGTTTCTACAAAGAAGATTGCAGCCTCAAAGCCAGACAGTAAAAACCAAAAAGGCTGGTCTCCAAGTCTGCATGCACACTTCATTTTTTGGTGGCTTTGCTCTGGAGGAAATTTTTGTGTGCGTGACCTTCTGGCTCCCAAACAGAAGCAATTCGCTTAGCTCACTGCATTACAGAGTGAAGAAGTGAGTCAAAATGTTTGAGGTCTTTCCCAAAGGCATTGCATGACCTTGGGCAATTCCCTTCAAGACTATTTGAAGATCCAATATTAAACAGCAACGTCCACATTTAGTAAAATAAATAAGATGCTTTTATGGTAGCAGCTGGCAGGCATCCTCACCTTCCAATGAAAATCCGAAGACCTTTTTAATGAAGTGTGCTGGAGCCACAGGACCAATTCTGCTTCCAAAAAAAAGTGAGCACGCCTCGTTAGATGCCAGTATAGCCTTTCAAGTGCCCAAATTCAGAATCATAAGGTTGCTTTTCTTGGTACTTCTATTTTACCCTGTAAAATGGTGAGATTACTTTTACCCATCAGGCACTAAATTTTGAGGTTAACTTGGGTGTTTGGAAACCTGTAAAACTTTAGGCTGAAGAGCTCCACCAAGGCTTACAGCTCTGTAATAATTACACCTATTCAAACACATGCACGATCTTTCAAAAAGATTAACCCAATTTGCACAGCACAGCAATTATGGATTGGATCCATTTTTTTGAAACACCCTGTATCATGCTTATGAATTTGATTGTATAGTGTGTCTACAAACAGTCATGCAGAAAGGAGAAATGGAAGTTTTGGAAGTGAGCTTTTAGGGTGGGAGGAGGTGCAAGAAGGGGAATTCATATTGGTGAAAGGACACTGTGCAGGACCTATGCATGGAGAATTAGCCCACAGCAACCTTAATTTCAATTCAGTTATACAAAGCTCAACACAGCTATCACATAGGGAGAAGCACCTGACCATACCTCATATGGTCCTCATACTATTTCCAAGTTTGTATTTTCTATTTTTTATTCTAATTCAGAAGCCCACCAATGCATAGACAATGGTTTAGTTCCTTAGCTGTTGGATCCTGAACTGCTTAGTTTCTTAAGCAGAGGAGTTACGGTGTCCTAAAGATTTGAGTCACATTTCTATGCCCATATTACTGCAGCTATCACTTTTTAAGGATGCTCATTGCCAAGCCATCACAAACTGAAATGAAATTACAGACTGACAGAAGAATAAGAAATGCAAATGTGTCAATCTTGAGGAAACTCAGTTAAGACCATGACATGGACAGTTGCAATCCAGAAAGAGTTTTGCTCAAAATAATATACCTACTGCATTTCAAACTCTTAATTTCTGTTAATTTATACTGGAAAAATTTCTGGTCCTTACATTTTGTTATGTGTCTTCTTGCATTTGGGAGGTTGTCTCAACCAGAAATTTGTGTTAGTGGTGTATTGTGCTGTTCTGCCCACAGAGAGGTCAGGTCTTCATCTTTTAATAGCTCCATGCTTTTATTTCTTTTTGTCTCAACAAACCTCTTGCAAACTCAAACTACACACAATTACAAAGGAACATGAAATCTAGTGGGCAGAGGTCCATTTGTTCATCCGTCTTGCAGTCTCACCTACTTCAGTATGAAGCTGTAGATACGCTCGTATTATCTCTAACAGTGGTAGCACATTTGTGCTGAACCAACTCTTCTCAGTTTTCCTTTTTCTTTGTGTGTTTAATCCTAGTATTCTGACCTCACTATCAACAAAACGGTTCTTTTCCAATGAGACAATTGCTACATTTCATGCGACCAAAACTAATGAATATTTCCACATACAGTTTTAAGATCTTGGTTCTGTCTCCTTGATGTAACCTTGAGTCTGAATTTCCATGGTTTATATTATTCAGTTTGGATATGAAACCCATATAATTTCTTTTCTGTTTAGTACCTTATGTATGTTCTCAGAATTAATCCCATCTTAGAAAAGCTTTTTGTCTTAAAATGTGTACAAATAAATCACTATATTCATAGATAATGGAAATTGTCAGTAATTAAATTCAATTTGATAGGGTATGAGTGAAATTTCTCTGAGTAGTTATCAACAGTATCTTGATTTTAGGTTTGGCTTTATCATTATATCTCCTACATTTACAGCTGCCTGTACTTTCCTTTAGCAGTTGTCCATTTTTCATTTTGCAGATTGTTTTCTGTCGGCTTGTGAATATATGGGTATTTGGCAGTGATTTTTATAACCTGTAATCAGAACTGAAAATTATAGTGATCCCATTTGTGTTATTATAGCTGAAGAATGTGTTGGATTTTCCATTTCAAACTTCTTACTGTAAAGAATCTGCAACTGGTCTGTCTTTACTGCCAAATATTTCTGCAAAATTTTCAATAAAAGTAAATGTTATTTATTAATTTGAAATTTTTCTCAGGATTTCTGGCAGTCGGTGTGAGGAGATAGTCTCTCTTGAAATTCAAAGAAACAAAAAAATCCCTTATTTCCTGCTTCTTTATTCAGTAACCACATTTTAGCCAGAAAAAAAAAGCTAGATGGGTCTCTTTTTAAGGACCTGTAGTATGAATGCAGTAGTGGATAGGGGGATTACTTGAGAATGACTGGAATTATTTCCTTCCACTGGAAACATAATAATGTTCCTTCAAGATAGCGCCAAGATTTTTCAGCCAGAGGAAGAAGAGAATGGAGAAGAGCATCAGCTCTCTCCTCTGATCACACAGCATTCTTTATTTTTAAACTTAGAATCATAGAATCATTTTGGTTGGAAGAGACCCTCAGGATCATCAAGTCCAACCATAACCTAACCTAACTCTAGCACTAAACCATGTCCCTAAGAACCTCATCTAAAACTTATTATCATCCAAAATAAAACAGATCTCACATCGCACAACATCCTCTAGATGAAAGGACTGTCGATATGAAAATCAGAAAGTGTTCTGCTAGGGTTGAGGAGGCAATAGGAGGCAAACCCTGGAGAGAAACTGGGGTAAGACTGACCAGGAGATACACACCAGCTGCTTCCTTGACATTTCCCACTGACCTGACTAAAAGCTCGGATCCTCACTCCATGGCCCATTACCTGTTAAAATGTTACATGAAACACATCTTATATTCTCTTCCTGGCTTCAGCAGGAGGAAAGAACTGTAGAAACACAGTAAAATTTGGTCCTCTAGCTTCTTAGACCTATTGGTGAAATGACAGATGGTACACACAAATCCATCCTAGAAAACAGTAGCCTGGGTAACTCTTGGCATCCGTCACCTCATCACTCAAATTTTAGCCTTTCAGCTTCCAGACCTTTGTTCTGCCTGAGGTAGCATAATCTTAATTTCCTTCAAGTTCCAGCTGCCTATTCTACCACCGTCTCCTGTGGGACCTTGGGCAAAGAGTATAACCCAGATTTCCAGGGAAACTGGGAAATTGTAGCACCCTTAGAGAGCTATGAGACAGGTCAGCATGCTCTGGTTGGGTGAGCTCACCCCAGAACTCTGTAGTCCTGACTAAATCTAGGCTTTGAGGATGTCAAAGCTGGATCTCAAACAGAGAGGCAGCCAGCTACCCAAAAGCTTTGCCATGTCTTCACAATCTCCATACAAATGGGAGATTGTGACAGTTTGATTGCCTGACCTCAATGCTGTGGAAATTGGTTATTGCTGTAGGAAGAAAGAGTAGAGTAGAAAAAGCACTGCAGGAAAAAGAGACTTCCATTTCATTCTGGTGATGTAGACCTCTTGGGTCTCTAAGTAAATCAGAAATCTTGTGAAAATAGTCCTGGTTCTGAGGTGCTCTCTGCTTTCATTTCCACCAATGTATAGCAGTTGTACAAAACAGAATGTTGTCTCCTGATATTTGGATAAGTCCAGTTCTGGTCCTGTTTAGTGAGAAAGATTTCTTGCTGAGCTGTTGGTTTGGTTTTTTTTTCAGTTAGTTTGTGTAAAATGCTGAGGAATAGAACTCAGCTCTTGAGAAGAGCTCAGCTCTTGACATGCTTAGCTCATATATTTTATGTAAGTTTTAAAAAGGAAATCATAATTATGAAGATTATGAGATATCACATGCCAGTTTTTCCACTGCCAAATACGTCCCATTGTCAGTATTTCCATTCACTCTCGTTGACTATAACCAAAGGCAATGAGCATGAATACTGGACGCAGAGTCTCGCCTTTGGTGGATTTTCTCCAGACCTCACTACAGCATGTCTGACGTGAGTGCATATGGAAAATCTATTGCCTTTAAAGTAAAAACTATGGTGAGACGTTCTTCAGACATGCAGACGGCAAAGCTGCCAGCAATGTGAATGAGAGTTGGAAGTAAAGAATCAGAGCGCTTCATAACCTCTCTCTTCTGTGTTCCTGGGTGATTCCCTGGCTGTCCTGTTAGACACTCAGCATCAAAGCTATGTGGCAGTGATTAGAAACAACCTTAAGCATTTGGATAAAAATTTGACAAGGCAAAAATCCCTGTCCTAAAGGGCACTGCTCTGTAAATCTTATTTCACACCTGCCTTTGCAGATGGCATTGGGTGAGCTCACATTGCCTAAAACTCACCCATGTGGCCAAGAGCCAGGTCTGGACTTTCTCCAATGAATAAGCCATGCTTTAGGCAGGGAAGAGGGCTCAGTGGTGGGCTGGCAGCACAACATGCATTGCTGAAAGCTATGTGGCCAAGAAGTTGGTGTTTTGAAGTTATCTTTACCCTACAAAGTCAGCACTGGCTCATTGGTTTCTCAGTTCATTCACTGAGCGAACTAAAAGCCCTGAACCCATTGCAGAGACCCACGGACATCACTTCCCTCCCTGGGCAAGGAGCTCACTCCTGAATACAGCATTGTGGTCACAGGAGTCAGTTTTGCCTGCAAACCCTTGTGAATGTGACCCAAGCTAAACAGTGTTCATAAGCTTTTGGGGGTAGCATATTCCATATTTTCCCTGCAGTTTATTGGCAAATTAATTCTAATGCATTCACATTACATCATGAAGTGTAATGTAGAAATATTTCATGAAGGTTACCTTAATAGAGTGTGAAAACCTGATGAACAGTAATTCAGAGGGAACTGGTTGGTCCATCTCCTGTTTACCTGGAAACATTACTGCCTTTAAAAAGCCTTAAATATATTACTTGCTTTTATGGCTCAAAAACCTTTAATTTGAAGAATTTTATTACTCCCTTACAATACACATTGATTTTAAGAATGTTTTAAACTAAAACGGATCATTTACTGCCAACTGTGCTTCGGGCATATCATTGATTAGTCAAAGTGTGATAAAACAACCTTGTTTTTATTCATGCTTTTAGAGAATAATAAAACCTGCATACTTGGAAATACTGAAGCAATACCTTGGCCCAGAGCTATTTAAGTATGAATTATTCACGTCTAGTTTATTTTTTTTTATTTTAAATTCATGAATCCCCAGAATGGTTTTTTAAAGTGTATCAGTGAAACCATATTTCTAATTATTAAAAGGGAGAGTGGATACAAATGCATCATATATGTAAAGGGGTCATTTTTTATTTGTCTTCTTTTGCAAGCCACTGTGAATCTCCTTGGAAATTAGTTATTCAATATTTGCACTATATTTTTAACTTGAGGCCCATTGAGAGAGAATACAGATACACTTATTTTGTTCAAAAAAATTTTGCAAACAAACTTATTCTCACATCTTGTAATACTGGAACTGCCTAAATATACCCATTTATGGATTTCAGATCTAACTGTCTGGGAGCCCATTGCCTGGAACTGGTCTGGAGTAATCACAGGAACTGCAGAAATAGAAATAATGATTTTGCATCTTCAGCAGAAAAGGCTTGTCCAACAGTGATAGGGTATCTGTCTGGATATTACACTGCTGCGAATGGGACTTTTTCCTTAACTGCTACAAAATGTCATAGACAGAAATATCTTTTGTAAGTGAAAAAAAAAAAAAAAAAAGAAGAAGAAAAAGAAAAATAATAATATGAATCCTACTTTGGCAATCCTTCCATCCTGTGTAACCTCACAATTCTTTCTGCATACACCATGGTCTGAACTGAGGCAGTGGAAAGAATGAGGCTGAAATAATTCTTTTTCTTTTTCCATCACTGAACTGCAGCAGAACCTCAGGAAATCACTTTACCTCAGTGAACCTCCAGTCCCTTCATCACACAAGGCTTTGCTTTACTTGAACTGTAAACTCTTCAGGCTGGACAACACCTTTCTCTATATTTGTATAGTACTCTGTGTAACTCTGTACTTGGTAAATACCAAATTAATAATGATTTTTTTCTTATACAATCACAGAACTGTGGGTTGGAAGGTGCCCTGGACATCATTTAGCCCAAAAACACATTTCAGAGCAGGTCCAGCTAGATCAGCCTACACAGGAACTCGTTGGGTTTTACGTATCTCCCGCGAGGGAGTTTGCAGAACCTCTCTAGGTCCCTGCTCCTGCGTGATCAACCTCAAGATTAAAACCTTTCTTCTTTTATCTAATCAGAACTTCTCCAGTTTCAGCTTGTGTCCATTGCCACAGTTCTCCAAGAAGAGTCTGGCTGTGTCCTCTCTATCCTCTCGATAAGGTGATGGACACAGCAATAAGATCTCTCATTTGCTGTCTCTGTTTGTGCTCATACTACATGTTCTCCAGACCCTTGGCCATCCTGGACTCCCCACTCACTCTGTTATGTCCATGCCTTTCTCATACTGGGGAATCCCAAAACTACACCCTGCTCCACATCCTACTTCACAGTAAGAGGATGCTTTCAAAATCTTCTAATGTTTTACTTGTAAGTTTTCCTGTCCTTTTGGGATATTTGTAATCAGAGCTGATTATGAATACCATAGTTGTGCACCAGGAATGCTGCTGTAAATATGTGGTGACCATACCCATAGATAAAATCCTAAGAATACACCAAATCCTCAATAGCAGGACAGAGGAAATGGAAATTAAGACTTACTGTAAGAACAGAAAAGCAGCAGGTAGCAGGCAATGGCTTTAGATGCTGCTCATCTCTGCCAACTTGAACATCTCCAGGCAGCCGTAGCAGTGAGATGGTCCTGTAGGATGGAAAACCAAAAGTAAGGAGAGTTGACAGATATTCAAAAAATGAAAATTTTCTCTGCCACTAACCACAAAATGCCACCATATATTATCCAGTCTTACAAATAATAACATTCAGACAAAAAATATAAAATAGAATTTCATTAGCAGACTATGTGGAGCCTCAAAGGGACCTATGCTGAGATATGGAACACTCACAGTTCTTCCTAGGACTTAAAAAAAATCTGGGTATTTTCAAACATTTAGATAAATTTCTAAGTCTGAAAAATCCCAAGAAACTCAGGACAGAGCTTGCAACCATAAGACCTGCAAAGAAGCCGATCCCTTAACTTGCCTTCAGAGCCAGATATGGTGGTACTCTCCACATGCAGCTGCCACACTGGGCTTAGCACAAAATTATCTTGGAGGAATTGTGTCATTTTCACTTCTACTCCATACCCAGGTGGGTTAGAGGACTTGTCTGAGATGGAGGAAGCCCCTGTTTAAGTAAGCTAAGTTCTGTTCACTGCATGGCTCTCTTTCTAGACTAAGGTGTTTCTTCTGTGCACGTCTACAAGTGAATGTCTGGAGGTCTGTGAAATTTTTTGTATGAAATTAGGTATTATAGTCGTATCCATCAACAACAAAATGGGTCTTCAAGGTGCTGAGAGTAGGAGCTTTGATGTGATTTACGTTCTCTTGTGAATGTAGTGCCAGAGGCTGATCTTTAAAGGGGCATTACCATCCTCAATACAAAGCTGTATGTTCTGAAAAATTCCCAGCTCCTGGTTCAACTCATCAAAATCTGTTAACTTCTACATAGATACAATCTCGTCACCATGATGGGACTTCTCTGCGCAGTTTGAAGTAAACCAAGCCATGTGTTTGAATATTTGCACCAAGGGAGTTGAACAACAGATTATTCTCACCTCATTGACATTTTCCTAGTTTTATTTGGCTCAGGGAACGTTGCAATGCTGGAATTGGAAAGTAAAAAGTATCTTAAGCTGCTGGACGTGATGAAAAGCAATGCCTTTGAGCAGCAGTCTGGCAAATCTGTCGGGGAGTGATTAGACATTAATAGCAGCTTCATATACTTAATAAAGTTTGCATAGCCAATTTGCACTTTACAATGTGTGGCATTGTTCTAGAGTGGTGCCCTGATGTGGACTTCATGAAGCATGCAGGAGGCAATACACGCTTTATGAAGTCCACATTGAGGAGAAGTGTCAAATTAAGTAGGAAAAAGCACACCAAGCCCTGATATTTGACTTGGAAACTCATGCCCATCTGCTCCCTGAAAGCTCCTGCTTCATCAGTTCTACAGGATTGCACTCGAAACACAAGTCTTGAGCATATTTTATTAATTTGTGAAATTGTTTTAATATTCAAGTGTTCGGAATCTTAATTCTAGTTGTTTTAGAAAAAAAAATCAAACCAGAAAACAGATATTGAAATACACTAGTAGAAAAAAAATCTTCAGCATAGTGGTATGTGGTCACTTGTATGGATCCTTGGGTAAAAAGCTGTACAATGTAGGGGAAAAGCACGACTGGTAAAACTGTTATTCTGTGAGTTTCTCCTGCAGATCTCATTCTTCTGACAGAAATTATAAATTTCTCTTGAAAACCAGATGCTTATTATGGGACATGGCTAATAGGGCACAGCAGAGGAAACCTCTCTCGGATGTAAGCCCTGATCAGTGCAATAAAAAGCCATGGATTTTGAGATCTTCCTTTTATTACTAAGTGTCTTTCTTCATCATGGCACAACTTCAGCAGGACAGGGGAAGAGGAAAAGTGAAAAGGAGGAGGTGTGATGATCCCATCTCTCAGATCAGCCAAGATTGTCTCTGTTATTTGTTCTTAGAGGAGATAAGTGGGAGGTCATTGAACCCCAGAGGATGAAGAAGGAATTGAACTTGGGTGTCTCACTTCCCAGGCAAGTGTCTTCTGACCTCAAGCTATTTTATAATAATATAAAAAAAATAAATTTCAGCTTCTGAGTGAACGAGTTTTAAAGCTAAAAGTTGTCCCACTCTTCTCATTGGAAGCAAATTTATCTTCAGAAGTACTGAGGTTGTTCTTGAGACAGGCACACACAAAGAGCAGGTTTCAACCGCAAAAGAACTGAAATATCCAAAACTTTTGGGCAGCATACGTATGTTCAGGTCCTGGAGGATGGATGTAGGTACCTCACTGCAGCCCGAAGGCACCTGGGAGGTGGGATCCACGGTGCAACCTCTGTCTCAGCGTTTGTTCTCAGTTCTTGGTTACCTTGTTGGTTGCTGCTGGGGTGACCCTGGGGCACCCAAATCCCCATGAATTCCCACTGTAAAAGGAATTGAAGCACCCAGACATGACTTCTGCTGACCGTGTACGAGCAGGCCAGGTACCTGAGTGCACTCTCAAGCTTAAATGTCTGACAAGTCCACACCTCCCTGATGCCTGGACCCCTTTCAGTCAGCAGGGCCTGACCTTTAGTGAGGGCACACACTGGTTCAGAATGACTGTGCTCAAATTGGGCAAAATTCCCCCTATCCAAAAGGAAACCCTGCTTAATGAAGGTCTGCAGAGGCTGGGTCTTACAAAAGTCACATTAAGAAGACTGGTTATTGGCTCTTCCTCCTCACACTCTTACAATCCGCTGTGCAAATCAAAGTTCAAGTTTGCGACTTGCCTTCGAAACAAGTGTTTTTATATCTCTTTGTAAATATAATCTATAGTGAGTTTGGCTTACACTGTAGATAGAGAATGAAACTCTCCTTTTTTTATAATTTCTCAATGCATGGGTTGCCTGTGAAATGTAGAAAGCAGGTGGTTTATTAAAAAACAGACACAAAAAGATAACAGCTCTAAATATTGCATGGATTTTTCCCCACTTATCAAGTTACTGATTAGATTATCTTAACTCACTTTTGAGGACAACTGACCATTCACATCCATATTTTGATTAATTATTCCACAAGAACTCTTAGCTTACAAATTGGTCCTTTCAGGATTATACTTTTCAGTTGTCTCATATGCAACAGTTGAGCAGGTTTTGGGTTACTATGTTATAGACACTGGGAAGGATCTTTTCCTTTTTAATTTGAAAATTGTTACAAGTATGGCATTGCAATGTAGATGACATAGTCTTTCCAGCTACTAAATCTATGAGCTAAGATGATTGATTTTTATCTAGTTTAAATCAGTATGAAATTGATTAAATGACCTGGCAAATTCTGTCATTCAGCTGGGAGAGAGAAAAGCCCAGTGCAGTGTTTCAACAGCTGCTTCATTGCTTGTCCATTACTTAACAACTGAAATACAGCAGTTTGTGTATGACTAGGCAATGTACAGATATTGTTTTAGAGCATCATTATGAGTCTGGTAAATGGGTTTAGACTATGGATACGAAAACAAACTCTCTGTAATTTTCTGTAGCATTATTTAAAGGGCTTATGATTGGCACTATAACTGATTGTATTGACCAAAAGAGCCGTGGACATCTGGCTTTCTAGCCCTACAGATGAAAGAGCATATGTTATAAAAAAAGGTAGCGTGAGAGGGGAACACATAGTTGTACACTGAACACATAAGCAGAGGTCAAAGCTCAGAGAAATCCAATCCTGTCACCAGTGTTGTTCCAACAAGGGGTGAATGATGTTGGATTGCTGGGCAAGGCAGAAATGTTGCTGACTTGGTGTCCAACACATAGTTAAGCAGACAATTTAGTATCTATGAAAACCTCATGGATGTCTCTGCTTCACCTTCCCCAATGATGAGGAGAAGAATAGTTGACATTACAAATGCCCACAGCTTACCAAAACTGTGTTTTGTCCGTATCTTCAGCTGTTTCACCAAGTTTCAACTAATATCAGAGAGGCAGTCATAAGCTTAACATAATTTGCTTGTGCTGTTCCTCATTTGAGCTCACAAAAAGACATATGAATTTTATAGGCCCAGCTTGCAGTGTGGGCAGTTGAAACAGCAATATCTTTACTGGTTTAGAAAAAAAAAAATATTGTTGCTTTACATAACACCAAATGCTACACAGTAGCGTATCTTTCATTTTCGTTAGTGATCAATGAAAAAGAATCATATATGAAAATTGTACTCAAGAAATGAGGGATGCAGATTAGAGATCTTTACTCTTGAAGTCAGTATAATACATTCCAGAGACTAAGTAAACAAAATTCACATCAGTTGGTTGGCATTTTGAGAGGTGCTAACTCAGCATACTGCTGCAAGTTTCTGCTGAATCGAGCACTTTTTAGTCTTTGAAACAAACATCTGTGATTCAGTGTGATAGATTTTAATGTAGTCAGACAATAGAACAAGATGTGTTTTCAAGAAAAACATTAGTGTGAATGAATGGTTCTTGCAAGCTCCACAATACCCACTTTTAAATTTATTGAATAATAGATTTCTCTCCAGATTACTCCTTTCAACTAAGAATATTTTTTTTTAATTAAGTGAAGTCAACAGAGCAGACAAAAGGGCATTTTTCCCCAAAACATCATATCAAACATTTTAAATTGGAATTTTTACATCATATACTGAACTACAGCATTTGTGCGTGTCAGTGGTTTAAGGTGACTGAATGCACTGAATTACAAGGTGCCAAGGCACAATATGCAGTAGAGCCAAGCAGACTACATGTCACAGTATCATTCACTTTTAATATTGTTTGTTTTCACACTTCCACTGTGTAAAGTTACTCAAAGCAGTTCTAAACAAGAGCAAGGAGAAAAAAAAACACAAGTAAATTCATTCTGGGACTAGGAAAAGGATGTTATTCCCCACCTCCCAGGACATTTAGTAAATATGACCTCAAGTCTGAACCAGCTTCAGTCTGTCTTGGATTTTTAAGATTTTCCTTAACGATTTAATCCCAACCACCAGCTATGCGTGGCCTTTTACAGTTCTTCCCCCAGGTTTCTTAACAGATTTTACACAATATGGGCCCCAAATCAGACAACTGCTTTGATTTCAAGGAGCACAAGCTGTATGCAGAGCTCACGGTCATTGCTCCTTGCAATCCCAGACCTAGCACCCACAAGGAAGCGTGGAAGTTCTCTAGATACTTGCAGAAGACCATTGCATAGCATTTAATTTTGTGTTCAGTAATCATTTCGTCACGGGGTTCAGATGATAAAGTGGATACAGTTGTTCATTAGCAACAAAAACATATGCAAACAAAGAAGCAAGCCAAGAAGCTGCTAGTGACTGAAAAGTCCAAGGCTGACCATCACATGCTGCGGAGTCACAAACATCTATCTTTAGACCAAAAAATCTGACCCTTCCACCATCTATAGGAGTCCAAATCAGAACTTCTCATCCTACCCGTACTTCAAGGGTAAGGCCATTTCATACAGGTTGTATTATTGAAGGCTCAGTGGTCTAAACATGCAGAAGAGTTTGCAACTTCCCAGCCAGTCAGGTTTATGCTCCTACAAATCTTTCCATACAAATAGTCTTCCCTACCACACGTTTTTCCGAAAATCCTCGCCAGCTGAGAGGCAGAGACTCACAGCCTGGCTTTTGTGGTCTTATTTCTGGCAGCAACAATAGGTAATAAGAAAAATTCCTCCTGAGGGCTATTCCAGAGGTATTTTCTCTCCCAGCTTCCCAAAGGAGGAGGAAAACACAAGATATCTGCAGGGAGCGACAGCTTCTGTTTGTCATGTCAAGCATCCCAGACTCTATCCCTGTCCTCTGGAGGGAATCATTCACACAAAGATTACCCAAAAGGATTATCCTGCCGCTGGATTATCCACAAACACAGCTCAGTCAACTCATAATCCAGCACCTTTATGGTTTTTTTTGCCTTTTAACCTCCTGGTTCCCATACTTATAGTACTTATCCTTTTAGGCACCACCATATTTTAGTACATGCTGAATACACAACTGACGAAGTTATGTTTGTGGCTAACCTGGCAAGTCTGAGCCATTTCTCATCAGCCACAAGATGTCAGTGTTGCTGAATGTTATTATTCTTATACATCCTTACCTGAGAAGCATCTACAGATGTTGCTGAGGGTAGCTATGGACACTGGGTTGTATTCAATAGTCTCATTTTAAAAAAAAAAAAAACACAAACCACAGACAACTAAAACAATAAAAACCTGCATGGAAAAGTGCAATTTGGCATTAACCATGATAAAAGTTGAACTGCATGGTTATTGCTGCCACCTTCTCCTAACATGCAAATCCTTGTGTCTTTTCACAAGTCCCAGAGCAACTCATAAAACACTTGAACTCGGCACATGGTTCTTGCACAATGATGTCACTTGGAAGGGAGTAACGAGAGATGACACCAGAGCTTTTTCATCATGAAGAAATTAGTCTGTCCCACCAGAAATTAGGCTGTCCAGGAACTCTGAGTCTACCGAGTCTTGCTAAATACGATACCCAGAATCAAAGAGCATGCTAATAGCTATGTCCTCTTTGTAGTCTTGGTATGTACCTCAACACTTTTCTGTCCCTGACAGCAGACTCTGACCACATTACTCCATCACGGAGACCTTTCCATGCCGAGGCTTGTTTCCTCTCTGTATCACTTCCTCAATTGTATGAGTACGTGTTTTTGTAAGGCCAAATTACAAATCAGTTTACTAGTCTATTTGGTTTTAAAACACCCTTTCCTCTTCCTAACCCTTCCCAAAAGGCCAAGGTCAGGCAAGAGGAGAACTTTTGAACCGATATTGTTGTGGACTCAATGTATTGTGAAACAGCACCTCGGATTTCCTCTGCGGTCCGAGCGACCCACATGTCGATTATTTTTCTGCTTCCTCCTTGGTTGCAGAAGATTGTCTTCACCAAACACTGACTTGACTTCCACTTCTAAGTATAGCAGAGCACGGCTACAATTAGCATGAGAATTCCTGTTTACATTTTTTGCTGCCATTCATCTCCTCTGAACTTGTTTACTTCTGGAATCGCAGGAAGCATGACTTTGGTGGGAGTGGAGACAGGACTGTTCACCATGAAAAAAATGTGTTGAATAGAGATAGATGAGTTTATACACACTTGCAGTTATAAAAATACACAATGGGAACAGGGTTATTTGAGATGGAAAGTGGGCAGTTTAATACATACAATCCACCTATACTTTATTTTCAAAAATATGAATAATCTTGCAGTAGCAAATCCAAATATTTTAATTATGAGGGACGTATTAGGGGAAAAGAAGATTTTACCTAATTCTTACAGTCTTTCCCCAGCTGGCTTCCCTGCTCCTCATTTTCTCTCCAAACATTCTTTGAAAAATACTGCCATACACAAAGCAACGAAATAAACCTCAGGGAAATCTTTCCTCTTTCCAAATCTTCCCTCCACTCTTGCTGAGCACCTCAACTAGGAAAATCCATTCCCGGTTTAATAGAAATCATTCTTCACAAAGACACCTCCTGACAGCTCCTCCCTGTTCCATTAAACAGTCTGGCTGTAGTGACCATAAATCCCTGTGTTTACCTCCGTCCCGTCTTTGCATTGTGTCGAAGGCACCATTTTCTCTGCCAGAGTCAGAGATTCTGGTTGCTTGGCACGTTCCCGCCTCCCCTGTTAGTGACAGCAGGGACAAACCTGCCCATATTCACGGGTCTGAAGTCGCGGTTGTGCAGAGGCACGGGCTGGCTCCTCGCTGCGTGCACAGAGACCGTGTGTCTACAGTTCTCGGCTGCTTGGAAATCTGGTAGATTAATGCCCAAAGTGGCAGAGTTGGCAGGAGCGCAGCAGCGAGATTCTCAGAAAAGTCTGACCATTTCTGTTGAACTAGCTCGTTTCATTAAAAAGTTGCATTTGCCGGGGTCATCTGAGGATGAGGATGACTAGGATTTTCTTTATTATTATTATTTTTTTAATTATTTCTTGGGGTCCCACTCAGTTTAAAGATGTTTTCATGCAAATACTAAAATTTCCAAGCTATCTACCCAAATTACGTAGACCTGCTTAAACTCTGAACTACAAACCTTTGGGGAGAGGGGTGTTAGTTTTTTAATATAACTCCTGGAAAAGTTGGAGAGGTGACTAAAGCAGTGTTACTTGATCCAGCTCATACATACGTAGCCGGCTAGCTTGGCTAAACAAGGCATTGTGCTTCAAATAACTAGAGCAGTCTTAAGAGGTAAAGGTTGGGACAGCATGGGAAAGGATTTCATCAGCCTGAAATTAATAAAGACGGGGAGGGAAATACAAGACTTAGAAAGTAAAGAGAGTGGAGGAGTATCTAATTTCAGGCACTCTAGTGTAAAGGTGAAACAGCCTCATTAATGTGCACTCTGGCATAAGCCAGTTTTGGCGTCAGAGTCTTGCTGTAAGGATTTACCTTTTTCACCTGCTTTTGTTTTAACTCCCCCCTAACAAACTTGGGATTTTGCTGGTGGGAGGTAGGGCAAGGCATAGTCCCAGGGCACTTGTTTTCTTTGGGGACTTAAGGAAAGAAAAATGCAGTTCTCATTTTAAATTATAAAAGGACAAACCTCAGCTGTATTGCTTAATTCAGCTTCACATGCAATAACCTTTCAAATGGTGCTTGAAAGTCAAGTCAAATTTTAGTATAAATGATATTGCCAGGTTAACATTAACATATGAGACACTGCCCTTTATGTTTCACTATCATCCCTTCGAATGTCTTGAACAGTAATTTTAATAGAATCATAAAAATCTTCAATTTCCTCTGTAGATTTAACCAATGCCAAGAGCCGTAAAAAAGTTATGCTTCTGTCTCATTTGTAAGGTTTGCAATTATTGTAACATCCCCATTTTTGCAGGTCTTGTGTACTTAGATCCTAAGCTTGTTACCTCATTGCTTAAAAATACCTCCCCAGGAAGAACTGCTCAAACTATTTTGTCCTTACTTGCTTCTTCTAACAAGGATGTTAGAATTGGAAGCTATAAGAGGAAGGGGAAAAAAAGGAGGTATAGAAATATCCTGATGCCAATGTGCTTCATAATTTGCCTTCAGTGAATATTCAGTCCTGTGGATTAAACAAGGGCACTGGAAAGTTATTTAAATATGTCTCAAATGCTGATAAATTGTGAGGTTTTAACGTGAGAAATTTAAGCCCACAAAGTAATTTCTTGATAAACATTCAAATGAGAGAAAACAGTGGGGAGAGCAAAGATGCAATCTCAGATAAAACAAAGCCTTTGTTGCTGCAAGAGGGAAAATGTGTCACCACAACAACCACAGGAGCAAGGAGGGTGCAGGAAGGCTGCAGGAGAAATGTCACCTCGCACCTGCAGACACCAGCTTTGGTGGCCCCAGAACCCCATTGGCAATGCAGCCACCTCGCTCTGGTACCAATGACTGTGCAAAGGGATGGAAAAAATATCCATGCCAGATGGGAGCTGGGGATGGAGATGTTCCTTTACTGGGTGAACTAGCAGTGGTAGATCAGGTGTGAAGAGCCTAACTCGTCATTTCCCGCAATGCGGCAAACTTGGCCATGAGCAAGAGCTTGGTGTCCGCAGCCAAATGCAACCCTTGCCCCACACGGACGGGCATCCAGGTTCTGTCGTATCACCCTGCCTTCCCATGCCACAAATCATCCACTCAGACGTACCTGTATGTTTTGAGCAGCCATCTCATTCATGCTTTCCTTCCCTGATTTGAAAAAGGAATCACTCGTATTGTCCGAGTGCCTTTAGAAATTATAAATGCTGCACCGAGAAGAACAGATTTCCATCCTTTAACTATTCTGCATTCAGGCTGTGAGGAAGACGTGACTGCTCGGACAGAGGTGGCTTGATTAGCACTTCACAATTCACAAGTATATTCACTTTTTTAAAATTTTTGTTAAGTTTTGTGGGTTTTTGTTGTCTTTTTTTTTCTTACCTTAACATCTCTGGGGAAAGACTTTCACCAAAGCTGCTCTGCTTCTTCTGTTTCTTAAGGAAAAATGTTGTTCTGACCATGTGAAAAAGCAAAGTGAAACATTCCAGCTTGGCCTAATGCTTCTGGGGCTTGAAATATGACAGAAGCATCATTTCAGGGATAGCAGAGGCATTTTGCTGCTGTTACGAATATTTGCCCAATCTTGGCCAGAACAGGCACTTCATCTTACACAGTTTCAGTCAACTCGTTAAAGTTTAAAAGTGCAACTTCCGAAAACCCATGGAAATGTAGCTCCAGTCATAGAATCATAGAATCATTTTGTTTGCAAGAGACCCTCAAGATCGTCAAGTCCAACCATAGACGCAGGAGCAGAACTGGAGTTTCTCAGGCTTCTTCTGCCAGATATTGCAGGCTGACCTTAAAAATGGGTTCATTGGGCGTTAGGCCAAAGGTTTCACGTGTATTACGGGGCAAGTCTTTCACAGTTGACCACTGGCAGGTAATCTTATTTTTTAGATGCTTTACTACAGACACTAACTGTAGGATATTTAAGCACGATAAAATATGAAAGGCTCTGAAATACAGGATCATAATCATCCTGGTGCCATTTTGATGCAGAAGTGTCTGGCTCCATTCAGTAACTGTATGATAGATCTAATAGTGCCTCTTTACAAAGTCAATGTGAACAGAAATGTAATAGTTTGGGGCTATTATCAAGATCCTGTAACAATTAAAAGGACAGAAAGAAGTCTACTATGAAACTAATAATCCCATATTAGTTACTAAACAAACCCAGAGGCTATACTAAATAACAGGATTAAAATACCTGTGATCACATCATCTGCCAAACTGTGATTTCAAGAAAATCTTTAATTACAGTATTTCTTAACTTTAAGCACTTGGTTTACACTTAACATTCATGAGTATAGAATTTTTTTCTTGTATTCATACATTAGCTATGCAATACACCCCCTCCAAATTCACAGCATTCTGATCTAAAATAGCCTGAACATTTGGGAATTGTTGATATATTGCTTGTCTAATGTTTGACTTACTTTCTAATTATGGATTAATATTTTAATTTCTTAATCATTTCCTTTGATGATTTGCAAGGTAAGCAACGATTTTGTACAGTTATATATCCTTACATTAGCATTAGCTACATCCAGCCTTACCCTGGGTTTATTTTTAGTGGAAAATATCCTGAGACTTCACCATTAAAGCATCAGTCATGCCATGAGACTAACATACAAGAAGAATCTAGATCATCCTTTTTTCAGAAGGCCACATGTATAATGTCAGTAGGACATAACACTTTGAGTCCAGAAAACGGTTAAGTGTGTTTCTGATCTGGGGCCTGGATAACACATCAGTTATGGTTATTTGCAAGTCACATTTCAATATCCAGCTTTTCAGGCTGTACATTTTTGTAGTTGCAACTTTCCACCTCCCCCGCACTGATTTAAGTGATGTTATTCTTGGCTAATAGTAATTGTGAGAAAATGGAATTCCATCTGTTTCCACCAAAAGCAGAAAATAGAATGTGAGAATCAATAGAAGACTGCACTTGTTATACACATTTGTCACAATCAGTGGCTTTGCTAAGGAAACATGTCTGCAGGTATGATTTGCAAAATAAATAGCAAGTCCCAGCATCTGATCACCAGCTGGCTTATATAAAAGTCAGAGCCACTTCTGACAGATACAGATCATGAACTTTCAGATGTTGCACAGCCCCTCCAGACTCGTTCAAGGGCAGCGATATCTTTCACCATAAAACTGGACAGATGAGAACTGTAATGCAAGTATAGATCTGGCTGACCATTCATCATCAAAGCTTTCATTTTACATCTGGTGGTTGCTCCATCTTAGAGGATCACCTTCTCATACTAATGCTGATTACTCCATAACACTTGTAATTTCATATGTTGTAACTGTGCATCATCAGAGATTTCTGTATGACTAATATCAGCATCATTTCAGGTTTTCTCCCTAGTTAATATTGTCAGCATTGAAATCTCTGTGGCACCCCTTGGCTGAGCTGTCTCATCCATGGTCATGACCAAACCACAGAGAGGCAAACCCACAGTGCTTTCATAAGTCCTGGCAAGCCCGTGCTTCGTGTTCAGGCACAGCACCACTCTTCAAATCCATATTCTACCCACCTGGTGTGATATACCACTGTCTTATCTGCGTGTTTTTATCGCAACCCTGAACTGGGTGGATCATTTTGAGAGTCCTTCAGCAAGAACTGCTAGATTCCTTCCCAGAGCATTGTGTGTTTAATGTGTACCTTATCACCATTTGCAACACCTTCGCATAATTCTGCTCCAGTGTCTGTGTAATACAGCGTACTTTTGCAGGTGGTGCTGTGATACAGCCAGTGTCACCTTCAGGTTGGTGGCACTGGTTGAAACCAGGCTCACCTGCACCCACTGCCAGCAGGAGGAGGTCCAAGGCCACCCCAGTCACATTAGCCAAGAGTTTCCCACAGGAATAACAGGCATAGCTCAAGAATTTAAAAGGTGATTTAGAGGTTCCTCAGTCCTTGCAAGACTTACAGCCAGGTAAGTAGAAGGGTTTTCATAAAATATGGACGCTCAACCTTAAAAGCTCAAGTGCCTCGAGCTTCAAAGTTAATGCCTGTTGTTTGCCAAAACGCATAGGAAAAAAGGTGTGTTTGACTGCTGCACAGCAGCAGTAAAGAGAAAAGTCATTAAAAGGGAGCATTGTTGGATGAATAATGCCATTATGTTAGTTCACAGCAGGCTTTCATCTGGAACTCTGTTTGCCATACCTGGGCTTGAATTTTAGCAGAGCGAACATGCAGTAAAGCCTGGAAAGTCCAAAGTGGTTAATTACAATGTTCAGCAGCCTAAAAAGGCTCCCATCGGCAGAGAGATTTAAAGCAGTATAACAGCCTTGGATTTAGAGGGAAGCAGGTAAAAGGTGGCAGAACAGAGGTGTGAAATACAAAGCACAAGTTGGGAAAAACAGGGTAAAATCAGGTGTTTAGTTTTTCCTAGAGGTTTCCCTATAGGTCAGTGCAGTTATATCATGAAATTCTTAAATGAGTCATAGATATATTTTCTACAGTGCCTGACTGCTGTGAAAATGTTGGAGGAAACAAGGAGTCAACAGCTTTTAAAGAGGGCAGACATTTAAATTTATATCTGCAATTATCTTAACTGAAGTAAAACATATGGAGATCACTCTGTAGCAGGGTACAGAACAAAAGCCAGTTGCTGAACTCCAAGCTCCATATGATACCGTTTTATCATATCAGCCGACAGTAAGGTGAAGCTCTTATGCTGCCATAATAATAAGCCATAGTTCAATAGTACACTGAGTGCCATATGTAAAGAAGTTTTTTTAAGCCTTTTCAAAATTCAGGGGGTTACAGATGTTAATAACAAATACAGTAGTATAATATTCATACAGGTTACAGGGAGAACTGCAGGTATTATTTCTCTCCCAGTCAGTGCAGACTGTCCCTGCCTTTTCCAGCAGGAAATGGTCAGCATAGGAATGGGGACAGCATGTGGCTCCAGTCAAACCAAACGTAATGGGAAATGGAAAACACTGAATGGGGCAAAAGTTCATGAGTTTGGTCCCAGTAATTGGATGCTTCTAAGCCTATGTGAGTTTTGTTGGGTTTTTTTTAAAAAAAAAAGAAAAAATAAGGCAGCTAAATAAATCATATCTGGGAGGAAAATTAAGCTCTCTGAGGATAAAAGCCTGAGTGAAGAGCCAAGATCTGAAGTAAAAGCTGCGGCAGACCCATATCCTGCATTAATCAAGCAGATACTGAGAGATGTACCGTCCTGACCAGCTGGTTATCTGCTTCCTGTCTGCAGAGGCAAGATGTCCCGACCACATCGGCCCCAGCACAGGCTGAACTCAAAACCAAACCTCACAAAAATTATAACCAACATCTATCTTGAAAACAACAACTGAAGCCGGGACATCTCAAACTGAACACGTGAGCCATCTGCAGCCAGATGGAAAGGTAAGTGACATAGCAGAGTTAAAACCACATCCTCTGTATATTAGGCACATATATATAGCTGTATGCGTGCAGATAGATGTTGAGCACTCAGTTACGCCCACAACGTTATGAGCCTAAGAATAATAAAGTTTGAAAGGATTGTCATCTTCCCAGGTGAGGTTTCATTGCCTGCCATCTCTACATGTTCTTCCTTTCAACAACCACTGTAGCTTCATATTAACACAGTTTTTAAACATTACAAAAGATAAGAACATCCCCACTTTTTGTTTAAAAGGTGTTGTGAGGGGGTTTTTGAAACATCCTGGTTTAAAAGATTTGGTGTCTACTCTTTCTACATGACTTTCCAAGTTTTGAATCTTTCAGGTGTACACAGTTCTGATTTCCAGGTCACTTCTCATGACTGGAAGGAACGGGAGTCAACGTCAATTTTAGAAACCAATATGTTTTCATTAAATGAGCTGCTCATAAGAGCTAAAGTTTAAAGAATAGTCATTAAATAATGCAAGATTAATAACTAGAATAATTGCTTAGAAATACTTCATCAGATTGAGTTATTTTATTCACTTTGATACTGTCAGACACAGCTTTTAGTGCAGCTTGCTGGTGACCCAATCTGTGGGTACAAACCCAGCACCCTGCCTGTTTAGAGAGACTCTCTGTTAACTATTTCCTTAGAAACACGAACAATTTTACCCACTGAAGGTCTAGCAAGGCTGTGCCTGCTGTTTCATTTCTGTGCTAGCCCAAAAGAAGATAACCACAGGAAAGAAATCCATCTCTTCATCATTCCTGCCTTTCACGTGTGCACACACACATGCATCTTTCCATCTGGAAAGAAAAACAAGTTCCTCTTCTCTATGCAGCTAAAGCTTGATATTTTTTTTGCTATAATCTGCTTCCAGGTGCCTGGGTTCCCAGTCCAGTTTGTAGAGATACTTAATTTTTGTGACTGCAGGCAGGTGAGTCCCCAACATCCACTGCAGCAAAGCTCTAATGGTCTGATTGTGGATTGTGTCACTGGGATATTGGGGCTGCCTTGATACAAAGAGACTTATATTCACCTAGAAGCACCCAGATGAGCCACCATACAAATAAATAGATAACGAGAAAATGATGTATGCATATTGATATTAAAACCAGACTGAAGTAGAGGTGTGTTGGTTCATAAGGTACCCCAAAACACTTTTATTCTGGCTCTCCACAACCCAGTAAAGATGAGTACTGACTTGGCACCCTTAGCAGCCATGTTCCAGTCTCTCAAGCTGAATTAATTAAAAAGCTGCGCTCTAGAAATTTTAATGATAAAAATATTATCACCTCACAAGCAGGGCGGTGGGATGGTTGATAGACCACACTGCTAAAGCAAACAAGGCCAGTAAAAGATAAAGAAAAGTGATCCAAGAGGCTCAGTATTCTTAGCTGATGTGGGACAGGGCTGTTGGTGTAAATAGGTGAGGTTTGGCACTCAGCATCATTTGAAAGCTTGACGTAGTAGCTTGCACTTGCAGACTGTTGTTAACAGTGCTGCCCGCCATGCCACAAGCTGAACAGACTTTGTGTGATGTGAATTTCCTTGCACAAGAAGCTCTGCTTGTTCTGGGAAATAACTCTCAAGGGGCATCCTCTTCAGCAAATATAACGGAAACAATTCATAAAGCTAAAACTGATGCTGAATTTCAGATGTATGTAAACAAGATATCAATGATGTTCAGCACATCTCTGAAGGTTTGTGCTGCAATGTGTGGGTGAATGTCCTGAGCAAAGCAGCTCTGCCTTTGAGTAATCTGTGAAGAACAAAACTGGTTCCAGCTCGCTCTTGCAAGAACATCTCAGCACACAGCTTAGCCACAAAACATCATTTCCCGTACTGTGACATTTATCTGCCATGCAATTTGTAGAAATCCCTGAATTTCAAGAAGAAAATGTGGCAGATTGTTTGTCAAATGCAACTTACTAAAAGTGGTAAATGACTTTTTTTTTACTACCTCTCCCTGATCCATGCAGCTGAACACACAAATCACTGAGTTCACTGAAGTCTGGAAAAACTCACAGTTCCGGAGTTAATCATTAATATTGTGAGGTTACAAGGAGGTATTTTCAAGATTGCCACAGCATGTGGGAAATTCCCATGTGTGTTCCCTGCAGGTTTTCAAGAAATAGCCTTTTCTGTTTGGCTCAGATGCTTTTGTAATTGTTTACATAAATTGAATATGAAGTATCAAGGTCAGATATTTTCCAGAAAGCCAAGGAAAACAATTTACCATTCTGTTGTATGAGAAAACACTAGAACAATTCCAGTGTTAGTCAACTTCCTTTTCTTTCTCTTGCTTTACGTGGTATTACACTATATGGCAGAAAACACTGAAACCCTGCTTACTTAATAGAGTGTGCAATCTGTTGGATGCAGAAATCCCAAACGGAGAAAGGTGGCAATAAGTTTAAACGCACATTCTCAAAGCAAGGGTATTTCCTTACATTTTGGAGTCCAGATACCCAGCACAAGCTACAGTATCAGCTCAGTTCCCAGCAAAGGAACCTAAAAAAATATACTATTATAATTGCTTATTTTTGAAGGGATCTTATCTCCCAGTTAGTATTATAAATGGCAAGAATAGCCAGCAACAACTCTATTTTTCTCTTCAAATTACAAAGGCCTGACTTTCTACTAACTCAAATCAAATCATTATCTGCTGATTTTTTTTCCCAAAAATACTTCAGATGTTTGCACTGCCCAGCACCAAGGGTTTGGGAGGCTCTTTTGAGAGCTATATAATTGGAAGAGTCACCTAATCCTTCGGCAGCCTGCGAAGAGAAACCCTTTTCCATCCTAATCTTACTTAACTGGGCTAGAAACATAGCATAAGACACATTGGCCATGACCTCTAGTAGATGTTTTGCCACCAAGACCAAGGGAGGTTTTAGGATTAAAGTTGTGTAATACAAGCCAAAAATGTTAGTATTTCTTCCAGGATGGGAGGATCCTCTTGACCAAACCACAAAATGCATACATCACAAATTTTGTTAGGCTGTTTAGCTGAAATGTTCATCGTAGCTGGCTCTCCTTACCTGCTCTCATGCTCGGAGGCTCACACTTGGGAAGTCAGTTCTGTGGATGCACAGCTTGAGAAATTTCAGCTGACATAGTTGGAGACCAATATAGATCAGTAAAAGGCGTTTCTAAGAATTAGACATCTTTGAGAATGGTGCTGCTATGTATTTTTACCATCGTCCTTTAACCTCATCTTTCCATTCAAAGTTTAGCACTCCATGGGGCACCAGAGTTCAGCAAAGACGTTGAATCTCCTCTTGTCTGTGCTGCCTATCCAAACACCAGATCACATCAAGACTGGAAATTTACCAAAGAGTCTTTCAAGAAAGGCTCCCAAATCTCTTCGCTGCAATGAGCAACACACCCCTTGCAAAACAAATATCAGAATGAGAAAACACAGCCACTGAAATGTAGGTTTGGGCCAATGCTTTCAGGAAGCACACAGATCAATTAGTCTGAGTCCAGAGGAAAATAGCGAAAATGAGGGAAGGTTTAAACCCCATCAGTTATGAGGAAAGATTAAAAGGATGGGATTTGTTTAGTCTAGCAAGGAGAAAACGGAGAGGAATTGTGATAGCAGTCTCTAAACAGATGGAGAAGAAAGGAAATGACCATCCCTGGCACTCCCGGGGAACCTGGCAAGAAGCATCAGTGTCCTGTTGGCCTAGAGGGGAGCACGAGCAAGGCGGTGGGAAAGGAGTTTTTAACGTCAAGACCTGAAAGCTTTTCCTAGAGAGGCTGCAGGACCTCTGTCGCTGGAGGTTTTTGAAAACACTTGAGGCAAACATATGCCGGGAGTATTTAACGTGAAGCCCATCTTGCCTGGGTGAGGAGATGGACTGGCTGACCTCCCAAGAGCTCTCCCAGCCCTATTTTCAATTATTCTGTTCTTCCTTTCTTTAAGATGTGTGGAGTAGTGTGTAATTGCTTGTCACAACCCATTTATAAAAAGCAATTGTCTTACAAAATTCCAATAGGATACCCCGAGACAGTGCATTAGAAGCAAACGCTGAATCTTACCTCATTTCTTTACATGACTGCCTTGACACCACAAACTCTCTTGTCCAGTCCTGTTTTTCCTCTGGCTGTCACAGGTTAGCTCAAAGATTTTTAAGAGCACATTCAGAAACTCTGGTTAAAAAAAATACATATCTGTCTCAATGAGTAATTAAAAACAAAACTCCAGATGTATTTAGAAACAAAAAACATAGGTAACTAATGCTGCAGTTGATGGTAAGACATTAGAAAGGAAAGCTGCACAGACTAGGATATATCCTTCAGTCGTGTACTGCACTCTAAGCAGATAGGTAATTCAGCAATTTGATTTTTTATGCACCAAAAACATGTCTGGAAAGAATATGAGTATACATATGAACTCATACATACTCTCCTTCCCACTTTTTCAGTAATTGAGGACCAAAACTACCGAGGTATTAAAGTTTTAACTCTCTTCCATTGTGAACCAGGTAGCTAAGCACCACTGCAGAGCTGAGCCCAGATTTATCTATCAAGTCAAATATTAGCCTGAAGACCTTCCCAAGCTTGGTTGGACATGGCAGAGCCCAGCTAAGGACTCCCAGTGTTGTTTGCCCATGGTTGTGATCATAAAGTTGTTCTCCGAGCATGCTTTACCTAAGAGCAAAGAAATCTGCCTCATAGCTCGACATTTCATGCAGGCCTGGAGCACTTGGTAAAAGGTCAGAAAACCACAACAAAAACATTTCAGAATGTTTTTCATTACTTCCTCCCACCTAAAAATGTTCCTCTGTTTTTGAGGCTGTGATCTTTTCAGAAACTTGCACACACTTTCTTATTCCAGGTCCACATCTCTTTAAAAATTAATAATAATAATAATAATAATAATAATAATAACAACAACAACAATAATAACAATAATAATAATATCCTTAATTTTTCTATAACTCACCTAGCAATGCAAACAGTTTCTTTTTGAGTTAATAAGTTATTGTACCATGTCTATGAAAAGTACCTGAGATGACCATGTCGTTGTTCAGGCTGTCTGAATTATATCCCTTTTCCTTTCTTTCATAAGGTTCAAAGCTCCATTTAGATCTCTCATGATTGTTTGGACATGTGGTGTGTCTTGCAGACACTGCTCTCATTTACAGGCTTGGGAAGATCAAAGAATCATTTCCAGCCTTTGAAGCCCAACACTTCAAAATCTACCTTCCAAATTACTGGGAAGAGTTTCTTCAACGTCCTCACCCTATTCTGCTTTTCAAAGCGTCTCTCCATGACCCACAGCAGCCCAGTGCCCACCTTATTCTCACCATGGACTAAATGCAGTTGATGAAATTTGGTGCCCATCTTCTTGTTTGCAGAAATCACCCCACTGGAACCCTGCAATGCAAAAGCAGGTGGGGCAAGGAAGAGTTTCTCCAGGCTGTAGCACCCAACATTCTCCAGCACTATTTCTATATGCCGTGATGCCTCTACAGTCTCCTCATCGAGTGGAAAACTTTGGCTGGTGCCAGAAAATTTTCTGAAGGAGAGGGTTTTCGTTTCAGGGAGAGGAAGATAAGATGGAAACATAGTTCGCCACACTGATGGCCTGCTCGCTGTCAGCTCCAAGTGGAAGTCTCATGTGAAGCTCGGTCTCTGACATCCTACATGATAATTGACATTACAGTGTATTTTTTTACCTTGGTGCAACCCATCATGGTGGGACTCTTTCTCAGCCCTAATGGTGACATAGGCTCACATTTAGCCATCCAGAACTTTAGTGTAGCCTGGGAAGCCTTGCGTGTTTCTGCTGTTTTAAGTGGACTGCTATTTGATTTTTTTAAAAAAACAAATCACAATATCAGAATAATGATGCGGATATTTTAAACTACTGAAAGAATATGTTCTGATTGTACCTCATTAACTCCAGAGTGAAAGGTTCTACTACCCAATAATCCTAATTACAAGTAATAACTTCTTTCTCCTTAGAATGGAGAATTTCAATTCACTGCAAATTCAAAGCCTTTTAACAATAAGACTGACAGCAGGAACAAGAGAAGAGCCACATCTATTCAGACAACATAAAGCAGCGCTTGCTTTACAACAGCATTTTGTGACTAACTGAACAACTGGGAAAACTCAGCAGGACTGCTTTTTGAAAGGAAAGACAGATATACGTAAATTCATTTGGGCATGACAAGCCAATAGCAAACGCAACAGCAAAACAATTATCTGCCTTCAAAAGACAATATGGAAGGCGCCTTTCTTTGTTCATGTGATGCCATTATAAAGAAATAAAGTGAAAAAGGCACGTGGGCCGCAATATTATCCCACTGCTCGTTTATTAAGACTCATTTCTGGAGAGACCTTCTGCAAGGGCAGGAGTCCCCCAGGCTCTGCTGTGGAGGACACAGCCCTGCGCTGCCGGGAAAAGCTCTTCCGCAGAATAATTAGACAACAAAACCAACTGTGAAAAGCTTTGGGAGTCTGAGTCCCCCATCCTCATCGTTCACAGTAAATAAAGGGTAAGTGATTGCCTTGGTATGAAAACAACCTTCCCCTCCATATCAGCAAATGGCAAATAGAAACCTCCATACACATCTCACGGCCTGGAGGATTACAATAGAGTAATTACTTTCTGCAATACTTTCTCTTTGTGTCGCTTTGCTCTAAGGATGCTGCATGCATTGCTCTCCTCTCAGTTCCCAAAGCAAGTTACCTCCCGCAGCCTGTGAGCCACCTGATCAGGCAGTTTTGGGATACCCTGGAACAAAGCGACTCAATGCTGGGGTCTGCAAGGAACCTGGAGACATGCGACCTGGGGCGTGTGTAAGTCTTCGTGTGCATATTGCAAAACAAATGTCGAAAAGTTTTCAGTACGCACAGACAAACATAGAGCAGCCTTAAAAAAATGAAATAATGTGCAAAGAATGGCTTTTCTGGTTCTTCTCCATCAGGAAGAGAGCAAAGGTCTCTTCGTGTCCCTGCTGATCCATCAGGAATCCCCACTTTCTCTGTTCTGACTTTAACACTGCACTCCACCCACCTCCTCATCTTGCTTTGAACCAAGGAGGACCAGCTGACATTTCCTCCGGGACCACAAATATGACACTGAGCTCAGCAAGCAGAGTCACAGACCGCTATGGAACCCGATTTCACAATTCTTGTTACTCCGCTTCCTCTCTTGAAATGAAACCCTCATGTGTCAGCGTCACACTATTCCAGGCAGAAGCCCTCTCCTTCTTCTGCTCCAAGCAGACACCATAGCTCGTTGCCATCAAGGACACAGCAGCAGATCTGAACACTGGCTGGGGAGGTTGCCTTTTTTTTGTAACCTTATCCCCAGTGCCAGGCAGCAGAGCGAATCCAATTCATAAAACAGGAGGCTTTTCCCACAGCGTTTTTGGGGGAATATGGCAGTTATTGATTTCCTTTGTTTCCTGTAAGGCTTATTTCCTGTGATGACTTTGAAAGCGAATTTAGAAAACACAATTGACTTTGTATTTCGTTGTACAAAACATGGAATACCCTTGTGCTTAGGTATAAGAGCTGAGGGGGTTTTGAGGCAGGTTTCAGCCTAAGCAATGTCAAACTTCGTAAAAATTTAAATTACACTGTCCACAGTAGCTGGGATTAATTAGCCTTATTTTCTCCGGCTTTTCCCTTAGATTAATAGACTGCCAAGAGGAAAGAGCACAAAAGTGCTCCTACCACCTCATTTCATGGCATTTAAACATCCTTGATATTTAGTCTTCTTAGAGCCCCTCCTGTAGCCAAAGGAGACATTCTAAAGGGCAGCACAGAGCCCACTGCTGCGATGGACAGTCAGCTCTCCCTGGGCAGCGCATTGGGAGATTTCATCACCACCTTAGGTGCTTGACAAGAGAATTTGCTTTTGGAAGGGTAGTGTTAGACAAGAGGGGAGTGAAGGGATGTTTTTGCTGCAGACTTTAGCCTGAGCTCCTACCCAAGTGCTTTTTTCTACTCTTATCCTCTCCTGTTTGACCAAAACATCTTGTACCCAGTCCTGCTTTGCCTTCGGCCTTTCCTGTCTGGCTTATTGGGGTGAGAAGGATCCCTGGTTCTGCTGGAAAATAAGCTCGAACACAGGGTTGGGAAAAAAATTGCTGTCCCAGACAAGTCTCAGAAATTACAGGAAAAAAAAGCGCCAAAGAAGCTTGTTCCACGAAGGCCAAAATGTTGCAATGTGGAAAGGGCAAGCAAGCCAAAAACACACGAAACTCAGGCTGGTCAGTCACAGTATTAAATCTCTATGTTTTTGAGAAGTTTCAGTGAAATACCAGTCTCTTACTTATTTTCATTTCCAGAAGGCATGTGGCAAATTCAGAAAATCAACTTTGAAATGTCACTGTCTTTCAAACAGACCAATCTGCTGAAGCTTGGCCTTTCCTGCCAGTCCTTTCCACTTCAAACAATTGGCAGGTCCTGATTAAAGAATATTTAGGTAAAGAAAAACATTTCTGACGGTTCCAAGAACCTCGCAGAGCAGGCTGCAGTGTGGATATAATCTACATCAGTCAAGTACAAATGTTTCCTTGGTTTCTTTCCACAACTTCCCAAGTGACACATATCAAGTGGCTCTTGGTCCTTCCAGCCAGTCAGGAAAACGAAGAAATGACTTTGGGGCCCTTGGACCTCTGGTGAGTTCAAATAAACCACACAAAAAAATAAAACAAACCAGGCTCTTTGTCAAAACATTTAGCCTATAGAAAGCTGAGAAGACAAGTGAATCTTCTTTAATTATGGTTTAGATTCTTTTTTGAAAGACATAGGTACTGGTGGATACTAGTCTAGAATATTTTAACTGTCCTTTTGGATGACAAGACTTTCTTAAAAAGACTTCTCTTCAAAAAACAAGCATTGATGTTCACTCTTCCACGTGCTCCACCTCACCCTTCCCCAGCCCTCCCTGGCAGCTCTGTGCTCCCAACCTCTAGCATGTGGCTCAGCATGTTTTTGCTTTGGACAGAGAGACATCCTCCCTGGCTGCTGCCAAAACTAAAAGTAGTTCCTGATACTAATTCAGGTTCTTGGAAGAGTGCATTATTCCCAGTTGCAGCTAATTGTCAGGTTAGAGATTCATGATGGTAACTGATTCCAAAATAACACAAGAGGCATAGATGCACATCTTCAGCAAGCCTATTTACACAGCAAAATCCCTGTCCTGACTCCAGGCTATCAGCTGGCATCCTGAAATCATCCTCTCAAATGTTAATGGTGCAAGATAATTTCTCAGTCTGGGTGGCAAAACGTTCAGAGATTTGTACACCTTGAAATCATTTCCCAGGAGTGGATGCTCTGCTGCACGTGCGCAAAATAGACACGGCGGCTGGATCCTCTGCTCCTCCGCCTTAAGCCTGTGTGTAAGCTTGTGTTTCTTTTCAGGCATAAAGATTTTTAAAATACTTTCATTGGCTTGCACTGGTAGGTAGACGGCAGGATTAATAGTTGTTCCTCAACGCTATAAACTGCATGGCATGTTTGCTCAGACTTTGAGCCATGAGTTACTGCTGTAATTAAATCCAGAAGGAGAGACGATAATAACATTCTGACTTGATTTCCAGTGGCAGAGCATTGATTAAGAGAGCTACATAATAAATGAGAGGCATTTTAGAATCACATTGTTGATATTATCTGTAATTTTTTTTATAATTAGAAAAGTCTAAAGAAAATTGTATACTATAATTACACGCATTATTAATCCTACTCTGTTATAATACAAATTCTTCTATGATTACAGGTTGCAGCAGGCTTTTTGTAGATTTTCTAAGAGGTCTAGTGATTTGGTTTACAGAAGCCCTTGCAAACAACAGATAAATTGGACCTTATTATTTCAAACTAATGCAAAACCAGAGCAAATTTGAGTTGATGACTCAAAAATCCAAAAGGGAACAAACAGTTTAGGAACAATCGTTTTCCTGTTTAAAGTCTGTGGCACAATGAAAACAACATTCATATAGCAATCTTTTATGCAGTCCTTCACACGGAAGTCTTGAATAATTGGATGTGGAAGGAGGTAAGCAGGATATTTAATGACTAAAACCCAACAATTTGTAGTTCATTCAGTTCCTTTTGAGTTAAAAAGATCTCAGCACAGGGTTTTGTTCTTGAATAAAATTGTCTTCTACCACAGTCTTATGACTATTTAGGGTGTAGTATGTCTTTTCAACTTCACTTAAGTAAGAGGGGAGTTAGGAGAAGATACACAAAGATTATTAATTCACTGAGAAAAGTGACCATAACATACATAAAGGTGTGTATTTCTGGAGAAAACAGAAACTCTCTGAAGTCAGGCAAGACAACCTCTCAATCATATTGATCACCAGTTACTCTTACAAGCAGCACCACTGGATTCATAGGAATCTAGATCTCATGTGAGCAACTGGTCAGCAAAGTGAGTAAAGGTTTAATCATTTGAACTAAATTTCTTCAGGTCTGATTTAGCCTAATTCAGTTTGCTTGATGTAACAGATAAGTCCCAGGCAGAACTGTTCTTTTTGCCGTTCTCCATGCCGACATTTTAGAGATACATTTGAAGGCTCCTTTTTAGAGATATCAAAAAGCAATATAACATGAAAATTAAGTGTAGATGAATAACTAAGTTGCACCTTCCATCACCTGTTCTCCATCCTCAGTTTAATTACAGGTACAAAACCAATAGGATAAATGGTAAGGTGCATTGAAAGCTGTTTAAGTCCTCGAGGGTTAGCACATGCTTTGTAAGGCTCCATGCACTCACATCAGACAGCAGGCAGATCTCATACAGTACTTTAGCTGAATCACTTGGCGCATGTTTGGGTGAACTTCAACGTATCTGCTAATGTCTGATTCGCATTTTAATTAATTTGATGAACAAACTCCATTCGTAAAGAGAAATAAGAAAACTTTTACCAAATAGTAAAGCTAAAGCAAAATACCTTCATCACCCTCATGAAAACAGAAGTAACAGGAGCCACGTGTAGTTAAACCTCAGACCTATTCTGAAACATCAACAATGATCACAGAATCACAGAACATTAGGGATTGGAAGGGACCTCGAAAGCTCACCCAGCCCAATCCCCCTGCTGGAGCAGGAGCACCCAGATGAGGTTACACAGGAAGGTGTCCAGGTGGGTTTGAATGTCTGCAGAGAAGGAGACTCCACAACCCCCCTGGGCAGCCTGTTCCAGGCTCTGTCACCCTTACTGAGGAAAAGTTTCTTCCCATATTTAAGTGGAACCTCTTGTGTTCCAGTTTATACCCATTACCCCTTGTCCTACTATTGGTTGTCACCAAGAAGAGCCTGGCTCCATCCTCCTGACACTCACCCTTTATATATTTATAAACATTAATGAGGTCACCCCTCAGTCTCCTCCAAGCTAAACAGCCCCAGCTCCCTCAGCCTTTCCTCATAAGGGAGATGCTCAACTCCCTTCATCATCTTCGTTGCTCTGCACTGGACTCTCTCCAGCAGTTCCCTGTCCTGCTGGAACTGAGGGGCCCAGAACTGGACACAGTATTCCAAATGATAATACAAAGCTGGCAGAGCATGGAAGTGTGAAAGTGCAACTACCAATAGGCAAATAGGCAATTCTGACCCCACAAAATCAGTAATCGCCCAACCTCAGCAAGAACAGCCACCATGCAGAGCAGATACCAAGATCACTTCTTCCCAGAACCGACATTCATGTGCCAAGACCACCAGCATCACAGGCCCACCCAACACCAGCCTTTGCCAGCAAGAACCATACGACTCCCATTTGGCTCATGGAAGCAAGGCTATGTTAATGCCTGGTAAAGACTGCTTGGAGAATTGTTAAAAGGGATTCTGAACATGTTCCAGTTGCTGAGTGTTGATTCTGGCAGGCACAAACTGAGTCATGCTTGGTCCCACACTGAGCCATTGCGCTGCAGTCCGGGGCTCCCTCCAGATGGTTACAGATGCCTCTGAACGGGGACCAGCTGGTTAATGTTTTCTTGCCTTGGTTACATGCAGATAAAACCATTTGCATCATGGTTACTTTTGATGGAAAGTGGTTTTGCTTATTTCACTTTGGGCTCAATAAATGGTGTTTTTTAGCTGGAGACAAAAGGGTTATTCTGGCAGGTTATGGAAATGTTTTGCAGGTTTGCCTGTGATTTAAATGCTTGATCCAATCTTGACTGAACTCTTTTAAGACAGACATAAGTGCCTCAAGTGGTGCTGTCACATTAAATACATTGGTTGTCTTGTTCACTTACTAGTTGCATTTTGCCATAACATGCACTGACTGACAAGGAGCTTTGATTTCAAGACTTCTGGAGAGACTCCAACCTAGAAGAGCATTAGTCACCATCTGAATTTTGTCTTCATCGACTTCTTCTGGTATTTTAAGATGTCTGCCTTGAAGAACAGATTCTTCTAGCCCTAATTCTTATAGGCAAGAGATTTCCTTGTTTTATTTTTGTAATTATTAGTAATGAAAAGGGATGAAGCAGCAATGTGAAAGAGAAATCTTCTTGCTCCCCAACTACCCCGGACTATATCAAAACAGTGGTTCAGCTATCTGAAACAACACTGATTAGACTGCAAAGTGGCACTGTATCTGAATTTACCTTGGAAGGTTCAATGCCAGATCTCATCTCCAGAATATATTTGACTTTTCTCCTTAATTATAAAGCAAAGATCCTTTCCACTAAGGAAGACCTTTCAGTTTTTCCCTCTCTCATAGGAGGAATTTACTGACTGCCAGATCCCACTGTATCAAACCTCCTTTTACATAAGATTCCTCCATGCAGGAATTTGCAAGCACAGGAGTTCTTCTATACGGATTAACTGAGGTAACCCAATTCACCTGACCAGATTTAAATGCCAGCTGGTGACCAATCAGTTACATTTGCCTTCTTAATTCATAGGTTTTCTTAATATTACTAATAGGAAATTATTCATTTCTTATAACATTATTTGAAATGTTAAATATTAATATTTTCCTTGCTCGTTCACAAACAGATCAGACATCTCATACCCTAAAGTACCTCTTACTCCCTGTTGACAATGAGCACAGCATCTGAAGTGATGGCATTTATTTTTGGTCAAATTCATCCTTGGTGAATCTGGACTTGCATATTTGAACCTTGAGACTTATAAAAATTGTCCTGTTATGAGCATGAAGAATAGGCGCGGTAACTTACAGTTCATTTCAACAGGAACAAATTATTTCTCGTGGAGTGTTATCATTAACAATGATATAAAAATAACCACAGATTACCTTGTATGTGTTGGGAAATGTGCTGTGCTGGTACCCTAAACTTGCAAGTGCAACATAAATTGTGTACATTTTCTTTTCCCACTAACTGCTTTCTCTGCCATAAAAAGAGTCTCTGACTGCTAAAGTAAATTGATTCCATGTGCCAACACCCCCACAAAATTAGTGAATCTACTAGTAGATGCCCCTTTATGGAAACTCGTATCGCTTACTGCTCTGGGAATAAGTCCGATGGGGTGATTGAAGACCATCTTATATAGTGCACAAGCAATTACTGCTGGAACAAGAACTCATTTTATACAAAGCTGTATTTATCCTTAGTTTGAAATGACACTGCTTCAAATTATCCAAGTGACTCTGTAGAGACTATGTTCAGGCACTTAACTCATTAACATCACAGTCTCCAGATGGGCCAGGACAGATCACATGGGTTTATACGTTTAATGAATCACCAAATACAGCAGCTCCTTTAAAATTTTATCTAAATATTTTCTAACATAGCTAAGAGATCACTCTGATCTATTTTAGTGAACTGCTTGCAAATTCTATACTGCCTTGGAAAGCAATCCTTGGGCTGCTTTGTCTTTAAAGGTGCTGTAATACTTGCTGAATATAGTTGGCCACATTACATGCTAAATTATGGCAACAACTGACATCACTGACTTCAAATAAATTTTACTTCATGTGTTTAAACTTCAGATGTGGCTAATACCTCTGGTTCATCTACATGTGGTTGTATTTCTGCTGCTGGCCTGAGTGTTCAAAGCTAAATCAAGTCTGACAGACTGAGATGTGACATTATACTCCTGCTTAAGAGACTGTAGAGGTAATCGTAAGAGAAGCTCAGAAAATATTTAGTTCTGCAGAATCCCAAATCCTAATGAAAATGTGAATGTGGGATTTAACTAAGTCCCTTTGTAGCCATTTGCTTTAAAAGGAAGGGCGGAAGGGAGAGAAAAAGAGAAAGAAGGAAGGGAAGGGAAGGGAAGGGAAGGGAAGGGAAGGGAAGGGAAGGGAAGGGAAGGGAAGGGAAGGGAAGGGAAGGGAAGGGAAGGGAAGGGAAGGGAAGGGAAGGGAAGGGAAGGGAAGGGAAGGGAAGGGAAGGGAAGGGAAGGGACAAAATAGGAATGTTAAAACACAAGCTCTGGAGTTTTCATCATTCCTTGGAGAACATACTATAAGCCTACTACCTAGACAGCTTCCCAATTCCTGCATCAAATTCTTACACCAATAAACCACTACCATGCAGGAACAGACTGTGCCTGTGAACAGGCCATTGTATCATACAGGGCCACCACTTGTCAATCTGTGTTCTCAGGTGATATCCCATTTGCTTCATGTAAGCCTTTTCCCAAAAGAAAGCACAGAAATTGGCCCATAATTTGCTATAGTATCTTATGTTACTTCAGCAGAGATACAATCTGCATACATCCACAGGACTTAGAGCAGAGCTTTTCACTGCAACATGGCAAGATTCACTACTCAGAAACTGAAGACAAGTCAAATCAAAATAATTGTCATCATTATAAACATGTGTCTTCAAACAGCTGGAAAAAGTTTCCCAGTTATGATAAATTCTGCTTCCTTCAGTGCCCTAGTGAAGACAGATATTGGTCAGAAATCAAACAAAAGTTATGGAGGAAGGATTCATTGGGTGAAGGTCCATGGCCAGGACTGTGATTTTTTATAATTTGATGATATGTTTTGGATGGAAAATCCATGAATCTAAATCTTTTCAAGTTCCTGAGTTTGATTAATTCATCCCTCTCCTCTCTTTATGACACTTTTAAGCAATTCACAGGGCTCTTTCCTGATCCTTTTATCTCTCCTAAGAGAAGCCTGCTGTTTCACAGAGAAATGCGTGAGGTAATTTACTTGTGTGTTATTAAAGTGTGTTTGCTTGTAGATGGACACGTGTTCATATGTTGCCATGCTAACAGGAGTTATATGAAACATGGTCTCGATACTCATTAGAAGCTCCTGGAATAAAGAGATTACTTCAGCTATACAATGCTGATTTTCTGTGATCACTGTACATCCTATCTGCATTTCTTTCTGACTCTAACAGTCCTCTTGTGAAGATCAGAGAGAAGGAAAAGGGAAACTAGCGCCTTGTTTAACTTCCAGCCTGATGCCAATACTCTTCTTATTGCGAGACAGAATAATCAAGGACCTAAAGTAAATTAATTCTCTATTCAAACATGCCTATCAGAAATTATGTATGGCAGAGTTCCCTGAAAATCACCAGCATATGGAGAATTTCTTCAGAGATTTACAGCTCCCCAGGCTCTCTCAGATAAAGACAACATATATAAAGAAGGGAACGGCAAGTAAGAGAGAGTAACGGACAGCATCATGTTGCCTTAACAGAAGGTTTATCATCCAAACGATGTCATCTTTGATCAGTTGGAGCCAAGCCCTCCCATAACAGGGTCTGACAACTGCCCTCCCCCTGCTCTCCTTAGGTATTTAATTACACGTAAGTGAATAAGAATAAATGAACTGAATTATGCAAAGCAGTACCCTCCCAGGAAGGAGATAATGACATGGCCAGGAGAATTTCTCCCAGTAAGTCACTTACATCTCTAGATTTGCACAGAGTCATCAAAACAATAGCTCTGGAAGGAATCAAAGATGCCTTTACTTGAGGGTGGTATTGGCGTGTGTCATTCCTGACAGATGTTTGTCCAATCTGTTCCTGAAGTACCCACAACCATAGGAACTTCACAACCTCTCCAAGCAACCTATTCCAGTGCTTCAATGTCCTTGCCCTTCAAGAGGTTTTCCTAATGCCCAGTTTAAATTTCACTTACGTTAATTTAAGCACATTACTGTTTGTCCTAACCATCAGGGACAGAAAACCCTCTCCTCCTCTTTGAAATGGCCTTTTATGTATCTGAAGGCTGTTGTCAGACCTCGTTTCAGTCTTTTTTTCTGCCACTACATAACCCCAGGTCTTTCAATCATTACTCACAGAACAGAAAAAAAAAATTGTTAAAAATAATAGTTAAAAAAATAAAGGTAAAAACCCCCTATCGTTTATGTGCTGATTTTGACTGCAATAGAGATCATTTTCTTCATAGCAGCTGGTACGGGGCTGTGTTCTGTATCTGTGCTGCAAACAGCGTTGATACCACAGGGGTGTTTTAGTTATCGCTGAGCAGCACTTACACAGACCCAAGGCCTTTCCCGCTCCTCCAATGAATACTGGGCTGGGGGGGGCATGAGACACTGGGAGGGGACATAGCTGGGACAGCTGACCCCAGGGATGTCCCACAGCACATGACATCATGCTCAGTATATAAAGCTGGCCAAAGGAGGAGGAACAGGGGACATTCGGAATGATGGCATTTGTCTTCCCCAGTAACCACTATGTGTGATGGAGCCCGGCTTTCGTGTACGTGGCTGAACTCCTGCACCTGCCTGCCCATGGAAAGTAGTGAATGAATTCCTTGTTTTGCTCTGCTCTGCTCACTTCTTCAATTGTCTTTATCTCAGCCCAGGAGTTTTCTCACTTTTCTGATTCTCTCCCCCATCCCACTAGAGGGGAATGAGCGAGCGGCTGTGTGATGCTTCATTGCTGGCTGGGGTTAAACCGTGACATTTTATCAGAAGGGGACATTGAACTCTGTCCTGTCCATGTACAACTCTGTTAAAAATTCGTTAATCAGAACTTGCCATAGTATTCCGGTGCTGAGCAGAGCAGAGACCACTCCTGTCTGAACTTGATAGTGGAACATCTCTCTCCCAGCAGTGTGCCATTGCCTACTTTCAGTTAACTTTTGATCTCTTATAACAAAAGATACTTTTCTGGAAAATGGCTTTCTGGCTAGTTGTTTCCAAGCCTATTTGCTTAGCAAAATGTGTCTTTGCACTTGTACCCTGCTGAATTTAACCCTACTTTTTCAGACATTTCTTAATTTATCACACAAATCTAACCTCCTCCTCCAACATGCTTTCAGTCCCTCTCAGCTTTATGCCTGCTGCAAAAATTACCGAGCAAACTTTCATTATTTTAAAGCAAGCTAAGTGGCCTTTGTTCCTAACCCAATCTGCAAGGGTTTGCTTTGCAGCAAGGAAATTAAAACGGTTTGACGCAACTTATTTTTGACCAATTTATGTTGACTGCTATTCATCATCCAATTATTTTTGTAAATGTTACAGACAATTTGTTATGATTGGGTTTTGGTTTTTTTTCCTCTAGAACTGTTGTTAATCTGAGTGGACTATAATTCCCAAACTACTCTGGGGAAAAAAAAAATAAAAAACAACAAAAAAAATATCCTTCTCCAATATTCTTCAAGCTTATTGTAATTATCTGCAGACAGTTTTCATTCTCCATCGAGTAGCAGACCAATCCCCCCTTTGATCTTCCTCATTCTATTAATGATTCTTATAGAATTATTTCTGGTTATCTTTGAGGTCTCATTTCGTGCCTTGGCCTTTCTGGTTTTATCCCTGAATACTTGTGCTGTTCTTTCAGATTTATTCTTAGAAATCTGACCTCCTCTTTTTTTCCTGTGTGTTTCTGTCTGTGTTGAAGTTACAGAAAAGCCTTTCATCATCTACCCAGCTTGGCACCTACTGAACTTCCTATTCTTGCATTTGGACAGTCTGAATTGTGCCCTTACCTTACTCTGAAGAACTGATAACTTTATCTTCCATTAGCTTTACCTCTTAGGAGGTAAACATACTTATTTACCAAATCTGAGTTTATTGATACCTGCCTTTTTGAAACCCATTGCTTTTATCACTATTTCACCCACCTTCTCCTTCTGATACAGAAATCCTGAGGCAATTGATTAAAAAAAAAAAAAAATCCAGTAAGTATAACCGCCTCCCCATCATTTAATGATGGGAACAAAATGTAGCCCTTCATCTGCCAAGTGGGAAGAAACAGTAGTTAGGAGGGGAAGCTTTAAGAGAAATGGGAATCTACCAGTATGTTCTCATGTAGTGTCAAAGTGACCTGGAGATTCAGAGAGCCTTGGAGATTGTTTCCATCCAAAACAGTGAGAATTTTTCTGATCCTCATTTCAGTAAGCCGTGCTCTCATTAAGAGCTCTCATAAAATTCTGTTCTTGTGATTACCCTTAAAAAAATCAAAGTAATAAATTTCATAGTGCAGTCAATACCAAAAGCACGAGAATGGCACTTGAGCAGTGACAGCCATATTAAAACACACTCTTGATACCCATTTACATTGACAGCTTTCAATTTCTTCTGTGGACAAAGCCCAAGTTCTTAACCTTGAACTTCTTAAGACTCATGTATGCAACAAAGCACTTCTGTATGCTCTAGCACAGAAAGGGAGCTCATCTGGATCTCTTCTGATGTGACATGAGTGACATGTCTTCATGGGTAGACATGTAAGATTTTAAGCACTTGCTTGAAGACACAGCTTCCTCTGATGGGCCATTTAACCCCAAATGCAATAACTTCAGAAAACATGGCAATTAGTCCATATAAGGCTTTGACTCACAAGTGTTTATCCACTATCCAGAAGTAGACATTTGAACAACTGTGGTTTTGGAATAGCATCCCACAGTGCTTAAAATGACCCAGCAAGACCTTTTGATATAGAAAACAGCACTGCCACTTACCCCTTCATTCTGCACTACTTACTCCATACCAGCCTTCCCTTCCTGGACCTGCTGCCACTTCTCCATGGACAGAAAGAACTAGAGCCTCATCATCTTCACAAGGAGGTGGGACACGCAGACTTCATGGTAGCTAAAGAGCTCCTTGTTGAGGTTTCATTCCTAGAAAGACAAAGCACAGATGGACAACTGAGAAAGAGCAACCCTCTGGCTGTTCTGCACATCCCTTGCTACCTGTGGGCTTGACCCTGTTCTCTTGCATGTAGTTGCCTCTCCTCCTGATGCTGCTGAGAGAGAAACGAGCCCCCTTTTTGGCTGGTGGGGGAGGGACGTGCCTTTTGGAGGCTGTCAAGGATGGGGCATGGAGTGTGACAGCTGATATCCCTGGAGATGGTGCCTGCCAGCAGAGCTGACTGCAGCACACATCGTGCTCCAACAACACACTGCACACGTGTAGAGGTGTTTCTTTGAGTGCCCTCATCACCGCAGAAGATGAATGCCAGTGTCAGCCCTTTCCCTCATAACACAAGGCTTATGACATTTGAGAAAGAGGAACAAATAGGGATAGGGGTGTTCCAGATGCCTATAAAATAATAATCAAGTTGGGAAGAACCAAACAGCATTAGCTTTTCTCTTCAATATGCCTAAAAACATATTAAGAGAAAATCTCTCCTTTTTTTGGCTCTTTTGTTCAGTTAGACATTTTACTCTCTGGCCTGTGGAAATACAGGGAACAGCTGCCCTTTTGGCTGGACAGGCAAGCCCAAAACCCTGTAGGCACAGCAATGGCCATTTATTTCTGGGCGGGAGTCCAGGGGCTGATCTCAGTCCCCAGCCTTCCACAGGGCTTGGGAGCAGCCTCTGTAGGAAAGCATATGCTTTTTTTTCTCTGTTTTTGGGGTTATTATCAGCAGGATCCACTTTCGAAATGTATCTCTCTCAATATTTGAAGAGGCAGCAGAATACTCTCAATGGAAAATCCTCACATTGGAAAGATCCTGTGACTGGAAGCTGGTCAGGGCGTGCTGGCCTGTGCACCAGATTGAGAGAGTTGGCATTGCAGCCAAGAATTTTCCCCGCTGGACCAAAGAAATGCGGGAGTCTGTTTCCAGGCAGCAGTGAGCAGAAAAAGAAAAGTGCATGGGGTGAGACAAGTCCCAGCAGTCCACAGCAAGCAAATGTAAGCTGATATTTTGCATCTCTAGCCCCTGTCTGCTGTGTGGTCCAGCAGCATCCGCACACCAGTGTGCATTTCCCAGGAAGGGAAACAGCAGATGTTAAAAGGACAACAAACCTGAGGCCTTCCAGGGAGAGCTGCCTGCAGGGACCATGGGGGAATATCAAGGGAAGAGTTGGGTTAAACCCCTCTTCTCCTTCCCAGCAACACATACCGTGGAATCCACTGACTCTGTCCCAGCATTTACACAGCAACTGGTATTCTCTTGAACAAAGTCCAGCCAGGGGAGAGGGTGACTCCCTTTACTCAGTCATCTCTGGATAAATTACTCAGTTGAGACTTGGGTATAAATCCTAAATCAACCCGAGATAGCTCAAGCCCCATCTTCCGCAAACTGTGCAGTATTTGCCTGTGGGACTCTGTTAAATCCCTGAAAAACAGCATAAGCAGCTTGGAAGCAACTTTCCCTATCCCACCTCCTTTTTCCTAATGTGCTTGTCAACAGCACAATCCTGTGTAATGCAGTGGGATTAGGTCTTGTAGGCATCTGTTGGTGGGAGTCTGTTGAAAAACTGCCTGTTTACAGGACTGACATCGAGCCCAGCCTGCAGGATCCGTGCTCAGCCTTGGCAGCGCCGAGGGGTCGCTGCTCCACCAAAATTCCAGAAACCCCGTGTTCTCATTACCACGGGCTCCACACAACAGCTCTCGTTCCAGCTGGGGAAGAAGTGTACTGAAGAATTAATAAGGAGATTTAAATATCTGATTAAAAGATAGGTAGACGGAGGGAGGGTAAGGGAGAAGGAGGATTATGTTTAAAGGGGAGAACAGGCTTACAGATGCCTCTGGTTCTGCCACCTGGTAGGTGGAACTTGTCTCTGCAGTACAGATGGATCCAAATGTCTCCTCTGCTTTAGAGGAGACCAGATTGGTGTCTGGATCTTGCTGAAAACTGCTCTTCTGGCAGTCCATACTGGCCTTGCTGCTCCAGCCTTCATTTAATATCTTCTACTGCTTGTTTTTGACACATTGTAGTGGTCAATACCAGGGGAAATTAGGTTTCCTCTGCTTTCCGTAACAGCTTCTTCCACAGTTTCCTGGGCCGCGCCAGCTGTAAGTTTTCATTAGAAATTAAACCAGTTTCATCACTGTTTTAGGGGAACAAATTGATTGACCAGATTTGCAGGTACAACTGTGTGTGCCTGCAGGCTTGAATCAGTCCCTGCACAGACTGCGCTCTGCCCAGAGAATTTTTCATCCATTAAAGCTGATCATATCCTTTCCCCCCTTTTGCGGAGATAAGAAAGAGTGATTTAAAAAAAAGTAGTCTGAAATAAATTAATGCTACAATAATGAAATAAAACTGCATTGAAGGCAGAGTCTTCATGCAAAAAGGGCATGAGAATTGAGTGTTTGGAGTACCATGCCGTTCCCAGTGGGTTCTAATCAATGACACATGCCATCTCTGCAAAAGACAGCCCAAAGGCACACTGGGGTGAATTAGAGAGACAATTTCAGCCCTATCCTGATTTTCCTGCTTTTATGGCTTTAAATCTGATCTTTAACATTGTTTGAAAACAATTTTTGTGGTTTAATTAGATATAGTGACAATAAGTCAATAGCCAGTCTAACGTTTTCTGGTCTCCAGCCTGGAAACAGTGAAGTACTGAGTCTGTGGCAGGACTCTATCTACACATCTTAAAAGCCTTTCAAGCCCGCAGTTTAGCTCACTCTTCCATGTGTACTGATCTGCTGAATGTCCCTATACGTGCTAATATTTTCAGGTACCGCCTTCTAAAGCTTGAAATAACTTATATATATGTTTTTGTTCTAAACCCACGTCTAACAGTCTGTGGTTTGATAGTTTGAATCTTCTTTCCCGTTTGTCAAGCCTGCATTAATTTGCAGGGGAGGCATGATTCAACCTGAACCTTATTGATAAAACCAGCTAATGGCTGGAATTTACATAGAAATCATACAGGCATCAAAAGCTATCCAGGAGTTTGAAGCATCAGAAATAATCACAGTGCACTGAATCAGATCATATGAATAATTCAAGAGCTTCAGCATCACAGTTTTGTGTTCCTATAAGACCACTGGTTTTTTTTATCAGAATTTTCAGCTTAAAAAAAAACCAATCCCATCAAGCCTTGTACACTTATTTAGCTCATTTACAAAAAGTATTACTCTCCCAGTAGCTCCCCATGACTGCTAAGAGTAGAAGTAGGCATCAGGCCAAAATCAGTACTTTCTTAAGATATAGTTTTCAGAAATATTTTCTAACCACGAGGCAGCAAAACTTCTGATGAGAAATAAAAAATAGTTATCACTCTTTTTTTTTTTTTATTATTATTTTTAACAATTTGCCCTAAATATTTCTGCCCTGCTCTACCATTAACCACTGCCATAAATGTGGGACAAGGGCAGAGTGCTGTGCTAGCCCAGGGCACCCTCTGGTTACTATAAATACCCTTTTTTCTAACAGTCTCAGGCAATTCCTTCTTGAATGTGTGGGACCTGCTCCAAAATACTTATTCCTGCGATTGTGCCCAGGGCTCTGCATCACCGCTTGGATGTGTCCTCTCCCGTGGCCGCTGGCCTGATTGCTGAATGTGTTTGGGCATCTTTCTGACACCTGAATTTCCACAGGGCTCTGTTGGCCATTTTTCTTCTCTAGTGCCCATTTTTCGGTTCTTCAGCCCCTATTTTGTCTGCACTCAGCAGGCTGTGTTAGCTCTTGCATTGCGTGGAAAGGGTGGCCCAGATTGCAGGAATTAGCTGCCCTTGGAGAGGGGTAGAGGGCAGGCGCAGGTTTCAGCCCTGTCTCTAAATGTATTTATTATAAGAGATACAGCAGGATCTTGTTTGAATAGACAATAGACAGGAAATTAACAGTTAAGGCTGAAACTCTAGTCCTTCATTCCTGTGATTAAAAGAAAACAAATATCATGCTGAAAGAGAAAGACAATTTCAGCTTTCATGTAGCACTGTCCTTCAGACAGTGCTTCACATCGGGCATTATTTCTCTGCAGAATTTAGCCATCAATTTCCTTCATTTAAAGTAAAAAGCACCCACAGAAGATTATAAAACGCTCTGTATTCCCAAACAGACAGATCATAATGGTTCATCCTGAATGTGCCATTCTGTCCCTCCACACAGATATTAAATGGCTGAGATAAATTGTGGCTTAGGGCTTTACAGAGGCATCATGTCAGCGATAGCAATGGATTACAAACTTCCTCCTTGAGACAGCAAATACCCAATTACCAGCATCATCTTCCTTCACGCTTTGAATAGTGAAGGAGGGGTTGGCATCCATAATTTTTCATTTCTCAAGAGATGGAGGCTGATACAGTAATGCATGTTGCAACTGAACGCGCTGATATACAAAGCAATTTATAAACAAAATGCCACATTACACAATCTGTGGGGATGTTGTGGTGAGAGCAAGGAGCCTGCTCCATCCTTTTAGCCCTGTATTCTGTGGGTGTGTGTGGGAAGGCATGCAAACATTCTGGACATGTTTGTACCACGAGCAAATACAACACTTGTGATAAAAACATGTTCTTCAACATAGAACATGCAATAATCTGGTCTGATCTCACAGCTGACCCTGTTTGGAGCAGACCCTTCTGAGGCCCCCTCCAACCTGAATTATGCTATAAAATGGAAGGGAACGGCTTACATCAGGCAGCAGAAATCAGCTGGGTCTTTAATGTTTGTTCTCACCATAGACCAGGTGAATACAGAGTTCAGAAAAAGTAATTACACTGAGCAATAACAATTAAATACCAGTTACTTAATGAGAAAATAAAGGATTATTAGGGAATACATGGGTGCCGTAAATCTCTGAGAGTCCCCGGTGTTTCCTTTTGGCCACATACAATAGCATACAACAGCAGGGTTCTTTGAACAGTGACCCTGGTGAACATTCTTCTCCCAGGACAACAGCAAAGCAACACGTCTTAATACCCAGAGAGAGGTGCCACCCTGAACTTCTTAGAACACCAAAGCTCACCAGCTCCTTTTCTTCCAGGAAAGGGTTCTGGAGGACCTAGATCTTTACTTCTCTGTGTGTTCTTTAAGTCAGACTCATTACCTGAAGCAGAAACACACTGTATCCTACCACCATCCCTGCTTGGCCAGCTCTCTGCACACTCTCATTAAGTTCACAATACCACCAAACTGGATTAAGTGGATGTCACTTTGGAGGACAGGGCTCTATTCGGAGTGACCTGGACAGGCTGGAGAAACAGGCTGATGAAAACCCTGTAGAGTTCAACACAGCAAAAACCAAGTCCTGCATCTGGGTTGGGATGATGCTCTAAAGCAGTACAACATGGGCAGCGACTGGTACTGTAACTAGGGCTGGAAAATCTTCTTTGGAAACAGATGAAATTTGACTGGCCAAGGCTTGAGCAACCTCAGCCTGCTCTGAGGATGTTCTAGCTGTAAGTATAAGTCAGACCAGATATCTTTCAACAAAAATAATTGAGTAAATTCAAACTTTGTCCTGCTTAAGAGCTTCAAACATGGGAAAAGTCTCCTCACTGAAGTACTAGAAGCTCTTCCTTGCTGGGTGATATTAGGCTTTTCAGTTCAAGCTTAAAAAATGTTCTTTAGAAACTTGTTAGCAATAAAACACGAGAGAGCTAGCTGGAAACAATAATTAAACATAAATGATTAAAAAAAGATTGATCCCACTTGCAAGCATTTAAATATGCCAGCTGCTAAATTACAACATTGGCACAGACCTGTGCCCATTTTAAACAGTGCTCAATGAGATCTGTGTGGATAAGAGGCTGCCCATGCTGGCCCTGGTCCTGTGAGCAGATCAGCTTGCTTGAACCCTCAGCGACCAGAAGAACATTGAAGCAGAATGCCCATGACTTCACAGGGACACCAGGATGAGACAAGTATGCATTAGTAAGGCCTGGACCATGGGATTGTGACTTAGAATCATGGAATGGTTTGGGTTGGAAGCTCATCCACTCCAACCACCCCTGCCATGAGCAGGGACATCTTCACCAGCTCAGGTTGCTCAGAGCCCTGTCCAGCCTGGCCTGGGATGTCTCCAGGGATGATTCATCCACCACCTCCCTGGGAAACCTGGGCCACGGTTTCACCATCCTCATGGTAGAAAATAAACTGCATTCTCATGGTGTAAGAGAGAGAGACTTAACTCACAGGATGGAACAAAGTGGTGGAGTAAGTTAACAGTGATGACAGCAGAGTGAAGGTATCAGCAGGTGCCAACAAAGATCAAAAGGGCTGAATAATAAAGTAATTAAGTTTGCTGATGGCACAAAATTATTAAGAGTAATCAAAACTGAAGCTTACTATGTGGAGCTGCAGAAGGAGCTCATGACACTGATTGAGCAACAAAATCATTTTTGGACTTCAGAGCTGAAAATTACAATGTAGTGTACATGGACTTCAAATGACGTGGTGCAATTAGAGTGGTCTTCAAATTCCTTTTAAAGTTTCTGCTAGGGGAAAAGCACCCAAAACTTAGACAGAAGGGAATACAGAGCAAGCAGCATCTGAGAGAGGATGGTTAGCGAGTGAACACATCTCTAATGCTGCAGTTGTAACCTATGTGCATCAGGCACTCATAGGAAATAAATCACACACTCAACTCCAGCAGCATCCAAGCTGCCTCCCCCAGCAGTTACCCTAATCTCATGTTTTGCTGCCCAGCAGCAGTCTTCATTTTACAAAGTATTAAGGCACAGCACTGGACCCTTCACAGGCTCATAGTCCCAAGAACAAATGCAGGATAAAGCTGCAGATGGGAAGGATACAATCACATACATGCTTTAGACCCTATGAATAGGAACTGTGCACACAGGTTGATTCAAGCCCTTACTCACATCTGCTCCATTTGCAGACTGATATCATTCCAGCATGAACAAGAGCATAAGAAAGAGTTCAGGGCCTCATATGAGGGGGCACTACTCCCAGTTAGGGCTCAAGGCACGCACTGTTTAGTAGCTAAGAACATAGCACGAGCTTTCCATATAGCCCAGCTAGAAACAAAGGAATGATGGGCACGTACAGCTCATTCTTAGGAATCATCTCGGGTCCCTTTCACCATCACATCTACTCACAGGCTGCACACCATGTGCGTCTCCTGCTTTTGTTAGTAATTTCATTTGTAGGCAAGGGATCGTGTCTGTTGCTCCCTTAATTATGGAAAAGTTGTCTGTGCACAATTTAAACAAGCCCTCATTCTGCTCTTTATCAATATTGAACACGCTCCCTGTCTCTTCAATGCTCCAGCTTGCAGCCACACAACATTTGCTCGTAGCTGCAGGCTATGTCAGCGAGACTTGGATAGAGCAACAAAAGAGTTTCTCGTTCAAACAAACAACACTAGCAAATCGATCGGATCATTGCAAACGCTGTCAGGATTGCAGCCGACTGGAGCTGCACTGTTTCACGGCTGGAAATGGTATTTTTCAATATGTTCAGTGAATACTGTTGGAGCAGCCACATGTCCCTCAGAAGGTGTTGCCGGTGCTCCCGTCTAACCTGGCCTTTCAGCTCCGAGTCAGCATCCAGGCACGTGTCACAGCCCTTCAGGAGGCTGGGGCGCTACTGTGCCAGACGTCATGTGTATGCACAGGAAAGGAAAATCTCCCTCGCAATGGAGGGACATACACACTGCGTACCTTGAGAGCCCTGAAAGTTAATCAAGTTCCGATCTTAGGCATCTAATTTAGGCATGCACTGCTCACTAACGGAAATACCTCTGGGAAGCATTCATAGCCCTGCAAGACAGGACATCAGCAGGGAGAAAACACAGCCCAAGGACAAAGTGTTGCACCTATGTGTTGCCTGAGGTTCATTCTGACCTTCTCCAGACCTTTGGGTACCACCAAGAGTGACCAGCAAGAAGAAAGCCTGAGGACACCAAGCTATCTGTTTAGTGAGTGGCAACAGGTGATACCTAAGGGTAGTATTTGATCACAAGTGATACATGCCGCTCTAAATCGTTGTAGTTTTGCAGCAGGGAAGAAGCCTGTCTGCTGACTTAGTCCTTGCAGCTCCGATATGGGCAATGCAGGCATACCCAGATGGACGTAAAGCTGTGTCTGCCCCAAGAGCCGGCAAACTTGCTCAGCAGAGTCTCCCTCAAAGGCAATGGGCAGTTCTGCTTGCAAATATTCTCCTTCTCCCCATCCCTGGGAAAGCTGATCTCTCTACTTCTGCATGTCCAGAGCAGATCTCACTTTAGAGATCTGGTGGGCGCTTGCTGGTGCAGGCAACAGCACCCCAAAATGAAACCCTGTCCCACAGAGGTGGGGATGAAGGCACAAAGCAGCCCAGGAGAGACACTGCTGACCAGGACCTGGCACTACCAGCAGAGCTCAGCAGCTGCTGGCAGCATCGTGAGCGAATGGGCAGGTTGGAAATGGAGGGGGTTGTGTCCCAGAACCCTTAACACACACCTCAGTTTCCGCTCTCCACACCATGCGCATGGTCTGGATGCCCAACCCAGGCAGCTACAGCTGAAAATGGTGTCCCAGTAGTCACAGAGGAACCATAACTCTGCTTAGCCTATCTTCAACAACAAAGGTATAAAGTTTGTAGGTTTTCTCATTTTACTTCTGTCCAATTAGAAAACATGAACCATGCACCAGCATTATTATGCACACTGAGAAACACTGTGTATAAGCATTGAGTCGTTCCCTCACAGAGGCAAAATCAGGCCTCTGCTGTTTGCCAAAAGCCGGGAAACTTTAATGAATCGGTTTTGTTGTACAGGATAAATGACATCAAATCTATCACACCATAATTAAGGGCTTAACGTTCATTTGCATAATGATTAAAGCAAACTTGTGAATCACATTATTACTCAGGTAATAATTATCTGCAACTTTTGTGCGAAGGTTGACTTATTTCTGGCGGTTTTAGTGCCAGTTTTTCAAGCAGCTGGTGATTTTGGACCCTTCTGTTCTGAGCTGTCCAGCCTGACCTGACCTTAAAAAGGCTTCAAAGGTCAGAACTTTCTGAAATTGAAACTCACTGAAGGTATCCTCCTGCGCGTACAGAAAATCACTACTTGCTTTTTCAAACCCCAGCTGCCGCTGCTCAGTCTCATGACCATATATGAACAAGAATCAAGGAAATACAAGATCTGTAGGCCACAAAAATGCTAGCAGGGTGTGACTGTTTTACTGTAGGAACAATACTAGCGTGTATAACTCAATATACAGAAGAAAAATTACACTAACCAAGACAATCCAAACGAATGTCACATCCCAGAGAAGTGCTAGCACTTGAATTTTAACTTAGGTCATTGTCACTTGCTGCCAGGTAAACTCCAAGTGTTAGAGGCTGAACATTAGTCAGAGCAAAGGTCCATCCAGAGCCCAGTGTCTTGTGACTTGCACGGGGAAGGAGAAGGCAGAACTCTTGGCCAAACCACCAAGCTTCTGGCAAACCAGGAATTTAGCAACAGCTCAAGCAGGAGTTTGCATCTGGACCCCTGTTTTGTTCAGTTGCCACCATGAACTGACCTCTTCACAATTTGTCGAAGCCCTTTGTGAATCCACCTTTGCTTTTGTAACAGCTTGCGCCAGGAAAGGTCAGTGACCTCAGTTATATTCTGGGTAAAAAGTACTTCACTCAGATTTTTTCACTGCTACTAGTTCTTGCTTTCTGCAAAATAGCAATGAGTCAAGATCATCACACTCAGCTGAGCAAGCCCTAACCCTAGAGCGAACCTCCATAGCCATTACCAATCCCTGGACCATTTCCAGTTCTACTTGGTACTCTTGAGAGAGTATGGCCAGATTTGCAGGAAGCATTTAAGCTGAGTACATAATATGGCTTTATGCAACAGTGAAATGAGGGTCATTTTACCTCACCTGGAGGTGTTCAGATCCATGTGCAACACACCTTCATATCAAGTACTTGAGGCCACAGATAAATCTGCAGATATGAAAGTTACAGATTTACATGGACTTGTAGAAACTATGACTCCAGGTTTCCATTGCAACTCGAAGTATAGTGCCAAGTGCCAAGAGGGAGGTTTAGGTTGGACGTGAGGAAAAGGTTCTTCACCCAGAGGGTGCTGGACACTGGAACAGGCTTCCCAGGGAGGTGTCACAGCCCCAAGCCTGACAGTGTTCAACAAGAGACTGGACAACACCCTCAGACACATGGTGTGAACTGTGGGGTTGTCACATGCAGGGACAGGAGTTGGACTCGATGATCCTTGTGGGTCCCTTCCAACTCAGGACATTCTATGAATCTAATATTAACATTTAAAAAGCACACTCAGTGTGTCAGGGCCCATGTGCTTCCCACTGCTGGCTGTTACCTCAGATCAGCACATTCAGCTCTGCACTTTGGGGAAAACAAGCTTGAATTATCTGTTGGTGGAGGAGCTGTCATGCAGTGCTGCGTCCAGAGCACATGAATGAAACCTGGAGTCCAACAAAGACCGGCCAAGAGATGATGTGTACTCCTGCTTCCCTTCTGGAGCTTGAACCGAGGTCACTTTTTGGCTTAGTTTTGAGGTTTTACAATGTGACTGATCAAGTGCTTAACTCAAAGCTCTCCCCATCATGCTCTGCCTGGCTTTGGTACAAGCTAAAGCCACAACATGCAGCTTTCATTTATACCACTAGAATAACACGCTCAGTTGTTCCACCAACAGAGACAGACACATCTCAGAAACGTCTTTTGCCAAAGTCTCCCTTTTTTTTTGCCACAAGCCTGCAGGCAGATCCATCAGCCAAGAGTGCTGTTCCTTACCCTGCAGCAGACCCCCGCTCCCCTCGGACACAGGGTCACCAAGGCACATCAGGCAACAGCTGTCCCCTCCTATTTCCCACCAGACACACGTCCTCCTTTCACCAGGCCAGAGGTTGCAAGGGGGGAGATTTCTGCAACTCCAGAAGCTTGTAGGCACTTTTTTTCATTCAGGATGACTGGGATTGCTAAATAAAAATGACCATGTGAGAAATGAGTCGTCAGAGCCTTTTTCCACCAGACTAGGTAGGCAAGAAGCATATTGTACACACCAATGCCAGCAGCTCAGGTCCCTGTGCCCCTGGAGCTGGGGCAGGCACTGCTGATGTTCCCCTGGGGACCACAGCAAGGGCTTATGTGAGCACAGCAAATAGTGTGTACACAGTCCCACAAGCCCAAAAAGCACAGATAGAATAATAAAACTGTTTAAGGTTGTGTGAGTAAGCACATAAATATGCAGTAAGCCTATAAATTCTTTTCAGACTGCTTCGGTGCACTCACACTTGGAGATTTCTCATGCAGGAAAGGTGAGGCAGAGAAGAGTGCTTTATAAGCTGCAGATAAGGACTTGACTGAAAGGTTTATTGATAGAAATGTGATAAGTGAGGATGAATGGCAGCACTGAAAAGATGTTCCCACTTCCAAAGAGTGAATAGAAAAGAATGTTTAGCTGCCTTTGTAATCATGTGGCTTTTCTTTCTAGCTGCAATTAGATATCACCTGGTCTCTCAGCTATGCAGAAACTGGGACTTATACAATGTGAGGTCCTTTCCCACGTGCAATTTTCAAGTGCCTGTAGAATATTTTATTCCTCAGATGAGGAAGGCATGTAAGTCAGGGAGAAATGGTTTGCTTTTCAGGTGTGACTTGGTTCTCAATCTGCAGGGTATTTAGGCAGTTATGTTCTGGTAGGCATTCAACTTTAACCAACATTACGGAAAATCAAACTGGGATGATTAAACAGGAAAAAGATATTAAGAATCTTTCAGTACCAGGGGTTTAGGAGTCTAAGTCCCAATGCTCTTCCGTTTGAAAAGGGCACTGAAGAGCCAAAACTTATTTCCAAAAATAGAGCCACAAATAGTCACCATGGGGTTCAGACTGACCTTCCTGCTTCTGCCGCTGCAGTCAGGACTTCTTAACAGCCTCTCAGGACCCACATCTCAGTGCTCCAAAACCCTATGATGGTGCTTCAAGCAGGGCCGTGAGAGCACAGGACATCTTGTCTCTTGGTTTATTCAGCATTCATGGGACCTTCAGCTATATGCTTCATTTTCCTCCCTTTGTGTCCAAGTGCTTTTTAATGACACAGCTAGGAAGCAAGCAGCACTGAATTACCGCTGATGTTTGAAGTCCTTCTTTTTTAACATTATCTATCCATGTAGAAAAGTGTTTGAGCAGTGGTTTTTCTCTAGGAAATTTAAAGTTTTTTTTTTTTTCCACAGGCGTGCAGCTTCCCTCTAAGACCACTTGCAAGATGACCTTACGGCACGAAAGGGTGTGTTGGGACATATGGCAAATCTTTATCTTGGCATGCAGGGGAGGTTAGCGGAGGTCGCTCCCAAACCAGGTCACCACTGCTGCACACCTGCTGCCCAGCTGGAGCTGCTCCTGTCGGCCACAGCACAGCTCTGCTGTGCAGAAGAGGCCACCCCATGCAAAAGGGACCATCCTGTGCACAAGGGACCGCCCCATACACAGGGGACCATCCTGTGCACCAGGGACTGTTGCATGCACAAGGGGTCATCCTCTGCACAAGGGACCACCCCGTGCACAAGGGACCACCCCATGCACAATGGGCCATCACATGCACAAGGGGCCACCCACCGTACACAAGGGGCCACCCCATGCACAAGGGGCCATCCCATGCACAAGGGGCCACCCACCATACACAAGGGGCCACCCCATGCACAAGGGACCATCCTGTGCACAAGGGACTGTTGCATGCACAAGGGGCCATCCTCTGCAGAAGGGACTACCCACCATACACGAGGGGCCACCCAATGCACAGGGGACCGTCCCATGCACAAGGGGCCATCCAATGCACAAGGGGCCACCCTGTACACAAGGGACCACCCTGTACACAAGGGACCGTCCCATGCACAATGGTCCACAGCAGACAACTTACCAAACCCCAGACAACTTCTACTTCCCATTCCCAATCCACTCAGCTCCTCGATGTCTCTTTAAATTTAACAAACCACTCTGAAATTTAGGCTTGGGGTTTGGCTGTGTGGGAACTTGTGCTGTAAATGTCAATAGCACGAAGGGCAGATTTTAGTGTTTAGTGTTTCTGATTCAGCCTAGAAGTGCATAGAAATGCTAGAGCATTTCATCACTCCTATAAATCCGAGTCAGTGGAGAAGGCTGCAGCTGTTTGAAATAGTGAAATGATATATCCCTGCAGTACCAGCCCTGCTCTGCAAACTGGAATATCAGCCCCACAGCTGAATCTTTCTAAAATGGTCATCAGATGATTCATGCAAGTTTCTCCTTCAGGAAAATAACAGATGGGGTGGGTGAATACAATAAAGGCCAAAAAATCCACAGCAGACACATTTTCTATAAAGCCTCACAAATACAACCCAGCCCTAATAGATTGTGGCAACACACCTGCCAATAGAACATTTACACCATCTCTTGGGGCATAATACAGATGATGGCCTTAAGTGTTATGTGCATTGAATGAGGTCAAACACTCTTGGGGTCCTGCTGATACTGATGACTTGAGAAAACAGAATTCACATCTCTAGATGACCCTGCAGAAAGTCATTTATACTCATTCGGGGAGCAGCAATTCCCTGACTCCCAAAGGTGCTGTAGGATGAGCTGTTGTTGTATGGTCCAGCCACCTTGGCTTCATTTCTACAACACAGCTGTATCTAACCACTCAAACAGGTGGCCTGAAGTCCAGTGTACTCTGTGCCCCCATATCACCTGTAGCCCTCAAGCTATTGTGCCTCCGTTGCAGAGATATCCCACATCTTCTCTACTCCCTGTGCCAAAGCCTTTAGGAAAGAACTAAGGCTGTTTTGTTAACATGATACCATCAGACATATAGCAGCCAACCTAAGTCAGGTCCTTGATCCTGTCTTATACCGTAAGTAGGAGCACACTTGTGCAACACAAAGAGACAGTCTGGACCCAGGTTTCTGGTCCCACTGTCTACAGCTCCTGCACATCACATCTGATAGATATGGCCTCTGGTGTTAATTGTCGTAAAAGCACTTGAGGTTAGACAGACATTATGGTTTTTCCCACTTAATGGCTGCTTGTTTTATCAGCTATCTTCATACTGGACTTACTTCAATAAATGCACTAAAAAAAACAAGATCCCAACATCTGAGCAACATGATCTAGTTGAAGATGTCCCTGCTCATTGCAGGGGGTTGGACTAGATGACCTTTGAAGGCCCCCTCCAACCCAGACTATTCTATGATTCCATGAAACACTACTATCAAGATCAATAAAATAAAAGATGTTTAAAATACAGGTTAAAAATAAGGCACTATTGGGAATGCAACACATGTATCAGCGCTTAATACTTACATAAAGTGAAACATGACATTATACAACCCTGTACAAACTCAACTAATCAGTCAGGGCTGGCTGTGGACCATAGCATCAACTTGCTGTCTACTGTTATATTAAATTAATCACATTTACCTGCTTAGAGATGCACTTGGAGACTGGTAGAATGTGTCCTCTATGCAAGATAAATATTATGCATGAATGAAGTGGAAACTGTTGAAATAAAATCTAGTGTTCCTGCAAAAAAAAGCAACCCAAAAAGACAGAAATTCTGAAAATGTGTTCAACTGCAACTTACCCCCTTAAGCAGATTTTCACCAAGTTTGGAGGATCAATTCCATAATACTGTCTTTGGCCCAGTTAACTGCCCCACAAGTACTGGTGTGTGATTCCAGATGGAAACAAAATTGAGGGCTCCACTAAGCAGGGTAAGTGTCCAACTGTGCTTTTGAATGCCATGAAAAATCTAGAGAAAAGCTGGAGTGGATGGATTCCAAAATACTTTAAATAGGCAAGCTCTTCAGACAGCTGAGAAAGTCATTAATACATGATCAGAGCATGAATGACAACCCGAAAAATTGTTATCAACACACCTTGGAATCTGTGGCAACTTAATTAAGAGAGGATAATAATTGCTTTACAAGAAAAAAAAGCAGGAAAGTGTTATGAAATTTGTAACTTTACTGTGTAATTTGGGGGTGGATAATTTAAAAGACTTGTTCAACCCTCTTTTAATCAGCTATAGCTGGGATAAAAAGACACCATGGAACAGAGTATCTCCATCTCAGCAGACATCAACATCTGCAGTGTAGATGTCTGGCTGTACATGACACTCTCAGGTTCCCACTAAGAATGGGATGAAGTGCTCTGACATGACGTGATTCCATCTCCATCGATCATCAAGGGAGTTTACATGGCCAGGAACTAGATCTGTCACGAGTATGAGCAACTTATACTATGGCAGAAGAAAGTTAGGTAGGAGGTAAGTGAATTCAAACATATTGCAATTGCAACCTTTGGGATAATGGCGTTGGTCTCTTCTCCCAAGTAGCAAGTGATAGGACAAGAAGAAATGGCCTCAAATTGTGCCAGGGGAGGTTTAGATTGAATATTAGGAAACAATTATTCACAGAAAGGGTTGTCAGGCATTGGAACAGGCTGCCCAGGGAAGTGATGGAGTCACCATCCCTGGATGTGTTTAAAAGACGTATAGGTGAAGTTCTTAGGGACATGGTTTAGTGACAGAGTTAGGTTAGGTTATGGTTGATCCTGAGGGTCTCTTCCAACTAAAATGATTCTATTCTATTCTATTCTATTCTATTCTATTCTATTCTATTCTATTCTATTCTATTCTATTCTATTCTATTCTATTCTATTCCATTCCATTCCATTCCATTCCATTCCATTCCATTCCATTCCATTCCATTCTATAAATTGCTTCAATATCACATGAAGAAAGAAGGGAAGAGAAGCTTGTCTCATGGTCAGCAGGATGTGCTGATTGGAGTAATTCCTTCATTAAAAAGGAGCCTTTCCAGCCTGTAGGAGCATCTTGTACCTTTTTTCATCTAAACTATGACAAAAGCCTTCGCATTGGAAGGGAGAAGCAAGGAGAGGATGCTTCACATCTCCGGCTGTGTCTGCTGGCCAGGTTCTCTGTGTGGACTGTGCAGGTTCCTTCCAGTCAGAGGAATGACTTCAGGTTATATTGGGAGTTCTGTAACCATCATGCACCAGGAGAGATGTCTTTTATGCTGGGAGGTGGTCAGACTAGACAAGGACAACTCAACACCTTGAAAATTCAAAGGGAAACAAATGCTGAATCAAGTAGGAAAAAGATCTCAACATTTCTAAAGATGGATGTTCTGAGCAACACACATTCTTATTATTGTGGGTCTTCGGCACAACCATACCTGGATTAAAGTTTTAAAACTTAATATCAAATACAAAACCTTACTAGTGTGTAAGCAGCTTATTACACTTGGAGAACATCACCCCTTCCTTGGTTCTCCCTTCCGCTGGGAAGACTTGTGGTTGACTTTTTTCCTCCAAAATTCCTGCCATGATGAAAAGCACAAACACCTCAGGTGTTTCTACCAGTGACCGACTGATTAACAGAAAATTCCTTCTCCACATCCCCCATTCACACAACTGAGAGCAGGGAGTTAGAGATGTAAGGGAAAAGCAGCAGGAAGGGAAGTTTCCAGGACTGTCCCTGCATTGCTGGCAAACCCCATTTATAAATGGCATTGATCCACAGCTGACAGGAGCCAACTGAAGCACAAGAGCTTAAACTGAAGGCAACCACCCCCAAAAGAGTTTGGATTCATTTTCAAAAAGAGATTTTTATTATTATTATGGTAGATCCAAACCACAGTGAAAGATCTTGTTTCAATTTTATAAATAAAAGCTGGAATATTATTTTTTGCAGAAACTGCATTTTCCATCGAAGAATTTTTCAACTGAACATTGCTGATTGGTTTTTAAATTGCTTTTAATGTTCCCTGTAAGTATCAGGATTTATTTCTGGATATACTCTGTTCATTTTCTTTCTTAGGAGACATAAAATCTGATATAGTTTGAAACTTCAGTAGTATTTTTATTGAATGCAGAGATTATAGCATTCAATAAATTCCATAAATCAGAGACTGAATTGTTTAAACAAACTTTCCAAGGCCCTGGTTAATAGATCTCCAGGAATGGACTGAGATGTCATGCAAGCAAAAGCTACTTGATTTTGTAATTTAAGAATGACTTTTTTACACATATAAACTTAACGTAGCCCAAACTCACAAAGTATTTAAACCATGTAACAATTTAAATATTCAGTTTAATAACCTAGTTGACGTTAGCTGCAATGTCTGGAAATGTAGTATTATATCTGGAAAGCATCTAACCAAGAATGTGGAATACCAAAGCCCCACACTCTTCTCTTGCTCCTTTGGGACAGTCCTCAGTTAGGGAGTTTCAATAAAGGTCACACTCTGTAAAAACACATATTCTTTCCTCTGAAGCTACTTATACTGATCCACATGCTTTCAAATATGAAAACATATTTGAATAAATGCGTATTTAATATCTTAGATTTAACTCTTCTTGTTGAAAAGTTGGGTTCTATTGTTGGAAAACTAGACTATTTTCAGGTAAGCCTAATAATAACTCACCGGGCATATTTATAGGTCAGATCTTTGTTTTCATGTTATAGGACACTGATTAGACCTTGTCTTTTTGCATACGGCTGAAACTTGGGCAAGGTCTTTCTGTCACATTCTGTGAATCCATCCCAAAGGAGGAATTACTATGAAGGAATTCTATACCAGCCTTTGACACTGATGTGGCACATGCTAAAAAATAGACCCTCAAAATTATTTCTTTGAAGAATTTTTACCCCAAATCATTTCAGCAGTCTGGTTGCAGAGTAGCACCACCAATAGCTGTCTTAGCACCGATGAAGAGTCAGGAAAAAGTGGCTGTGGAGAGGAAGGTATTTTTCAGCCAAGAAGCTATAAAAGCCAGGACATTGTGGATGAACACCCATCTTTTTCTCTCCGGGTGGTTTAGGAGCACACCTCGAGCTGAACCTTGGGTACCGACTTCCAGACATGACAGCAGGACAAGAACTTGATTGAAGAGGCTGGTAGGGCAGGGCAGGAGATTGAGCTCAGTGTTAGTGCGATAAAGTAGCAACTGCTACTTGCTTTCCTCAGCCACCACTGCCCCATCACAGAATCAAAGAATTACAGAATCGCAGAATTAAAGAATCACAGAATGTCAGGGATTGGAAGGGACCTCAAAAGCTCATCCAGTCCAATCCCCCCATGGAGCAGGAACACCCAGATGAGGTTACACAGGAAGGTGTCCAGGCGGGTTTGAATGTCTGCAGAGAAGGAGACTCCACAACCCGCCTGGGCAGCCTGGTCCAGGCTCTGTCACCCTCACTGAGAAGTTTCTTCTCAAATTTAAGTGGAACCTCTTGTGTTCCAGTTTGAACTCATTACCCCTTGTCCTGTCATTGGTTGTCACCGAGAAGAGCCTGGCTCTGTCCTCCTGACACTCATCCTTTATATATTTGTAAACATTAATGAGGTCACCCCTCAGTCTCCTCTTCTCCAAGCTCCAGAGCCCCAGCTCCCTCAGCCTTTCCTCATAAGGGAAATGCTCCACTCCCTTAATCAAAACACATTGCTCCCGATGACACCAGACTGCCTCCTGTTCCTGTCACAGCATGACACAAGATCAAGCCTAGAACAGTAGAAAATCACTGTTTTTCTCCACCTCCTGTGCAAAACATTTGGGACTTTCCAAGGGACCGCATGCCATCTCGGCGCATTTGCCATTCCCCGTTGCTGCATGCATACCTTGCTCATGTCACCTAACAATAAATGAGTAAAACAAGTATGCACTGCACCACTTCCTGCATACTTGTTTGTTTGACACGTTTACACTGTTAACAAGTTCAAACAGCATCCTGCGACACGGCTCGTGGGTGTACAACCCCACCCGGCTGATGCTTGGCCTGTCCATGCTGTCCACGTGCTGCTGGAGGGTGCTCTCCATCGCCTCTCCAAGGTCTCTTTGCTGTCCTTTGCTACACAACATTGACAAACACCAAATCCTGCTGCTCCAAATAAAGGTTCATCATTGTAAGGTGAGAGTTTCTCAACTGAAACCCTTCCAGATGCCTGACCCTCACTGGCCTGAGTCTCCCCAAACAGCACTTCGAACACCACCATCATGTCTACAGGTTGGTCAGAGTTTAGGATTGACTGCAGCAATCCCTGCCAGCCCATGCTCCACGCAGATGATCTGCTGTCACGTGTCAGGCCCTTTTACAGCACGACAAGTGGGAGCAGGGCCAAGAAAGTCACCTCAGCTGTGTCCCAAGTGCAAAAAACATTTGGGGTTTGCAGCAAAAGCCCTTGGTAGTAGGTGGATGCAGTCAGCAACTTCTCAGTGCAAAGCACTTATCTTAAAAGCAGAGCTTCGAACACACGTCATAAATCAGATTTCTGAGTGCTTCTCATCCTTTACTTTTCTTAGATCCTGCTGGAGAGGTACAAAAAGCTCAAGTTACAGAGCACCAGAGCTGCTGATTCACAGCAGAAATGAGAAATAACAACAGTCTGAGCCTGCTCATCCTCTCTGTGAACACTTGCCATGACCTTCTTGCAGAGGTTCAGGACTGGAAAAACCTCCTACAGTGCAGCTTTGATGTAAAGATGGAAAGTCCAAGCTGGTCTATGTCTTGTAATAGTCTGAAAGTGGAAGAAAGCTTTTCTCCTCATTGCACCTTGCCTCAGCACGTCAGAAATTCGATGTGGCTGCTGGGGGATGTGCAGAGAATCACACGCGACTCTGCTGCTGAAGTCACAGCGTTTTACCCCGGCGATGAACTTTTTCTCTCATTTCCATTTTCATTGGAATATCAATTTGCATTTATTAAAAAGCCCTTACCCTCCTCTCCAGAAAAAGAAAAAACCCAACCCTGATCTAAAAGAAGAGATTGGTTTACATAAAATCCTATTAGTTTAGCTGATTGCTTCCAAAACATTTCTGAGAAAGCCTTCCATTACCATACAAATGGTGCTGGGCCCTTTTGCAGGCTAACTGCTAGATAGCATAATGATTTGGGCAAATATTCATCAAGACAGCTGCTTCTGCGAGCGTGGATGTGAGCCTGCTGCACGCTGCTTAAGAAAAGAGCAAGAAATAGCTGATCTCCTCCATGAAGGGATGCTGCTGGTTTAGCTGTTTCCTCTCCCCACATCCCCACGGCAGCACCGCAAACACATAGGGAGCACACGTGGGGAGCCTGGGGGGCTGTGGAAAAGGAGGAGCACAGAGACAATGGGAGAATTTGGGAGAGGAGGAGGAGGCTGGCGGGCCGGTGTGACCACGCGTTGCGATGACATGCTGAAGATGAGCAGCAAGGGAGCTTGTCCATTGCCTTGGCCGAGAGCTGCATTCCTCCTTGGTGTCATCATTTTATTCTCCTCGCTGGAATAAACACGGGATCCCACGAGCTTTGCCTGGCCGACAAAGCCAAGAAAACTAACAGCATAATAATTGTATAGACCTCCGTAAACAGCTCCTGGAGGTGTCTGCATCAGCTCCATCCCTGGGGCACAGCTCACTGGTCACCTCTTTGGGATTGCAGGGTGCAACCTGGCGATTGGAAGGGACCTCGAAAGCTCATCCAGTCCAATCCCCCCATGGAGCAGGAACACCCAGATGAGGTTACACAGGAAGGTGTCCAGGCGGGTTTTGATTGTCTCCAGAGAAGGAGACTCCACAACCCCCTGGGCAGCCTCTTCCAGGCTCTGTCACCCTCACTGAGAAGTTTCTTCTCAAATTTAAGTGGAAACTCTTGTGTTCCAGTTTATACCCATTACCCCTTGTCCTACCATTGGTTGTCACCAAGAAAAGCCTGGCTCCATCCTCCTGACACTCACCATTTATATATTTATACACATTATTGAGGTCACCCCTCATTCTCCTCCTCTCCAAGCTAAGAGCCCCAGCTCCCTCAGCCTTTCCTCACACAGGAGATGCTCCACTCCATCATCTTCATTGCTCTGCACTGGTCTCTCTCCAGCAGTTCACTGTCCTTCTTGAACTGAATTCTCTGCGTTTCTAAGAGGGAATCTCATCCCTGAAGGTCTTGCAAAATCTCCAAAGACTTTGCCCAGTCAGGGCTTTTGAGTCACTGGATAAATAGAGTTCTCTGCTGTCATGTGGGTGCTGCCGATCCCTTTCCTGTGAACGCACAACAGTTCTTAAATACTCCCCAGAGGCACCTGTGTGAATCAGCCGGCCATGTGAACAAGGCGAGGGTCCAGATCTAAAACACCATCATAAATTTGGTGAAGAACCCAAATCTGGGAAAAGAGTCTGCATAGAGCTTGTTTTTTTTAACAGCAATCACTGCAATCACCTTCGGGAGAACAACTATCTCTTTAATAGCAGTCACGGGATAAAACAGGATGTGGTAACAATCTCTGTATCCACTGAAACGCAGAAAGCCACAGTCAACCTCATCGGCCTTTAAGGAAAAAAAAAGCAGGGGAAAGAAAAATCAGTGACGTCTAAAGATGTAGCATGAGAGCGCAGTAAAAATTCAAACATTCAGCAGCTATTCCACATAACGTTTACATGTAATTTCCTGCTCTAATAAGCCAAAATGGAGAAAAAAAATCTAGAACAGCTACAGTACCAATGAGAAATCATCAGACATTGCCGAAAATAAATTAAAAATAAACAAACAAAACAACAACAACAACAAAATAAACAAACACACGCCGTTGAAGCAGTGGCTCCTTGCTCCAGGCCTGTTTCAGGAGCACGAATGCACAGGGGTATTGCGAGATGCTCCTCTAGCTCAAGCGTTGCAGCAACCACTACACCCCAGTGACACAGGACTGGCTGTTAATGGAACCACCCAACACACAGTGGAGGTGTGTGTTTTAAAACAGGCACACAGTCAATTCAGCAGCTTTGTCCCTGTTCCAGGAAAGTTTTCCCAAAGACAGCTCTTTCCTCAGTTTGTAATTTTCTAGAGACCTAACACACCATTTAGGGGGTCAAGATGGCACCAGAGCTGAGCAAGCACGCTCCTACTTTTTGGATTGAGGTGGCAAAGCACAGAGGGATCATCCAACAAAAGAGATTTAATCACATCTCACCTTAAACGTGGCTTGCAGAGGAAGCTGGAGGGATGGATGCTTTGAGGAACAGCTTTCCAACGTGGTGAACTCACCACCTATGTCTGCCCCTGCGTTCATGCTGAACAAGGTAACTGAACAGTTTACCCAGGCGATCAAACAGTTTACCATTGCACCGTCAACACCCGCAGCAACTTCCACGCGTTCTCACAACCCCGTCTGCAAAGGCAGGACATCATGACACCTATTTGCAAGTCAATGGCTAATCTTTTAACGACTGACCTAAGCTTTCTGGGAGTGTAGAACCAGGACTAACCAACCAGGCTGAGCTCAGAGGCAGGTCTCAGACCTGACACTGAAGGTCTGCAGATGCAGAAGGGGCTACCAGAAAACCATTTTGCTTTCCCTGCCTGCTCCCAGCCTGGATTTCTCTGCAGCCCGAGTGTCTGAACAAGGCAAAGCAGACAGGCAGCAGACAAAATAATTGTCTCCTTCGCCGTACTTCAAACCCTGTCCATGATTTTCCAGCTGCAGCTGGTCCCTGATGCCATGAGGGAAGCATAGGGGAGCCAAAGGGAAAAACAAAAAAGCCTTTTCTGAAGACATCAGACCCGTTGTACACCAAGAGGGAAAACCCTTGCTGATCCAAGTCCCCTTCCCATCTGCTCCATGGAGGTGACTGGCCGAGGCAGCGGAGCATGAGATTCGATTATAATTATTGTCTTAATGCAGAGCTGAAATTGTTCCGAGCACGCGGAGCTTCTGGGAATAGGCAGGCATCCAAAATAATCTTTGGACTGCAAACTCGGTGACGGAGAAATGGCATAAACCGACAGACATCACAAAACCCTTCGGAGTCTACTTCCCATCGAGCAGGGTTGTCCCCGTCAGTCTGCAATTTCACCTCCAGACAGCTCCCGCTTTCGTTCCGGCCTTGGCAGACACATCGTTTTTTCAACGAGGAAAAAAATACGTATATCGAGGGACCATAAACCAGCTCAACCCAATTAAATCAAAGCCAGTGGCTGCTGGGCTGTGCTTCTCTCTGCAGTCTATTCCAATCTGGTGCCTGTCGTGCAAACCTGGGGACATCGTGGACTGCAGCAACACAATTAAGACCAAAGCCCAAATCTGTAAAGGTATTTAGGTGCCTAAGTGGCAGTTAGACATCTAAATATCTTGGCGGAGTGACATGCAGTTCTTGAGGCAGAAATAAGTTTTCTTACGAAGAAGAAACCAGCTCTTTTACTGTGTATATTCCTGAACACTCCTATATATTCCTCTTTGCATCGAGCAACACTTGTAGCCCAGGTTGTGAGAAGCCAGATGCATGGGGGGACACCACTTCCTCTGGCCACTCGTTTTTCTCTTAAACTCCAGAAGCTGGAAGCATTTACAGCTCCCCTGCTTCTCGTTAAATAAGCCCAACTTCCTGGAGGGCACGCAAATCTTTTCGTAGTTAACAACACATGGTAAATTAGAAATAACGGGTTTGCTGGCCGGAACGCTTCATGCTGTACATCCTTGGGAAATACATTTGCCACGTCGCAAGTGGATGCTTTTTGTCTGCTAGGTGGTTCCTGGTGGTACAGCAGAACTTGGTGAGCACTAGGGGGATTTTACATGATAATTGGCCAGTGTGCACGAGGCTTAAGGGTTTTGGCAGTTGGCACCAGTGAAGCAGGATTTGGTCTCTCCCCTGAGCCTTGCTAATACCGAGATCCTGCAAAGGAATCTAAACAGCTTATGCTATTCCAGGTGGGCAAAGCACTGTGTAGGGTAAGAGCTCATATAAAGTCGATCCAGGAGAATTAGCGTTTCTTCTGGCTGTTACACCCTGCCTAATTCTAACTCCTCTAGGAGTTATTTCACCATAGCGTCTGTACAATGAGCTATGAAATTCTTCTTGCGCTGGCTTGGCTATGGGTAACCCCTGTAAAGGAAATTCACTTAGAACACCCTTCAGAGTAATTCAAAGTCGGAATGCACAAGGATAATCTGCAAGCAGGTTGCACAGATACTGCTCTGGGTTTTGAATGAAAGTCCCCCTCGGTGCCTTCACTTTAGAGGTTTATTTTTGTGACTCTCAAGTAATGCACAGCCGTTTTTCCTTCTTCCAGCATGCCCCTTCCGAATCACATTTTCTCCTGGTATTTGGAAGAGCAAACAGCACTAAGAAGTGTGAAACCTTTGTGGCCTCGCCAAGTGCAAACCAGCCTCCCTGCTGGGAAAGGTTCTAGGAAAGGGCATTCTGGACAATGGAAGCAGGTGCTGCCAATATTCCGTTCTATTATTTTTGTCAAGTGCAACATGTTTTTGTTCCTTTCCTGCTGGGCCAGAGCTGCGAGCCCTGCCTGCTGTGCCTGCTCCTCTCCCAGCAACCCCACGCTGCGCTGATTTGCTTCACCTCTGCTTTGTTGCACATCTCTATTACTCTGGACAGTCTGAGAAAGCCCTGTCCATTGATTAGAAATGCTGAACATCTCAAAAATATTTCATATCTGATTAAGCACTTTATAAGTCTGCTCATGCAAGTATCGGGCCAGATTTCCTCATTTTGTAGGCATAAGAGAATATTTTTTGCTTAGTTCAATAAAACCATTTGTATCCATCTTTACTGATTCCACTATTGTTTTCCCTTGCTCAGCAAGATGTATATTACAGTCTGTTTAATTGTGTGTTTGATCTTTACTACTTAACCGGTTCTATTTATCATTACAATGCATCAGTACATTATAAAGCTTTCAGGCACATTTATCAGCATAACAAAGCTCCCACTACAGAAGAGTCCTCCAGGGAAATAAAGCAACAACAACAAGTACTGTAATGCAATTCACTTAACAGTACAAATATTTGTAATTACAAAAATCTTTAAGTGTGCTCCTTCCATAAATGGCATGTTTTACTTAAAATTGCTTTCATAATGTGATAGTGCCTCCAATTCATGCAGCTGATGGTTTCCTCAAATTAAAGAAAGCAAGGCCGAGTTAACTGCCTTTCTATATTTTCCCTTTTGCTAATGTGAAGGCAGAACCCAAGTTCACTGATGTGCTATTGAAAATTTGGTTACACCTAATAAAATGAGAACATTTAAAAAACACTAGTGCATGATTAATAACTGCTATAAATACGTTACAGTATGAATGCAATGTTATAGATAGCTGCAAGCCATGTGTGAACTGTCTACAACAATCAATTAACCAGTAATTGTAATGTCTGCTAATCATTGATTAACCCTTTATAAAATAACAAATACATTACCCTTGCTGTAAACTGGGACCAGCAAGTTGTATTACACGGCTATTCATGTATCTCATGTCTATCAAAGACATGTTGCCAAACTGTTGTAATTCCAGCTCTATTATTATATATTTAACATTCTTGGGAATATATGTTGTTACTCCATTAGCAGGTTTGTAGGTTTTTGTTTTTCTTTTGCCTCATGGGAAATCGTTGCAAACAAAGGACATCCCAGGAAGTCAACTTTTACAGCTCAAAACTGTCGTGTCACAAGAAGGGCTTGGGGACATATGTTTTTTCTAATCATAGTCAGATTGTTTATGGGAAAAGGACCCAGTAGCTCCAGGCCTGACCTGAGCAGGCACCCAAGGGACCATGATGAGCAGCTTAAACTGAGCTCTGAGCACCCTGTGCTTTCTGTTCAGAAATCAGGATGGTGCCCAGCAGCACTTTCCAGACCTCCAGCTCTCCTTCCACCCCTAGCAAAGCCTCCAGACAGCAGCAATGGGAGACCCACCTTCACCACATCCATCGCCATTGAACTGCTCGAAGCCACAAGAGTTACAAATGGCATAATGAATACAAATATTAGAATATCAGCACTGAGATTCTGAAGGCAAGTACTTAAATTTAGCAAATTCAAGACTTCCGATATTTTGTGACATCTCTGTGTGGCCATATGAACATTATGATGCTGAAGTGGCCAGCATCATGCTGTATTTTCCATAGCATTATGTATAGCCTTCCATTCAGAAGGCCAGTGATATAATAAATGATAATTTAATAAATATAATAAATGATAATAAATGACTGCTCAAAAATCTGATTCACATCCCCCATTTCTGCTTAGACCTGACTTATTGTCATTGGTTTCGTGCCTAAGTTTAACATGTAGACTTTAATGTCTAGTCTGCCAGAGACACAGAGAAGCAGAGGAAACTTAATACTGCCCATGTTTCTCATCATTCCAGAACAGAAGGTTCCCACTACATTCCAAAAAATGATATTTTAGATCACAGTTTTGGGGAAAAAGAGGTTATCTGCTCTTCCAAGCACAATCTTGGGAGAGGGAACGCACGTGCCACTGAAGGCCCATGGTAGGACCCAGGTGTGCAGTTCCACCTGCAGCACCTATGAAGAAGAGATGCCACAACCCAAAAAGGTACGACCAGCAGAGCAGTATGGTGCAAACATCTTTGTCAGGGAACAGGACAACAGAGGCAGGACAGTTTTGGATGTGTGAACGTTGTCTGAAGGGAGCCAGCCAAGGTCTTTACTGTCACCAGAGAGAACGAACTGGAAACATCCCTACGAGGGCCCCCGAAAGCTATTGAGAAAACAAGAAAACCCAGACCATGATGGAAATCTGTAACTTGAGACGTCTCCAGTAGGGAAAAGCACGGGGACGTATTCCACAGAGGACAAAATCTCATAGAGTCAGCACAACAAACAGCGTAATCTAAGCTCAGGCTTCAGAAAATGCCCGGGGTGTCTGTGCTTCCCCTCAGTGTATTAACGAGACTTCATGCTTGTGCCTGTAAAATATTTAAAGCAGAGACTGTTCTCAGATATTCATTTACATGGTTATAAATACAAAAAAGTATTTACAAAGCCTCTGTCCTGAACAGGTCCCAGGTCTTTGAGCCTTCTGTGATTTAAGAAGGGAAACAACATCCCAACTGTGATTAACAGGTGAGTCGGGACTGCCACAGCTTTATTAACACTCTCACAGGGCTGTTTAGTGCATTATTCTCTTCAAACTCTCTGGTACGGCAAATTCTTCTGCTAAAATACTCTGGGTGGGCTTAGCCCCAGAATGACCAATATGTGATTGAGAATGGGAGCATTTACAGACTTTTAAACTGAAGATTCTTCGCGTGTAGTATCCAAACATGCCAAAACAGCTTATAAAAATGTATATATTTATAGAAGCAGCTTATAACAGCCGCAGGGAAAGCACAGGCACGTTGTTTTATCGAGGGTGTCACTACGTATTTTTGATGCACAAAGTGTCTGTTTTGCCATCTAGTGGCTATTGCCGAGAGACCGTCCGTATTTCTGTGCCTTTGTCATCCAAAGTGCCCCTCAGCTCCCAGATACTGAAGGAAAATAGCAAAAGGAGACATCAGCGATTAAATAAAATAGAGCATCTGTAACAATCACAAAGCAGATCACCAACAGTTCTTAAATTTAGCAGAGAAATCAGTAGAGAAGCTCATGTATCCCAGCCCGGGCGCTCCAGAGCCAGGATACGGCCCTGGCTTGAATCAGGGAGCGGCAAAGGATTTCTGAGAAGGGAATTCGAGAAAACAACAGTTCATTTGACTTCATTTCTGTTGCAAAATGCAGAGGTTGGCATGAAATGAGCTTAGATCGTTTGTCTCACCAAAGCCAAGGGTTCGGGTTGGTACCGCAGCAGCTGCCGCTCAGCACCTCCGGCTCATCCGATGGGAAGGAACATTATTACAACACATTCTTCTATTACTTTTTCATATATTTAACTTACCTGCTCTCCTTAGGCTGAGCAGACACAGCATTTCTGAAAGTCCAGAGCCCTGGAATGAACATACTGAAAAATCATTTAAAAACAAATTCTCACAAACAACAGAACATCACCCTTTCCACCCAGGAATCTACCGCTCTCAAGGGATTCCAGAGGCTGTTGGAGCTGAGCCTAAGCACCTGCTTAAGAGTGTTTCCAACGTTTGGAGTTTTAAACCTCACAATGATAGATATTGGGGATGAATTATCAGATGTGGATTATCACAGTGATTTTTCAAAACCAGCACCACAGGTTGGTGAAGTTTCATCTTTCTGTGTCTTCTGGGCATGGATTTTCGGTGGGCTGTGGGCATCTGGAGACAGAAGAGATAAGAAGCAATACACAGAGGCATCTTTTCTGGGTGGCGCTTCATTTCTATAGTGTGCATTTCCTAAGCAATGAAACTAAGAAGTTAGATTCATCGCCATGACTTTACACCAGACACACACAGATCTGCTGAGACTGTCCCTGGTTGATCCCACCGTAACTTCAGGCAATAAACTGGAAATACCATAGATGAGGAGCTTATTCCTCTTAAGCTTTTGCTTAGGTCACTGAAGACAAGCAGAAGAGGAGGTCCCAGAAAGATGAATAGCCACCATCTAATGGCTGGTCAAGGGCTTTTTCCAGGGAAACCCCTGGTGTGTGCTGAGATCTGAGCTCATTGCCCTTCCAAAGACACCACGAATGACTGGGAGTCACCAGCAGCTCCGCTGACTATTAATTGCAGATGAGAAACTTCAATGCTTTGGGGAGCGCAGCAACGTCAGAAACCTCATCCTACTTCCCGCAGCGTTGGATGGAACACACAAAGAGACTCCTTGGAATGGTGACGTTTGGTCCCAGAACCTCTGAGTAGGGAGGACTTTCACTGGGACGCACATAAGAATTCAAACGGGATGTACGCCACAGTCCAAGGGGTCACAATTTGCTTAAAAAGACTTATTTTTCTGTAAAATGGGGTCAGATCTTCTCTACTAGTTACATGATGCATGCCCATTTCTTAGCTTAATTTGTCACTTCTACCACAAAACTTGAATCACTGATAGAAGGCTCTAATGGTACAACGTAGGTGTTACAGGTTACGCATAGGTATAATGATTTTACAGCTAAGAAACATAAAAAAACCCTTTTAAACATTATAATTCCTTTATTTTTCTCTTATTTTCTCTTTCATCCATGGTGTGTTTCCAATACATCATTTCATTCTAATCTTCAGGAAAGGAGAGTTATCCTTGTACGAGTAGGTAGCATAGACTGGAGAAGCAAGGAAAATTAGTAGTGGCATAAGAAAATCAAAGAACAAATTAAGCATTCCAGTGCACAGATACTTGTCATCACCTTAAAAGTTTGTTATTTCTTCAAAAAAATGACTAAATTTTTAGAGGAAGGACTTGTTCACTATATGTTTGTTCCAATTGTGTTGAACTGACTAGGAGTACAAAATTCTTTTGAATTTACAGAGGCTTTGAGTCACAGTGGAGATTTTTGTAGCTCTTACCTGTGCCTCTTGTGATACGAGGCTGTGTCCTGTGCTTAAAATGGCTGGTCCGCAGGAGGAAAAGAAACAGAAATCAAACCAAACAAACAAAAAACGCTGTTCAGAACATGAATTGTCGAAAACCTCCAGTCTCAGCAACCCGTTTCACAGGACAGGCTTTCCACTTGGCGCTTGGAATGGAAAGAGATGGCCTTGGAGCCAATTACAAATAGCTACAACTTAGAGATTAAAATAAATCTATCACCGTAACTTCCTAACATGATGAACACATTTCACACGCGCTAAGCCTTTAAAAAACACGGGCAAGCAAGCAGCAAAATGTCCGAAAACCCATAGCAAAAAGAAGTTGGAAGTCCCCTGTCTCCATTTTAATATGAAAACTACTACTGTGAACAGTAACTATGTGGCTGGAAAACACCAAAAGCAGAGTCTCTGTTGTGGTTTAAGAACAGTAAAATACAGCACGGACTCAACTTCACACGGGGGCTTAAACAAAATCCTACTGAACAGCGCTGGAGAGTTAAATGGGATTTATTGTGGTGCTTTTCGGTGCCGGGGAGCGAGTCCTGCTGGGTCCTGGGAAGGCGAACACGCGGTGGAGCCGACAGCTGTGCCGGAGGCAACTGGCGTGAGAATTCAATCGGCCGCATCGGGTGGGACGTTTCCAAATGGCTGGAGGGGGCTGGAAAGGGGAGTCTGCGATGTCAGCTCCTCAGGGGGTTTATTTTTAGACGGCGATTTGCTGCCCTGACTCGCGGGGTTTATCCAGGGAGGACCAGCGCTAGAAGCTTTTCCCAAACTACACAAGGGCTCTGCTGTCACAGCACAGACAGAGAAATAGCACCGTCGCATTGGCACGTCCTTGCCTGCCCCTAATGCATCAGATCTGATATGAAAAAAGGGCTCTTGTGGCAATTTAAATTAGCAATTTCACTAATTTTTATTTTTTAAATCTTTCCAACTCGAAACGTATCCAACTATTTAAATGCATATTTTTAAAACTTCCTTTTATTTCTTGAGCAGACCATCAACTCTTCCAACTGGCAGCCGCTTACCCTCTTTAGGCAGCACATGAAAGAAGGGGATAGATATGTAGTCAAAGGCTGCACAAGTAACAAAATGTCTTCGAGGGATTGGCGTGCTCAGAGGATGATCTACATCGTCTTGGAAATGTCTCAAATGCCTCCAACCATCCCAAGGATGCAGTTCAGTCTGTTTACGGCAGCCTTGACATGGTGTCATGACGCCCCCCAAAACAATGTTCCTTCAAGAGAACACTTCATTATGGCTCTTACTCAGAAATGTAAAGGCAAAGGAAAGTGCTGGGGCTGGATTTGAAGAGCCATAATTGTTTGTCTAGCACAGAAAATGCAGGAAGGTGATTCCAGATGAGGAACTGCTTAAAAAAACAGATGAACTGGGCCATCCCAAGCCCAAAGGTGAACATAAAAAATAGAATATTAGATATGGATGTAGATGGTGGGATGAAAGTGAGCACTTGGACTACGAGAGCAGGACTATTGTGTTGAGCATCTACTCAACGGAACGTTCCCTACTAATTAGGTGCTTAGCTCTGCCTGGGCAAACCCAATCTGAAGACCAAGAGGAGGATTAAGCAAGTTCTTCAAGCTCCTGTGACTGCAGGAAAAGTCTACTGAGGAAATCAGCAAGTCAATGAAGGCAAGAAGACAAGAGATGAAGTGTCTCAGAGAACATCAGAAATCCTGTAATTGCATCTGCAGAAGATAATCATAATGGACTATGTCATCCAAAAGGACAAACATACTGAGCCACGAAGGAAAGGACGTACAGTATAATAAAAGAAACTGGGAAAGAAAACAGATGAATAACAGAGCTTGGTCCTTCCTGGAAGATGTGTCACCAACCTCAGTACAAAGACAAACTGGCTAAAATGTGACATGCTCACCGAACTCAAGTCAGCCTCCATGACCTCATGTTCAACATGAGACAATAGCTGGAATTTACACATAGGGAAAGCCAAATTAAATAAAAGCCAAATTAAATAAAGCAGTTTAAAAATCATAGTGGTGGTGTCCCTCTTTTTAAAGAATCAAAGGAAATAGGAAAAACCCCATCACTTGACATTTTAATAGAAAGACCAGAGATTTTTTTCAGATTTACCTAAGCCAAAACACAGTATCAGGTTTAAGGAAGCATATTACATTTAACAGCTTTAGTAAGCGGCCAGATAAAATGATCTGATATTACTCTCTGCCCTTAAAATCAATGCCTGGCTTTTCAATTTACAAAAGGCAGAAAGGTTGGAGTGAACCGAATAGAGGAAATACCGGCAGTGCCGCCTTCTCCTTCGAGCAGAACAGCTGACAGTATCGAAGCATCCACCGAGATTAAACGAGAGGAGAAGAAACTCTCTCAGTCTGAGGCCAGGAGTGAGCTGGTAACAGCCGGCACAGCAGCCAGAGCCATCTGCAAAGCCAGCCCTGATCATCTGAGTTGGGAGGCTGGACCAGAAAATAACAAAGCGTTTTCTAAAAAAGAAAAAAAACCCAAAATATACTAAAGGAAAAAGCCTTGAGGCTTGTTATAAAGGAAGCTGAAGTGTTTTACCCTGAATGGAAAAGGCCTCTAGTTGTTGGCTTGGTAGTAACCTTGTATGACCTTTAACAAGCATTCTCACATTTTGGAGTGTGAAAACAAAGTTATGAAGGGAAAAGAAAAACAAACAACCCACAACAAAAAATCAAACCAAACACAACGCGACACCAGAACAAATAACCCAACCCAAGCGGCAGGGACTTCAGGACTGAGTCCCAGCCACCCCAACTGGAAACCTGTCCCCGGCCCTCCCTGCTGACAGAGGTCGTGTCCAAACCCCCATTTCTGCTTGTCTGTTCACACACCAGCATTTTTTAACATTTCTCCTTCCCCCTCAGCATTTACTATTTATAGTAATTTCCCCGACTCAGCCTTTGCTTTAAGCTGAAAAGGCCACGTTGCTCCATTTTCCCCTGGCATGAGAAGCCCTGTGCACCTTTGGTCATGTCGAGACTTTGGCTGTGACTTGGGCTCAAGCTCACCCTTGTGAAAACACATTGACACGTCAAATGCTCCAGGTCCTGTGTAGCATCTCTGATCCATTCTCACCCCTACCAAAAATACTGCTCTGGATACATCTGCATCACTGTTCTTTCCCAGGGCTGCCCCCACTGTGGTGATCAATCCATCCTACCATGGAAAAATCACTTATGGCTCCTTTTTCTAACAAGTTTTAAACGTTCAACTACCCGACTTTGCGTCGGCACAACTTGCATCTCTCCACTTCTAACAGCCCCTTCTTTGATATCATCCACTTCTTGCACAGGCTCCGGACCCTCCATGTACTGGGGGTACCTACACCCCTTGACGCAGCACCGGCTTCAGTATTGTTGGACTTTTTCTTGGCCAACATCTTTAATTCAATGAATATCATCAAAAGCCCCCGACTGGTTGAAGTAACACTTTGGCCACCTCCTTGGTCACCTCTCAGCTCATCTCCTGAGGTCTCGGGTCACCTCCTGTGTCTCTTCTGCCGCTGCCTTCCCCGCTTTGTATCTTCCCACCAAGGGCATTTTCATGTCTCTATTCAGCACATCCTTTACCAGACAGGGGAAATCGTATCACATCTCTGCTACCCAGAAAAGCAGTGATAAGATGTAAGGTTAGCCTGGCATAATAGCCTTTGTTTATTACAGCACACTTTTCCAATTTAAAATTTACTCAAAAGTCTTTCCTTTCTAAATTTTTTTTCAGCTTTTCAGACTATTCCCCATCAGTCCGTTCATTGCCAGGGTGGCTTTTCCTTTCTGCTCCAACAGAAGCTGGAAACTGGACTGTGCAATCCGCAGAAAAATCTCAAGCACTAGCATAAATATATCAGCACGGCCCTATTGCACCCAGCGCTGCAGCATTTCAGGCTCAAATCCTGAAAACGTGCCTGAGCAAGCACAGACGACAGCTCAGAAATACACAACTGAGCGCAAGAAGTGCACACAATAAATACCGGTGTCTTCATTTCTAGGTCATCAATGTATTGATTCACTGGCAACACCACTTACTCACATGAGCTACATCCAAACTGAAGCAAGAGAATAAAACACAAACCAACCAACCACCAGCTCCCCCCAAAAAACCCCAACCGACCAAAAAACAAACACTAACAAAACCAACAAACACACCTCTTAGTTTTCCTCGGGAAATCTGGTTGCAAATGAGACCGTCGGCAATTCTTTGCAGCCAGCTGTTCAGTGTTTGTTCTACATATGTTAAAGCACCATCTTTGGCCTGACAAAGCAGCATGTCAAAACACGAATTATCAAGGAAATATTAAGCCTAGTTCAACTGCAGGCTGCATTTGGGTTTTGCAAGTTTTTTGGCCATGGAGCTTCAAGAAGTGTCTGTGCTGGGGTAACCTGAAGCTTGAGGGCTGCTGTTCTGTTTCATGGAGGGAACAGGAATGGTTTCACCGCCACATTGTAATAGATGACAGTTCAGGCTCTAAATGTTCAAGGCAAAAACCTTCCAACGCTTCCACTGAGACCAAATCTCACCTTCTTTAGCGCTCCTTGGGCACAGAGCTGTGAGTTTCCCCGACTCCACAGCCTCCGCACATTTTCCTAATGGAAGGGGAGCCCCGTGGGAATGGGGGACAGTGATTTGCCAGAGATCCCACAAAAACAACTCACCAAATTTCAGTGCAATTACTAGTTCAGATTAACAGTGAACAAACAGATAAGAAACTACCAAGGGGATGTGGGTCCAGGTTCACTTCTGCCCATCCTGGATTTCCTTCTTGCAACAGCTAATTTTATTTGATTTGATTTTTTATTAAATGTCAGGAACAGCCAAATCAGCTTCCAGCTGAAATCCAACTTGCCTTAAAACCACTTTCCTATTCAAAGAAACAAACTCCTTCAACAAAACAAATACAATTACATCTTGCTGCACGCTTCCACCAGCACAAAAGCAAAGAAAACAATGGACACTTCTCATGTTGGACTTCGGCAAAAGACGTTTATTATTATTATTATTACTGTTGTGTTGCTGTTGTACCTCCTTCTGCTCTGCCCACAGTGGTGGCATAAACGCTGTTACCATATTGTAGCTGATGATGCCGGTGTACAAATCAAAATCCACCTTAAATTTCAAACTCCATTAGAAACACAGGAAAAAAAGGATCAACATTTACAAAATGTAAAGGGAAAATGGTATGGAAAGAGGTTTTTCTTTTATTATTTTTCAAGCTTCCAAGACAGTATTACAAACAACAGAGAGCAAAGTAAAGCTAGAAATGAAATACTTGACAGCATCTGTTTAAAAATTACAGCTAAGAAACCTAATAAAAGTTGAATAAACAGTTACTAGAAATAAAAATTTTTACACATATGATATTTGTCTGGGATTTTTATTTCTTTAAAATAATTCATACAAATGGTTACAGTCACAAACATGATTTTAACCAAAAATATTGCTAGCCTACCACATTACCAGGAAGGAATCAATGTAGGCAATGAAATGCTGCTACTTTTCAGTAGTCTAGTGCCTTTTTCGCATACCACCAATAATATATACTTTAACTGGTGACAAAAAGCACAACGCTCGTTTATACAAAACCTGTTTTTTTCCTCAAAATCTCTTTGCAAGGTTGTCTTCGTTTTGAAAGAAGTGAATTCATGCCAAAATCAGGAGAAACTGGTTTTCTTTTGTTTACTAAATTATTCTAAAAAATAAGACAAGCAGGTAGAAAAAACAATGCACTGTGTGGCGTAGAAAGAAAAATGGGAAAAATTCATTGTCCTGAGAAGTTTGCCAACTGCCTCGTTTTTGGGCATGTTTTAACATAGAATAGAAAGGATTTTTAATCTCAAAATTGGTTTGCTGAATGCCTCCCTTATGTTTTGCCTTGTTGACAGCTAAGCAAACAAACCTTTTTTAATGTTCTAAAAACTGTACACAGACAAGTACATTCATGATATAATTAACTACTAACTTCTCTTGCTTAACAAAGAACCCATAGGACACAGAAACAGTGAATCAGTCCACTGGACAGGGACAAACTACAATTTATACGGAGGAAAAAAATGTTTCCAAATCTTCTTTTTGTCTCCCACCTTTTCCTTTTATACTGTATATTGGACCAGTTTCTAAACCAAGAATCCTCTCCTCCTGTAAGTTCATGGTTTTTGCCTTTAATCAAAATCCAGGGTTTGGTTTTGTTTTGTTTGTTTTCCTTACGCTGAAGCTGAAATCTCCGCTGTCGGGAATGCTGTTGTCGTAGGCTACAATTGGTCGCTTGGGTGGTCTCTATCAGCTTCTGGTTTGACAGTTTGGCCGGGGGAAGGAGCGTGGGGCGGGTGGGCGACAGCAGGGAGGCCGTGTGACAAGGACATGGGGTTGGGGACTATTCCTTCTACCGCCGCAGGTATGCCAGTGGAAGCCACGCTGACAACGCCCGGGGGATACCTGCTGAGAGAGGACAAGAACATACGTTAGAACCAAGAGACAACCGGCCAGAAAGCCCACCCGGCCTCCTCCTCCATCTACAGATGCTGCTTTTGTTCTCAGACCCGCTGGTTAAGCTCCAAATGAGATACCACATGCAGATGCTGCGAAATAAAGCAAGAGGTGCTGTATTTTACCCAAACGAGAAAGGTTTCCTAGATTGTTTCTTCAGATTAAATAGCAACAGAAATGACCTGGAAGTATCGCTCCTCTCACGGTAAACCTCAACAAGAAGTAATTAAGGCTCAGTCACAGTATCACAGTATGTTTGGGATTGGAAGGGACCTCAAAAGCTCATCCAGTCCAATCTCCCCTGCTGGAGCAGGAACGCCTAGGTGAGGTCGCACAGGAACATATCCAGGCGGGTTTGAATGTCTGCAGAGAAGGAGACTCCACAACCCCCCTGGGCAGCCTGTTCCAGGCTCTGCCACCCTCACTATGAAGAAGTTTCTTCTCAAATTTAAGTGGAACCTCTTGTGTTCCAGCTTGATCCCATTACCCCTTGTCCTATCATTGTTTGCCACCGAGAAGAGCCTGGCTCCATCCTCGTGGCACTCACCCTTTATATATTTATAAACATTAATAAGGTCACCCCTCAGTCTCCTCTTCTCCAAGCTCCAGAGCCCCAGCTCCCTCAGCCTTTCCTCATAAGGCAGATGCTCCACTCCCTTCAGCATCTTTGTTGCCCTGCGCTGGACTCTCTCCAGCAGTTCCCTGTCCTGCTGGAACTGAGGGGCCCAGAACTGGACACAATATTCCAGGTGTGGTCTCCCCAGGGCAGAGTAGAGGGGAAGGAGGACCTCTCTCGATCTACTGACTACCCCCCTTCTAATCCACCCCAGGTACCATTGGCCTTCCTGGCCACAAGGGCACAGTGCTGGCTCATGGTCATCCTGCTGTCCGCCAGGACCCCCAGGTCCCTTTCCCCTACACTGCTCTCTAATATGTAATTTCCCAGCCTATACTGGAACCTGAGGTTGTTCCTGCCCAGATGCAGGACTCTTACACTTTCCCTTGTTAAACTTCATTAGGTTATTCCCAGCCCAACTCTCCAGCCTGTCCAGGTCTCTGATGGCAGCACAGCCTCTGGCGTGTCAGCCACTCCTCCCAGCTTGGTGTCATCAGCAAACTTGTCCATGGAATACCTCTGTCCTATGACTTTTCCAGGGATTTTACCCCCCCACCACACCTTCATTCTCACACAGAAATTGTTGTGGTTTGAAGAAATATTTCTTTAAACTGATCTTGCAATCGTAGCCCCAAAAGAGCAACCATACCCACACATTCTTAAGACAACAAATTCAAGCCTATTAAACCCAAGTGACTTTTTCAGCACCAAACTTGCCACTGTACCTGTTTGAAAGCGAACCAGCAGTAGGTATACAGGACCAGTGCTTTAGGCAGATTGCACGAAGGAGAGATCCCAACACAAACCACTACGCATCGTTTTAAATATTTGTTACTCCTGGATGAACATTAAGGCCTAAATACACGAAAATCACCCTCTGATTCAGCTTGATTTTATGACAACTCTGATATTATTGGGCTGAAACCAATACACTGTTTCAGTCCTGAAGTTCAGATGTGATTAATAAACACAGCTTTTAATGGAAATAAGGGGTTTTTTTTAGCCAAGTACCTCAATATCAGTTTGCAAGTTATCTCACGCTGGCCACTCACACTGTCCCTTTGCTTCCCCATCATAACGCTGGACACTCATCCCCCGTTCTCTGCTGTATTCTGCTCACACAAGCACCCTAATGAGAGCGTTATCCATTTAAAAGCCTAAACACACAAAACTACCACTTACTCACTGTGGCATTTGCTAGCCTAGTATTTACTTGGAAATAAATGGGAGAAAAGGCACTTGTAGTCTAGTCAAGCTTTTTTCAAATATCACATTATTTTGCTTTCCCACTGGTGCTCAATGCATCAGGGAATTTCATCCCGTTCCAGTAGCACCTTCTCTGATGTAAAGTGTATCAGTGGTGCTCATCCTAAGTTCCTTCAAACTCATAGAAAATAAATTCAGAACCTACACAAAACTCAGAGGAGGCAAAAAGCTGCAGGAAAGCACATTTATTATGTCAAAGGGGCTCGGCACGGCTGTCCGACGCGGCACATTGAGATACCGTACGCCGGGCTGGTCATCCGGGGAAAGATTCCTACACATCACAGCACAGGCTGTACCTGGGATGGATAACCAGCTTGTGGACGATCCCACCACCTGTAGGACACAACTCTGCTCCCAACTGTGCACATATTTGCAGGGTTTCCTATGCTAATTAATTCTCCAGAGAATTAATTTGTGGTTGCTAATGGAATTCGTTGCTTGTTTCAGTACCTCAATTTGAATTTTATTAATCAAATTTTCTTCAATTCCTATGAAAACTGTCGGATTTGGTGTTGTTTTATTCCTTTAAATTTGATTTTGAAACAGCTTATGTGTTACTCTAGGTGCTTTGCAAAAACCACAACACAACGTGACAAAAGCTTCCATTTAAAAGCCCAACACGGCAATCGTTTCCAACACAGCATCACTACTTTCTAACAGCATATTCCCTGAGCATCAACGCACCAGAGCCAGCAGAAATCAGAGAGACAGACAATTCTACAACTGTGTTTCCCTCAGGAAGAACAGTGAGATCTGCCCCTCATGAAAATGGACAGTGCTGGGTCAGGAGCATTAGCAGTTACCTTATGAGCACATGAAGCAGTTCAAGTACGTATCTGCAATTCTGTTTTGACTCCAGATACTCCTTCTGTATATAAAAATACTTCCCTTGGACACCGAGGTTTAATAATTGGGATTCTACCTGCCAGCCCAAATCCTCAGACACACCTTCCTACAGACTTTTAGTAACAGCCAAAAGCCCCACGACTGTTTTTCTTGTCCTAAAGCTACACAGCGACAGGAGCCAAAAAGAGAACGTTCCTCTCTACAGAAACTGTATTGTGCTTGACAGCTCCTAACCCTATTTTGCCATTCTCTTCTTGAAATTTTTGTCCCTTTTTAATTTAATCATCAGCGTTGTTCAAATTGTACCTCCGAAATGAGAACACATAAACTCAGCAGCCTTTACACGTGGGTATTTCTACCCCACATAACCTTCCCTAATGCTGCTACTCATTCCTTTTCTATTCTAAACCAGCAAATACATTCCCTCCAGCACTTCATGAAGTTGCTCCCAATCTTCCTCCTCTGGCAGCAATAAACTGAAACATTTTGCAGGTAAAACGTCCACTGAATTAAATTTTTGTGAAAGCAGAAGTGAGAGATCACAACTCCTCTGCTAATTCTTACTGTTCCTTCCCCTTCCCTCACAATTATGAAGAACAATCCTATAGCCCTCTTAATTACAACTGAAAGACAACTGGAATTTCTATGTATTTTTTAACCTATTGTATTTTTTAAACTACAGAAGCATCTTGAACTCACCACATTAAGCTCTGTTCAAGAAACTCAATCTGTCCCAAAAGAGCTTAAAAGTTACAGTGCATGTTTTTATCTTACAAGACGGTTGGAAAATCACCAGTGAAACACCTCAACATGAAACAACTCCTGAATTACCAACATCTGACTATTCTCACCCAAGCACCTTTCCAGTACCTGGATATTCTCATCTTCTGACTGTTAGAAGGCAGAGAGATAGGTCGACGCATCTAGAAATTGCACAATCACTGTTTTCTGGCTGTGGGGTTTTATTTTGCCTACAACCTGCAGGCTCTGTGACACAGGTCATGGATCGGGGTTCTTTAACAGGCAGCTCAGGAACAAATAAACAGCGATAACACCAGAGCAGGTATGTTACACTGCTTCACCAAGACTACTACAAATAGTTCCTTCTAAGGAATACTGTTCATCTTCACTCTTGGGATAGGTCCTGTTCACTTCACCTTTCGTGTTGGGACAGCGTATTGCATGTCACACATCAATGGTTTTGTTTTCCACAGAATACCACGATATTCAGAAGATCTAGATTATATTCTGCTGATGGATACTCAGTGTTCTTTGCTCGTGATAATATCTGATAATTTAAAGAGCTCTGACCTACATCAAAACACAAGTAAATGACATATCCAGAATAAAATAGTGTCCTTAGTTCACCAAATGAGCAATTTGCATTTTTTACCATATAAAAAATTATCCGGGTCTTATCTTCTAGTGCAGTTACATGAGTATGATACAGGTATTAGCACATCTGAAACATCACACTGCCTGTAAAAGACTCCACAACTGTGTTAGTTGAACGTAATCTTGGATTGCAAAGACAGAAAAATTTGTTTTGAACAATCAATTCACATTCTGTACTTAATCCAGGTAGAAATTAAGCATCATCAAACACTGCTACTGAAACCAATTTCTTCATAAAGCCTGAGCTTCAAGTTCTGCGTATTTTATACTGCACAAAACATTAACTGCCTTTGGTCACACTCAACCACTATTCTACCATCTCTCCAAAAAGATGTTTAACATTTGTTGTATAACTTCTCTCTCAAAGTTCCCAAAATGAGTTTTATTTTGTACTTGAAAATAATTTTCAAGTTGAAAATTATTTAAGATGAACTTCCTTTGTTGAAAAAAATTGATTGAAACAATGTCTGAAAAAGGCATTCAGTTCTGTGCTTATCCTCCTTAAATTAAATACATACTGTCTTCACCTTGTAAACCATTAATTTCCAAATCATTCCTAAGTTAAAATCCCTCTCTAGCGGTGAAGCCTGCTTCTCCTGGCCTTCTGACCCCCCAAAATGAGCACAAACAACTGCATTTTATTTGGGGCACGCAGCCCCGTTCCCAAGCACCACGAGAGGGTTGGAGTGGCCAGTTGTGCTCCTGCCCCAGCTCTCCAAAAATTGAGGGCGTTAATACAACACACTGTGTTGAAGAGAACACACGCGCCTGAACTTTACATTTAAGCAAATAAAAACCACCCTTCTGCAGATATTTAGGGCTAGGGGGGCTTTTTCAAAAAATAAAGATCTCGATGCGATTCAAGATACACACACGCTGATAAATCCGAGTTGTTCTTTTCCTCTGGTGTGCTTAGAGCTGCTGATAAGGAGATGACAGCAGAGGGTGGTGATGCTCTCCTGTCACCTCTCTGTCCCTTTCTGTTAGAAGTCACTGGGACACAAGAGCTTTGTGTCACTTCTTGGCATTGCACGGCTGGGTTCTCATACGGGGTAACACATGCATAAAAAATCCTACATCTATTGAAAGTTTGGGGTGGGTCTCCTGAAGAAGGACAAAGAAATGTATGAAGGACAGCAGAAAGATTGGGACAAAGCAGTATTAAAAAAAATAACAAAAGGACTTGCACTGTCCCTTCCCTCAAAGCACTGAGGGAAGCAGCTGACCGGGGCTTTGTCAGCCACCTTCATCCTACTTAGGAGTAAATACCGTACTGGAAGATACAAAATTGCGGATGTTTTTTGTAAATAAAAATTGCGTGAAGCTGGCTATGAGGAAAAATCTGCTACTAGAACAGCTGCTAGGGATAAAGGGACAAAGAAAGACTCTCAAGCAAACAAACTACTGACCCTACATATTACATGTAAAAAAACTGCCCCTTTCTATTAATTATTAAGAGCTGCTTTCACAGTTGATTGAGAATACACAGATCAAGTCCCTCAAATGCTTTTGTTTAAAAATTAAATGCATAATTTAGAAAACACTACTTTGAACGTATTTTCATAATCACCATAGGCTATTCCACTGTATCCACTACTGAATTATTTGTTCTCTCATATCTGGAGGCCACAAAACCACGGAACAATAGTTTATTATTGCAAGTCCTTCTGTAAGCTACTGCTGCATCATTACCTCCAGCAAAAGGAACATAAACTTCCACTGCACTCACTGGACATGACCAGAATTGTTTTACTGGAATATACAGAAAACTGTACATTGTTCAGATATTACTAGCTACACAGAAAAAAGATAAGAAAAGGAAACATACTTAGGCACTGCATGACTGACTTCGACTAGCAAAATGAGATCATTCTCCCCAATGCAACAATTGTGAATACTGGGGTCTAATCTCAAACCACTTCATTTATTAATAGGAAGGTCTTTTATTTACTCTGGAACACCTACCTCCAAATTAAGGAGGTATTTCTTTCACACCGGCAGCAAGCTTACCTGTATGCAGCACCATTAAGCTCTGGATGAACCACTCCAGGATCCATGCTGGCCCAATGTGTAGCTGCAGTCAAATGATCTTTGTTAACACAGTTTTTCAGGCTGTCTGGAATACGACCTGGGATGCAGTGAGGGAGAGGAAATTAAAATATTAAAAATAATTGCGTGCCTTCTGCTCTCAAAGTATTTACGCTAAAAATAGTTATAAATATTTGCTAACTTCTGTAGGCATGTGCTACTAGTCTCCCCTTACAAAAGAGTATTTATGTTAAGCTTATTTCATGAAGATCTTTTCACTTGCCACGCTTGCCTTCCCATTTGTTCCATTACCATTTTCTGCAGTTCTCCTTATTTAATACTTTGAATGTTTTGGTGCCCAAAAATATATTCAAAGATATTTACTTTCTATTTTATAGAGCAGAATATCACTGACTTTTTTTTGGAAAAGCAGAACAACATATTTATTGTCAGATGGTGGTCACAGCCTGCATTCCTTCCTTGTACACCTTTTTCCAATTAGCTTCTCTCTCTCCACACCCTTTCCCCTCTGTGTTTCCCTATGGCTTTCACATATTCAGCTTTATTCCACATTTCCTTTATCTTTCCTGCGTTTGTTTCACCACAATTCAATGTCACCCTCACCTCCCTACTGTTGGCCTCGGTTTAATCTTAACTACAAACCACGTGCAAACACTGAAGTGCTGACAGCTTCAATACAAATCAACGATTTAGAAGGCTGATAGCACAATCACACACTTCAAGAATGTATAGAACTGTCTTCCTAGGCACAGATGTTTGGGCTATTGCACAGTATTGAACACAAAAATAGCTCCGTATAGCTGACTTTTATTTAGTTTTCAGATCTTAGCCTGTTAATGCTTATTTGCGCATCGATTATCACTCAAGTATGTATCGTACGCTGGTGTCTGCAATGACTCCCAGAGCTGTTTGGGAGCAGGTAATAGTTACACAAGAACTTAATGAATATACTATTAATATGAGAGCTCTTCTGGAGTATAAGCACAAGGACCAATTACAGCAAAGGGATGGTCCGACTCCTCAGATTACCCCTAAAACACCAATAAATAGTCCTGTAAAGGGCAACTCAGATCAGGAGTTCAGGAGGTGCCTTTAATCACCATCCCGAGGAGCATCTTCTGTCTGCACAGGCTATAAATGAAACTAAATTGCCCAGCTCCTCTAGAAAAGGCCACTGCGGGTGCTTTTTGTGTAACAGAGAATGTGCTGGCACTGAACTGCTCTCAAGGTGACACAGATGGCCCCTCATGTCCGCAGAGCATTCAGCCTATATCGCCAGGGGGGAAACAGCGAAGTTCCACTAAAGAAAGAACATTAGTGCTTAATGAATCATTTTCCACTATGAAAATCCTCCCTTTTATTTCAGGCTACAAGGGATTCAAACTAATGCCAAATGGCTCCCTCTTCTCATTTTATTTATTAGCAGTGCATGTTCAAGACATAACTGTTTTCTCTTATGTGAACAGTTTACAATTACATGGTAGTTATATAACAAAGAGACTTTGCTCTTTAAAATGCCAGACTTCTTTAGAAATGCTTTAAAGAGAGGAACATCTAAACTAGAGCACCCTCCAAACAAAACACGGAAAACTTTGTTTTGACATAGAGAACGAGTTGTTGGGATATGAGAATTACTAGGAACAGCATAAAGCTCTAGATGCTTTATCTCTGAGCATCACAGCTTTAAATACACAGAAATTCCACATCATCCTCCAAGACAAATTTGGATGAACTTCGGAAAATACAAAGGAGCCAAAGGGAGAAAATTAAAGGAAATTGAACTGCTCAAGACAAATACAAGGGGGCACCTAGGGAAACCTATGAAATATTATCAGCAATATCTGGGTTACTTGCAGTCAAACCCATCAAATGTGTAATATTTACAAGCAACAACGAAACACATGCAAGTTTTTCACATATAAGTACATTTATGTTGTATGGAAAAAGTACTTATTTTGCAGCGCCTGCCTTCGCTGTAATTGCAATGAACCTCCAAAAATGATCCGTTCTGAGAACACACTTGGTGGGGATCTGTTAGTTTCTATATTCCAAGTATCAGAAGTGGCCAACAAAACCTAAGGTTGGTTCTTTTCAGCATCTTTCAAGACTAAAGAATGAAAAAGTTTGTCAAAAAAAAAGAAAAACACAGTGAAGGAGCTACTGAGGTGAGTTAGTACCTGTGATCGCCCTTCGGATCTCCCGTGCTGCTTCCTCCCGCATCTCAATTGAGGCTTGTTCGCTATACCAGGCTGCGTGTGGGGTACAGATCAGGTTTGGTGCATCCTTCAAGGGGCCCTGACTAAAGCTAAATGAAGATTTAAAACAGGATTAAATGACAAAAATATTGGGGGCTGGGGAAGAGGGAGAAAAGGGGAGGGAAAAAAGGGGGGGGCCAGATGGATTTGTACATACACAGATTAATTTCTACAACAGAACTGTATTTCTACTCGTTGTTGGGTTTAATCTGTCAGTTAATTTAATACACTATTCATGGTATAAATAAGCAACAATCACTTCTCATAGACTCAAAAGGGTAGAATTAAATAAAGTAGCAACATTAGCTTCTGTCCTATGCACTTATTCCTCACTACAACCACTGCCGCTGCAGTTCTGGTGCAGAAATGCATGAAGCAAGACCCAAATCAATTCAGGATGCCATTCTATTTGTCCACTGCATCACAGCTTTACTGCATTAGCCAACAAAGCTCTGTCCTCTCAAGAGTCACTGTCAATGTGACGTTTAGTCACTTAAATAAAAATCTTACTCTCAGCAGCCTCAACTTTTTTTTGGCAACTGTTGTTTTTTGTTCTTTTTAACTATTTTTTCTTTCCTGTTCATTTACAGAAACTTCACAGAAAGAAGGAAAATTACTTTACACATTGATTTTCAGGCAAAGCAATAAACCTGTGTAAAAGTGCTGTCACAGAGTAAAAAATCTGAAAGTAACTGAAACTTACTCCTCCTATTTATTTCCAGTTTTAATAAACTTAGTCAATTGTAACAAGAGGAGAATATTTTAAGACAAAAGTGTGTTTTCAGAGTTGGTCAGAACTCATAAACCAACAGATTTCATCTGTAGTTCAATAAACATCAGAATATCTGGCAAAACTCTTGAATAAAGAGTTGCACGCTGCGATCAGATAGACACGCAGCACTGAAGCCAAAGGAAATTGTGGCTGTAATCCTGCAGCTGAATCTCTGCAGATGGCATCTCCATGCAGTAAATGTGGCTTCCTAGAGGTGCAATGTTCTGCTGGTGCAGATCTGAGCTCTGAATTGGAAGAACGTCCGTAGCCCAAAGTCCCACGAGCTGTTGGGCTCTGGCATTGCATAGCATTACTGCATTGTGACTACATTTAGAAGTAAAGGTATGCATACATAAATTTCTGTGATGTGGTATTGTGTCTCAGTAGATATATAAAAATTCTACCCTAAAATAATACTATTCTTTTTTTTTAAAGCTTCTATTACTCCCCCAAGCTGATACGAGAGAGATTGTCCTCTCTACAGTCTTTACAACCTGTTGTCAAGTACTGAATCTGTTCTTTTTCAAAAACTTATGTGGATCATTCCAATTAAAATTAACATTTCTCCCTGCCCAGGGTGAACAACTGAAAAATACCTTGTTACACACTAAAACTGAGCTACATCATTCTGTTCTCATGACTCGTAACTCAGAAATCAGGCTCAAGACCCAAGGACATATCAAACAGGCTCATTTCTGACTAGGAGCGTTGATATCGTAATACCAACGCCACTATGGCGAGTGGTGTATTTCTGCCTAAAATGCTGGACTTCTCGGTGCCATCCAAAAACCAAAGCTTGTGCCACCAGCTCTGCTCACGACAGCAGAGTTACTACTCCCCCGATAAAGGGCAAAACAAACCCAAATCTGCGCTCTAACTTCCTTAACTTTTTTTGCAACCTATTACATTTATGGCTTTCCTGCAGAGGCAATCTGGACAAAAACATGGCTTTACCTGCAGTAAAGTGTCCTGAAGTAGTTATTTCTCACACCAAATCTCAACATTTTGCCTTCTGAAAAAGTCTGTTCGGACATCAACATTAGTTGCCTCCAGTGTTGCACCAATGACAAAGGAACACTCTACTCAAAGCCATGCTTGGGATTTGAACCCAAGTCCCTTCTATTTCCACTATATAAACCCACTGGATTTTTACATTTTTTTAAAAGGAATTAGATCTTGGAAGTCACTGTTTTCACTTCTGACCATATACACAAGCTCCATATCTACATTTTCATTAGTCCAGTGCTGCACAGATTCGCGTTGCTTTGCTAAGGAGTATTTAGCTACCAAATGAAGGGAAAACTCCATTTACTTGTTGCTGTTGATTGTATCATGCACTAAGACTTAAAAATAAGAAAGTGAACAAAATAAAAAGAAAAGGAAAAGCACCTGAATGGTTCTGACTCATGTACATCTAAGGCTGCCCCTCGTATCCTTCCTTCCTTCAGGGCCTGTGCAAGTGCTTTTTCGTCTACTAACCCACCTCGAGCTGTGTTGACCAGGAAAGCCCCTTGTCTCATCTAGGGAAAGTTAAAAACAAGAATGATGAAATAAAAATAAATGAAATAAAATAGTTGTGGCATTATTTTTTACTCAAACGAAGCATCCATTACAACAAAGGCTATTCAGCTGGTTTAACCTGTAACAGTTTGTCTTCCCTTTCCATTAGAAAGTACCACAAAATGTGATGCTTCTAACGTAAAATGCTATTTCACAGCACTCAATAACCTTTTGTTTCTTGTAAGTAGTGTCTTTTAACAGAAGCGTTGTTTCAGATATTGTGCAGTAACATGATCAAAAGACGCAACTGTGCATATGAAAGTGACAGATCATTTTATGCCTTTTTGTTTCACTGTGAAATTGCATGAGATAGAAACTACAACACATTCTTAAACAAATTCATATTTTGTGATTTTCAACTTTCACACAAGTAAAAGCCTACATGATTTTTTCAGAAAAACCAATGCTTTTGGATTTTCAAACACTTTTCCCTTCAGTTGCCAAACACAGTACATCTATGTTTTATTCATTTTTGTTTCTTCAGCTTCCTCCTCCCTGTGAGACTTTTCAAATAAAGGTCTAAAGAATTCTTATATTATTCAATTACAAGGCATGAAAATGAATTTGGTTGAGAACGCTGTGTGCCCAGGAGAGAAGCTGTGCTGTGCTTTGTACACATTAACATTGTAGATGACACTGTGTGGGGAGAACTACAAGAATTTACACCATAATATATCCACAACATGAAAACAAAGTGGTGGTTTAAATAAGAGAGATGGTACGGAAAAAAAAGATAAATTACTATATCCTGCTTGCAGCCACCCTAATACTTCATCTTTTACCAGATGTCTCAAACAGCTTCTGGTCTCAGAAGCATTTCTGTGTGGGAAGGTGAGCATACGAAGAGCAGGAACCATAGCCAAGATGAACGATAGAAACCTCATTTCATACTGACTCCATCTCTCACCATAAGAACAAGAAAACCCCAACATTTTGACGCCAAGTCAACTACTTGAAACCTACACATCAAACTCAAGCTTATGTAAATGGATCCTTACTCTGAAAGACTGATTTGAAATGCCAAATTCATGCACAACAAGGAGGTTTGGATTAAAGTCTGCTACGAGATTTTTTTACATGAGATCACAGGGAATATTAAACAATTAACATGTTTATGCTTGCAGTAAGCTTGTAAGAAAAAACACCACCATATTTTGGTGGCCATCTCACTAGGTTTAGGGTGGCCCTGCCTCTCTCCATTTGCAAATTCCTGGGCTTGCAAGAGAACCATCTACTGGTCTCTACAGCAAAACCAAAGTCCACCTCCAGGAGCAGAACTAAGGGACACTTCTTTTAGTTTTCTGTAATTAACTTGGCAATTAGAGCAGTGAGGAAACGGTGGCCTGATCTTAAGGAATGATCTTGTAGTTGCTACTACAAGACATTCCTGATGGGAACTACCATAGCATCTCCACTGCTTAAGTCAGCTGAGAACTAGATCAAAACTAGCGCAGGAAGGCTCGCCCAAGTGACAATCACCACAGAGGCTTGTGGGAGTTTATACACCCTTCCTATTTCTGTGCTCTTCAAATAGATAATTTGAGTTTTAAGTATAGCCTAGTGTATTTATATGCCCTTTGAAGGACTTGAAAACTTTAATCAAAGTGAACCTTGCTAAAATCGTCTGTCCAATCTTAATAACCTTGCTTGAGTTTTCATTTTAAGACTTATTTACAAAACTCTGAAGCTAGTACTAAGGCAAGTCCAAATCAAACAGAACATGGCTGCATAAACGCACTCTAATGGGAATGAATTACGTGACTCATGACAAAACTACAAGGGTGGATGGATGCAGCTGGAGATGACCCTTAATGGGTGGAAACTTGAAAGAGCTTCACAGCTAGAACTGCTGAGATCTGGTAAATTCACCTACACCAAACCTGCACAGCTGCTGTAAAAATGTAGAGCGTTTAAACTGCAGCGTCTTTTTCTCATATTTGCAAAACTAAAGATGACCTCAGCTTCTCTTAAGAGCACTCGACTGCCCTGGGTTCAATAAACACAAGCCTGAAACACTTCTGTGAGCTATGCTGAGAGTACAAGGCCAAGCATGATGGTTGGGCACAATGCTCCCTAATTAAAGGGAAAAGCTACTCAAAGAAAAGACTGACACCAAATTTTCAAAGACATTTTAAGGTTACATACTTTCAGATTCCAGACAAAATTCAGGGTGATACTTCAGTGAAATGAGATGAGCCACACTTCTCTGTTTAAAAACTGGTTATTACATGAGCATGCAATATTGGACAACAGTGGCATGCCATGCTCTCTGAAAATTTTAGGCCAACTCTAACATCTGTCAGCCTAAAAAAAGCTTTTCGTCTCTTTGACACATACTCAGAAGATGTGTTCTACAAAAACAAGCAGTCAGAGGTGTTACAACTTTATGTCTTTCACATCAGCTGTTACAGCACAGACTGCTCCATTCAAACTTTATCCAAAGCAAGAACTATCTTCTGCCATTTTAGTCTTTGCTTTACTCATGAAGGATAACGAATAGAGAGATAAATGCTTACGATATCCTTTCCAGTACAGACTTTATCATAGGCATTTCATGCTATCACTCAGTTTTAACCTCTTTTAGTTGGTTTATTTCTCTGATTAATGCACTAAGCCCTCTCCAAAGCTCATCACATTTATCCACCTCCACTGAAACACCTCCTGAGACACTGGCCCAAGTTTCATAGTACACGAAGTGACCGCTGCTAAGCCTCCAGGTGGTCCCTGAATTCAGCATGATTCTGTTTGGGTCTAGATGTCTGTTTGCAAAGGCATCTAGCCATGTAATAACCATTAAATGTACCTGAGCACACAACAAAAGAGAATGTTCAGGGCAGGGTGACAGACCTGTGTCCTCTTAGAGATTTGCATTTTAAACTACTTAGCTTTTTTTAGAGTTTAAATCCCAAACCCTGATTTTATGTTGAGATGGATCTGCAAAATCCCCAAACTGTCGAATCAATAAGTGTGTTACATGGGCACTGTTCTGCTGTGATCCCATGACTGTGGAGCACATTCAGTAACTACTTAAGTTCTCCTAAAATTCAAGAGTAGTAGGTACAAACTACTTCTCAGAAGTCAAGCAACGATTTTACTGCAAGAGTGCTGCTGTCATTGTTACCAACACATACAGACACTGCAGGTGTAAAGAACAGCAAAATCAACTTTTCTGCACAATACCTACATTCTTACATCTCCATGTTATATTTCTTGCTGTTACCTACACTGAATTTGGAGTCAGAATCTAGACATTTAATGAAAATGCTTACTATCAAATTAGTCAATAATGGACTAGTTCCTACACCTAGATTTTGAAATTATTTTAATATTACTTAAAACTTTAGAGAGAGGTTAGTATTAATTCCAAGAAACATTATTTTTCCAAATAATGGAATGCTGTGAATGTGATCCATCCAAGAAGCGCTCTGCAAGCATCAGGACTGCGCACAGGGGGGAGCCATTTAGTCATAATCCTTAAAATGCATCTAAAGAACTGAAACTGAGGAACAAGAGTGAGAGGTAGAACTACTACCTGAAAGTACACAGGTCAAGGAAGTAGCTACTAGAAGACATAGGAAAAGTGCTTTTACATAAACGCAACTTTATTAAATCTGAGCAAAATTAAGAAGAGCAAATTATTTTCCACAAGTGCAATGTTACTGAGTAAAAAAAGACAATAAAAGCAATAATAATAAGCCACCACCTATTTCTTAATCACTTATACACCTGCTTGATCTCAAAGCAGCAAAAGAGAAATTCCTTTCAAATAAGAATCTGCCTGTTTACGCAGATAAATGCTATGCAGTGTCAGCAACCAGCACCAGTGTGTGGAGGGTGTCCACAGAGATTATTACCTGCTTTATGGTGAAGTCGTTAATAAGATGATGATTGTGTTCATTCAAGTTGCAGTGCAGGGTAACACAGTCACTGTGGAACAGCAGGTCCTGCAAAGTGCTCACCCGCTGCAGCCCCAGCGCGCGTTCCATGCCGTCCGACAGGTACGGGTCATAGAAAATCACGCTGAAGCCAAAGGCTTTGGCACGTAGCGCTACTGCTTGTCCAACACGCCCTAGAACAAGATAAATACGCGATGAGAACAGATGCGAAGCAGCTGGTGTAAGGTAGCCTCCTCCTGTCTATTGCAAACGCTTGTACCAAACCGTGATGTTTGGTACAGCAACGGGAAGAAGATAAAAATGAAGAAGCGGTTCCCATCTCACTTGAAATCATCGTTATGATCAGGAATGTTACATATAGGCTGTTTCACGCCACCTTTGTTTGAAATAAAGCAGCAGGTTTGCACCCTTTGCAATCAGAGATCTGAAAGGCCAGAAGATGTCACGTAATCTGCAATAATCTGTGTAATGCAAGGGTTCGTCTGCTGGGCCTGTTTATGGCAAAACACGACTGCTTGTGAACACATCCCGCCAAGGACTTATTCTTACCCATGACGGACCAGCTGGCTTTAATAAAAAGCTATAAAATTAATCCTCAAAAATGGATGCAATAAAAGACAATTTGTTTAATCTGAAGCTCAACCACTCTCAATGCACGGAATCTCCTTTCTGAACTGGTATTTTCTTTCATTTTGAATAACATCCTCTTGGCATTAAAATGCCTGCTAGAATCCTGTCATCTAAGGTCTTTCAGAAATTTTGCAACCATCTACCTAAATGATGAATAAATACAGTCCATCATATGGCACCTAGTTCAGAAGAGTGTGGTACCATTTGCTATTCACATGGACCTTCATTTCTCTCTGTTCCACTTTCCTGACTGTCATTTTTCCCGGTTGTGCCTGAAATTGCCTTTAGGCATCACATGTATCAGGAGGTACGTATTTCTATCAGGAGGTACGTATTTCCTTTTGACACACTACCAGTAAAACACTGAGAAAAAACAGTGAATACATCTCATGACTAAGGATACTTGGAAGAACAAGAAATGACACACTTTTCAGGTTACAAGACTATACACTAGACACGTTACTGTATTACGAATGTCAGAAAAAGGCATTTCAAAAGCATCAGTAGGCACGCCATAATCATCATGTATCCTTTAAAAAAAAAAAAGTCAACAAGTTTTCTTTTGTAACATCTGAGTTTGTTCAAAAAAGCATCAAATTAACATAGGGAAATCCCGTCTCTTTCCAATTGCCTTGAAGGGATTTCCCTCTGCTTTTCAGTTTCTCTTTGAATAAACTTAAGAAGCCACAGGAAGAAAGGTTTTTTTGTTGATCATTTAACCTGAACGCAGCAGTTCTGCAGTGCTTAGCGATAGATGTGCTTGGAATATTAAACAGCGTGTCAATCTGATGGGGGCTGTCTGCTTTTCTTTGGGGACACCAAGTTAAAATATTCTTCTAAATGCATTATTTCAATACTTGTGTACAGGTTATTTGTTTGCTTTCTAAGCTGTTTTTTTTATAAACTTGAATTAGACTATTTTCAGCACAGACACTGAATTATTTTCAAATTTTGGCATGTTCACAGCTCAAGGAATCGGTCACACAATTGTAAACAATTTATTTCTTTTTTTTAAAGGAAACGTAGGGCTTCTACTCCAGCTCCAGTCATTTTCACATGCAACATTCTGTCATCTGTTCTTTTTTACACTCTTTACAACACTAATACCTGAGGGGATTCATGACAGTGAAATCTCTTACAACAGACTCTCCAGTTAAAGCTACACTTTCCATTCATTGCAACCAGGCTAATAAACCACAGCCTTCCCCATTGTGTGCAAAGTTTCCTTCTGAAACACTTGGGAATCACACACGTGTATTTCCAGCCAGAATTGTCTTTTTACAATTATTTTGTGGGATAAAACTCTTCTGCAACTGACAATTCATAATTAGTCTCAGTCGTTAGACAAATATACAGGTGGACATACATAATTTGCCAATTCCTTTTTAAACTACAGTCTGACAATAAAGTACAAACACAAACCTATTACTTATTATATAAGAGTTTTTCAGGAAATAAAAAGACTCTCCTGGATATGAGGGTGGCTCAAAACCTACCACAGCAGATCAAGAGCAACAGAACAGCACACAAAGCATCCCATCTTTGGGACAACTCTATCTCAAAAGCATGTGTGATTGCTATGAATATTCATGGCTGTTTCCAGGGAAGGCAAATTCCGAAGTTCAAAATATTAAATGAACTTCTTGGTCTGTAGTATGGAAGAATGCAGAAAATTAATGTTGCATACAATTGCAAAAAAAAGCAGAAAGTAGTAAAAGCCTATTTTAAAATTCGGAGATTTATTCAAAGCCTGTGCGTCATTTCAGTGACAGCAGAAGCGTTAGGAGAGACTCATCAAAACCAACCAGGTCTCCTGCTACAGTCTGACCCATCGACTCCCTCAAAGTCTTCTGACTCACCCAGTTCACAGGTGTCTCTGACCTTGACCTTGCTGATTTGAGCGTGACAGCAGAGTAGCTGCAGTTGCCAATGTCCCACCCAGCCTCTGGGCAAAGAACGTGCATCCTACGCTGATATTACCAAGTTGATACTGTGGAAATGTTGACTACCTGCCCGCAGACTTCCATGTAAAGAAAAGGCACTTTCACGTATAGCAGCTCCTTCCTGTCTATGTAACACTAATGGAGAATCTGGGTAATTTTTACTTCCTCCTGGAAAACTCTGGAATGCAGAGAGTGCCGCTTTATTCTATTTGCTGCTGAGCACATGAAGAGAGCGAGTGAGACCGCTAAGGGTACATCACTTATTGCATGGTAATACCACCCAACTCTTAAGCCTTAATATTGTCTGACAATGCAGATCAGTACTCTTGGCAACATCTAGTCAGGACTGTGGGACTGTTGAGAGAATACAGCAGGTGAGGAAAGACAAAATGAGTGATGACATTCATTACGATACGGAGACAAATGTATTTGGCGGAATTTCACCTCTCTCGAGTGCGGAAATGCATTAGCTATTAGTCATCAGCATTTGTAGCTGGGAAGGAAGGGGAAGGGAGTGTGACTTCACTGCCTTCGCTGCTGTAAAATCATCATTACAGCAGAAGCAGGTTCAGCTATCTATTCATTCAAGTACTTGCTGCTGTTCATAAATATTCTCCTTTAAAAAAACCCTAAATGTGTAGATATAAGGTGAAAAGGTAGCAGGGCTTACTATCCAAGCTTGTGATGCATCACTTGAAATATAGGACACTGGATAATAATAAAGATTAAAAGTGACAAAGACAGATGTTTAATGATGTGATATTATTATTTATGTAAGGCTCAAAGAATCACGCACTTCCTAAAGACAGCAAGAATCACAGGCTCTGCCCTAAGGAGCTCAGAGACAAACCAAACAACACAACAATGACGGATGGTACCAACGAGCACATGAAGGAGGCATCACGCTGTTGAGTCTCTGCTTATCTGCCAGCTCAGTACAAGCAGCGGATGAGAGACGGGGTTAACTTTAAAGGAGGAGCACCGCGTAATAGGATTAAGTAGGCTAGATCAAGTGTCGAAGGAGGAATATGCATGAGACAAGGCAAAGAAAAGAGAGTTGGGGATGGAAAGAAAAAGGAAAACGAGTCATGAAACTTGGCCAGACCAGTGGATAAGGAAGGGAGTAGAGAAGCTTTGGAGGGAATGAAACAGAGACAGGCAAGAGCTGGGGTGTTTCTCTTTGGCAAACCACAAGAAAAGCCCAGAACAGACATGAGGAAGGTCTGGAGTTAGCTCAGCAGCAAAGTGATACATTTAAGCAACTCACTGCTGAAGAGACCGCAAGTTGAAGAGAACAACAGAGAAATATAGCTATGGTTCAGATATGATGTGATCTCGGACGCAAATTAATGAGAAAAGACAGAAACAACGATACTACACAGAACTAAAGGAGGACTTAGTTCCAGATGATGAAAATTAGAATCACAGAATCATTCAGGTTGGAAAAGTCCTTTAAGAAATAAAACCAACCAAACAAAAAGTTTATTTTGTGCACAATACATTCACTTCATAGCCTCCCAGTGGTTCATCACTTCTGATGTTGACGCGTCGACATAATAAAATAATAAACTGAGGTAAAACTACAGATGTGGGAAGAAGCCACTATTAAAGAAACATAACCTAAGGGCAACAGTCTTTTGAAGGCGGTTGCAAATACACATTTTAGTTTTAAACTAGAGACAGGTGGCCTCTTGCAATGATCAGTAATAGGAAAATGAGTATATCACAGCCTGAGTGCCTGGATTGCTCAAATGCCAAGTCCAGTGCAGCCCTATTTCCATATCTTCTAAGACAACATTTTTATTCTTCATTAAAACATACCCTGTTTCCCGAAAAATAAGCCCTAGCATGCTTTTTCAGGATTTTTGAGGATGCTCGAAATATAAGCCCTATTCAAAAAATAAGCCCTAGTTATAGTTCATTTGAAAAAAAGGTCAATTTAAATAGTGTCCATGCAGCTATACATTTAAGAAAGTAGTAAGTTTTGGAGCAAAAATTAATATAAGACCCTGTCTTATTTTCAGGGAAACAAGGTAGTTACATAGGAGTTTGCTAGAACAGGTCAAAATCAAAATGTTACGCCTATTCACACACCTGCACAAAAAGAAACAGTGGAAGTGTTCAAAACTGAGTTTGAACTTAATTGTCCTTCATGTTCTGAATACTCTCTTGTATGAAAATAAATAGGAACAATAAAAGGCTAAAGAAGATGGCTAGTTAAGAACTGTAACAGATGTGCACCTTTAAAATCAGATTTTAGTAGCGTTTTAGTGTATCATGCACATAAACCCTTGCTTTTTAAAACTAAAACCTAGAATTTATGTAGCTTTATACACATATTGACAACCTGACTATCCATTTGTTTCTGGATGCTTTTCTGTTATTCACAACAAAACCAACACACACAAAATTCACTTATAATCTCAGTCTGGAATTTGTGCATTAAAAAAAATGCACTGCCAACAGGACAGATATCTCCAGCAAATATGCACATAGCACGTGAGCAAGGATGAAATTCCAAAAAGCAGGTAAGCATTTCCATTTTTAAAGACACTGCAGGTGACTGTCGATTATTTATGTACAGATGCTGCAACTGTAAGTGCAATAATCATGAGGTGCATGATTACATGGGTATAGATTTGAAAAAGCCAACTTCGTTACTGTCTTCTTGAAAGTCATATTTTAAAGGCAGTTCTTTGACTGCGAAGATGTTTTTGGTGTGCTGCATACTCATTTAAATGAGTACCATGTAACACTAAGCTATTTTCAGCTTCCAAAACTAAGAGTTCGTGACTTGAGTTATTTGACAGCAATGTGTAACAGGAACAGTCATTTAAGTATGATGCCTTGTTGTCAAAATCGTATTATTAATTCCTGTGGATGAATACCACAGCAATTATATCCACAATCTATCAGATCTTTGATAAGACAAGCACATGACTGAATAATTTTTATATAGAATCTGACTTGCTTGTTTTTCTTCTCTACTTGTGTAACAGACAGTAATTAATTCATCTCAAGCAAGCCCATCCATCTGTTAGATGCTGAAACACATTCAGGGCCATTCAGAGAGGTAAGTAGGTGATTTTATTAGGTCTGGAAACATTTCAAACTTTCTTGCCTGTATTTTTCCTCTCATTTGAGCTGGAGTACAATTGAAGCTGCAGCTCAACCAAATGCACAGAATAACTGCTCTGCAGGCTGTTACTGCAGCAAAGACTCTTCAGATATGTTAAAAACAGTAGAGGGAAAAAAGCGCACTCAGAACCAGATGTGACAACAGACAAGAAATACAACATATCCATGTGACACTGGGCTGAAGAAGCAAGATCCTTGTCACAGAAAAGAGAAGCGACGGTGTCTCCTCTTACAACCCGTGTTCCTGACAGCAGACAATACAGCAACAGAAAGATGTACAGGAATTCAAAGAACTGAGAGGGTATCAGCAACAGAAAGTTTTCTAAGGGAAATAGTGTTGTCTAAGGGGAAAACATTTGAGACCTATCATATAAACACCAGGAAAGAGGTGCTATTACCCAGAGGAGCGAACTAGGCGTTCCACTTCTACAGCTCAAATCTTCGCAATTTTTTTAAAGCAATGGAAGGCGAGGAGGATTAAACCACCTCTCAAGCCAACGTACCTAATCCAATAATGCCCAAGGTCTCCCCTCTGATCCTGGCAGCTCCAGAAGCCACTTCCCGGATCTGTTCGACGCTCTGTACTCTCGTCCCTTCTCGCAGAGCCTGGTGCAGCCAGGTGGTTCGCCTGTACAGGTTCAGAATGTGGCACATGGTAGAATCTGCTGTTTCTTCCACTGAGGCAGCTGGCACGTTACATACTGCGATCCCTGCAACGAACCGGGGGGAAAGGACACCAGTTGCCAAATGTTTCTTACTTCTTCCCATTTAACAGCAATTGAGGAGTATGATGTTTAAATTTACAGGTATTTCAACACTTGTTTTGCACAAATACTAAGTTTCTGATTGTAATGGCAGAGAGAATACTTGACATTAGTTGATAAATATGTACAAACTTTTTTTCTGGCTTTTTATTACAATGTATGGTATTTGCAAACTAAGGCAAACAATAAATCAATCACTGAAACCATAAAAGGAAAGCACTGAAGATGTCAGATATTAAAGTAGTCCTGGTAAATGTTTCACATGCACACTGAGCTTGATGTTTTGAATAACAAAGAGAAATCCTCCTGGCTCTCAACAGTGCCCTTAATGACCATTGTTTAGATTTAATTGCGTGAGTTAGCCTTCCACCACTGAGCAGATACCCTCCCCAAAGCCATCTATACAAGCTATAAAAGAGATAAAATAATTTATAATACCAGAAACTCCTCAAAGCCCTCACAGAATGACACTTAGTATTTCCAATTCATGTATGGGTAATCACGACAATTTGTTTCATGCTGCACATGGGTTTGTAGAATAACAACACAACGAATCCAAGTCGTTTCCTGGACCTTCAAATTAACGAGATAACCTATTTCATGGTCAATAGGGAAAAATAAAATCTACTTCTTCATGGCATGTAAAGATAATGTAAAATTACGGCTGTGTTCCTAAGAGCTGAAAAGTTCCTAGTTGAAAAGGGCTTAACACCAAGCAGCTAAAAGACTGTTACAGATTTCCACATTGGATTGATTCAAGACTCACAATATTACTTCAAAAAAGGAACAAGTGATTATAATTGCATGCAAGTTATCCCATTCTGCTCTTTACCTTCTGCTACTCAATATACAGCAGTTAAGCAAAATGTTTCCTTGAAACTGTTTATGTCCTTTTTGACTTGTTTCTCTTCATTCTTTCTGTTTACTTCATGTTCTTGCTCTAATCATAAGCTTCCACCAATGTCTGTGTCTCGGTTTTGCTGATCGAGATCACAATCAGTACGCAGTATAAAAAAGTGTTCTGTAGACTAGAAAACACCCTACTACTGTTTTTGCTGTCTAGTTGTTTAGGTTTTTACATAAATAAATATTCAATGACACCAGTATATCTTGCGAAGCAAGGAAGAAAAAAATTATCTTAAATAATAGTAATATCAATAATCTGACAAATAATAAGTTTATACCATATTTATCTATGTTTTACATTCAAATGCCTTTATTCTGCTGCCCAGCACTCTTTTACAGCTTTCTTCAGATCAGTAAACAACAACATAAGGAACCTGCAGAACTATTTGTCTTTGCTTTTGAGATACAGTGTCTGCTGAGTCACTGCTCTTAGACTGACAAAGATAAAACAGCATAATTGGCTGGGATATTAATCTTGGCATCCTGTTAACATCAATGCTAGTATGAAACTCACCTTTTTATAAAAACGGGAAAAAAGCATGAGTGGGGGTAAATGTACAAGACTGAAAAATAACATTCCTTTAAGTGCATCATTTAAAACAGCCGCATTTACTTATACAAGTCTTTAATGGAGCACAAATGCAGGTTTTAGATGGCAAAACAAATTTAACAAGAGTATCTTCTGATAGCTGGCAGCAACAAAATAATGCTTCAATATAATTCTTTAAACATAATGCTTTTGTTTAAAGGGAGCTTAAAGACTTATATAACGTATGTGGGAAGAGAAATAAGGAATTAAACTCACCTTATAACTTCCTCCCTAATAGGTTTCCTTAGGAAAACTGGAGAAGAATTAGATAAATATCTCCCCTGAACTGTAGGAATTTCCTTTTCCCTGTTTTCCCTCAACTTTAAAACCAGCTAATTTCTGAAAGGCAGACACATGGTGAAGCACAAAAGGCAGCAAGAGGCAAGGATATGAAGAAGAGACATTTCACATAGAAGAACATGGCACATTATCATATCCGTTGCTTCTAGCTCGCCTTTCCTCTCCCCTTTTCCCAGTGCTCTCTGTGATCTTGTGTGAAGCTCAGTGATGGAAAACTCAGGAGTCTACGGGCATCACCTTGACTCCCACTTCACCTGCATCCAGCTACACTCACAGCTTGTACAGATTTTCTAGTCAACAGTTAATAAACTGGAGAAAAAGGAGACCAGATCTTAAAGATTTTATCCAAGCAACGTATGTTTTCATGCATTTTAAGAAAAGTGTGAGCTTGAAGATAATAGGAAAAGCTGGTAAAAAGCCCCTGAGACAGCTCCTTGAAAAATAACTCAAAACTTACTACCAAGTTCAGGAATATGTTGGACTTCACGGTCTAACTCTATAATTCAAGAGTGAATCAAAGCTTTTTACAAAGAGCGATTAACTCTCATATTACCTCCTTGAGATGTACATTATTTGTACTAGTTCAGAAAATACAAAGTGATTTGTCCCAGTAGTGGTGAGTTGGTATTTAATTCCAACCATTTCACCCTATTAAAATCAGAAGTTTTTCACAGTAAACCTTCCAGCATTTATTGGCTGTTAAAAGAGTGGACAATTTTATTTCATAAGTACTGGAATGCACAAACAGGATGGATCCTAAATGTGCAATTCAGTCTAATCACAAAATAGGAAATGAATGATTGGGAATGTGGCCATTTAGCATTTCATGTGAATGACAGTTTCCCAAATCTGCTGCACTCCGCCTTGAAGCATTAATGTGGATGTATTTAAATCATAAACTTGGATTACAATCCAGCACGAAGACTTGCAGAAACAGCCAATAAACCTGCCAAGATGTTCCTGTTACCAGGGATTCCCCGCACAAACCAGACTTCTGACTGCTTGGGGCCTTTGAGCTGGAACTAGGTTTTGGTTTTTGATCCAGATTTTACCCTAGGCCAATCTCTACATATATAGAGAGGTTTTCTGGGGTTCAGGACACAGGTGCTGAATGGTGGCACTAGTTACAATATGTAGGAATGCAGCACTGTCACATTAAAATAAATGTTTCCAAGATCTTTGCAGAGCATAATGAGAAACATACTTGGTGATCTCAATCTTAGAAATGAAGAATACGCAGACATTTATTCCGAGTGGTAGTTTGACCTGTAGATTATAGGTAAGAGATGGTTTCTCACCTTTAAGTAAGAAAAGTACAAACCAGACTGTTGCTTTTTTACAGTGAAACACTAAGCACCATCTCCGCATAGTTCCAGTATCTGAATTTATTCTGAAGCAGCTACAACTAAATCTCCTATAAAATCCATATTTCTGTTTTATGGAGTGGTTTAGTACTAAATCTCATGCATCATAAATAAGGCTCAGACAGTTGATAATGATCTCATTTTTTATTCAAACAGAAGGAGTATGCTATAGTGATGGAATTATATTTTGTGACTGGATTACAGCAGTAGTAGTTAAAATATACAACTGGGGTAAAAAAGAAAGAGATGAAAAAATTATGGCCCCACTCCATGGATTAATATTGAACAGGTGGATTGTCATCGTGTCACAAAGCTGTTAATATTATCACTTAATTAACTAATGACAGTATCTCCATAACGACTTTTAAACACTTTGATGAGAAAATTATACAGCTTACATACTATGTTAGTATAAATTCTACACAAAACATTAATGAAAAGACTTGGATGCTATCAGGTTTCTGAAGGCAAGTAAAAGATGTAAAATAATGTCTTTGATAGTCATACCTAAATCTCCAGCAGATTTGATGTCAATATTATCAAAACCACTGCCAATTCGGACGATTATTCGAAGTGCTTTAAATTTCTCCAGGTCTTCTCGTGTTAAAGTAATAGTGTGATACATCAGTGCACCCACTGCTTCATTTAGTACCTATAAAATGGAAGAAAATAATTTATTTTTTTAATAGGACCTCAGGTTAATCACTTATACATATTTTCAGGTATAAAAAGACTGTATAAGCATTAAATCCAGGTCTTTTGTTTTAAAGGTTATTTCTTCAAATATCTTCCAGGCTCTTGTTAGTCTTTTTCGTCTGATGTAACCATTCCAGCGTGATGACATTAGCTTTAAAAGAACTAAGTGACCTATATTTGTGTTCTTATTAAGAGGGAAAACTCTTCTAATTTCACAGGAGATGCTCTGCAATATTTCACCCTAAATACAAGCATCGCCAGACTGCACCTGCAGATGAAACACAACATGGGAGCGAGCATTCCCTTTACACAGGCAATATTTTTATGCTCCGGCAGCTGACATTCCGGTTTGAATGGAGTCACAGAGCAACATCTCTTCACCCCACACGCAGTGGTACGAGCGCTCACTGCGCTGTTGAACCACTCAGTACCTGAATAGAAAACATTCAGCGATCATGACAAAACCCTCAGACAACAGCGACTGAAATCTGACGATTCATATAAAAAGACAAAGTGTTTGTCCCTCAGTTTATTGGTACTGCAACTGTCTAGGCTCGCACTGATGGAAAACTAGATGTCGTATGAATTGGTTCAACTGAGATGCTCAACTAGGCATCATCCAGAAAAAACAGTGTCTGTAAGAAATAACAAGTTGTACCAAAGCAACACTGTTACAAAAGGAAAAACAACAAAACAAACCCTTGTGAGAGAGAAAGAGCCAAAATAGCAAAAATAAACGGACAGGATCTGAAAGGTCTAAATATCTTTCAAATTATGTCAGAGTCCACCCAGCCTACCCAAGAGAGGTTAAGAGGACGGGGTGTGGAGAGAACCCAGCAGTTTTGAATTCTGCTGCCAAACAAGCCGTGACGCTGCGCCCCACACAGTTGAGCCGAGTTTATTGTTCAGAAAGCAGAAAATATTTTCCTCTATATGCAAACTGTATGATTTCACTTCTTCAAAACACTGTGTTTCCACCTTCAAGGCACTACTTAACATCCAAATCGTTCTACACGACACAAAACAAGCACAATTCATTTCAACATCTAAGCTGGCTGTGATGACTTCAAGAGGTTCCCATGACTTCACATGGAAGTTCTGCAGACACTAAATTTCTTATTCAACAGACTTTAAGTACATGTACAGACTCTGTCATCTGAGTTATTTCTGCTCATACGAGCATTTTCGAGGGTACTGAAAGATCAGTAACAATAATTGGCATCAATGTATTGCATTGCAGCAAACCAGTCCCAGGCACAGAGGACTGCAACTGTTGGAACCCAAGATCTACGGCAGTAATTTTTAAACTTAAAATACACAAAGAAAAATGTTAAAAGAAAAATAAACTCCATAAAAATGAAAGGAAACCTTACTGAATACTTCACAAAATAATTTATACTATTTCATAAGGTGTTTCTGGACTGGAAACCCCAGTTCTAAGTCAGATAAAGACCAGAACCCTTTGAGTACAATTTGGATTTACTTGTAAGAACTGAAAAAAAAAAAAAAAAAAAGAAATTAATCATCCTTAAAGAATGTGGTTACAACCTAATTCAAAGAACAGCTGTGGGCTCTGATCTTCTAAACAATTAAACACACACAAAACTCCTTGATTCTAATGGTAGTAACAATTCCTTTGGAGATTACATCTAGCAGTCACCAATCAGAAAAACTGCGCTCTTCAAAACCTGTTTCCTTGAGCTGTTATGTAGGGTTAAAAACAAAACAAAACAAAACTTTATTGGTTTTGCTTCTATAGCAACATTACAGTCAGTCTACAGAAGAAACAGTCCCTCTTATAACCTCATCGTCCAACTAAAATGCTCTTAGGTTTTGTCCTGTTCATTCCTAAAAGAAGATTTTCCAAAATCTCACAGCTCCAATGATATGGAAGCTACTTCTGATTTCCAGCCTAAAGTCATTCACTACCTAGTTTGTACCAATTTGTTCTGGCACCACTGTTGCCCTTTTTTAACCATACCTTCCATCCTTGGTGTTCATAATCCAAATGTATTTTTAATTAATGATCATATCCCCCTCTCAGCATTTGCCTGACCAGACTTCACAAGCCTAGTCCTTCTAGTCTGGTCTAGGATGATGTCCTTCCACCCCATTGATCAGTCTAACACTTTCCCACTGCTGTTAAAGAAGTCTAAGGTAGATGAGGTTCTCATGGACATGGTCTAGAGGTGGACTTGGCAGGTTAATGGTTGGACTTAAGGATCTTAAGGGTCTTTTCCAGCCAAAATGATCCAGTGATTCTGTGCACTCGTGTGCGTGATCACATTGGCAGCCACTGTGCTACTAAAGGTCTCCCCACTGTGTTACACCAACACTACCAGTGTCAGCAGCTTTCTCTGTACTAGAAATCCCATGAAGTCTCATATGATGTGCGACACTTCTGCGTGACCACTGTCGCACTACCAGCTGATCCCTTGACTAACACGTAAATCTTATTCCTTCTCCCTAAAGGATGTGTTTCTGACACTTCTTCCTCTGGGTCACAACATTTGTTACTTCAAGCCTCAAGGTCCTCAAATTCTTTAGGATATCCTGGTCCTCTTCAATTAGCCATGTCCTCTCTTCTGAGCTTCATTCCATACATCTCCTCTGTTCCTGCCAGGGTTGCTGTACACGGTCGTGATGCAGAAGAAAACGTCCTCTGTTTAGCTGTCAGAAGGGCAAAACCTAAAGTAGCTCAGAGCTCACGATGACCCACCTGAGGCTCATATCACAGCCAGACCCTTGTTTCCCTCTTCTCCAAGACTGGAAAAGGCTAATGTTGTGTAGTTTTAGATGTGCAAACAAAAAGCGGCTACTACGTTAAGGACTGCATTAATCAGAGCTAAAGGACAGCTTAAGTAGCTCAGACATTTGTGTTTTAAAATCACATTATTTCATTTGGGAAGCAGCTTTTCCCTTCACAGTCATGCATATTTTATTAACCCGGCCAGTCAAGATTGTAATTCAGACTCTAAGAGCACTGATCTGGATCCATTTTGCTACATTTTTGGGTCCATCTCTGTTATGGCTTGGCACTAGGAGGAGACAGAAAAATACTGGGGAGCCTGGGAATGTGTTCCATGAAAGGAAACATATTTCTCAGCCGTGGCTGAATGCTGACACTGGTCATTTCCACAGGCAGTTATTTACCTATTGTATGGGATATGGAACAATCAGATGCAAATGAAAAATCTTTCTGAATTTTCTTTTCAGTGTTTGAGCCTCTTCTAGGATTATGGACCAGTTAGCAAGGAAATGCACTGCCAAAAATGTAATCTTCTGTGACTATGTATTATTTCACATAAATTTGATAATTAAATTATGTTACTGCTTTCTGCAACTGGCCAAAAAGACAAAATTATAGCAGAAAATCTGAGGTTCAAAACATTCATCACTGATGACTGTCAATAATGCCGCTTACAGATTAAAAATATTAATAGTGAAAGTTTCTGTATTTTGGAATTATTCATATAAAGCATATTCTCATACATTAAAAGCACACAAGCAACTCTGACAAGCTTGTCAATGAGTAAAATCAAAACTTGAACTAAAACCAAGTGTAACACATGAAATCAAAATCCATCATAAATGTGAGCAGTTCTGGAAAATGAAATAATCTTTAGAAGAAATAACTGCCTAAGAGTAATTTACTGATCCCTTACAGAAACACACCCAGTGGTGGACGCATGAGAGAAACAGGGAATATCATAGATTCATAGAATGTTCTGAGTTGGAAGGGGCCCACAAGGATCATCGAGTCCAGCTCCTGTCCCTGCGTGTGACAACCCCGCAGTTCACACCATGTGTCTGAGGGTGTTGTCCAGTCTCTTCCTGAACACTGTCAGGCTTGGGGCTGTGACACCTCCCTGGGGAGCCTGTTCAGTATCCAGCACCTCTGGGTGAAGAACATTTATCTGATGTCCAACCTAAACCTCCCCTGGCACATCTTCCTACCATTCCCTTGGGTTCTGTCATGGGTTGCTAAAGAGTAATAAATATATGCATTTTAAAAATCATTTTCTTTAATGAACTTGATTGATACAACATTCACCAAATCCTAGCTCAGTTTTATTGCAAAGAGGATCAACTCTTATAATTTGAGTGACATAACATTTAACGAGCAAGCTAGAAATTTCAGATGAGCCCATATACATGGCAGTCAGACGAGGAAAGGCAAGAGGCAAAATCTGAGAGAATAAGCAGAGTTTGCTGCATACCGTCACCAGCCACTCCTGCTTTCATCAGGCTACACTTGGGCTTTTGAAGAAGAAAGGATCTGAGATAAAAAGTTGAAACAAAGGGCACGAGCTGGCTTCCTTCTGTTACCAAATTATTATATGGCCCCTCTGCATAATTTGAATACGTTCAGACTTACTTCCAGGTGAAGCTACAGCCCACTGCTTGCTGAAAGCCTTTTTCATACCCTCCTCAACGAGGTGACATCCCTTCCCATCTCAACTGCTCAGACTGGTCTTTCTGCACCAGCTCCTTTAGCCATCATGCCAACTATCACATAGTCATCGTGATACACGCGCCTCACATTATTTGTGGAAAAACTCTTAGCATCTCATGACCTCATCACTCTCTATAACTACCTGAAGGGCAGTTCTAGCCAGGTGGGACTGGTCTCTTCTCCCAGGCAGTCAGCAATAGGACAAGGGGCCATGGGCTTCAACTCTGCCAGGGGAAATTTAGGCTGGATATTAGAAAGCAATTCTTTACAGAGAGAGTGGTCAGGCATTGGAATGGCTGCCCAGGGAGGTGCTGGACTCACCGTCCCTGGAGGTTTTTAAACTGAGATTGGACATGGCACTCAGTGCCATGATCTAGTAAATGGACTGGAGTTGGACCAAGGGTTGGACTCGATGACCTCTGAGGTCTCTTCCAACCCAGTCGATTCTGTGATTCTGTGATTTTTACAAAAAAGCATAAACATATCATAACATGCTAAGTACAGAACAACCAGGCCTCCCCTTTGGTCATCTAAACATACACTACTAGATGTTACTATGAGAGATTAATCTCAGAGGCTTACAGATCAAATCTAGAGTACAGCAACACAACGTAGTATGTAAAATGCCAAACTACTTCAATGCAGAGATAAAACATTTATAAATTACATATTGCATATGACAATATTGCATTTTTTAAAAAAATATTTCTAGAAAATCATCACTAGAAAGTGCCATACTTCATCTGGTTCTAGCAGCTACAGGGTATTACATTTCTTGCACTTGGGAGCTTGATGTGTCATCTCAAAAAAAAAAAAAAGTTCCAGTATCATCAACAGACTTGAGATATTTTGCATATTGGATTAGAGAAAAAAAAAAATGTACTTTACCTGAACTGAGCATTATTTGACTTGCAAGAAGCAGCTACACAACGAATCTGTAATCAACAGCCAGGAACGCTGCTGCAGAATGTAGCTGCTCTCAAAGCCTCAGTACAACATTACAGAGGCTCTATGTGAAACTAATGGCGCTAAAAGTCAAAAGAAAAGCCAGTGTGTTCAAAGGGTATTTAATAGGAATCCAAATCTCTCTAGTTTGTGCTGTGCTTTATGAGCTCTTGTTTCTCTTTACAAGACTATCAGCTCCACGCTAGGTTCCCATGATCTGCGGTGCTGCCAGTAACCTGCCCATTTGATGATACGCACTTTATTCAGCCAGGATACTGTCTAGTGTAGACCTTAAATATTAATACTTAGGTTTATACTGTACGTAGATACAAAAAGTATAAACATTTGACACAAACATAAACAAAACTTCCTTGCATGGTCCCCAAAAAAGCGCTATAAAAAACCATACACACACACACAGGATAGCCTACATATGTACACGCAGGACATGTAACTGTGTATTTCTAGCTTTATTATTACACACTGTTGGAAAATACATACACATGACTCTATACATATAACCTGCATACCCTATAGCAAGCTTCCTTTTAAAAACTATACTCAGTCTTTCAAGCCAGGACTTACTGAGGATTATACGCAGTAGTTTTCTGACAGAAGTCCATTTCAGAATATAGACTCTGAAAACAATTTTACTAAATAAGATTTAGTAAATGAAAATGAATGAAAATGAAAAACCTTTGTTTTTAACAGCAGTTCTGTGTGTCAACTTGCACGATCTATTAACGAGGCAGAATTATGTACCATTCCAGCTCAAGGTGCTATGACGGATTCAATAACTGAAGGCTCATTGTGCCGTGAAAGTCACTGATGACAATGCAGCAACCCACGCAACTCTGTCTCAAAAAACCTGTTAATAATCACCAGCAATTTTCAAGCCTCAAAGATCCTTAGTAACACCTGGTAGCGGGAAATAAAGTAAAAAGCTTGTTGATAACCACAAATGTTAGACCCTAATGTGTCTGTATGACTGATCCACAGTGCTTTCAGGGTACAGCAGCACCCCCAGTCTGGTTTTTAAAGGGTACCAGTTCTGAGGAGACACTGTATGTTAACTACTTGGATGTATAATGAGGTGCAGTAAAAGCATTTAGGGTTTCCTTTTGTAAAGTCATAAGGAAACTTATCCAAGGCTCATTCAAACACTTCAGTAAAATTACGAGGTTTTGGATGAGCCCTGAGGCAACAACTTATTCCCAAGTATATACTACTGTTTAGAACAAGGCAGCTTCCTTCCAATCTATATTCTTTGATAATTTAATTTTGATGGAAAACTAAAATGCTGCAACTGCATGATGAGTATAAACAGCACTGATGATATAAATGCAAGATTGCAGCTTTACTCCTAAACAAAGAAGAATCTGAAGCTGGAAGAATTATCTTACTTAACCATTGATATAATAGGAACAAATCAAAGCCTCAGCTGAACAACAGCACCATTCTCGATTTGTTTGTATCAGTTTCAAAAAACATTTGTTGCACTATAAAAGGTCTTCAGCTCTTCTTTCAAGCAGTCCTCAATAAAACTGCAATGACTTGAAATGTTTCTATGTTTAATTCCTATATAAAAGTGTGATTGGAAAAATTTCAAGTCCTACACAGCTGAATAGGAACTTTTTTTTTTAACTAAAAATATGGACATGTAGTATTCCTGTGAAGATTAACCTATTTTGTGCTTTCATAACAAGAGTCAAAGGATCCAATACACTCTAACTTAACCCAATCACTTGTAAGGCCAGAGCACAGGTTTACCAGATAGATAGATTCCCATTTTCATCAGAGTATCCCATTCTCTTTCATGTTCTGGTAAACTGTGTATCTGCATAAAGCAGCAAATACAGTCAAAAACACACACATTTTTGTCTTCTAGACCATTTGAAACAAGATGTAAGAAGCCAAATAAGTACATAGAAAAAAAAAGAAAACATACACAACTTCAAACAAACTTCTGCCTAGCCTGTGAGTTTTAATTATAGACCATCCCTAATCAGCTGTGCTTCTTGGCTTTTTCCTTTGGGTTTGCAAGGATCACTTCATTTTCTCTCTGCCTGGTCAAGATGTCTATTACCAGATCCTGCATATGATGTTTACATTCAGTGTGCTCCGTGTTACAGAATATACAGAAGTCAGGAAGCCTGAAGAGTAGAGAATCTGAACTCCAAAAACCTTAGGCAGCACAAAGACCTGAAGGCTGTGCTGGAGTCAGTGATGAAGGTACAAAAGCGGAAGGAAGGAGCAATACTGAAGAAATCACAAGTACTGGGTAGGGTGCCAAGGAGCCAGGAAAAAGCAGAAAACTGTGAACAGCACTGAAAAGAAAAGGCATTGGGGAAAAAAGAGGGGGGAAAAGACATAAGACCAAAAACTGTAATTCGACCTAGAATGAGGATGGAAGTAAGCAAATTTTTTATGTATGAACACATATATTTGGCAGAACAAACCAAAACACCATGTACATTTGGAGGTGGTCTGAGATGGTTACTGGAAAGACTGATTTACACACAATTAACCGTAAGATAAAAAATATTTAAACACGGTAACTTGTATTGACAGTAACGTGATCTCTAAGAAAGAAATTTAACCACCAAATTCTTAAAGTAATTTTCACCTTAAATGATACAAGTTTCCTGACAGGGTGCAGTGAACTTAGTTTGACAAACGTAATGCCCAACTTCACACAGCCACGTATAACATCTACACTAAAACAGGCCTGAGGAGCCAAAGCACAAACATATACATTGCATCCTTTCAGACTGGCTTGAAAACAAACCAGTTTTTCTAGGGCATAAGAAAATCGCTACAGAACTGCAACTTGTGCATTAACCAATTTGGAGAACACTTTATTTAATGAGCATACACAATAAGGTATAAGCAGGACGTCAGCAAATGGTTCTGACCCTGTATACAAGTGGCATTCATATAATAATTTCTTTTCCTTTCTGTATGTGTTAAAATCTCTCAGTCTCCTTGTTTCTCTATGAAAAAACAGCATCAGCAACAAATTCCACCTCAAATTTCCCAGCCTGCCTCCTGCAGCTTCAGACCACCTTAATATCTATTTCTCTGCTATCCTATCAAATTTGGTGTCTCCTCTTAAAGACAGGACATATATGAAAGAAAAAAATCCAATTCCACCTTCTGCTTTTAGCAAGCTCATCTCAACACTAAACCTTTTCCTGATTTTTCAGTCATCTTTTATAATGGGGACCAGCCTCTTGCAAATTAACATCCATTATCAAAATGTGTATTTTAATTAACAGGACAACATCACTTGGTGTGGCCAGGAATGTGCATTCATAAATACATGAATATTTTAGATGTTGCTTTAAATATGCGACATCTAAATTTAAAATTTCCCTTGAAAACAATTTTGTATTTAGTAAAGCCCCATTCCCAAATAAGGTATTACACAAGCAGTACTAAAACACGGATGTTTCTTTACTATAACTGAAAAGGTATATGGAAAACAGACATTCTTCACTGGAGATGAACAATGGAAATGAACACTTTTCACATGGAAGTGAATGGTGCTCAGCACTTCATAAAACTGATCAGCCAACCTATGTTACAGTAATACAACAAGATAACAAATTAAGGTCTGTAACTTTTTTTTCCAGAAATGTATTACCTGGTAGAACAGCAGTACTTTGCAAACCCAACTTGTTTAGGACTGCACCACCATTTGGATTAGTCAAAAATCTGTATTATGGCAAGGTACTGGCAGCCAGTAAAAATATATTTTCCAGATGTATTACTTAGCTCATTAAGAATGGTTTTTATTATATCAAAATAATTCAAAGGACGCAAGCTTTAGTATCACCAGCTAAATACACACACTCTTGTGAAGATCAACAACAGATTCCCTCTGTTACTCAGCACTTATTTCAACGCTTTTCTGAAGCTACAATTACAGATACACAGACTGACTCTCAGTCTCGAGATCTGCAAAGTTCATTTACCGCACCTCACTGATAACACAGAACACTGCGTGTTGCCAAGGCAAAGCATTTGTGCTACACAGGAATTCCCCAGTCTTGACATATCAGACATAAATTATGTTTATTTCAGTAAGCAAATCATAAAACTACTCAGGTGGTGCAGTTGTCAATGTTCACCTGAAGAGCCGACTGCTGTTATCTACTAAAAAAAGTGCAACAGCATTGATGTTACTTATTCTCTGCATGCTATTTAGTCCTTGTAAAAGGAATCCAGCTATTTCGTGTATTGAGCTTCTGGCAGTGGTGTGAGATAGGAAAACCGTAAGATAAAAGCAACTTTTCTACATAATTCAAATAAATACTCAAAAATAAGGCATTATATCACATATTTGCTTTTGATATGTAAAAAGATAAAAGGGAAGTGAGAGAAAAAAGCTTGGGTTGAGTATTTCTCCAGTGTAATACTTATGATTGTCTTTGAACTTTACTTTTTAAAAATTATTATTAAAAAACAAACAAACAAAAAAACCCCACCCTGAAACTGTATCCATTTCTATGAATCTCCAGTTACCAATGAAGATGGAGAAGTTTTCACATCTTTGCATTTGTTCTCACGTTAGTTACTGCTTGGTTCTCATTCACTGCCACAACATTGATGAGTCTTTACTGGATGCACAGCAAAAACACTGGTCTTTTTCAACACGTTAAAGAGAAGGTTGAAATTAGCATTACATTTTGGTAAAATCCTTCTGTTTCAAAATATAGTGTCACAACAAACTAGAAGTTCAGGTTTTTATGCAACCCCATTGACAATCCACTGTGAAGATGGTCTTCTATGTGACAGTATAAACACATTAAAAAACCCCATGAGATCAGACCTGTAATACTGTCAACTCAATCTGGCCTATATTTCAAGAATCATCTAAGAAGTCTAGTTTCAACTATCCTGTGAGAAAAAACTAATGAACAGAGAAAAAGGGTGTTTGGAATGCAGATTATTCCCTAGTAGGAATTATTTTTTTCCATTTTCCTATTCACATTAGAATTTTATTCTATCTAAAACGCAGCTCAACAAAACAAGGTAGTGACATTAAGCCAGTACTGATGCAGCAGAAAACGACCTTAAATATCATTCTTGGCAGCAGCTTATTCTTGTGCCGAGAGGTAAGAGAGGAAACCTGAAAGCCTGCAGAGATATTGACCAAGGATCTATAGACAGGACTTCAAGAGGGGGGACTCATGTCTGGTGTTTGCCTGAACCGTGAGAATCGGCAGTTCCAGTTCACTGTGTTGATACAGCACAACTCTTTAGCCTTCTCTTTATTTTCTAAAAAGAGAGAGAACCAACCATAACCCAAAACACACACACAAACCTCCCCTACTACCTACCACTTACACAATTTGGAAGTTTTAACAACAAAAATTATTTTTGCAGAAAAGAAATATTTTTCTTAAGAAATAAGAAGCAGAATAGTTGGTTGATGGATTCTCACCAGGAAGGTGTTAACATGAAGTGGTCTACAGAAGATGGGATTGATTTACCTGATAACAAAAGTTAGTATTGGTATTATTTTCAAGTAGCTGCCTTTGTAAGAATGCATTTACAGAAAAGATTAAATCTTTCATCATAGACAGAGACTTTATAATGTTTAACACTGCTATGTATTACAAGAACATAAAAAGTAAATAAACAATTTAAACAGTTGAGAATTCAAAATAATGAAAAGCTTCTGAAAACCTGTCATGAGCCCAAGAGCTGCTATTTAGTGCAAGACAAGTCTAACAAGGTATCAGTAAACACAAATACTGATGCAATTCAGATTGGTTGACACAACTCTAACTCCAGAATCACACTTGCTAGTGCCACATGCACAAAACTGGATACAGATAGTGACCTAACAAGCCTTTATGATAATACCTGGATCTGTAGTTGTCTATCCTGATCTTTGCTGGAGAACAAGAAAATAAATTCCCACGGAAGGGTCCCCCGATTGCCCTCCCCTGCATTTGGCTCCTCCCCTGCTGTCGTATTTATTACATTTTTTACCTCTATAGGAGCTGCAAGGCTGGTTTCATCTTTTATCAGGTGAAAGAATATTTGGCATACGAAGCTTCCTCTGCTAGCCAACAACTTCACCAAAATTAATTCTACCTCTACAGAAATATGGATGTGAAAATGGTCTATTGCTGTCAGGACAGTAGAAAGGATTTGAGGTAGGTATGAGGCCTTCATGCTGAGAAGAAGTTTTGAACGAGAAAAATGTATGCGTCTGGGCCAGCTGGCTCCCTCAGCTATCATCACAAAAAATGGGTTTCCCTCTAAGTAAATGAGGAAACCTTTGACAACAGTAAGAACCACTGGCTGTTTTAGAGCTCCCAAACCACCACTATGGGTGTGAACTTCTGGAATACCACACAGTTAAAACACATTTTTAAATTAATTTACTAGATACACTTTGGGTTAGCATTTATTTTGAAACTCTCCTGTGGTGGCAATTCTCCGTGTACAAGGCCTCCTAACCTGGTTTGCACAATTCCTTGGCTAAACAGAGAAGTCTGAAGCTCTCCACATGGCCAATCCAACCCCGAGATCTGACTTTCCAGCTGAAGGCTGAGCAACAGTGTTTCCGGGAAGCATTTCAAAATACCATGTAAAAATGCAGTTTTCCCAGAGGTAACTCTCTCCATGAATCTAATTCAGTAGGTAAGCATATGGACAACATCCAGAGAAAGATACACTGCACAAAAGTGCATTTCAACACAGATACTTTCATCTTTGTTTAATCACAATGACCAGTAACTCACTCACTAAGGTAATCAACCATTAACTAAGACGTAATAGCTAAACACATCGTCATGGCTAACACAACACTGTCTCTGTTCATACTCTTTAATGTCTGTTTCCTAAAATATTTGAATTATACCTGTAAATATTACCTTTTCATGAATTTCTTGTGTTGACTGAGCATCACAAAATGCCACTGTGGCTACATCCTTCAGAATAGGCATTTCTACTGTACAATCCCTGCCATCCAGCAAAGCTACCAAAGGGCGCGGGTGCATGGGCCCATTCATGATCGGAGGTCGAATGCCTACAAAGAAACAGAGAAGACTTGTTATTCATGCCACGCAAACGTACCTTACAAACATAGGTTATAGCTAGTCTGTTCATTCTGATGGCAGAAAAGGATTTCAAGGACTGAAGCTAGTAAATCAGGAACGAGTTTATCGTTAGCAATCAACCAAACACAGAAGACCTAAAAAAAAATGCCATGGAGGCTCAGAATGCTGAGCAGTGCAAGAGGGATAAAACCACTATGGGAAAAGTATATATTTATATTTTTTTAAAGAGACATCCTTACTGCATTAGTAAGAAGTGTCTGTGCAATCTTAGCCAAGGCTTATGTTTTGATTGGATTCCACACCTTTGTGAGCTCTAGACAGAGTGACAAATAGCTTGTCCAGGCTTGTAGGAGTGTAGCTTATGGAATATCATAAGCCAGTCAGTGAGGGTTTCAGTATTCAATTTACATACACAATGATGCTCTGCTGAAACTAAAACTTAACTGGAAAAAAGCCTACAACAGCAACATTTTGAATTTACTGTCCAAGTGTACAGGCTAAACTGCTGATCTATGTAGGTCTGCTTAGACTTAAAAGTTTTACAAAACTATTCTGTCCAGCTCAGACAAACAAACACATCAAACTTAATTCACAATTGAAAACTCTTACAAAATATGAACAAAATGTCCCTCCCTAAATCAACATCATGCTTGAAACATTGCAGAGTGACCAAAAAATACATTTTGGATATCTGGGGGAAGGAAAAAATCAGTTGGAAGTGCAGACTTAATTTATATCCTCTTTATGGAGTCTTAAAATGAAAAGTAACCCTTATAACAAGATACTTAGCATCTTTTTAACGGTATAGATGCTATAAATACACAAAAGTACTCAAGGGAATAGTATTAAACCATTACATTTACACTAAAGTAGTTAAGCGTGGGTGGGAAAAAAGGGACTTCCTGAAGAGATAAGGAAAAGCAAAACAAAAAAAAAGTACACGATTTTTTTCCTCTTTTCAAATAAGTAGTTTTAAACACTGCAAAGTGAAGCAGGCTAGATATTTCTTGTATGCAAATTTCAACGTTTTTGGTGCAGCGTGAATTTAAAAACATTGCTTATTGCTTGATAATACAAGTTAGTCCAGCACTAATGTAAAAGACTGAGCTACCTTCTGTAAGAAATCCCTGCATTTCAAGTCCCAGCCTATGTCAGAAAGCAAGCTCTGAAAGACCGTCATCTGCATTTAAGTGGATGGGAAATCCCAGCTGTACAAGATAGCTGGTGAACAAAAACAGCTGCTGGGAAAAGAGACATTCACAAGAGATGCAACATATACCTTCCCCACCTGGACCAAGCTCAGGTCTGGGGCCAGAGAAATACAGCTGAGGAGACTCTCACCCTCCTGGTTTCAGCCATCCAGCCTTCACCCGATAAATGTCACATCCATCTCTAAGTCAGGGTGATGGCCAAGCCCTCCTGCAATCGGGCATTTAAGTTCTTTACCTATTCAAACAGTTTGCTATACTTGAAGACCAAAGCAGAGTCACTACATTTGGTTCTTTTTTGTTCTAGTCCCAGCATCTCGCAACAAGTGATGGTGCCAACGGACTGACCCTGCAGCTCTCACCACAGCAGACGGGAAAGGTATTCAAAGATTTCCATGGGTACAACTTCCATGAAAACTATTCTCTCTCTTAAAACCATCAATTCCTAACCTCTGAGATAGACATGCTGAGAAATAATTGTGGCACACAGATTCTTTCAGTAATTAAATGGAAGCCGCCTTAATACAATTTTTGAAAATCATGCACCTTCCTAACTTACAACTGTTACCTGTTTGAACCAGAAATGGCCACATAACCCTCATAGTCATTTTTAGTGAATAAACCACACACTTATAATGTGGTACAGGACACAAATGCTATATGAATACACAATGCAAAGCTACATAGTTATCCAGAGAATAACTACTATCCTTTAATGGGAACTGAACTATAAAACCCCACATTAAATTTACTTAGGAACATCCTAAAATAAAGCATGCTTTAGACTCATTCATGTTTCTTTCAAAATAGTATATGTAATAGCATCAGTAAAATGCAATTATGCCTTGAAGCAAATGTAAAAATGACACTGCAAGTCCTATTCATATTTCATAGAATAACCGTGCTCATTTTTGCTACGGAAATGTTTTGGTCATTGTCTTAATAGTCAGTCCAGCAAAGTCAGGATTTTAACAAGTCTGAATTCTAGCTAAAATAAAATTTAAAAAAAAAAGAAAAAAACAAAACAACAAAAACACAACAAACCCAGAACTTCGATATTAAAATTGTTGAAGATGAATGAGGACAAATATGGCACAGATTATTCCCTCAGTGTGACAACTAAAGCACCTCTGTCAACAGAAGAGCGCACAGTCCAAACAGATAACAGAACATGAGACGAAAACCTGCCACTTTTAAGAAACAGTTTTCTGACTAGAGTTATCTCAGAAAACCATGAAGCACAGTATCACAAAACACAAGCCTCCAAAATACTGATTTCTCTCAAATACATAAAGGTGTCGTCTGGTTTTCCCCTCATGCCAGTGTATCTATTGATTTCACTCTGGGTTCTCGTGTCTAATGTTGGTGCTATGGCATGGGCCAGATGGAGCCCAGACAGTCAACACCAACTAGAAGAATAAACCCTCCCCAAATCTCAGGCTTTAAATCCCCAGAACTCAAACACACCCACAGTGACCTTGACCATGAAACCCCTACAAACCTTTGCTTACCAAAATCCTTTCTGAACTTCAGCATATTTCCTGTTGCACAATCTTTCTGCCTAAATACCGTATCACTGAATCGCAGACAATAACTCAACACTTATGTAAACTTACAGTAATTTAATCAGTGGCAGCCACTATTCAAAGTTCACATTTGGAAAGACACATTTTCACTATGAATCAGAACCCTTTGAACAAAAAACTTCTTCTTCCCCCATTTAGATATGTTCTGCCTGTTTCTTATCTAGAAATGTCATACTGCACCATGTGTTTGGCTTTGCAGCAGGCCCTTGGAGTGGCAGGATAAAGCAATGTGTATTTAAGAGCAGTATTTTCCCTGCCTGCATTAACAGTAAATCATGCAACCCAGTGCCAGAAAGGAATAACTGTAAACCGGTCAAAAGTGACATTCAACACCACAAATGTGAAACTGATTTAAAAAAATAATTTCACTTAGCTGGCTTATTGAAGTATATGGTATAGCATTTCACATAACACAGATAATAAAAATTATACCATCCACCCCCACACCCTAGAACTTGTGTTATGGGAAAACAATCTCAGTTTATCCTAACTTCAGACTTTCAGGAACCCCTACCAACCTGACATTTCTTAATCTGAGCTTGATTTCCAGGGTCATGAATTCGATTTCTCAATGCTTTACAATCTTCAGTATTCTGAGGCAAAATAGCAGCCTGTCATTCCATCCTCATTTCCATGTCTTTAATTTTTCTTGCAGCCTCCTGTAATCTTGAATCAAAGCTTTTAAACTTCTTATCCACTGCAACCTCTGTAGCCTGGATGGCGTTCAAATTTTTACTAAAAATTAAACACAAACAATACATTAAAACAACATTAAGGGTCTGACTGGTGCTCACAGAAGCCAGGAAACTCTAAAGTTAAAGCTTCTCACTGCATCTACACCCTTCCCCTTTTGCAGCTGGCTTTCCACCACGCCGGCTGCGCTGTCACCACAGCGGGGACAGCAGTGGAGGGTGACAGGGCGCAGGACTGCAGGTGACTGAATGGACGTACCTGGAACGATCTGCACATGTTTTGCACAGGTGAGCAAGGATCTGAGGACAGTGTGTGATCTCCACCACCACCCGTGCTGAAGAGCCAAGTGCTCCAGCGAGTACCCCAGATGGAGTGAGAAGCCTTAACTCTGAGCTTGCTGGGGTTTTCTGGGGTGTAAGTCAGGCCCTTAAGGTTATCTAAATGTATTTTAACAAAAACAACATTGTTTCCCCTGACAGCTCTAATCCAGTTATTAGTGGGGTGGGTTTGTTTGTTTGTTTGTTTTCCCTGCAATACGGAGATAATCTGGCAGGTGAAGCTCCTGCCCCACCAACAGCTACTGTGCCAGTGACTGCTGGAATTTTTCTAAAGCAGTACAAGGTATAATGTGCACACACAGACAGAGCAGTTACCCGCTACATACACACTACAGAAGACTGCCGTTTCAGAAACAATTTGGAGTAGCTGCTCTTTAATGAACTTATCACCCAGCTTTGTAACCAAAACTGCAGAGGGCAGCTCTTGAGTTATTTACCTCCATACCTCTGGCAGCACAGGGACTTACAAATTATCACACCAACCTCAGCATAAAATGTATTTTTTTTGAACTTTAAAGAAAAAAAAGAGTCGTCCTTAAGCAGGCTAGTTTCCTCCCTCCTCCCAAATCCCAACTGCACCTCCTGGTGTTCCTGAAACAGAGATTCATCTCTGTGTGCCATGCTCCAAGGGGGACAACTGAGGTCAAAACCATTCGACATCCTCACAACCGGAGGACAAAAAAGCTCTCCCTTACTAGCCTGTTATGATGTTTCAAAAAGAAGGACCCAATTTGAAATCACTGTATCTTTAAAACGGGGTCCATCTTTTTGAAACACCCTGTATTTCGAACCTTTTGGGTTATGAATGGACAGTAACTGATCACATAGCACAAATAACAGAGACCTTGAAGTTGGCTGTGACTATCTGCTAACACTAGAAAACATAGCAAAAAGCAACAAGGTAAGCTATTTAACAATGTCATTTTCACTTTTTTTTTTTTGTTTCTGCTGATTAATATAACATCATTAGGATCACGATTGTCTCTCATATAAGATGTACATGTTAAAAGTAAAGGACACTGTCAGGTTTGTAGGCCCCAAATTTGACCTACCTTTCATTTTCTTAAATCTGTTTGCAAAGTCCATGTATTTCTTTAAATGTGTTTTTCTTTTTTTTCAAAACAAATGCTTCAATCCTTTTTTCTGAAAAATACATCAATGCCAAAAAGCACAACACTTATCAGTAACCCTATAATGACAAACCAATACGCACATGAACCGGAGGGCAGCAGCCTGGAAAAGGACAGTTTTTGTTTCCACGTTTCTGTGGATTCCCACAAGGGCAAAGATTAAAAAAGCAGGAAAACTCCCTTGACAATGTCCTTTTACAAAATGTCCTACAAAACTTCACTTGCACACTGTAGAACAAAGTGATTTAAGATTTTAACAAAACGCGAACTACTGAGATACCTGATCAGTATTTACAAAAATAAGACATGAAAATGACAGGCTGGACATGCAACTGATTTACAATCTTGCGCATGTAACATGAGACTAATTCCGTATGGCATTTGCTTTAACTTTATATTCTTACCTAGGCTGCAAATTCAGTCAGAGCTGTCAGTTATTTACCATAAACCCTCAACAAAATTTACATGTTGTTTTTTTTTTTAAAATAAATGCTAATATTAATTCAAGAAAAGAACGAGTTGTCAAAACAAACAAAAAATATCCCACTCATAACATGAACACAGAAGCTGTCATAAATTAGATTTGCCAATATGCACTATCAAAATTCCCAGAAATGACGTCCTTTAAAAACATATTTTAATGTCCCTGACAGTTCAAATTTCAGACTTTGTTTTGGGAGCCTCATTGTTTTGTGCACCATGACCTCAAGCAACATTTAGATTCAAGGTGGAGCAAAACTCTAAAAGCAGTCAAGTAGAAATAAAGTTTAAAGTACAATGCAGGTGCACGGATCAGTAAAAAGGATGCATGCAAAGTGTGCTTACCAACCTTGACATTGAGCATATTTAGAATATGCAATACAAAAATCTCCTGATTCCACCAGAATCAGAGCCAAGATCTTTTGTCACTGCATTCAGTAAGAGCGGGATGCAATCTCCTATGATTTTGGATGTGGGATTTGGGGGGGGGGAGGGGGCACAGGAGAGAATATTTTTAAATAAAGAACGCCAACAAGAGGTATGTACAAAAAGGAGACAGCTACCCTCAGAAGCCTGAATTACTCAGAAGATTACATTTAATTTTGTTCTTTTCTCATTTAACGTAAAAAATGTGCTTCCTAAGATTTTAGGAACCTGCTACAGGTCTTACTGAAATTAACAGGAACAATCCCAAGTTGATTTTCAAAGTAATAAGATCTGGACTTCACGGTATACATACAAGAGAAAACTAAGCATAAGCTTCACCTAGAGTGTATGTGTAGTCTTTGTTAAGTCCACAAGGCTCAGAGATTAATGACAAACAGTGAAATGTTACTGGAAGAGCAGAGCTGATGAACACTATTGCACTCCATCCTTTCTATTTACCCATATGCAGTAAAAACAAGTCACCTTCCTTCTTTTCTTTTCTATTTGCAAGAAACCAAGAAAAATAAAAGTGGTTTCCGGCACTGTGTGAGCCCAACGATGTGCAAAGCTGTCACACCCACCGATATCCTCTGCCTAACAGCAAAGGCTGAAATACACCCAGCCGCTCTCCAGGACATTCACAGCTCATTCCCTTACACAAAATATATAACTAACACCACTAGTATGTAATTACCACCCTGCTCCATAGACTTCCAGTGTACTTAGATTTATGCACATATCACATCATTATTTTACCACCTGTGAGAAATGAGCCTGGGTATCCAAGCGATTGCTACAGCATAAAACACAAACGCCTCAATGCAGACTATTTTGAGACAACTGTCTTACTCGATTCTCCCTTTTGGTACAATTGAAACAAAGTAAGTCAATGATTTCCAGTTAGAAAACCCCACATTTCCTTGCCATTACTGGAACCTGGCAGTGACGATTCCTCATTACTTTTCCATATTCACATAGCAAGCAAACTTACTATTCTCAGATATTAGTCTGATAAATACAACTAAATGGATTTCCATTGTGATTTTAAATAGTGATTCCTATGCAGTCTCTTTTAAACACCTAGTAACTCTGCTGTTATTTGTCTAACATCTGTGAGCATGCACACAAATTCCTAAATGGCTGTTAGGGTACAAAAAAAAGGAGGTCCCACAAGGCACATCTTGAAAGCCTATGATCGGAAATAAATTCTATGGAGAGGAAACAAAATCACCTAGCAACTTTTTCTGTTACTACTCATGTATTTCAAATATCCAAATGAAAACTGGAAGTATTTCACATCTGTCAAAAAATTACTCAAATTACACAGTCGGAACATGCTATTATGGTATGCCTAATCTTAACTAATATTTTTCAAAATAAGACTGAAAACAATATGAATCACACTCAGTGTCAAAGGAACAAGCAGTAGTAGCATAATGCATGGCTGTAAAGTGTTTTAGTTGACTATCGTATTTCAAAAAGCAAACCAAAGGACAATATTCAGTAACTGCTATGTCAGGTAAGACAAGGAGAAAGCTGAAGTATCAGCAATAACACATACACAGAATACAATGGTGCAGAAGTGCTGTTTTCAAGGAAGGGTTACATGAAAGCAAACTCCAGAGAAAGGGAAAAGATTTTGTAAGACGAGCTTTCCTTGGATATGCAGCATTTCAGTGCCTGTCCACAGTAAATACGTCGCTCTGTCTCAAGTACGTACAGCTTTATTGAGTAATAAGGAAGGGGGTAGGAAATAAATGCATCAGCAATGGTGGAGCTGTCCTAGTCGAGTACACTCCCATCAATCCCAGCTCCAGAGAAATTCTGGCTAAGGCTGCCAACTTTGCTACTTATCCCACAAGTTTCTTTGAGCTGTGAAATGTCCCTGCCTGCTGACACTCCGGCACAACCACCGACGACAGAACTCACAGAATCACCGCAGTGAAGCTCAGGACAGCACCTACAAATTAAGACTCAGAGAACTTGAGAATTATGACACTCCAGCAGCCACACTTGCCCGTAAGTACAGACATCAGTCTCCCTGATAGAGTAGTATCTAAACTACAGAACTGACGGCATCAACCAAGCCTGCAAAGACTTTCCCACAGAGCACCATATGCTGGATATACATCTGGGTATACGTCCACTGTCATCTTCTCCCAGGAAAGCAACCATGGAATAGGCGGATAACAGCAACAGGGGGAAATCCACCTTAATATATGCCCAAACTCTACTTCAAAATGCAATTGAGCTTATATTTCAGCCCATAAACTTTATGGGTTGGTGGGTGTGACTTCAAAAAAAAAAAAGCCAGAAAACTCCTACTGACAGGAACCAGAAAAACAATCCGCTTCAGCAATTGTAATAAGAGCAGAATGATTAACTCCCCGAGCCATTCCAGTAACAACACATATCATGCCAAGACTTACTAAAACTCTTTCCACGGAAGACACAGCCCTGGAGATTTTGAGGACGATACTGCAGGATACAGAATGCAAGTCCAGAAGGGGCTGGTGAAACAGGGCTGTGCTGCCCTATGAAGTACATCAGCAGCCCTTATCCTTGCTCTTTTACCCATGGATTCAATGTAGAAAAGCACGCAAACATCACTTTTTCTTTTTTAAATGTTATCAGAACTGGCATCTTGGCTGCGATTTTGATAAAAGCTGAACAGACACATAACGTTAATTTAAAATGTAGTACACTCAAGCAATGACTCTTGATTTGCCTGTAAAATATTATTTATTTGAACTATGAATAAAGAAAGAAAAAAAGAGTAATTTTTTTTCCTCTCTTCCAAAAGTGTTTCTCCTACAGCAAGTTATTTTATTACAGCAGGTTTGGGGTTTTTTTTGTTTGTTTTAAACCACCGCCTGAGCTCTAAGTATAGCTTTGGGAAAAAATATATTACTTTTTAGCACTGTCAATACAACTGCTTTCTGAGTACTAATTCCACATTATGTTTTAAAGACACTGCCTCAGATTTATTACAGAATACAATCTCTGAATGCAGCCTGTTCTAATGGCTACGCTCTGTGCTGCTTTTCTCATATTTTAGATGTTGATCAGGATGCTGTCTCAGGGAAAGAAACCAAATTACTCAAGTGGAGCCAACATCAAAGGCTTCATTCATTCTGAACCCAAACACTGAAAGCAATTTCTCCAACAGCACACCTGTACTTTGACCCAAGAACGTTAAACTATTACCTGCGGCACTCCTTATTTTCCTTATCAAAAAGTCTGAAGATACACAAATGTGGGGCCTTGGATAATGAAATTAGTTCCAAAAGTTTTTATTTTTTTTAAGGCCAGAACACACTCAAATGACAACAAAAATAACAGTATGGAAGTATTTTACATATTGAACACTGACCTCTCCATTTTATTTGCAACTTCTGATTTTTTTAATATTTTTTTTTAATTTTGGGAAAGCATGTAATGTGATTCACCCTCCTCTCAGGTGAACATCACAGTGCTCTATGTGTCGGTAATCCTTATACTGAAAAAAATGATACTATGACTCTTTTGCTTAGGGATAGGAAGAGGGGAGGAGAGCTAAAAACTTCTCTAAGATACACAGCAAAAACACTTTCTAAAAAACAAATAAACATATATATATATATATATATATATACACGTTTATATGCTGGATATACATATATATATATACACACACCAGACTTTTAAGACCAGGGTTCATTCAACATAATTTTAAGGTTTCTGATAAATGAGAATAATAAACTCTCTCTTGAGTTACGCTCCATTATGTTGTTCTGAAAACCAAAGCAACTCTGAACCAGCACAAAGGGCTCCTGAAAGCTCTTTTTTCCCCCCTTTTCCTTCAGGGTTCCTCCCACAGCCACTCACCAACCTCTGCTGTTCTCTGTCCATGCAAACAAAACAGTTGACAATGATTACAAACTAGAGAACAATTTTGTTGTACAAAGAAGAAAACTGGAAAGCCAGGAACATACTCATATCAAAGTCCTGTTCCTCCCATCCTGGGTCGTCTGCAGCTGAACCAAACTTGAATAAATAGAACTTTCTGAAAACATGTTAATTTTGAAGGTAAGTAAATAGGATGTATAAAAATGACAAGCTCACTGAGAACGGGCCAGTAACAACAGTCAAAGTGCCAAATAAAACAGGCAGTTTAAGGCAAAAGCTGGGTTTATATTATCATGTTACATTTAATCATAATATAATAAAAGCATATGATGCAAGAGAACCATTCTACTGAGCTTTTCTTCAAGTGGAGTTTTGAGTTTCAATTACAAAGGCTCTGGTCCCAATATCGCAGTTAAAGCTCTACTGAAAAATACAGTTAAAATCAGGAGTTATTCGCAAGGACTTGACGAGAGAAGCAAAATATTTCTTCCCACACATACCACATACTAAAGGGGTTTAGAGAAGGTTTTTGAACACTTTAAAGTTGTTGTCACTGAACTGGTGAAAAGTCGAAGTGTTTAAAAAAGACCCATATTTGCATTTTTCACTAGGCTTCATAATGTTTCTTTTCATCTCTGTAGTTTAACCATTTTCAACTTGAAAAGGGTCTACTCAGGCGCATAAAAATGCTTTGTCTGCAGATAAAGGCTTCAAATTATTAATTTTTCAGGGCACAAATCACATTCTCTCTGTAAATTGCGTAAAATATTTATCGATGCTAAAAACATCAGTTGAGAAAGTATTCTAGAAAGAATTATTGACTCCATTATTAAGAGTTATAAAATCTTAAGGCAAATGGGTACCCTTCATTCTTCACACACGGGAGATTTCTTAACAGGTTCTCTCTCCAACTGCACATTCTCGGTTTGATTGAGCACTGTATTTTGGAAAATGAATTCACGATTACATTTCTCAGCAAATGAAGTTGGCGGTTTGTGGTTTTATTCTAGCCCTTTTCATGTATGCTTTATCTTAAAAAAAAAATAAACTTGTTACAGTTCCCATGTCCCCCCCAATCTGCAGGCAGAGACATTTACAAAATCTGCCCACGGCGCATATGTGCGTCACACAAATGTCATCTCCCCCTCTCGCAGTGACAGCATCAGACTTTGCAGCCTCGCAGCTTGTGAAAAATGGACAGTTAGAAGAAAAATGGACCCTGGCAACTCCCTTTCAAAACAAAATAAAGATTGACAACTGACTGAGAAACAATTGAAATGGAAACCAGACCAGCGTACTAGAGGTAATAAAGAATTTCCAAAATAAGAAACCTCAGTCTGTGTTTTTTCTACATTTTTTTGAAACTAGGAACAGGAGGGATGTCAGTAGCAGGATAAACAGCAGCGTGCTGAAACGCCTGCAGAAGCATTCTATTTCTAAAAGCACAGAGTCACCAGAAACACTCAAGTGATTTGGAATTTTATCAACCAAAGACAATCAAAGGATCACTGACTTCATGCAAGTAAACTCAATGAAGATCTTAGAATTCATTCTGTTATTCAGAAAACAGGCATGGCAAAGAGAAAGATACTGGAAAGCAAGTCCAACTGCTTCCTGCTGGCTGTAATTTCTGAAAAACTGGGAGGGAATGACAGCTCAGTGCTTGCCCAGTGTGAGACAGCAGCTCTCGGATCGCTTCCAGAAACAGAGACAGCATTATGACTGTTTTCCAGAATGAGATGGGAGAACATCAAGCTGATCCTTGCTCTCGAGATCAAGAAATAACAACAGAGCAACAGGGCTTCATAACAGATTCATCTTCCCTGGTTTATGGGTGTAAAGCAAACCAAACCAGCACAGGCATATCACTGCAAAAAACGAGTGATTATTTCTGCTCCCTAACTTTGGTTACTACCACTCTCTTTTTCTTATTAGGTACTTCGATAGCAAAACTAATTTCAGAGGAAATGGTATCTCTTACAGCGTTTTCTTCAGAGCAATCTCTTCATTCCTTCTACCTCTCCTGAATCAGGAGAGTCAATCCAGGTACAAAAGGAAGACAAAAAAACCCCAAACCCCAAAAAATAAGTGCTGAGAATAGCAGATGAAATCTGTAAAATAACACTGTAGCAGAAATTCCACACCCTCAAGTAGCCCAGGTGAGGGTCATTTATTAGGTCTGCACCCTAAACAGGATTAAAATAAGGTACATAATAGCGAATAAGCTGGAGCTGGTCAAAGAGCTCCATGCTTCAAGAGGCAACTCCACCTGTATGTTCTCATATTTTTTGAAAAATAATTAGCATTATTTCTTATCACGTCTACATCACCACAATACTGTAAAATGTGACCCTCAGAGGCTTTTCTGAGCTGCAACTCAAAGTTAAGAATACCAAGAGCATCCAGGCTTCCCATCAGGATTTTTATCAGAAATTTGCTTTCCAAATGCTTTTAAATGCTCATGACTATAAAACTACCTTGCAGCAAGTTGCAACACATCAACTTTTTGACAAAATATCATTAAGATACCTTTTATTGCATTGCTACCTTGCAGATGACTTGGTTGTTCTCTGACTTCATCCAATGCCTATAACAATCTCACAGTAGCCAAATGTCCTGCAAAGCGAACGGAGTTACAGACAACTGCACAGTTAATAAAAGTTTTGGTTGTTTATTTTCCTTTAAGGATACAAACTTCTTCTAGTGACACTTTGACACCTATGTTTTGATAACATTTCTTTTCATATTTCTTCTACAGGTACTTTCCAGAATGGTTAGATAAGAATACCAAACTTAAGCTGGACTATTTGTTCCTTAAAACACGGTAACTATCTCACGTAAGGATAATTAAACAGCAGCAGTGTCAGAAGTATTTAAAGGACAACACAACTAGTAGCATAATTCTCTCGGTAGACTTGACAAGCAGACTATGGGAGGGCTTCCCAACAGCAGGGAAACCTTTTCTTTCCATGAGTTCTGCACCCAACCTGCAGATAAATGAATTCAAGAAAGAATCTCTTCCAACACTGTGAGGACCACGCAAGTATAGAATCATTTTGGTTGGGAGATCCTCAGGATCATCGAGTCCAACCATAACCTAAACTAACTCTAGCACTAAACCATATCCCTAAAAACCTGGTCTAAATGCCTTCTAAACCCCTCCAGGGATGGTGACTCCACCACTGCCCTGGGCAGTCTGTTCCAATGCCTCACAACCCCTTCTGTGAAGAATTTTTTCCTAATCTCCAATCTAAACCTCCCTGGCACAACTTCAGGTCATTTCCTCTTGTCCATGCTACCTGGGAGAGATTCACTCAAATTATTCGCTTTGTCCTGAATTTTGGGGCCACCATATCACAAAACAATACAACGCAACTGGCAAGCGCTGCGTGAACTTACATTTAGCATCAGTCAGGACAAATGAGTTGTGAGTGCTGCAGCATGGACAACAACCTGGTTAAAGAATTAGAAACATGTAGGCTATGTGGATTACTGAAGATTTAGTTCCAGAGAGAACATGAAAGAAGAAATCAATCTAAGCCAGAAAAGTTACAGTTCTATATGGGGATTAAGTTAATTAGAAGTGTCTTGGATCCACCTCCTGCCCTCAGTGCGGTTCTCCTTGCTGCCTTTCCCGGACCAGGAGTGCAGGGAAGGGTGGGGAGGAAAAAGTCATTTACAACAGCCACAGAAGTGCATCTTGTCTCCAGTTACTCTGACAAGGACACCGAGATGACAAAAGGGTGGGACCTGTTTGTTTTTCACTCTTCTGTGTTAACAGAGAGAATGGAGGGGAAACGGGGAGAGGAGAGAAACGTTTTTATTCGGTGCATATCATGAGATACCGTCCCACAGGAAGAGGCACAGCCCAACACCATCTCACAGCTGCGTCATGGTCGGTAAAAATCTGATCTGCAAGCTGCTGAAAGCAAGACAAAAAGCCCTCATCTTCTGTACTCAACTCTCCTTATTAACCTCAGAGAAAACCACTTGCAAGTAACTACAAGAAAGGTCTGAACAGTTTCAGTAAAAGGGTTTGGCATGAAGCAAACTATTTATTTTTCCACTGAAGTTATTTAAAGACAATACTAAATATGAAACCATAGGGTTTATACCTATAGGGTTTGTTTTCTGGGTTTTTTTCAATTGTCCAGAGGGAATGAGCCATACAGTTGCTGAGTAACACCAGGAAATTCATAAAAGAGGACCAGTGGCACAAAGAATGTATTCCTAATCTGCAGATCTGCTGGTTTTGCACTGAAATTTGTCAAATCCTGCATAGACTTATGCTTTTGAAATTGAACTGTGTGAATCTTAGGGAATAAAGAAAAAGCAGTGCCACAATGGACTCAAATAGGCCAGACAAACTGATTGTTTATCAAATATGTAAAATGAGTAGTATCAATTTAATTTGGTTTTTGCATGGAGAACTATGAGCCAAAGTAAATTAACTCAAATCTTATTTTTATTCTGCATATTCAGTCTGCATAATGCTGTTCAGACAACAGTCTGTAGCTATTGGGAATTGGAACGAGATTAAATCTCACCCTAAAGAACTTGAAAGCAACTATTAATACACTGAAAGCAGACAGTCTGCACCTGGTTATAGCAAGTCTTAAATTAGATACTGAGTTATCTATACTTAAAATAGTATGTATTCAGGTACAGTTTCAAATGTCTATAAATGTGGACAAATGCTCACAGTATAACTGTTCTTCAGGGTGAAGACTTGCAGTAGCACTGTGTGTTCTCCAAGCAGCAGTCGTTGCAGCACAGCATCGTGTCCCCATGAACACGGCTGCAGTCACTACACACAAGTCTATGAGTTCACCTCTGCCAGTATTGAGGCATTTCAGAAGTTGCAAACTCCACTGAAGTCACAAATTATCAGGGAAATTATTTCCCTAATTTCATCAGTACTAATCAAAGCAAACCACCAACCTTTTTCAAGCGGAATTCAGCAAAACTCTACAAGGAAATATTGCACTCTTCAAATAAAAAAGGAAGGGTAACATCAATAAATGCATTAATAAAAAAGAAAATGACTGGTGTGACTTCACATTGTTGAAAAGTGTTAACGTGCCTTCTGGGCTTCAACTAAGATTTGGTGTTAATCTTTGTTTCACTAGTGCTGTTGAGTTATACATATACAAATTTTTATACATAGTACAGTCTTTTTATTACTGTGCACATCACAGAATCACAGAACGTTAGGGATTGGAAGGGATCTCAAAAGATCATCTAGTTCAATATACAGAGTATTTTTTTTTCCTGTTCTAAAAAAAAGTACATTTTCCACTCTTAAGACAGAAGGAAAGATAATTTACGTTGCATTGGAAAGCATGCAAGTATTAATGATGGGGAATGATGAAGAACATAAATGGTTTCCATTTTCACATTCGCAAACAAGTACCTGCAAATTAATGCTAAAAGCAACTGGTCTATAAAGCATCCATGTTTCCATGCCAACTGATCACAGAAATACATATAATTCAACCAAAAAAAAAAAAAAAAAATGAATAACCTACAAAATAAGAAAATAAAAAGAAAGCAGAAGTGCTGGAAATTGAGATCCTGACCATACCCAACTATTTTACAAAAATAGCAAAGAACACAACAAAGGATGCAATTTAAGACGCGAATGGTACACAGCTAATGGAACTTCATCATTACAATACTTGTAAAAGCTGTCATTCTCTAGTCAACAAGAAAAATGGGATACAGAACACCTCTATTAAGAAGGAGGGAACACTCGTACAATAGTAGCAATTCTTACGGAGGTTTCACAGTTGGTAGACACGAAAGCGCAAGTTACTATTGAGTATCTTTCATTAGGATTTTAATTTTTGTCTTTATCTGAGGAGGTCTGGTTGCAAACCCAAGCACATTGAGAATGAACAGATACGTATCTGCACACAAGGAGCTCCAATAACAATATGAACATACAAATCTAATTTAATCAAAATTTTGAATGTGTATAAGCGACTTCAGCTTCACAACTCATAAAAACATGCTACCGCTTTCTGTAGTAAACAACTAAGTTAACATATATGGGCCATACATGTATTCATCTATACATGGGAATAAAAGACTTATTTTAAGCAAGGAAGCTTAGGAATATTAAATAAAAAAGAATGTTCCAGATCTAAATGCAGGCAGTTCCAAGATACTGACATTTACATGCAATAAAACCAGCAGTTCAAGTACTTGTTCTTTAAAACCTAGAGAAATAAATAACTTCCAACTCAAAGGTCCATAAAAACAGTGTTCCAAACAAATAGAAACTGTAGACAGGCCAATAAATTTCTGCTTCTTAGTATGTCTTTATCAAGTAAGCAACACTGCTTTTCTTCCTATTTAGTTCTTGAAAATGTATTAAAAGACATTAGAGGTTTAAAATGGATGAAAAATTACGGGCACAGAACTGGAAGTTGGAAATCCCACGACTAATGCATGTTAGTGCCTTTGCATTTTACTGTTTTACTGCATTTTGCATGAATAGAGAACAGAAAATTGGAAATATCCATCCTTGTACTAATCCTCCAGACCTCATGTTTCTGTGAACAGACAGATCGTGTGACATGGAAAAATGCAGAGTTCACATAAAATGCTTTCCAGGTTCACTTACCAGTTTCAGTCTCTGTAGGGACCTCAATGACATCAGTGGATGAAACAAAATAATTATATGGCTATGTCCCAGCCTTTCCACAGAGCATGAAAGATTGAAGGTTTCACAAGACTGTCTTCCTCTGACAACTGAGAATTCACTAAGAATTGAATGTTTAGATGTGACTGTTGCTTGCTGCTCTTTCAAACAAGCATTGATAATTAAAGCCATATATTTTCTAGGAAAGACACTGCCATTTAAAGGTAAAAGGAAAAAAAAATCTGGTAGAAAAAACCTACACTGAAAACCTCTTAAGACTTTTAAATAATAACAGTGTTTATAGCACAGTCCAAGAAAGCTGTAAATATTTAGCATTTCTGAAATTCTATGTTTCTGCTTACCTTTCCTCAACCGTTATCTCAGTTTGGCCGCAGCTAACTGACCCAGCATTACTGTAGTTTTTGTCAAAGCTAAAAAATTATAATTCATCTGAGTGGAGAGGCCACTACTCTGTTTCCCCCAAAATAAGCCAAGTTGTTACCTAATTTTTGCTCCAAAAGATGCTTGCTTTTTTACAGGTATAGCTGCCTGGACACTATTTAAAGACATTTTTATTAACTATAACCATGGCTTATTTTTGGAGTAGGGCTTATATTTTGAACATCCTGAAAAATCATGCTAGGTCTTCTTTTCAGGGAAACAGGGTATTTCTGCAGAGTTCTTCATGTGTAAAGTAGTACTTTGAAGCAGAACACACTATATCTCTGTTTGGGATCCTCAAAAAAACCCCAAACAATATCTATATCTATCTACACATACACTTAGGACACATTGAATATCCCTAACTGGTAAAACTATATATGCAAAGTTATGCACTTCACAATAACCTTTGCAGTACATAAACTGTTCAGCAACTCTGCAAGTATAAAGATATTAAAATAGATTTTTTCCCCGTCAGAATTCATAACTCATATCAATCCTTACTATTACAAAAATTACCCCTCCTGCAAACAGTAGTGGCAGCTGAAAGCTGCCATGCAGGCACAAAGCAGCCAGTACCCACACAGCCAACCCCGTGCTGCCCTGACAATTTATTCCTGCAATGTTGTGGAAGGAGCAGAAGTGGCAAAGCTGAGTAAGATGAAAGGTCAGTTCAGCTTCTGAGACCTTCACTTCTTTTCATCTATTGTACAACAGTAGAATCTCTTTGACAAACACCTTTTTACTTTTTGAAAGCTTCTGAAAGTTGGTTTTGTAAGAGCTGTATCGCTTCTCTACTGTGTATGAAATCGTCCGTAGAGAACATCAATTTTTCATACAGCATTGCCTTAGGCAAGATCCTAAATGGTAACAGAGCATTAGACTCCATATTATTTAAATATAAACAAGAGAACAATAATGAAATTAAAAGAAAAAAATCACTGTCAACAAAGCAACAAATGCAAGGGCAAACAGCAACAATTTCATGTTCGGCAACACTTCTCCCATAGCATTGGCCAGCACAGGCTGTTTATATAAATGAAAGAAAGAATGCTGCCCTGAACTTGCCCATTATCCCACAGAAAAGGTATTGTGGGAATGTTAACTTTCACCTGGCTGGCTTCCAGATGCAGGCAGGAAAAAACGCCCTTTAAAAATTTTAGCCAACTGAAGAATACTCCTCATTTTTCACATTTTCCAATTATACCAAGTTATGTAGAAACTAACACAGGCCTTGAACTAAATCCATATAAAATGGACATAATATGCTCGACTACTCTGCAAAAGAATGAATCGAGGGGTCTTGCATCCAAACCAAACAGCTAATATCATATTTCACAAAACCACGACAGCTTTCGAGAAAGCCAGGGCATTTCTAGAATAGCAGAAATGTTTGCAGTGTCCGTAAAGGCACTTACTGGATAATGCAAGCAGGAACTAAAAAAAGTGGCGTCCTAATTTCAGCAACGCAGCCTGAAGCCGTGGTGCAGACCTGGATGCCACCTGGAGCCTGCGTTCTGTCAGACAATTAATGAGAGAGAAACACATCTTGCTACGTATCTAATATCCGAATGGACCCCATGACAGCAACTGCAACACAGCAGTTGCCTGCTGGGCAGGGCAACTCTGCGGACTGGAGAAGACCCCAAAACAAACGAGCAAAATTCTTCTGTTTTAAACAGAAGGCATTTTTCTTGCTCTTTTCCATCTGGCACTTCAAGTAGCTCTCTTTACTCAACAGTCGTCTTGAAGTTTTTAATAGTTGTACAATGTGCAAACCCAAACTGAAAGAAATTATCCCCTACTACTTCTCTTCCAAAGTTCAACTGTTAAGTAAAAATAGCTCTACAATCATGTCTCTGCTCCAAGCTTCGTATCTCAGCAGGAGCACGAGCACTCAGTGTATAACATCTCCATATCTCAGTGCACAGTGCATGGAGCTGTAGCCCCATCACTTAACAGCATTTTGCTGGTTTGTTTGCACATGTGTTTTCTTAAGCTAACTGGTGAAATACAACTTCCCAATTCAAATACACAGGAGTGGGTTTTTTTGCTGTTTAAAGAGGAAGAGCTTTAATGCTGTAAAGTACATTTTTAATTTGAAAAAAGCCATTCGATCACAGCAGAACGTTTTGTCCAGTGCAGTGTTTGGTCAAGCCACAAGCTGTTTCTTTTTTACTAAGTGCATTTACCTTAACTCAGTTCACAATGGAAAACACCCTGCCTCCCCAAACCATTTCCCCATGTTAAACAAGACCTACCAAACACATACTCAGAGCACCATTAACAACAGAATCCTACTTTAATTTGATGCCATTTCCAGCAGATCCCAGAGAGCTTTCCCAAGTAACCCGACCGTCACCACCCGCACTGAATGCACAGAGAAATAAAGTGAATTATCCCAGGTCACTCCTGATGCTACTCGCAAGTGTGGGATGACCAACAAGACCACGTGGGACATTCTACCACCATGTAGTACATTTGCCAGCATTGTTGTCTCTGCTCCCTGCTCCTTCAATTCTCCTGTCAACAATCAGACCAAATTTGCCCTCTGAGTCAGACACACTGCACCTCATTTAACTTCAATACTTACATTTTAAGTAAAGTGAAACTTCTTGTACAATCAAATTAAAAAAGAGAAGGACTTCAAGGCGATTTAGTTCTCATATAGGGCATTAATTTCCCAACACAGGTGCTTCAGCACAGTTCCTTCTGCAGAGAGCTACGAATCCCACACAAAGAACTTGTATTTATGCTAAAGTACGCTTGGAAACCAGAACACAAATACGCAATACAAAGGTGTTGCAAAGTACCACATTTTGATTTGGTTTTGCTGATTCCTAAATATCTTAATGCAAATGTGAAATAAGCCTAATTTACACTTGAACAAGAGTTCAGACATGCTTGCACTAGCTTAACTAACTTGATTTAAAATTGGAGTTAATTAAATGTGAGCAATTTCCCAGGTATCATATGGTTTATTCATGGACTGCTTCTTTCACTATGCATTTCTGTGATCAAAGAAATCTTAGATATAACAGATTATGTTATTTACTATTTATAAAAATAATCACTTTCTAATGCTCTTTCTGGAATTAGTCTTCTAAAATGAAAACTAACCTTCACTAATTCTCTTTGAAAATCTGAGAGAGAATTAGATAATTTTTTGAGGCTCTTTTTCTTTCTGCACAAAAAAATGCAATCCTGCCAATACATCTTTAGGGCATTTCAATTGTTGCCAGACTTGTGTAAACCACAGTTTAAAAAAATCTATCATTTCTATAAGATAGCAGCCCCAAGACAGTAAAAAAACCCCTAGACTTTATTTTCAACTTCTTGGGTTGTTGTGGGGTTTGGTTTATTTCTTTATGGGTATAAGAAAACATTTACTATTTATGTATTTGTTAACAGATTGGGTTTTTTTACTCTATTTTTTTAAAACAAAGCCACAAAGCTCAGAGAAATCACTAATAAAATTTAACAAGTCCAGAGGAAAGATGCTAGCAAAGTTATGAAAATAAATGCGAAACTGTAATATTCACAGTACTTCAGGTTCTAAATTAGCAATTCAATGCAGTACACTGTACTTTCTTTATCCACTGGACTAAGAACATAAGATCCATTATTTTGGAGAGTCCTCATAATCCTAGTTCTTCCATCTGAGTGACAGAACTTGTTCCTCAACTACAAGTACTGAGCCAAACTAATCGTTGGGCAAATTTTTAGCAGAAGTGCTATCCTGGAATAACTTTGGCTTAGTATGCAGGATGCAGACAGGATCCTACAGATTTCTAAGCCTATTCCAATTTTCTTCTACATCAACTGGAACCTGAATAACTAATATTGCACAGGATCAAAATCTGCTAGGAAAGGAAGAGTTGTGCCCACAGCTTACTTCAAATTCCTATTTTAAATCCTTTTCTATTGCTTGCTCTAAGGAGAAAGTTCTCACTGCTGAATACATAATGCTAGATTTAAATTTTAGATGGCTGCAGGGTGGTCATGAGATAAATACCAAGTGTATTTGTGTGCCTCTGTATTTACAGTAAGAAGGAAAGTCATCTGGATTCAAGGGTTCAAAACATGAAACCTTCTGAACAAAGACGTGGTAAGAAAGCCTTGAACTGCCAAACACAAACAACACACACCACCAAACCCAAAAGGCAATGTATTGTGAAACTCTTTGAAAACCATACAATACTATGAGAATTAAGTAAACTTAAAACTCCCCTGCAATACTCTCGTCATAGCTAATTTGTGATTTCCTGTACTCTCAGTACCCAGAGCACAATGGAGCCTCTATTGCGAGCCTCCTCCCACAAGCTTTTAAAAAATGCAAGACATGCTTTTTATCTAGACTGACGTGGCCAAAATACATCCAGCTCTGAACAGATAAAAGGTTATTTTCTTAGATGATGCTTTTGCTTGTAAAAAATAAAAATAAAAATCTGCTGTCTGGTTGTGCTGCATTCCCAGTTCACAAAGGATTAAGTTGTGCTTTGGTGGCTAAACTGCTGACCTTGAATCTCATCCAGAATAGATGTAGGAAGCCACTTTAGTTTCAGGATAACAAGAAAAGGTTCCACGTTAAGAACTATCTGCAAATTCAACACAAGTCAAATGGGCTTTTGACAGTCTCACAGAAGCAGAAAAGACAATGAAAATTTGACAGAACCAAGGAATAAACTGACTGCAGTTTTAACTACAAATCCTGATTGAGGGTGCAAGTAGCTGGTTTACAGACACACTGAAAATTGATATTGCATTTTTTTCATCTTAAAGGATGCTGAAAGCTAATGCAAACAAACCAAAATGACCAAGACTTTCCCCACCAAAAAGTGTCAGGAGAAATGAAAGACAGTAACCTTGGCACAAGGCAGTCTAGGAAAGAAGCACAACCAGCAGAGGCTGACTTGTATGTAACACGCTGGAGAGAATTTCGTTGAGAACACAAAATAAAATCTAAAACACCACAGTGGCTTTGGTCAGTATCTTAATGACCTTTCTAAGTCAATAAATAGTACGTTAACACTGGGAACAGTACACACAAAACACTGAGTTACTGAAGATCACTTCTTAGGAATGCCAATTGTATGAACAGGAAAATAAGCATGAGAAAGGTTGTGATACACATTAATACTATTCAGTGGAGCACTAGACACATTAAGATGGTTGGTAGACCACAAATGCAAAAACGCTCATTATCTGGTTGAAAATAAACAGCTCAACGTATCTGGTAGAACACATTAAAGAGAAAAAAAACATTTAAATATCAGTTTAAGAGTTTGGAGACTGGCTTGTGGTTATCTCTACTAAACACTTTTGTCCTGCGTGACTGTGCAAAGACTAAAGCTCTGTACTCAGCGAGAGACAAACTGGCTGCCACCATCTAATGAAACTTGACTCATCTGGGAATTTTGATGAAGTGCTCCACGCCACTGTTTCTGCTAAGCTATACATTTTCTTTATAGGGCTGAGAGTGCCGTGCTGAAAATATGAAAGCAGCAATGGTAATTTTGGACAGTTTGGCTTAAACAGAAGCCTAATTCTGAGAATCCATGTTCAGGTAAAAATCTTACAGAAGCCAACAGCAATTCTGCAATTATGAATTAAAGATACCGGGATGCGCACCAATGGCAAAGATACGACTGTGTGCCAGCCCCCAGTGGCACCTCTCGCTGACTGTCCGTGTGAGTAATAGCTGCCCGAGGCAGCGCTCCCGCCAGCAAACCCTCCTGCAGATCAGCCCAATGGGACTGGCAGCGCTCAGCTCACTACAGCTCCTTTCTGGCTCCTTCTCTCAACTTCTGACTCACCCAGGGGCTACGATGACATTCTGCAGAGTGAAAAAAAAATAAATGCATGTAGTAGAAGATGATGAAAATAACCCACGCTGCTGCTTCTCTCCCGGGTTTCTTCTGTGTTCTGGCTCCCTAGTGCACTGGCTGAGCGTGATGCACGACAGCACCTTGGGCATGTTCAAGGCTTTGCGGCACACAGCGCGTGTTCCTGCCATAGGAAAGGGATACGGCAGCAGGGAGAGCCCGGGAGAGTCGGATTTGCCACTCCTGCTGTCATCAGAAGGCAGACGCAGGCTAATTAATTCCTATTGATCTTGTTTGGAGGGTGGGAGGGACAATCCCCCACATGGCTCTGACATAAGCAGAACAGAAAGCAGGACCACTCTTCTGCTGCCCTTACAACCAGGCTTTTCTAAACCACTACCTACTTGTGTTTAGGCCCTGCTCTGACCATCCAGCCTACATCGCTTTTGCAGAAGACCAGACACATTCAGGCAAACATGCAGAACACTGGACTGCCCAGCACGGTTTCCCAGCTACAGACACCACTTGCTTCTGAAGGTCACGCATCAACCGAGCGCAGAAGGTGGCAAAAGCAACGTTTGCTTTAAAAGGCAGCAAAATAGTTATGCTCTTGTCAGGTTGCGCATTCAGGTTGCATTCATTGTGAGAATGAATTGCAAAGCTCCTAGCACACCCCGCTGGGACAGACCTTATCACAGGGTGTGTCCACATACAACAGCAGAACATGGAATCTGTCAAAAAATATAAGGGCTGTTCAGGAAAAGCATTAGTGCACATCCAACAATCAGAAGTTTGGACTGCAAAAAGGAATTTGGAATTGTGACTCAAGTAAGAAACATTTATCTGCTTCTGTTTCTTTTTTTTTTTTTGCTAAGTTGGCATCAGGGCTCCCCTAAAAAAGACTGAAAGAGAGGAGGGGTAACGTGGCAAGTTCTGGCACACACACAGAGTCAGAAAGCATGAGCGACTTTCATTCCAGACTTATGTAACGGTGGTGACACTACTCGTTGAAAGTGATTTGGGCTCGGGTAAGGGATGTCCACTGGCCTGTAATACAACTATTAAAATAAGCCTTCAGATACCTAACATAAAGCAAAATTATGTAATCATATTACCTCATGTTTTAATACTGGAGCTACAAAGCTTTCGTATGTCACAGAAATAAAAAGCTTTATACTAAAAAACCTCCCAGCTTTCAACAACTTTGAATGACTGTCCCCAGCCCCAAGGGCAGTTTTTTTCTGACTTCTGTAGACAATCCCTTCTGGCTTCCTACACTGCACAAAGGATCCTCCAAAAACCCCTTGAAAAAGGCAGGTATAATAAAAGATGAAAATGCAGAGCTAAGCAATGGTCACCCAAAATAAAGACCAACATGAAACACACTATAGCAGTAACAATGTTTAGTTTAAAAGGAAAAAAAAAAACCACAAACCCAAGACAATGTCAATTTCCAATTTCGTTGATTAGACACAAACTAGATAATTAGTAAACAGAATAATAATATAGGAAACATGATATGTTTGTGATGAAATGACAAAAATATTTCACAGAAGAGACAAGTTAATTTATAATCATCTCCCTCAAAAATTAAATGGTTATGCTATGGCAAATAAAAACATGCTACGTTTTGCGCATCAAAAAAAATTAACCTGTTCATCTAATATAGAGATATTTTCCAGATGTTTCTTTCGAGTGATTTCTTTTTATTTGGAATACAAATTTACCTTGTGAGCTTTTCTTAATTGTTATTACTTAACTTTTTTTCTTTTTAAAGGCACTGCCTGTTGCAGCACCCACAGAGGCAGAGCCCTCGGTCTGGGTGGCCATCCCTCTGCCAGCTCCTGTCCCACATCTGGGGTGTGACAGAGGCTCAACGCACCCCAAACGCTAACTGTCCCCAACATGAGCCCCAAACGCTCCCTGCCCGGGCTGTGATATCACCTACAAGGCAGCACAAACTAGACCAACCCAGGGACTGTCTCGTGTTCCTTGAGGAACTGGATAGGTCTCTGATTGGGTTTAAAAACAATTTGAAGTTTTCACTCATTTCAACCACCAAACCAAAGCTGAGCATCAAAGGACGGAGCCCAAGAAGCAGTTAAAAAAGCCTAATCCAGGAACTCACTGAACCATTTTTCACACCATAAACAATTTCTGAAACACTTACTCCTCTTCCCCCTCCCCACAACACAACCACATAAGGTCGCACATCAATTTCAGGCAATGCATTCATGCTACCAGATTCCCAAAACATTTCTGAGCACACTAATCTTTTGGGGAGATGGGCTGAGGATTCCTGTGCCTCACAAAAGATCGTGTCGTAATCACAGCTCAGAGATCCTATAACGCCCACCAGAACTGGAAATGCTGCTGCTATGTTTCTCCAGTCTTCCCAGAGGAATGCTGGTGAGGGAGCAAAGGCTGATATTTCAGCAGGAAATGTTAATTTTAGATTTATCTGCAATGCACATTTGCTATCTTTTCCTGATCAAAACGTAGATTAAGATGAATCATCATCTTTGCTCTCAAGGCTGTAGGGGAGAAAGAGACCCCAAAACACAGCTGGAACTTCCCTCTTCCCAAACAGTAAATCCGCTGCTACACTGTCTGGTAGAGAGAAAGCACGTGCTGCAGAGCAGCTAAGGCTAAAGGGCTATGTACTACAACTTTTATCCTCACCTTAAGTTTTAGGACATGCATTAAACGTGTAACTCCATCTCCACTCTCTCACTAAATAAATAATTATGGGGCCAGAAGGTCAGGGAGCCCCAGACGAGGCTGCTCTGCTGCTCTCCTGCCAACTGCTCAGGGATTTGAAAGCTTGACACATGCTGGAGAGTATCACCTCATCAATGCTCCCCGCTGGCTCGGGAGGCAAAAACCTGAATATTACTCTAAAAGTCAGGTCTCTAACACAAAAGTAGCCAACTTCTCCAGATAAGCTTCAGGAAACCCTAGTTATTAGCAATTCATCACAGCTAAGAAAAGACGAAATGGCAACAAGCAATTGTAGTGCAAAACATTTGCGTGGTTTCAGTGTTATATTTCACATAAGCAAATTAGAGATCATGTTGCTTCTCAGCATCTTTACTTAACAGCCATTTAAATCTGTGCCTTGCCATACACTTAGCCCTGTTTAAACTACTTTCTTGTAAAATAAGTTGGGTTTTGGTTTTGTTTTTTTTTTTTAAATTCTTATGGTATTCATGTAAACAGATAGTTCAGGATAATGTCAACTTTCTCCCCAAAAGAGACAAGCCAGTTTAGTCACCGATCAGCAGTAGATGTTCTTCGCTAAGGAGGGACTGATCCTACATTTAAAAACGTTGGCAAGCGTGCTGCTGTATTTGTATAATAACACTTCACAGTATCCAGCCCAATCCTAATCTCTCGGATCACGCTCCTGGCTAAGTACTGCGACCGCTCTGTTTACATTGTAAATAAAACAATAACTCTTAGAAACAGAGAGATTAGTAAACTGAAGCACTGCACATTTTTAACAAAGGGCACATGCCGTTTATCTTTATGATACAGAAGGACGGGTTAAGAGCTAACCAAACTGACAAACGTAAGGACACTTGCAATTTGTTTTGTCACGCTATCAGGAACTCCACATTATGATAAAGCATCACAGAAGATACAATATTTACAATGATGAGCTTTTTTACAGGTCGTATACTGCATGCTCAAAAGCTGCATGCTCCAGCTAATCCTTATTACATGACAACACCGAACTGAAAAATTCAAAGGTGACTGTAGTAGTTTCATTACAAAATAGCAGTTTCATTGACTAAACTCTTCTACTGAGTGTGACTACAGCAATTCTCAGGATAATTACTATTTTTTTTACCAATTCAGTAATAAAATAACACATAACTTGATGGAGAAATACTGGATCTATGTTATGGGGGGGTTTACAGAAAGACAGAGAACACATCACTGACCCCACACCAATTTATGCCCTCGATGCCACAAAATAAAAAGAGAAACTCCATTCATATCCCAAGTACTATTTTACATGAACAATGACAAAAATGAGAGAATAGTTCAAATCTCCTGATTTCTCTTTTCTGTTTATGAATTGCAGCCACCCCAAAACCACCAATTTCTTGTTCAGAACAAAAAAATTTGGCAGGTTGGAGGCAGCGGGTTCTTTATTTCATTTTGGTTTGAAATACACCAGTAAAATCGAAATGGACAAAATATGCTGTTACTACCTTACTCTCGGGAAGGCTGACATAATAATAAACCAAAGGGGATATTATTTGTCAAACATTAAGGAACTCCAATACTGAAACCTTGCTGCCTTTGGAGGTCAATAAAGAGCAACGTTATAAAATATCGTACTAAAGTTAGCTGTTTGGGCTGCTAATTTTACATGCCTGCTTCACCAACGCACAGCTAAAAATAGATAAAACAGATAAGAACACAGAACAAAGAGATGCACTGGACAATTATCTTCCTACTACTGTGAGCCTTTGAACCCTTTTTATTTATAAAGGATATAGACTCTTAAAATGGGATTTCAGCTAAAATGAATGAAATATAGATTTTATTTTTCTTAGTATCTTCTTGTTCCCCTCCTAGTGGGGTTAAATAATGAGATTTAAAATATTTTAATAAGGGCACCAGGCTACTTGCCAAGGGGCTCGAATGCTAATAAATAAGAATATTTACATCTTCTAAGACCCAGGAGAAGGAATCAGTGTGATGCACTTGAAACACATATGTACATCACCAATGTGATAATTTTAATGCACTGGGAAAAAAGTACACATTCACTTTAGTTTATTAGGCCTCATTATTTCCAATGAGGCTAAAGGGATAATTATCTTTAGCTGTTCCATCATGGCCTAAAAGCAAACATTCTTCCTCGTAAGCACAACAGTTATTAAAATATAAAGTGATGTTAAATTTAAGCTACAACAGGTGAAATTCTTAAAATCACTGCTGGTAACAGTGTTTTCTACCACTATTCTGTCCAGATCGGTACAACTGAAATCCTGACTTTCAAATTTAATTTTTTAGAGGAAGACAAAGCAGCACAGCAGACTGACTCATAACTACATGGTAAACAGGCTCATTCTCTGCTTTGTAGCCTTATTTCGGTATCATTTGCTTACAAAATGATAATGTTTATAAACACAATCGACATTCTGTCTCCTTATGTCTGGTGGAAGAAAGGAAATTAAAAAAAAAAATTACCTTCAGATTAGCATGATAATTTATGCCAAGCAGTTCTGGAGGCATATCTGTAACATCACCCCACGCGTATTATTCATGCTACCTTAAAAAATAGCAGCAATCCATAAACGCGTTTGCTAGCACAATATTTAAGATAAAATAAAGGAAAAAAAGGAAAAGAGAAATTTACAAAGAACCTTACCTCTCAGACACATAACCCGTCCACACATTCAGCAAAATCATTTCAACAACCAGGCCCTTAAGCACTTTTTTACAGCAATAAAACGCTGCTTTTAAACTTCCTGTTTATTGAAATATTAGCACAGCTTTTTTTGGTTGTTGTTTGGGGTTTTTTTCTTCCCTCCATGGCACTTCACCAGCGTCTCCCCGCAGTTCAACGCCAGGGCACTGCTCACCCCAAGGGCGAACGGGACCGGGGGAAAAAGAGCAAAAAAACCCGAAAAAAACCAAAACCCACCCCAAATTAATATTCTGAGTTCAGTTTTAGCGCCGTTTCACTTTTTTTTTTTTTTTAATTTAAAAATGATTGTACCCTCAGCCGAATTCTAATCCTCCGACTGCGCTTTTAATTTTTATTCCTCTTTATTTATTTCTATTTATTTATTCGCCTCCCCCAGCAGCTCCCGGGCAAAGTTTCGCCGCCAGGGCAGCGCGGGGGCTGCGCGGAGGGGCCGCTGCCGGGCACACAAAGCGCGCCGGGGGCCGATCGCGCCCCCCTCCCCCTCGCACACACCCCCCACCCGCCTCTTCCCTCCCCTCACCGCCCCCCCCCCGGTCCCCACCGCCGCGACCAGGCCGGCGCGGCGCGACGCGAGGCGGTTACCTAGAGGCAAGCCCTTGTTTAGTAAGTGAGAACTTCCCATTGAAACGCTCCGGCCGGGCCCGCCGCTGGGAGGAGGAGGAGGAGGAGGAGGAGGAGGAGGAGGAGGCCGGGAGAAGGGGCTCGGCCGCTCCGCGACGGCGAGGCTGGCGGGCCGCGCTCCAGCCGCCGCGGCATATGGCGGCCGCTCCGTGGGCGCCCCTGAACTGAGGCGCCTGGGCGCGCGCCCGCGCGCATGCCCGCCCCGCGCGTCCCCCCCTCCGCCCGCCGCGCGCACGCGCGCCTCCGCTGGGCGGGGAGCGCGTAAAGGAGGGGGCGGCGGCCGCCGCCGCCTCTTTCTCCGCCGCGCCCCGACTCGATCTGCTGGTTCTAGGAAAGGCAGGGAAAGGGAGGAAGAGAGCGGGGCGGGCGGAAGCGGGCCCACGAGCACCGAAAGCTGAAGCTGATTTTAAGGGCTTGGTGTACCCGGGTTTGTTTCGTTTAAAACTTCAGCGAAGTTAAGGGCACATGTGTGCGACACCCTCCCAAAAGCACCAGTGCTTCTGGTGTTCCATTATTGTGTGTGATTCAGCTCAGGCTTTCCCCCCTTATAGATGAACAGGGATGAAAAAGGAAGAAAAGGGAGAGAGAGAGAAAAAAAAAGAAAGAAAAGGAAGAAAAGGGAGAGAGAAAAAGAAAGGAAGAAAAGGGAGAGAGAGAAAGAAAAGGAAGAAAAGGGAGAGAGAGAAAGAAAAGGGAGAGAGAGAAAGAAAACGAAAGGAAGAAAAGGGAGAGAGAGAAAGAAAAAGAAAGGAAGAAAAGGGAGAGAGAAAGAAAAAAAAAGGAAGAAAAGGGAGAGAGAGAAAGAAAAAGAAAGGAAGAAAAGGGAGAGAGAGAAAGAAAAAGGAAGAAAAGGGAGAGAAAGAAAAAGAAAGGAAGAAAAGGGAGAGAAAGAAAAAGAAAGGAAGAAAAGAGAGAAAGAAAAAAAAAGGAAGAAAAGGGAGAGAGAGAGAAAAAAAGAAAGAAAAAAAAGAAAGAGAAAGAAAGGAAGAAAGGGGAGAGAGAAAGAGAAAGAAAGGAAAAAAGAAAGAATGAACACTCTAGTTTTGCTTCTAGTGAGTGTAGTGGAGCTGTAGTGCCTCCTGTGTCACTCAGTGGCCAACAGGGATGAGTTTAAAGAAACATAAAGCAGCAAATCAGCTAAACACCAATATTCTTCTGCATCGGGGATGTTCTTGCCAACTCCCATCAAGCCCAAAGCGCTGGGCAATCATAGCTGGACCCTCCTCACCCTCAGTCCCTCAATGAAAAAGCACCGATTTATTAATGTCAGCTGCCGCTGTCCCGCAGCACAGCGCCCCTGGGTGTCCCCATCCGCAGCTCACGTCCCCGTCCCCGCACGGCGGGTCCCCGGGACGCAACGCTGGGACCCACTCCCTTGGGAAGCCCCACGGGCAACAAAAAGGGCCAATACTGTTGGCGGCACCAAATTAATCACAATTTGTATCATGCTTAAGGCTGCTGGAACCAACAGACGCCTTTTCGGTGACAAGAAAGGCCGGGAAGCAGCGGCTGTGCTGAAGCGCCGAGGTCAGCGGTCACGGGGGTCCCCCCCACAGCCCGCCATTGGCCTCCCCGCCGAAGCAGCGGTGGCGGCGGCGGACGACAACCAAAGTCATGGCGGCGCCCCCCGCGGCCGGCTGGCTCAGCTGATGGCGGCCCCGCCCGGGTGCGGAGCGGGTGAGGGCGGCGCCGCCATGGCCGCGAGTTTTCCTGCTCCTCAGCGCCGGCAGATCCGGCTCCATCCATCTGACAAACTTTTCCGCCTCTCGTACAGCCGCCCCGCCTCGTCCTCCTTCGGGAAGCGGAGCCGCGGCGGGAAGCACACGGGGCGTTCGCTCGTTCCGTCCCCTCCCCACAGAGGAACCCGCCGAGCGAAAACACCGTTTCTTGCTTTTTTTCCACAAATAAAACGCGCGGTTTCTGTCAGCTGCAAACAGCCCCAAAGCCCGCGCTGCCAGAGCAGCACCTCAGAGGTGCCAGGGACCCCTCAGAGGTGCCAGGGACCCCTCAGATAACGACTGGGGGGGGGAAGGACAGGTCAACCTCTGGTAATAGTAAAATACTGGTGCAATTTCCTGAGCTCGGCGGTATATCGGGCCTGGTTCTCTTCAGGTGGAGGGAAATGGCAAAGCTCCTGCTGACTTGTAACCTCATCTGGGTGTTCCTGCTCCATGGGGGGATTGGACTGGATGAGCTTTCAATGTCCCTTCCAATCCCTGACATTCTGTGATTCTGTGACTTTGAGGCGAGGACAAGCGGGTGGCTGAGGTGCCGGGTCCGCCAGAGGATTTTGGGGTGTCCTCGCTGAGGGGAGTGAGGCTGACGTCCATCTGTCCGCGGCTTGGTGTCTGTCTGTCCACACCTTGGAAGCTCCAAGCTCCCCATGCCAAGTTTCAGCACCTCCTCTTGCACATTTTTAATTGTTTTGCGGGACAATCCCAGAGTTAATTCAGGTGATTTTTAAAAACTAGCGTGTGGAAAGGGAAGGGGTAGAGAATAAGATTTTTAGAGGGTTTCTTTGGATTCTGCAGGATCGGTTTGCAATACCTACGCTACCTGTGGTGATTGGTATACTAGAGGTAGCTAATACAAATAGTTACAGGGGCTTCTGCGCAGCATTCATTAGTAATTCACTTTGATAAATGACATGGCTAATACTAGGCGCACATCATCTCTTCTGTGCTTCTACCTGCAGATTTTCCTGTGTTTTTTGAGGTGTTTTGTTTGTTTGGGGAATATTTGAACCAAAAGGTTATAAATGGTGGTTTCAGCCTCCAAATCGCATGGATTTCAGGAATCCCTTCAGAGCCCAAGTAAAGGACTTTAGCTCACAGGCAGCCTTTTCCAACTCACCTCCAGCTCCCCAATAACTTGATTTTCCCCATCATTCTCCAGGTAGTGTCCTGTTCGATTATTCAGCACATTTGGGAGGTAACTCCCAGGACAAGTTTATGCAGCCTCTGACTTCATTTTCCTCCTGTATTCATGGGAAAGCCTTTCGTGGCTCAGTCTGGATGTCTCAGGCATCGCTCAAACAACTTGGTTTCTCTGGATTCTCGCTGTGCATCACGAGGGCAGCATCTCGCCAAGCGCCCCATGTGGGGTTTGTATAAATAAACAAATTTGGTTTTAATCACTTTAAAGTGGTTAACCACTTTATTGCCATTTATAGATGTTAGCAAATATAAAAATATATACATATCAAAGCTGTTAGAAGAAAAATAGTCATTTTTTTTTTCCATTCCCCCCCCACATTAGTTAAGCTGCCACGAAGCAAAGTATCAGCAGGAACAAGCGCTAGGGGTAGAACACGCTTAAACCACAAGTGCTATTTCTGTGAATACCAATATGGATATGGAAGTATCTCCAGCAAAACTTAATAGTGGAAAATGAAAATGTAGAAATTAGAGTTCAGTTACTTTGTTTTATACACATAAACAGATAAAGGCAATGTGACCATTTCCTCAGTGGGGCTACATGACTGGGCAAGTGTTTAGTTCTGAACTGGAACTGCTGCTTCGAGGAGGGAGGGGAGTGTGGTACAAAATATTATGACAAGGGGAGTGCTCTGAGTGAGGATAAGTTGGCATGACGAACAGATGGAGCATTCAATAACAGGAGGTTATTAATACTGCAGTTTGGTATTCTCTACGCTACTTCATGAAGGGATTCATATGCTTGCTCTTTTTCCTTTCTGATTGTACGCAGACTTAACAAATACGCATGCCATAGGTAATGCCGGGCTTATTTCCCTCCTGGGTGCAGATGCTCACACACACATGCACACATCACAAATTCATGTTTCCTGGGAAAAGCTGGTTGTATCTGGGCCAACTGTGTTCTTTTCAACAGCTTTGCCCCTGCTGAAGGAGAGGTTGTCTGACCCCGTCTCCCCCTGCCAAAGGTCTCTGCACCCTGTGCTTTGACAGCTGCCACAAGGCACCTGCTCTAGAGAACAAACCATGGAGACTCTCCAGATGGAAAAGAAAATGAAATAACCCAAGAGTGAACGAAGTTTTCCTTACAAACACAATAAAAATCACAGAATGTCCTGAGTTGGAAGGGACCCAAAAGGATCATGGAGTCCAACTCCTGTCCCTGCATGTGACAACCCCACAGTTCACACCATGTGTCTGAGGGTGTTGTCCAGTCTCTTGTTGAACACTGTCAGGCTTGGGGCTGTGACACCTCCCTGGGGAGCCTGTTCCAGTGTCCAGCACCCTGTGGGTGAAGAACCTTTTCCTCATGTCCAACCTGAACCTCCCGTGGCACATCCTCCTGCCGTTCCCTCGGGTTCTGTCACTGGTCACTAAAGAGAAAAGTTCAGTGCCTGCTCTTCCTCCTCCCCTTCTGTTTAAGAAAATCGAGCTTGCCTTTCACCCAGAGTTCAGTCCTCCTTTTGGTCGCTTTTGGTGGCCCAGTTTTGGACTGGACATGAGAAAATCAGGCGCAGACCAGCTGAGTCCAGGCCAGCCATCCACTGCCCCATCCCTCCTACTTCCTATGTTCTCCAGCTCACCTCTGGGTCACAAAATATAGTCACCCTCACATCTTTTAGACTACAGCCTGTATAGCTACAATATAACTAAAACGTCCACAAAACATAAAAATCCACACCCCCTTAACACATTTTGGCACTGCCGTCGCTGCAACTGTTTTCTTTTTAAAAGTAATGTTACACAGCTGAGCATCTTCTCTGTTTTGCACTAAGAATTATGGCATTTTTCAAAGCCCCCAAACTGCTTCTTGGCTTCTGAAGAGTCAGCTGGAGGAGCAGCACATGTGCTGAAGAGTAAATACATTGTTTTAAATTTATCTGTTAACAGCCATATGTATAATTTAAGTACAAGTTTTATTCCCCCCAGAATGTCTAAATCATAAGGGCATGACCTTGGGCTTTCACAAATTACATACATTAGGGTACGAGATCTTTAGCAGATGTGACTTTGAAGATACTGAAAGAGGAAGTTTTACTGTTGTATCGTATAAGCAACAAGCCAAGATACACACTGAATGCTCTCTGAAGTGAATAATGAGGTTTGACAATAATCCTATGGCCAGATACTGAGATTGTGACTTACAGATTTTCTGTAGTTTGTCATAGCTCTGCGTGCTGTTTCTTTCATGCATGTTTTTGTTTCATTATCAAACATATGTCACTCGTCGTAACAGTTTTTAAGACCATCATTTAAAAACCTTTATACATTTTGTAATCAAAAAGTAAGATTATATTTCAATGGAATATCTTAACTTTTCTCAACAGTAAATCTTGCAGATGCTATTAGGAGATCCTAAAGGGATTTGTGTCAGAAGAAAAGAATGGTCGGATAAAGCAGGTTCAACAGTTAAACTTTATCCTAAAAACAGATCTTTAAAACGCGTAATCAAAATAAGTCAGTTCGAATTTATTTAAAATCTGGAAAGAAAACTTTGTTTGGATTTAAATCTTTCCTTAATTATTTCACTCAGATCCTGCAAAGCATTTGTGTATAAAACACACAGACAGAGATCAGTCTACTTTAATTTTGAAATCATATATTTTAATTACAGCTTATTTTTATAGGTATAACTTCCTCTGTGTGAAACTTCCTGCTTGTAGGAAGTTAATGTGGAAGTTGATGTGGAAGAGAAAGCCATTTTGGAGAAACATTTTTAGCAGGTTCTGAGGGGAAAATGGAAAAAAAGAATAATTGATAAAAGGGAAATACTTCAAGAAATGGTGGTCATCACAAGCACGAAATAAAAGAGATGTTCACCTACTGTAAAAAAGGTTTGCCAAAGGATCAAAGTCATAGATTAAAGTTCCACTTAATGAACAAGAAGTTCAGCTGTGTCAAACATTCAAAGTCATTTTTGAAATGCCAAATGTGCATTGCTCCTTTCTCAAAATGGAATTGGCCATGCTGGCTCCACGCTGGAAATACCAGCTGTACAAAAGTGAAAAAGCTCGCAGTGTGCCGAATGAATGGAAGAATAAATTCCCTTCAAACCAGTGAACACAAAAAACCTCTCTCCTCTGATGTTATCTGTATTAAGTGACTAAGGGATTTTCTTCTTGATCTCACCCTCTTCATATAAGTGCTAAAAACACAAGAAGCAGGGTAGAATTAAATCCTCTGCATTTTCTGGTTATCGTGAAATGAGCGGTATCATTTTCCATCTAGTCAGGAGGAGTTAACAGACCATTTCCAGGAAGGTCTGTGTTCTGGCTGGAGAGAAAAAGAAGATTGAGGTGAACAGCAGAAGAAACCCATCGAGAACCATTAGTGGATGTCAGCCACCGTCCATCTGCTCGCGGTGGAATAAATCCAGACCTGAAGGAACATCTGCAACCTGCCCCATCTGCCCATCTCTCCTTTGGGGATTTGACACTGGGCGAGGGAAAGGAGGAGCAGTGCGAGCTGTGTTATCAGGAATGAATGAAAGAACAAAAAGTGGGTTAGTAACCCAGGGGAAGGTTTTCTCCTCCTCACCTGGCTGAAATCTCTGAGCTCATTCCAACAGTGTGAGGTGCAAAGAGGCTCCTACTACCAAGGAAGCCCTTAAAAATTTAACTTTAGCTACTACAGAATTATGTGGGCACAGACAGCCCCTCAACAGGAGAGTTGGAGCACTGATCCAGCTGTCATCCAAAAGGCGCTTGGAAAGATTACACTAAACATGCCATCAAAACAACATAACGAACCAGCATGACAACATTCTTAATTTACTTCTACAAAACTGGACTGTAGCAAACTACTACCGAGTAGTAATTTACTTCTTAAGTTTTAAATCAGTCTGGGCCTGGTCACGAAACAAAGTATTATTTTCTGTATAATTAAGGGCAGTAGGCTCAGACCTGTATGGAATAGTTATGATATCTGATTGTCTCTTTAAAATTGCAATGAACAAGAGGTACTCTTTGTGATGGTGCATTCTGTATGCAAAGGAACAGACACGTATTAAAGTTGGAGGGATCGAAAAACTACAAGTTTGTAGTAGATTCAATAACTTGTTTGGTGGTGGTAATTTCACAGGTTAATACGGAGAATAATTAACCATCCAGTGGCCTAAGCAGAACCAGTGGATATCCTGAGTGAACTTGCTATTCTGGGTATGTCTTCAGTCTTATGACATTCTGCTGAGCAACTTGGTGCAGAAAATCCAATTAGAAGTGATGTGCAAGAGGTCTTATACGTGCACCTACCACCCCAGGTAGGAGAAAGGAGAGAAATGCTCAGGCTGGAGCCTTCATCTCCGCTCTAGCTCTGAAGCCACAAGCACTTCACATTTGCCAGTGTTCCTCCAAATCTGCTCAGAAGTGGGGTTAATCATTTTGGGCCTGGCACCATGCTAAAGCAGTAGCGGGGGGCATCTCTACGAGACGGTATATTAATGCAGTGATACCAATTTGGACTGGCAGTCAATCTCTGTGCTGCAAGATAATTTGCACTGGTTTATCCTCTACCCTCTCTTTGGTTCCCTTATAACAAACTTTGCATCTTATTTTTGTCAAGTTGCACATCAAGTAGCCAGGAAAAAAGAAAAAAGCTATAGTTGGATCAGAGATAATTTTCAAGTTCCCAAACAATTATATTTGTACTTAAAAAGCAGGTGGTGCAAAGAACATGACACTTGTTTGAAACATGCACCACAAACAGCAACATCACTAAGTGCTCCGTTTCCCCGAAAATAAGACAGGGTCTTATATTAATTTTTGCTCCCAAAGATGGGTTAGGGCTTATTTTTCGGGGATGTCTTCTTTTTCCATGAACAACAATCTACATTTATACTTGAACAAAAAAAAAATCAACATTTATTGAAATATAGCAATGTCATCACATTCTGGAACATCATGGGAATTCTCCAAACCCTGAATTCCATCATTAATTTCTTGTGACTTTGTTTCCTTTTTCTAAGTTTAACAATCTGTATTTACCAATATTCATGAACAAAAATCAACATTTATTCAAATACTCTCTATTGCCAATTAATTTTACTTTTTTACACGTATAGCTGCCTGGACACTATTTAAATTGACTTTTTTAATGAACTGTAACTACGGCTTAATTTTGGAGTAGGATTTTTATTTCCAGCATCCTCAAAAATCCTGAAAAATCATGCTAGGGCTTATTTTTGGGGTAGGGCTTATTTTTGGTGAAACAGGGTGTTCATGTAGAGGCTTTTCTCGCAAACTAACCACAAGGTTTACAAAGCTGAAAAACTAGCAAGTCTACTGAAGGATGCAAAAAGCAAACCCAACGTTCATTACATGAAAATGTCCATTTGCTGTCAGAGACCTTGAGCACAACCCTGGGATTATCTAAATTCATGATGTTGGAACCAACTCACTCGCTCTGTCAAATTTCCCTGGGATGATTACAAGTTATCAGTCTTGAATTTCTTTTTCTTCCAAAGCAAATGGTGCTTTGTACCCTCACGAAACACCGCGCCACCGGCACTGTGCTGTCACCTGCACCTCGCCTGTCACTGACCCATCGCGTCCACCTATGGCTACAATCTGATCACGCTACATCACAACAGCCCTCAGCATCCGCACATCAAGCGCTTCAGGTACTGTCAAATGACAGGAAACCTCTGCACGTCAAAAAACCTGAACACATTTGTGTGAACATAATAAAAATCTACTTACAGACAGCCATTGAAGGGTTTAATGGACTATAATAAAAAGTCTAAGTTCTAACTGGATTTTTAAAATTTGTTTTAATTTAGTTTTAAAAGTATTATATTCGGCAATTTGTAAATAAAAGAAGAGAAACATCCTGTTAACTATGTAAAAATAATAATAATCTCAATGAAGAGCCCTTTGTGCTCTAAAAACCCAGGAAAATCAGAGCGGAGAAAAACAGTAGCGAAGAGACGGGCAGTGAAAATCAATTCCACAGTTACAACATATGGAACAGTACACAGGCTAAGCAATCCATAACAGTGAATGGTCGATGATTTTAGAACAGTAAGGAAAACTGGCAAGGTTTCCTGGGTAAAACACATCCCCCGCTGGCCACAGAAGCACAGTTCACATGTTGCCTGCCTCCACATACCTAGCAACAGACTAATATTTTTATACTCCTCTTAATACAAATATGTTTTTCGAACCAATGATTAATAGGCAGTTGTTTGGAGGTACGTCTTTTTTTCCTTTACTAAACCAAAATAAAGACTTCTGCAACTTTTCAACCTCCCTGTTCTCAAGATTTGAAACTCAATAGCTGAAAAGTAAACTGCAAGAAGACCTTATCGCTCCGCAAGACTCGTAAGATATACTCAAATCCCAATGGACATCCGTTTATACGAAAACTTTCAATGATACAAAAAAAAATCTAAATGTATTTTACAAGCTCCTTTTGTATTGCTGTATAATGTAAAGGCAGAAGCGGGCTGTTATCCTAGCAAAAGGACTGCCTGATCATACTGCTTGTAGTCACATAACAAAGAATTTTGCTACAATTCAAACAGGTGATCATCAGCATCAACAACTTTACGGCTACTGGAGTTTATATTATTAGTATGTATTTATTTATGTTAGTTAAAAGAATATTTATTTATGTATTAATATTTATTGCTAAACACTCAGACTTACAGACTAAGGCAGCACTGTGCGTTGTGACAGGATGGTATTATTGGAATCACAGAATGTCAGGGATTGGCAGGGACCTCAAAAGCTCATCCAGTCCAATCCCCCCGCCGGAGCAGGAACACCCAGATGAGGTTACACAGGAAGGTGTCCAGGTGGGTTTGAATGTCTGCAGAGAAGGAGACTCCACAACCCCCTGGGCAGCCTGGGCCAGGCTCTGGCACCCTCACTGAGAAGAAGTTTCTTCTCAAATTTAAGTGGAAACTCCTGTGTTCCAGTTTGAACCCATTACCCCTTGTCCTATCACTGGTTGTCACCCAGAAGAGCCTGGCTCCATCCTCCTGACACTCACCCTTTATATATTTATAAACATTAATGAGGTCACCCCTCAGTCTCCTCCAAGCTCCAGAGCCCCAGCTTCCTCAGCCTTTCCTCACACGGGAGATGCTCCACTCTCTTCATTCCAATGGCCTTAACCACATTACATGAAGTTTTGTTCTGTGTTGTCACCGCACAGATACGCATCTCATGGAAATGTTTGCTGAACGGCTTTTGGAATGGTTCAACTTCTCTGCACAGGAAAACGCCACCTGAGAGAGATGGTTTGTTGAGTCTGTGTCACAGCTGTGGTCCTACACGTGTCCTTGGGAACTCCGGCATCTCATGAGGACCATGACCAGCAAGAGCAGAATCATCGGTGCCATTTTCAGGATCGTCACTGTTGTGCCACGTGTGGCTGTGCCCACACATCTGTGGTATTTGTGACTTGTGACATTGGGGAAAACCCACAAAGAGTTCATCATGAGCTACAAACAACAGGCATTAAAATAACTTTCTGTGACAGTTTTCAAAAGGTAAGTTTCCTAGAACTGAATAGGATTTGGGACATTATGTCAGCTTCTCAAACCAGTTTCCATTAATGCACCATGTTGCTTATCTTGCTCTTTTCAGGCTTTTTTCATTTATTTTGTCAAGACAATTACTCAGTCTCTTACTATGTGCTGTCTTTTTTTTATGAAGCACCGTATCTAATGCTGCTTGTGTGTAATGAACTATTGTTTCTCACCACACTGATGTGCCGTTTGAGCCACCAGGTCACAAGAAACACAGTGAGCAATTAAAAACCTGCAACACTGATGCAATCAATAATTTCAAAGTTCTATATTTTATTGCCTAATTCTATGGGACATCTTAGGGCAGAGGTGTCAAACTCATTTTTACTGGGGGGCCACATGAGCCTTGTGGTTGCCTTCAAAGGGCTGAATGTAATTTTAGTACTGTATAAATGTAGGAGTAGTTACATTTATACCTTCTTACATTTATACCCTGTCTTCGAGTATATCAAACTATTTTTTTCCTTGGTTCAAATTCTCATGTTTTATTTGGGTCCTGTTTATTCCTACAACCATCAGAAGAGTCATTGGTATTAAAATAATCTTTTATTAATTTGTATTACTTTTTGTATCTGAAAGAATGATCACAGTAGAGGCTTGTACATCACTACGGGAAGAGTAAAGTTCAGGAGATATACACAAAAAGGGAAATACGTCCACACAAACAGATTGGGTTCTTAATTAAAAAGATTCGCTACGCCTTATGAACAGTACAAGTTACATCACAGATGATGAAGTTACCTTATGGAAAAACCTACTAGTTGAGGCTAAAGACAACTCAGCTGTAATAATAATAAGCAAATGTACATAGATAATGTATAAATAATTAATTAGCTTTTCCTGAAAGACCTGGAAATGAATGAGAATACGTGGTGCACTCTGTGTACTGTGCTGATCTTGAACTAAGTGGCTTGGGAGACCCGTGACCCAGAAAGGTTAAAGTTTGTGTCTTTCCCAGAGGCTGCACCTACGTGATTAACATCACAGAGAAACCCACATCAGAAAGAAGAGGAATGAACAATAATTCATGTAGATAATAAATAGTCTAAGGAGAAAAAAAAAAAAACAACCAACCAACACATGCTACTTTGGTTCATTAACAGTATTTTGAATGTTTTTTCCTTTTAAGCACCACGACTGTAACTTCTATGAAATACCAAGTACTCAAACGTAAGGGATGAATTTTGTGTGTTTGTTTCTTGAAGTTTTACAATCCCAACCAGAGTTAAGTGTTCTCAGTCTCCTCCTGGATCTTTCCTGGCAAGAGATTTCCAATTGTGCTAAAATCCACGGATGTTTTGAGATGTAGACAGATGTCTGTGAGCTGGGGTCATCAAACTCATCTCATTTGTGACCTAAGCCTGGTCTCTTGGCTCTTTTTTTTTAAATAGGGGGAGAAGGGAAAAGAACAGGGATGGAAAAGATACCGAAAAGATTGTTTGCTAATTTAGCTAGACAATTGTTCTTGATCATTGTTAATTTAATATGACATGCAGTAACACACGTCGAACATGATGCACATTGAGAAGATACATATTCGGTCGTCTACTAGTACCATTAGTCCTCCTCACTGTGTAATTATTGCTTCTGGTTTTATTAGCAAGCAACTGTCCATTATTTCCTGCACAACTAACTAACCAAGTTTTCAAGAGCTCATGTTTAAATCTCATTTCAAAGATAGTTCTACCACGCCGAATAGGTGAAATTGCTTAAATTTATACGCATCTCACATAAATCTTTATTTATCAGTGAACCATTCGATTTCCCAGCTCTTCAAGCATCCAAAGAAAAAAGTGCCACGCTGATGCTGACATCATTTTTACTGCTTAAGGGAAGATAAAACTGGGTCTCTCAAAGCTGCAGGCAAACACCACAATGGATAACAAATATTCCTTGTGCGTACATGACTGGAACGGCCGTCTCCGCTGGGCGCTGACTGTACGTTGCGGGGCACAGAATGGATTCAGAGGAGGCTTTTTTTGTTAGAATCAGCTCATGCGGATGCGCAGGATTCCAAATGCTTATTTGGCAACCGCTGCTACCTGCTCCCTCACCCCAGAGATGCCTTCTTGCTTCAAACAACTATCAAACCTCCAACACACCACCAAAAAACCCCACAATGTAAATACATATACATACTCATTGCACAGGGAGTTGTATTATAGAAAAAAATAAAAAGGTGAAGACACATTGATAGCAAACTCTCTGAATCTTATTCCCTTTGATGGCTGCAGGGCAGCCTAAATTTTTACATATAATCCACTATTACAGTCACTGCTGTTTCTGTTCCGCTCTTAGAAAAAGAGAAAAGGAGAAAAAGGTTTTCTACAGGAGCACTAATAGTTCCACTTGCCCTGTGGCAAATGGGGAAAATATGTCAATGTGAATTATTGTACTGTCTCCATGGATCAAGATTTCTCTTAGTGCTTTCAAAATTCCACTAACAGAAACAACTGCTAAGAGCATTCGCTACTTAGCTTGCTATGCTGGAATCAAATAAGACCCTACGATCAACTAATGCTAAAATATTGTCTTTTATATTGATTTTCTCCCCCTACATTAACTGAGAAAAGACACTGCTAAATAATTTTAGCCAGAATGAATGGCATACCGCTCTCACAAGGACATTGAAAGAATTTAAATAATCAGGATAATTGTAGAATAGGATTTTGAGCAGCTCAGACTACCAAAAATGTAAGAATATCACAGTATAATTTTACTTCGTTCTGACCCAAACAAGCTGTACTACAGATTCCACTTACTACACGTAGTTACAGCGGGGAATGCAATATCTCTTCTCTACAGAAACCAACAACACTCACACAGATACATCGGGAAAAATAATTCTAATTTTGGGCAGTTGTGCATGCTCACTCATATTCGAAGGAGTAAGCCAAGTGCTACTATAGACATTCCAAGTCCATCTTCTCTACTTTGAGGCTATTTATTGAACTCCTTTTTTAATATCTGTTTCCTAGTACTAGATTATTGTCTCAATCAATTAATAAAGTACAATTGTAGAAATTCATGGCCCATTGGGCAGATCGGGCATGAAAATGTATTTCTAAACTTCTTGATCTGGCCAAGAAGAATGGAGCAGAACAGGAATAAACGACCGATGAAATCCAGACACTGTGTGCTTACACATTATTGATTATTTCTACCAAATAGCAAATTATTTTCACTAGAAAATAACCATCTGGATTCTTATACCACATTCATCACCAGGATTCATAAACATATAATAGATTCATCTAAGGCAACCATGAAGATACAATAAATTATAGTTTTGCAGCATGTCTGAGTTAGCACTACTGACATTGTGGTTAAAAAAGTCAGTGCTACACAAAATTGATAAAAACAAACACATATTAAAAGGATTATGAATCAGTCAGCTTAGGGCACATTTGTCAGTGAAAAACTCTCTCAGCAGAGACATTTCTAATGGGTATCTGTCATCATCTGCACCGAGGATGTGGACACAGCGAGAAAATCTCTGCCAAAATGACTGTGAACATCACAAAAACAATAAGAACTGTCTTTAAAAGAAATAACAGCAACAGCGCAATCACGCAGTCATTTTGGATCGCAGATAAATGAAGATCACAGAAACAAAATGTGCTTTAATAAAACCAAGATGGAACAATTTGCCGTTAGAAAAGACTATTGTCACACTGACAGAGTAGAGAACTAGAGCCTGAAAAAGTGATGTGTGACTGTGTGTGCTCCAAGAACCACATCTCGACAACAGGAGATAACATTTTCCTTGAAGAAATATTAGAGTTAAATTCAAATATGGAGGAAACTTTCGCCACTGAAGCTGCGATTACTGAGATGATAAATAGTTTAACTATTGCTGCCATCTCTGGCATCCACATTCTGTATGTTTGAAAGGACGCAAAAAGAAAAACCCAACGCTGGAGAAAAATGCCTTGAAGAACACGATGTATTCAGATTGCCAATAAAAAAAGTCAGAGATAACATGATTACACTGTGTAGGTGCCTTTGTAGGAAGAAATACTGCACACTAAAGGGCTGCCTAATCTTAGAGGAAGACATAGCAAGAAAGAGCAGCTTAGAATCTCATCCAAAAATCTATATTTTCCAGCCCTTTTTTTTAAGTGCATGTTATTGATTATACTGAAGAGTTTTGGTGGCGTCTTCATCTCTTTCTGAAATGCCTTTCTGAAAGAGAAACATCAGCCTAATAAAAATTTGGGATATACGTGATATAAAGGCGTTCAAGGTAACCTGGAAATTCCCCCCTGATCCTACACAGTGGGGAGTTAGAGCTCCAAAAAACATAAAGATGACTAGTGGTTGGTTATTGCTCTGCTCCCTGTAGGAATGAACAGATAATTTTTCACTGGGTGTCATACATAGATCTCTCCCTGCTCGTGAAGTCCATTAACAGGAAGCAAATACTACTGAGAAGTTGTGATGAAGGGAGACGTCTCATCAGAAAACAGCCACATTCAGGGTGAGAGCTCGTGGTGATCCCACTGAGAGCAGCAGGGGCAAAGCAGATGGATTTCAGCTGGACTTCAGTGGGAAGCCCCACACAGCATGTGAAACACTCAAGGACTTTCAGCACTAAATTAATAACAAGTTGGTTCTAGTGACATTAATTAACTCTAAGCCTTTGGGCTTCATGCAGTTGTCTATTTGTCTCATTTGGAGACTAGCGATGAATAAACAGATCCCAGTGCCAGGTCAGACATGCTGAGAGCCCGGTAAGTTTCTGTAGCACCTTCATCACACCACATTCAGTAAGACCAGACTCCTTTCCATGGTGACCAACAACAGCATGAGGGGCAATGGGCACAGACTGAAACACAGGAGGTTCCATCTGAATATGAGGAGAAACTTCTTGTCTTTGAGGTGCCAGAGCCCTGGAACAGGCTGCCCAGAGAGGCTGTGGAGTCTCCTTCTCTGGGGACATTCAAACCACCTGGACACATTCCTGTGTGATCTGCTCTGGTGAACCTGCTTTAGCAGGTGCATTGGACTGGATGATCTGCAGAGGTCCTTTCCAACCCCAACCAGTCTGGGATTCTGGGAGATGATGAGATAGCAACGTCTACCTAACTACCGAGGCTACTGTCACCTCGATCACGTTTAGCTCAGTTAGTGCTTCTTTCTTCTCTCTCATGCACTGCAAGCTTGTTCATGTATCTGTCAAGTAGACTGGGATGCTGCCCATCAATTTTCAGTATTTAATCTGCTGACATGTTAACTGATGACACAGCGCAGTCTTTTCCATTCAGTTTGAAAAAAAAATTGCGCAATATGGAGCCTAGAGGAATTCTGCAGGCAAGTGCTTTGGTAAGGGAACTGAGGAGTCTCATAACTGGGAGAAATCAGAAGGAATAAGGCACTAGCCAAGATCTGGGAGAAGAACAATCAGTTCCTCATTCTGTCACCAGCCTCCTATCATCCTTGTCATACTAAACCACTGTATGAATCCAGGTTCCTCATCTTTAAAATATATGTACAGTATTCGTTTATTAAACACTCATGTTTGCAGTGAGAGCAGATTCATGAAATATTTAGACACCCCACTACAACTGAAGAGTCACTCTGGGTACGTCTAACAAGACCGAGGACAGGTATAAGATACATGCATCCACAGTATAGCTCTTAGTTCTGTCAGCAATACATCATCCCTCTGCTTTCAAAGCCGGTTTGTAAAGCTGAGTGTGCCACCCTACAGTGACATACCTGAGAACGATATGTAGGATCAGACTGTATAACCTGCAGGCTCTTGCACTCATAGGTCTCCTAGCATCCGATTAACTGAGGTTCCTACTGCTAGTAAAAATACATAACATATATTTGCAGGTCTGTAAATTTACATTTGTTTTACTAAAACTGCTGTGTTTTGGAAATACCAGCAGCCCCACAGAGAATCACATGTATATTTTAACATACTTTTAGGTGTCTTCTACTAGTGCCAAGCATTTTACTATCACATGAAGAGAAGGGTTGAGGAGAGAGGAGTGGTCCTTTGGGATTTAGATAATCCTGGCAGGCCCAGATTAGGAGAAAAACTACTTTCATTCTAACACAAAAAACCAATTAGGAAGCTAAAGTGTAAAAATTATGATAGAATTCTGTTGGGCAAACTCTTAAAAGATCACCAGAACAGTAATAAATTAATCATCTGGAGATGTGCATATAGAAAGGAGAAATTAAGATGAAGAAAAATTGTATTCATCTGTTACTGAAACATTTCCACCACCAAAAAAGATACTGTTGTTAGAATAAGACTACCGACCTGTCCTGGTTTTGTTAAAAAACAAGTTTATCTTTTAGTGAATTTGCCTGTCAGCTAAAGCTTCATATTAGCTGCATTTTCCTGGAGAACCAGATGCATGTTTTGGTAAACACAGCAATGCGAGGTTATTGATAAGGACAGATTCACATCTCGTGAGAGGGACAACGAGAAACAGGTGACCAAGAAACTGACCAACTGTGTATAACATCCCATTCACGTGAATACTTCATATAAAAGTGGGAGATCACGAGGATCTCATCCCTTTTTCCCTTTTCCTTTGTCCCTTTTCCTTATGGCCGACATTAGGAGAGGACCTTGTGAGTCGTCCCTGCGAACTGAGGCTTAGTGACAGACTGAATCCAGCTCCGGTTGGCTGCAGAGTCCAGTCCAGGACTTCGGGTGCCAGCTCTGCAGTTGCTGAGACTTTCAAGACTGGTTTTGTATATTTTGTATTATTTTCTCTATTCTTATCAGTAGCATTAGTAAAACAGTTTTAATTTTTCCAACTCTCTTCTCTCTGTCCTTTCCCTCCTGATCACCTGTCCGCAGTGGGAAGGGGGGACAGGGAGGGGCTAAAGGGGAAGGAGGAGGGAAGAGGAGGTTACCAATACATCTGCCACAGTTTTATTGTCACCCCGCAATCAAAACCCTCGACACAACCCCAGTCTGGTTTATACATTTATTTTTTTAATGCTAGGTGTACCTATGTTGTACAGAAGAATTAAACACAGCGAGTGCCAGACAACAGAGCTTTCCTAGGAGATGGCTATCTCAGCGCCTTGCTTTTAGCAATCTGGGTAACTCTACTCCAATCACAACCCTGTTCATTAATAATACACGTGTCAGCGCCTCCATCTGCCTGTGTGCTTTGCTCATCCTCAACTTCAGTTTTATCCAGCAAAAACTCACGTGTGTTTGATTCAACAGGCTCTGCAGGTGGTGCCACCAATGTCCCATCGCTCAGATCCACACACACAGATCCTGTGAATCCTCCTCAAGCCAAAGGCAGCCACAATGCTGGGTCCCCATCACTCCCCACAGCACTGCCATTGATTGCATACATACACTAATCACTTCTGTAATAGTCATAGCACACAAATTAAGTGTGAACTGTGTATTGGTCTGCAGTTTCCACAATCAATTTAGCTTGAAAACAGCATTTTTCTGTTTTCCAATTTATTATTTTTCCCTTTATTGACCAAGCTTTGATGTTATTGAAATCAATCAAAGTTTGCCACTCAAGCACACACGACCCCAACATGCAAAAACTGAAGTTTTAAGTTAAATTTCTAACTATTGGCTCCACAAAATAACAATTAACGTGAGCGAATTTCTGCTTCCCAGAGCTCTAAAATAATTCCAAATGTGAAACAAAGTTCACTGTTATTCAGACAGTAGTTTCCAGGTGGTTAAACGGAAAGACTACAGGGATTCAATTAAACATTTAATAACTGTAGAGGACGGCACTGTTCAGCGTGCCAAAATAAACTTCAGCTCGCAGCTGCATTAAAAGTTTGAAAGATTTTCAGTAAAATAAATCCATATTTTATTAATATGCTTGCTACAGCTGAAGAAATAACATATGCCATCATAAAATAAATGTTTAAATCAGTACTGTACACTGTCCTGGATACTGCCTGCCTTAAAACCAGCCATCTCCTCTGCAACTCACTCTGATTTTTAGAAAAACACAGATAATAAGTTTTTACCACCCAGAGTCTCGCAGCTGAACTCTGATATTACAAATTATCTATAGGTGGCAAAACCAAACACCAGCTCTAAACGGGTATTTGTGGGATGAGTTGGTGTCTGCGCTGACATCAGACTGGGCAGCATATACAAGTCTCAGAAAGCAGAAGGGGATGATTTTTGCGATGGATGAATTAATCCTTCCCAAAGTCCTCTGAGCTTCAGAGCTCTTGTTCCTGCAGCCAACCTGGATTTCCCACCTGCCCATGGTCAGGTGAGTTGGGTGAACTTACTCATCCCATGGTTTTGCAAGGGCTGAGCAGAACCTGGTGCCTTGCTCGTATTTCAGACTTTAGCTGATGATCAGTAATAAGAGCTACAAATATCTGAATGTTGAAAGAACTTGCAAGAGAAAAGTGTTAAGAAGTTTACTGGGGGGAATTAAAAACTTCATTAGCTGTGTCCTACACTCCTGACTCCCCTCTAGCAGAGCTGACACCTCTTCTCAGTGAAGAGCAATGACAGAACTAAACAAGTAAGACTCAGGAATACGGACAAGTTTTGAAATCTGAAGATACTGGTTACAGTCTAAAGCTCAACTCTAATATCACTGGGTGCCTTCACCTCCTGCTGTCAAATGAGCAGGATCTTCTAACGCGGCAGATCCCTGCAATCCTCCAGGTAGCACAGACCCCACTAAACATGACCCCCCAAGCCCCATCATCTGACCAGACCCTCACCCCTCTGGTTGCCCACCAGACCACAGCCATCCCACCCAACCTCCCAACTTTACTAACACTGTGAGAGTGCCCACAGCCTTGTGAAAACTGAGGGAAGCGTTCACTGCCCTCCCCTCACCCCCAAATCCAGCCGGGTTTTCACCAAAACAAAGCCCAGGGCAGTAGTGGAGTCACCATCCCTGGAGAGGTTTAAAAGACCTATAGACGAGGTTCTTAGGGACATGGTTTAGTGCTAGAGTCGGGTTATGGCTGGACTCCATGATCCTGAACTGAAATCATTCTGTGAATCTGCTGGGACAGGCAGGATTTATGTGCTAAATCCCTGCTGGCTGCTCCCAGTCACCTCCTTCTGCTTCATCCTACCGGCACAGTGGCACAAACCTTTTCTTGCCCTTGACATTCAAGTCTCAACTTGAGCTTTTCTTCTGCTGACACCATCCCTGCCAGGGCAGGATTTCCAGCCTCCTCTTTGCAGCCTCTCCCTCCTTCCACCCATGCGATGCCCTCAAGATTTCCAGGTTTACTGGGGGTGTGTAATGACTCCTCTGATCCAACTCACACATTTCGTTTCCTGAACTATTTAATCTAATTATTTGCTTCCACGTTTCACTCAAAAAGTTGTTCTTTATTTTTTTTTCATTTTAAACATCTATAATGGGACTCGGATGGCAGCACGTGAGTAGCATTTAAAGCCCCACTGGGAGAAAAATTACGGCTCCTAAGAAGAGTGTGGCTTCTCAAATTTAATTTAACTGTTGCCTAGGCCACCTCTTAAATTCTTATCCATGCTAAACAATACAAGCAACAAGGTGACTATTCAGAAAAAAACATCCATTTCTATTTTTTTAGGTGCAAAGATGCAATTTGGGCCATTAAAATAAACAAGCACCCAGATGAAGCAATATTTCCTAGAGTCCTTTCTTCTCAAAGCCACAGAAATATCCTTCGGTACGTTTTTGTAAATGTGATTACAGGTCCATTTATATATATGACATTTTAGTAGTAATTATACAAGCACAGCTAAGTAATTGTACTTGAAAAATTGATGATGGAAACAACTTTTTCTTCCTTGCATTCATCACTACTGAAAGGAGAATGCAATGAGGGCTTTAATAAAAAACAAACTCATTTCTGGATGTTCTAAGTGCAATCCTTGTGCTTTAAATATAGTTGAGTCTGCTAAATGTTCCTATGAAAGAAAGATAATGTAAAACTCCATCAAGTATAAGTGATGACAAAATGATTTTTGTTTTAGTAAGGAGTTTGCTCGGGTTAAATAATATTTTTTCACATTTTGTTTCATTTAATGGCAAACAAACTGCCCTAGAGATGAAAAATGAGGCCAGATTATCCAATATTTGTTCATAAATAATGTACAAAAATATTATTTGACTAATGGCAGTTGTTAAATTGATGGTCTTTTCATTCCTAATTGCTCATTTCAGATTTTTTTTTAAAGTACAACTCACAAAAGTGGCTTGATCGTCATCTCAAACCACATGGACCCAGTCACAGTGCAGCCCAAAAGAGGTACGATTTCTGACATAAATCACTGAATTTAGTAGGAAAATGTAGTAGGGCACTATGCCGGGGGTGGGCGGGTTGTACCCGAAATCACTGCACCTGTAACATGTAGTAATGTTGATTTATTTAGATTTGCCTAATTGAAGGAGGACTTGTCCCCCTCGCCTTTTTGCGCTGGCTCCACCATCCTCCCCCAGGCAACCTCAGCAGCTCTGCCCGTTCCCTCAGCTCCTCCCCGTGTTAAAATACTAATTATTAGCTCCTCTTAACTGCAATGATTAAAATCACCTAATAACAAATTTTGACATGGTACAAGATGAAAAAAAAAAATCATAGAATCATAGAATAGTTTGGGTTGGAAGGGACCTTCAAAGCTCACCCAGTGCCACCCCTGCCATAAGCAGGGACATCTTCACCAGCTCAGGTTGCTCAGAGCCCCGTCCAGCCTGGCCTGGGATGTCTCCAGGGATGGGGCACCCACCACCTCTCTGGGCAAACTGGGCCAGGGTTTTACCACTGTAAAACCACCCTCATGTCTAATCTCCCCTCTTCTAGTTTAAAACCATCACCCCTTGTCCTATCACAACAGGCCCTGCTAAAAAGTCTGTCCCCATCTTTTTTATCGGCCTCTTTTAAGCACTGAAAGGCCACAATAAGGTCTCCCCGGAGCTCCTCTTCTCCAGGCTGAACAACATTCTCATCCTGTGGAAAGTTAACATTTCTGTGTCCTAATTCTGATGCAAGAGATCTGTTGAATCCTGATGCCGTTACTGAGTTGACTTCATTCAAATCGATCTCCTGTAGAACCAAACTGAAAGAAAAATCTGGAAGTTCTCCCAGCAGTTTCTCAAGACACATACAGATTCATGCTTTCTATTTCTTCTGCAGCATGATTGTTTTTAGGTGTTGATTTATATAATAAATCCATGAGTTACAATCATAGACATCATAGTAACTCTGGAAAACCCACACAGATTTCCCTATCTGCAACACAATAATGAAGAAAAATCACAGTCCTCTCACAGAAACACCCTTCGAGCTTTGAAAGTATCCAGAGGTTAAAAACATCTGGACTTTGATCAGAAAAGAAGCAAGTTCCAGAGCTCAGGATCATGTCCTGCTGCTAACTCTCTTCTTCATACTTTGGCAGCTGCAGGTGCCACTGGGAATTGCTGACACCATCTGCTGCAAACCACTGCTGCTACATTTCAGACTGAACGTTATCCAGAGAACTACACACCAAACGTTTCTGTCCTCCCTTAGAACAGAATCATAGAATCATTTCAGTTGGAAGAGACCCTCAGGATCATCAAGTCCATCCATAACCTGACTCTACCACTAAACCATGTCCCTAAGAACTTGGTCTAAATGCCTTTTAAACCCCTCCAGGGATGGTGACTCCACCACTGCCCTGGGCAGCCTGTTCCAGTGCTTCACAACCCTCTCAATGAAGAATTTTTTCCTAAACATTCCCTGACACAACCTGAGGCCATTTCCTCTCATTCTATCACTTGCTACTTTGGAGAAGAGACCAACACCCTCCATGCTCCAACCTCCTTTCAGGTAGTTGTAGACAGCAATAAGGTCTCCCCTCAGCCTCCTTTTCTCCAGGCTGAACAGCCCCAGTTCCCTCAGCCGCTCCTCATCACACTTGTGCTCCAGACCCCTCACCAGCTTTGCTGCCTCCTCTGCCATCTCTCCACTATTTCAATGTCCTTCTTACGATGAGGGGCCCAAAACTGACCCCAGGATTTAAGGTGGGGCCTCACCAGCACCGAGTACAGTGGCACCATCGCTGCCCTAGTCCTGCTGGCCACACTATTCCTGATACAAGCCAGGATGCTGTTGGCCTTTTTGGCCTTCTCCTGCTTTGTAAATGTACCCTTAACTTTGTATCATCGCTCTTGAGGAAAGCACAGAAAAATGTTCCCTAGATGTCTTGCATGCAGAACTGCACAGCTATTGGGGTTTTATGACCCAAAACCCATAACTGGTGCATCCCATCCCATCACTTAGTTCCAAGTCCGATACAGGGTCATGCACGGCACCACCTGGACCAGCAGGACATCCCATCTGAGGACTAACCAATTTACAAAGGGATATTTTTGTGCTTTCCCATAGAAACCACACAATGTCCATTATACCCTCAGCACCTCTTGCACCAACATGTCCCAGACAGGCAAGGAAAAGCTGAAGGCCCCGAAGAACTGCTGCATTTTGGGTTAGTACAACCATGTTTAAGCCTATGTAACTGGAGTTTATTCATTTCCTTGAAAATACTAACATACATTTCCATTCTCGTATTTACAACATGCACTTGACAACAGCATTTTCATTTCTGCCTTCCCTTTGAAAGCACAAATATTCTGACACAAAGGTTGCCAAGAAGATGAGCACATTTCATGTCAACACAGACTGGTATAAAAACAATATACCCTTAGGTCATCAGATTTACCGGAATTTTCTATGTGCTTATAACAAGGAGAATGAATGAATGAATGGTCATTTCATGTTCGAACTGAAGAGAAGGACAATACAGCTGTGTCATTGGATTAGAAAAGTCTCCAAGAAGTTAATATTCACTCTTTGCTGAATAACTGGCATGTTTGGAGCTTAAAAGGGATATAAAGAGAGAAGCATGTACTTAGATGATATAATCAGATGTGTAACAATAATTTATATAGTGACTTGTTATTTTTATATAGGCAGAGAATACAGCACTCTCAAAAACTGCAGAAAATACCCATTGTGTTGTGGAAAGCAAGGAGGAAAGAAGACGACCCCTAAAGGCTTTGTAATTTAAGTATAAAGCAAAATATAAAGTGTTCCTCATGCTTCAGACATTGAATAAATGTAGAATAGTAATGGCCAAATAGTCCCTCTCAAATCTCCATCGGGGAAGCAGCTTCTTCTACTGAAAATGAAATACGGGACTAGATGAGACACTACAGAGCACATTTAACTCCCTACAGCAGATGAAGTGAAACAAAAATACATATATATGCATATATTCGTGTGTGTAACATCTTAAAAAGTCCCGAAATGTAGTGTTTGGGTACCAAAACACAAATTCAATGGATGCAGCTAGGCCGTCTCAAGGATGTTTAAATAGGGGTTTATCATTCTCATAGGAGACAGAGGCATTACATTTTAATTGCCAGCCTTTATAGCAGTGTAACAAAATACTCCTAATAACGGAAAGCACAAATGTGATGATTAAAATATAGTCAATCTTACTAAGTTGTCCTCTAGTCAAATGCAGGCAAGTAATTATTTTCTGAAATCATTTACTAAAGACGTTTGCAAGAGGCAACGTGACCGAGTAATCGCCACTTCAATCTCTGTTTCCTTTCTTAACCAAGGGGAAAATCAAGAAGCTCAACTGACAACACATACAAAAGGAAGAAAATAGTGTTTGCAATACAAATGCTACATTTCTCCCTTCTGGAATCTTACTGGGTATTAGTACTGTGTCACTTGGAAAAATACAATTCAACAGACCTTTCAACACACTTCTCCACTTCTGGAGGCACTCGGCTCTGGAGCGGCATTGCTGGTACTGATGCAACACAAAATGCAGGTGGAAAAGAGAAATGCAATTAATCTGTCAAACAATGCAATATTTAAATATTTAAATACATATGTAAAACATTCAAACCCTGAATCTCTTCTGGCCAGAATGTGAGCTTTCCCCAGCCTGGAGAACGCAAGAAGGACACAAGGTGCTAGACTATTTATTTTCATCTGCAACATCCAAATAATCGTAATTACTGAGTAATGTTCAAATGGTAGAGTTCAATTGGGGGTGGGGGAATTTAAGTATTGACCTAGATACAAAAAACTAAGCACTTTTTCTTAGAAAGAAATAAGAATTACAGAGAACTCTTCATTATCCATTCTGCCTAGAGGTACTAAATGTCTCTGTTTCACCTAATTATATCTTTAATGCTACTTCTACTATTTGAGTTTTTACTTCTTCTAATCGCATACACGGTCCATCAACAACAAAATTCAAGAAATGATAATAAAAAGTATTTCAAGAAAAGTAGCTCTGATTGCAGAGAGGAAATTTAGTCTATTAAATAGAAAAGATAAGTGAAGGGCAAAAAGAGTTTTAAAGAATTCGAGATGGCCTCAACAGAACATGAATAACTTAAGTATTTTGAAATACTAATATATTAGAAAATAAATATTGAATATACATTTGATTAAAGTATTAAAAAATGAGACGTTGTGTCTTATAGACAAAATAAAACACAATCACCGAAGTTTGTACATATTCCAAACAAGTCATTACTTTCACACAGAGTGTCTTTAAGTGAAAAGAAACTAAATCAAATAATAAACAGATATTCCATGGTTTCCTTGCGAGGTGCAGAAGTTCTAAAGGTCCAAAGCATTTTTGTCATGAATTTTCTTTTCTTGCATCTGCAAGAACAAGGTTCGAAAGCAGAACCTGTACATTGCCTGGCTGCCGGCACCGCGCTCCCCCAAACACACCGACATCTAAAAGATGAACAAATGCTCCTCAGATGGGCTGTCCCAACAGGACTAACCAGACTGATCAACTAGACCTGACCCAAGTTAGCTTTCACGGGAGGAACCAAATACTTCACCCATCAGAATGTGAAAATGGATCTGGAGTTCGGGTTTGACTGCTAGAAGTGCCTCCTAAGACCCATAAAACTCTTCTGTCAAGGCTTCGGTACTGATGAAGCGAAGAATGATGTAGCCCTAATATACAAATTTGGAGGAGAAAAACCAAAACCAAAACCACCGGTCTGAAGATATTGAGGGAAGGAAGAGAAAGAGAAGGGAAACAAAAGTTCTGCTGCAGTGGGAATATGTGCCATGGAAGTTTAGGGGAAAAGGATCAGTGATGAAGGTGTCTCTTTGCTCTAATTACCATTGAACAAGCGTTCAAGGCCAGGTTGGATGGAGCTTTGAGCAACCTGGTCTAGTGAAAGATGTCCCTGCCCATGGCAGGGGGTTGGACTAGATGATCTTTCAGTGGGTACAAACTGGAACACAGGAGGTTCCACTTAAATATGAGAAGAAACTTCTACTCGGTGAGGGTGGCAGAGCCTGGAACAGGCTGCCCAGGGGGGTTGTGGAGTCTCCTTCTCTGCAGACATTCCAACCCGCCTGGACACCTTCCTGTGTAACCTCATCTGGGTGTTCCTGCTCCATGGGGGGATTGGACTGGATGAGCTTTTGAGGTCCCTTCCAATCCCTGACATTCCGTGATTCTGTGATCTTTGAAGGTCTTCCAACCCAAACCATTCTGTGATTGTAAGAACAGCCATAAGAGTGGCTTCTGAGCAGCTATAAATGGAAAATTACTCTGCCTAAGGCTGAAATACTATCACAAAGAGTGACCTCTAAAATAATCACCTTTATAAACCTATTCTGGATACTTTCTGCGAACAGCACAGTGCGTTCCCTCCCATCGCCGTTTCCCCCAGCCTTGGGACCTGGTTTTCACCCTGCTGACGGTCAGCATGATACAACCTTTTAACATAAAATCTTGGCAAGGCGACAATATTTTCAACTGGTCATTTATAAGAAAGCTACTTCTTCAGGTGCTTCATTGGCCCTTTGACACAAACAGGGTTATTATACTACTCCTTTACCACTTGTCTGTAACGAGGAGGTTTGTTTCTGACCATAGTGCCATGGACAGGCTGGCTTGTTTGAGGTGATGACAAAAAAATTCGACATCCCGATAAATGTCCCGGTGCTCACAGTTTATTTGATTATAAGGAAAATTGCAGTAAAAAATAAAGTGTTGCGGCTATTTCATGGTTCTGCTCTTTTAGTTTAGTTTTCCTGGTTAAGAACAACTCCCCTTAAAAGCAGCTGCTATTCCATTCTATTTATTTAATATGAAAAAATGGCGTATTTGTTGAAACTGCCAAACTCTTTTACTGTATTTGCAAACACATTTAATTCTTAACATTATCCTTGAGTCCTGGTGTTCATCCACTATGTTTAGAGTGATATAATATTAGCAGCTGATTAATCCCAAACTAGTTTTATATAACTTTTACATGTTCTTATGCTAGTTTTACACAATGCTTTTACAGGTTCAGTTTCCAAACTGCACAACCATAAATCAAGTTTTGGTCTCTGTAAATACTGTCTTAAAAGAATTAGGATAATTTTTGTATATAAAATAATTATTTCTATTGTAGACATCACATTACTGAGTTCTTTTTGCAAGCTAGTAGTAAGAAACAATTAAAACTTATTTATTTGTTCTTCCTTCAGAGTGTAAAATGCCAAACACCACTAACCCCAACTTTCCTTTTTGTTAAATATTTCAACCTGTACTAAAGGAATTGAGTACTATATGTACTGTACTGTATGTTGAGTAAAACTCAACAGCTTTAAGAACTTCTTGCATCGAACGCATGCAAGACTCAACCACTACGTCGCTAATACAGACTAAAAATACTTGTAAACTATTAATACAGACTTTCTCTGCAGTTGAAGGGACAGCAAAGGTGAGCACACTGCAAATGAGATGCATCATTTTTCAGTTTCATAAATATATTACATCTCACATGCACACAATGATGGTTTGATTTCATCTTTCAGCCAAAGCTCATCCCCAAAAAATTGCACATGCAGGTTTTTGGAAGGTATATATGTCTACAAATTCTGTATTTAAGAGAACTGAAGCTTCTGTATGTAGTGGAAGGCACTCACACTGCACTGGAAGCCAAAATTAACTTGGAAACCTACATTTATTGCTGGAAAATCAACCAGCTGAGAAAGAGCATATCTTAAAAATTTTCCAAACAACCTATTATTATCCCTATTCTAGTAACATCTGAACGTGCCAGATGAAATCATAGCCCCATGGCGTGAACTCAGAATGAGCAAATGTCTCTCGTTAGAGATGAAGTAGATAAGACAAAGGGGAAAAAAGGCACAGCCAGCTGAAGTGACTTGGTTGACGTCAACAAATCCATCACTGGCCAAACCAATAAGATAAAGCCAGGCAGCTTTCCATACCAGCATGATTAGCAATTCGACCCCTCAAATTAGTATTTACAGATGTATCTAGGCATCCTATTTATTTGTGCACAGAACTGCCCCCCATTCCCCACCCCAGACCCTGAGAGCGCTTGTAAAAAACAAGGACCAAAACACTTGATTGGTGATTTTGGAAACCAATGATAAGACTGTAGTTTAATGTTTTTCTTCATGCCTTTCCCCGCTCATCTAAAAATGAAAAGTAGTTTCATAAAAACAAACAGCAATAAGGTTTCTTCTGCTTCTCTTATCCTTAACCCTTTAATCCCCCACGGCACCACTCACACAATTATCAACAGAGGCCATTGAAGTGACATTGTCGACCACACCAGGATAAGAGAAAAAGGTACCAAAGAGGAATTGCAAAGTTCTTCTGGTTCAGATAATTTTAGTTCACTTTTTTTCTGGGTGGCCAGTCAGTACTAAGTTGCGCTTTTATAAAACACAGCAATTCCTTTGAGCTCAGTCACATGCAGAGCCCACAGCCCTAAAGACACCGGGTCCCAATGGAGAAGACTTGGATCTCTGCAAGGCATTTCACATAGAGCTTGAGAGAGCAAAACAACGCTGGTTATGGCACCACTGTTCCCAATACCAGCTGGAGAAGGGGAGGATTTGGAAGAGCACTGGCACAAGGAGCCAGTTGAGTTGGCTTCCAATGGATCCCAGTACAAGCACATAGCAGAAACACAACCGCAGAGCTGAAAACCATGCCAGAAATTCAACCTCCTCCTTCAAACTTTGGTAAACCGAACGTACTGCATGCTCTGGTTCTCTCCCAGTAACCATCCCAGACCTGTGCACATCTGGAGAGGGGAAAAGTGCAACATTAAGTTGCTAAATAATGATTTACATGTGGGAAACTGCAGCAGGTCTGTGGAATCCTTGACAGAAAATATGAGAGTAGAGATCAGCCTTGAGATATTAAGATTTACTCTTGAGAAGGATGGGAGTAAAGGAGTATCCGGAGAGACGAGAGATGTACCCGTGAGAGAGAAGGAGACAGAAGAATAACATGGATGATAGAAAAATTAACCAATGAGATGCTAGTGCTGTAACTTGTAACCAGTAGTGAAAAGACACATGAACTGGTAGAATTGTATAAAAATGCACTTGTAGCAATAAATGGCACCTACTACTTTCATCTTGAAAGAATTTGGTCCATGTCGTTTGTCCGTCTCAACCGCGACGTTTACATCAACAACAAATGGCAGAAAAAATGGTCTCCGTTTTATTAAAAACAAATTGATCCACAGCCCAAGCAAAGCAAACAGAAAATGATGGCAGCTTATAAAAATAAAAAAATGGGAATTGTGTTTTATGACAAACTCCACGAAAATCAGACTCAAAGTGCATTAGGTTACCGCAGCACAAGAAAGGAAAGCGGAGCTGCGCGTTAGAAGCCTAAAGCTCTTGTTTTGCCTTTTGTAATTTATGAACACGCACTTCAGCGGATGGGAAGCGATAATGTCTCTGAAGAGCAGCGTTAGGAAGGTCTGAGTAAATCAGTCTTAGTGCAGCTGAAGAGAAAACCAGAACACTTCCAGCTCCAAATGAAGAAAATCTACTGACTTTTAGTATGATAAAAATATTACCGTGTACTGTCACTTTTTTCATGGCCTTCGATTTCTCTCTCTGTCACATCCAGATAAATGCTGGCAATCTTTACTCCTCAAGCCCCATAAGCTGTTTTTCATCTTTGATATTACAAAGTCTATATAATATGTGTGCGAGAAAGAATATGATCGAATATGAAAGAGTAGCGTAATGCCTTAAAAATGTATTAATGTATAATAACTTCTCCTATTTAATCTGAGACATTTTTTAAATTAAAAATGCATCAAATAAAAAATCTATGGGAATCTTGTCCAAAATTACTCAAACCACACAATAAATCCATCATAAAACTATCTGTGTTACGGAGTCATAAAATGACTCTGCCACATGCATATATAATTGTACACTTCAGCCTTTTGAGGAATGGTAAAATATGTTGAAAATGAACTTACTACATTTTTTTGAGAAACTGTGGTTCTACACATCTAAACAGAAAGTGTATCAAAATACTTGTAAATAAAGATATTAAAATTAATCTCATTATGTGTCAAGCAATTAAGTACAGAAATTAAAGCTACGAAAACATCTAAGGAGAAGATAAATTATTTGTTAAAAACCCAACAGCACAACTGTACACTTCAAAATATTTTGCCGTTGTGCTTCTTGACCTATTTTTGAATACTCTGTCGCTTTTCTTCCTTGGTTCTTGGGAATCCTCCTTTCCTACAGCAGCCCGATACCTGCTCTGATTAAAACCACGCTAATTATCACCCTAGGTCACACCACAGATTCAACTGTCTTTGGCCATGGCCTCAGAAAAGCGTGAAGATCAGAGTATCCATATATTAACACTTCCAAAATAGGCAATAACTTGGTGCTTGAGGACATCCAAAGCAAGAGCTGATGGCTGGGGGTTCAGCAATACCCAAGAGATTTCACTTTTGCTTGATCACCAGAATAGGCTGGAGCTCCAGGTCACCATGAGATGCATCTTCTTCTACCTAAAGTCCCACCACAGATGTTCGGTCACAATTTAGACCCTGCCCTCTGAGGTTAAAGAAGGGGGAGAAAGCTGAGCTCTCCTCTTACACCAACAATACTTCAAAAGCATGAGGAGAAAACGTAGCACTAATTAACTCCTTTTACAACCCAATAAGTCACTAGATTCTTCAAACAGAGACCTTCTTAAGCAAGTGTAATATTTAAATAAGGAGAAATTATGTCGGGCTTGTAAGAAGTGGTTGGTGCTGGAAACATGTGTAGCTAGGCCAGAAATAAAAAGTTTCAATGTTATCTGGGAATCGGGAGGACAGACTGGGAGGTGCTTTAATTGCACAGATGGAGCGCATACGAGGCCAAGAAATCAAGTTACAACTGATTTTTAGAAGTTGAATTATTCACCTCTTAACAAGCCTCTCACTAGACTCCGCATTTTTTTTCTTCTCATTATCACACATGTGAACAAGAGGTTAAATAATGGTGAAATTAACTGAGCTTAGAACAATTTTCTGGAGCAGGACTGTACGCAGATAAAAATCATATAGCCTGAAAGGCCGACTTTTAATAACTTTCTACTCTTGGGCTTAAAAGAGCCACAGCACAAGACAACAATCTCCCCACCTGGCAGTAATATGCGTATAAAAACAGCTGAAGACAATTATCTTCCAAAATTTTCTGGCTAGACCACAGTACATATCCAAAGAGAAAGGAGCAGGTCTGCCCAGAGATGTCTGTGTAGATTGCACAGTTGCTTATTTGATGTACAAAGTGTTCAAAGAGATTTAACACTTCACAATGGTTAGACCTAAGTATGGTTGAAACCTGATTTTTTTTTTAAAAAAACAGAGGTTTTTATGCATTTTTACCTCCAGACCTGAGCTCATCCTTCATTTAGGGCTTTGCCCCTCACCCTGCACCCCCAGAGCCAGAAGGACAACAGGAAAGTTCGCCCGCCCCCAAGATGGATGAAAGCTGGATGTAAAAAAGGTCTAAAAGCCCAGTGTTCAAGTCACAGGTGTTCTCAGAGCAAGCCATTAACGTCAGAGCTGTTTGAAAGAAAATGGTTTAGAAGTTGAAATATTAAGATGCTTTGATTAAGGTTAAGTGGAGAGCTCCAGGACTGGAGTCTCAGGTTATATATATATCCTACATATTTGAAAGGTCGCATCAGTGCTATCAGATATTTTAAAACCTGCATATACACAACACTGAAATACATTTGGTTTTAAGGTCCAGAAATGTCCAGATTACTGAGGGTCTTAAAAATAAGAAATACAACGCGTGGCCATCCATGGCCCTGGCTCAACAGCATCTCCAGCAGCCGCAGCTGCTGCTTTGGGGGTATCAGAGGATACATCCTCTTAGTGCCCATGGACCAGATGTCCAAGAGCTTGTTCAGTCACTTTTTCAGCCAATCTGCCAGATATAATCCACCTCCACGATTTCCCAAGGCAGCAAGATCAAGATGTTCACCACTTGCTGTGTAACTCATTTATTACATCTGGTTTATACTGGTCTCCCATTAGATTCATTAAATTCCCCCCCTGCTTCTCGTGTGGAAGGATTTGATGGAACAACATCTCTGCTCAGCCGTGGATTTACTGAGTCTTGTAAAGGGTCTCCATAAAAATAGCAGATTAAAAGTCAAAGTTCATAGTATAGAAATTAATGCTTTTAAGAGGAGCTGTTGTACACATGGGTCTCGCAAAGCCACACACCCCAAAATCACTGTCGTTTGCTTTCTTGAAGCAAAAAGTATCCACCTCTGGAGAATCACACGGCACTTTTTCCAAGTAAAACTGTACACTTGCACATTACACCGGGATTCAATGACAATTCAAATAATAACACGTTTTTTTCTAGCCAAGTGTGGGAAGGATGTGTGTATATTGTTTTTCCGCCAAGTATTTTCTGGTACATTACTACTTGAAATGCTCTTTATATGGCACATAGATATTTTCATACCCATTAGTGACGGCTAACTGTGGAAATGCACAAAAATTTAATAAGAGTACAACACAGTTTGCTATTTTAAAAGCTGGAATATTTTATACTGGGGTCTTTTACCACATTAAACCACAATGAAATCTAGGCAGCTAATTATCTAAGAGGTAACAAAACTTTTAAACTACACACAGATGTTGAGCTGCACTAAAAGGACAATCGCTTTGCCAAAATCACTGCCAAATTAAAGTTCCTATTTGGAAACTTTCACACACTTGTGTTTGGTGCAGCTGCAGCTGTTTAATTGCACATAAATTTTGTTTTCCCCTTTCCGATTGTTATTCAAACGACATTAAAGAGCAATTACAGCAGAATGACAATAACTAGTCCGTTAAAAGTTCAAATTGTAGAAGATCCATTTTAATTTAAATTCAATAAAGTATTAGAATAGTAAAATAAATGGATCTCTCTGCACGTAGATGTTCTTTTGCTTTATATATGCACGTATGTGTATTCAATACAGACATTTAACTCAGCCCTGGGTGCTGTCACTGGGAGACTTTGGGGTGATGCTCACCCACAGACGGGCTTGTCGTGCAGAGATAAATGGGTGTTTTGGGGAGCAATTTATTTGGCCAGTGACTTCCAGATCGAATGGTGCCACTTGCACGGACTACACGTGGCAGCTGTATCAGATCTATATGTTGCAGGCATCTATAGGTGCCCAGGTCACTCCCACGCAGTTTTGGACCCTGTTTTTCCCAGGGTCTGACCTCAGCGGGTGTATGTTATACCTGGTAGGGATGCTGAGCCTCATGCGTCTGATTACCAGGCATTTCATTTAGCTGACTGCGTAAATCTTCAGACCACAAAACTCTGCAGACTTCATCATTTCGGTATTTATACTGCACCTAAATGCTCCCAGAGGACTTGATTACCTCTTGAACAACAACAACAAAAAAAACGCTTAAAATTTGGCCTTGGAAATAGGTCTGAAGGATATAAATCAGGACAACCGAGGAGGGAGTCCAGTGGCGGGTTATGAAGATAATGAGGGGTCTGGAGCATCTTTCTTATGAGGAGAGACTGAGAGAGCTGGGTCTGTTCAGCCTGGAGAAGAGAAGCTGAGAGGGGATCTCATCAATGTTCATAAATATCTCCAGGGTGGGTGTCAAGAGGATGGACCAGACTCCTTTCACTGGTGCCCAACGACAGGATGAGGGGCAATGGGCACAGACTGAAACACAGGAGGTTCCATCTGAATATGAGGAGAAACTTCTTTACTCTGAGGTGCCAGAGCCCTGGAACAGGCTGCCCAGAGAGGTTGTGGAGTCTCCTCTGGAGATATTCAAACCCGCCTGGACACATTCCTGTGTGATCTGCTCTGGGGAACCTGCTTTAGCAGGTGGGTTGGACTGGATGATCTCCAGAGGTCCGTTCCAAACCCAACCATGCTGTGATTCTTTGTGATTCTAGAGATCGACACAACATCAGACATTCAAATACTTAAAAATTACATCATTAAAATGTCTGGATTAATCACCTCCATATGGCTGAAAACTCTACATTTAGCCATACCAAATCAAATGCCCCAGTCTCAACTTTCTTAAATCATGATCTCCACTACTTATGTTGAACTCTTAAGGAGCAATTTCCTATTTCTTCTTCTTGGCTAAAGGTGATCAGTCCCTCAGCAGCACAGCTACAAGTTCTCCTTGTCTGCAATATGCTCTGGTCCACTTTTCCAGCTCATATTCAGATGAATTATCATTTCTGAAAGTGAAATGCTTTAAGAATAATTTTTTTTCAGCCTCAGCATAAGTTAGGCAGTATTCCAGCCTCTGAGAAATGCTCTGAAACCTGCAGAAAGCAAATCATTAAAATTTTGAAGACTCAGTAGACACGGAATCAGAAGATTCATCAGTCAAAAATTGGTCAATCTAGTCCACATCCTGACTCTGGAAGTTTTCCAAGCACTTGGCATTTGAAAAGCAAATGTTCTGCAAGTAAGGAAAAAATACAGTTATTTCTGCCTTGCCTTGTCAGTCCTTCTCATATCACGAGGGTACAAACTGGAACACAAAAGGTTCCACTTAAATATGAGAAGAAACTTCTTCTCAGTGAGGGTGGCAGAGCCTGGAACAGGCTGCCCAGGGGGGTTGTGGAGTCTCCTTCTCTGCAGACATTCCAACCCGCCTGGACACCTTCCTGTGTAACCTCATCTGGGTGTTCCTGCTCCATGGGGGGATTGGACTGGATGAGCTTTTGAGGTCCCTTCCAATCCCTGACATTCTGTGATTCTGTGTAAAGGAGGTTTTTATCACACCTAAAATTTTTGTTTGCATATAGTGTTTAATTATTCACGTATTTAATTATAAATTCTAGTCTATTCTAAACTGCATTTTAAGTACAGTCCTTTCTAAGGCTTGGCGTCACTGCTTTTAGCCGAGCTAATAAGTAACCAGCTCAAAACCACCTGTCCCTTGGTAAACATGCATGTACACCAACCAAATCTGGATTATGTTTTCTTCCCAAGCACTACAGCATCCCTCGTGACCAGGGCTGACGACTCTATTTGGTGCTGTGTTTTTGACAGATAACATCAGATACCTGCACATAGCGGAGTTGCCCTTCAGTAGCTACAAACTGTTCCCTACAGGCAGAGCAACACCCTTATAAAAGCGGATATTCAGAAAATGAAGAATTACCTGCAAATCCTGGGCTTCATAAAAAGCCTCATGTCTTATAGTACCATCTGATCTTGAGTTTATCTTGAAGAAATTGGGTGTCAACTGTTATTTTCCCTGGGCAGCCAATAAAGGATATAACATCTTTCAAAAGTACTTCTTGTCCATTCCTTAAGCTAAAATATTAGTTAATTTCTTCTTATGAGAGGGGACACAGAAGGGCAGAATGAAAAGAATTGGGGAAAGAGGAGAATATCTAATTTCTCTCAACTCTAAGAATCCTGTCTGTGGCCTTGAGATGGTGTTAGAGGAAGAGTCAAAGCAAGGAAAAGGTTCTTTTGCGCAAATCTGCCTTTCTGGGTATTCTCTAAGTAAAGAATTGAACCAAGATTAAGATCTAAATTGCTTTCTCTTTTGAGATTCCAGAAACGTGAGTGATATACCAATAAGCTTTTAAAAGTCCAGCCCAAAACAAGTCGCATCTTTCATGATAAGCACATCCCTTAAAGAACAAAGCAAGCATCAGCTCTTTTTTATAATTATGAAATATTATAACCTAGAAGAGCATTTTGTGAGCACGAGCACGAACAGATCTTCCTTCACTGTTTGCTCCTCTGTTTCAGAGCTTGAGGAGATACACATATCACTTCGTTTCTCTCATAAATCACAGATGCTAAATTTTACTGTCTCTATACAGCAGATTCATCTATACATTCAGCAGCACTGATCCAGGAAAAAACAAAATCTTATTTTACTAAGGAAGTGTGGTCATTAACAACTGTAGTTGGTGAACTAGCGTCAAAATGTGTCACAGAATCTCAGGATGGTTGGGGTTGGAAGGGCCCTCTGGAGATCATCCAGTCCAACCCACCTGCTAAAGCAGGTTCACCAGAGCAGATCACACAGGAAGGTGTCCAGGCAGGTTTGAATGTCTGCAGAGAAGGAGACTCCACAACCTCTCTGGGCAGCCTGTTCCAGGGCTCTGGCACCTCACAGTGAAGACGTTTCTCCTCATATTCAGATGGAACCTCCTGTGCTTCAGTCTGTGCCCATTGCCCCTCATCCTGTTGTTGGACACCACTGAAAGGAGTCTGGTCCATCCTCTTGACACCCACCCTGGAGATATTTATGAACATTGATGAGATCCCCTCTCAGCTTCTCTTCTCCAGGCTGAACAGCCCCAGCCCTCTCAGTGTCTCCTCCTAAGAAAGGTGCTCCAGACCCCTCAGCATCTTCGTGTCCCTCCGCTGGACTCCGTCCAGTAATTCCTTGTCCTTCTTAAACTGAGGAGCCCAGAACTGGACACAGTTCTCCAGATGCAGCCTCACCAGGGCAGAGCAGATGGGGAGGAACAACCTCCCTCGACCTGCTGGTCACATTCTTCTCAATGCACCCCAGGTACCATTGGCCTTCTTGATCACAAGGGCACATTGTTGACTCATGGTCAACCTGTTGTCACCCAGAACTCCCAAGTCCTTCTCTGCAGAGCTGCTTCCCGGCAGGTCGGCCTCTAACCTGTATTGGTATGTGGGGTTGTTCCTCCCCAGGGAAGGAATTAAGATACAAGAGACGCACAAGTAGAGAAAAGACTATACAACGCATAAAAGACTGTGAGAACTTAGAGTGTGTTCACCAAGAGGTCTGGCAGCTTTCCAAAGAGCCGTGGTCATCGGGTATTAACACAGCTGGTCAGAGACAGCAAGCGGAATGGCTCAGTGTCCACTTCAGTGCCACCAGCTAAAATCAAAACAAACCCAAATAAAAGAGAACCGAACAAAAAAACCCAAAACATCCTGTTTTGAAGAACAATCCTCCAAAATAAGGGTGAAAGAACCTCCTTTATACAGGAAGAAGAAACACTGGGGTTTTACAACTGTTAGTGGATCTGAAAAAGGGGACCACCCGCTCTCCAGCAGGACTCATTTTCTACTCACTTCCCTCATTTTTCAAGGGTTATCAGAGAGGTGACTGCTACACGGCAATATGCCTTACATAATGACTTGCTAAATATCTCATATATTCATCGCCAGCGAAGTTATCATCTAAAGCAGAGTTTTCATCTAAATCTAATAAACAGGAGAGCATCGCAGAGAAAATAAGGGAAGTAACATGAAACCAGAAATTATGAAAATATATACTTTGATGAACGAATAACCACCTCTCTGAAGTTACTTACGATATTTACATATGAAAAGAGGATTGCACACAGTTTCAAAAATCCATTTATTATAAGCTCTGATGTTATACTCATCTCCCATAAGAACTAATTGAAGGATGGATGCATTTGCCCTGAGGTATTGGATGGGAGATAAAAGGATAGTCAAAATACAGATGGGGCTACAATGGTTATAGTGCGTGCAAATAACGCCAACGTCCAGCAGACAAGTACATCCAGCATGAAAACTCAATTATATGGAGCCGCTTTCAGTGCCAGGGCACGAAGGCACCACACCCTAGGACGAGAAAGTTGATTTTATAGAGAGCATTTACTTTAAAAATTAAATAAATGGGTGTGGGGAAATGCTGGAAGGCAAACAGAATGGCCATTCAAAAAGTTTGCGATCAATGAACCATTCTTCAGGCGTCTGTGGCTTTAAACTGTCACATTTTGCTGAAATAAAAGCCAGACTAACTAAGACGGGTTTGGGTAACTGATGGTTTAGACCCCCAGGATTTCTTCAGAAGGTCTCACACGACCACCAGAAAACCACAAGTGATTCTTTGTGTGCCTCGTGTTGTAAAAAATATACTTGCTGCGAAAAAGGCTCAGTTGACATTAGCATTTGTTTCCACTCCGTTTTATCGTGCTCTCTGCCACACTGTTTGGAGGGGAATGATATATAACATTTTTCACAAACTGTCACATGCCTGCAGATCAGTGGGTTAATGTATCAGCCTTTCACCTTTGGAAACCACAGTTCAACAGCCTGAATTACTTTGGTAATAAATGTAGTATTGTCTTAGTTCAATACAGACTTGTGTTTGAAGAACTGTAACAAAATATTTTTACAACCTTGCGGAAAAGATAAGAAGCTGGCGATTCTCTTTTATGCTATAGATTTCCTCTGTAATCTCAAGAAAGCTAATTAAACCCAGCCTTTGAAAATAATTACGTATCTAGCACTCTGATTTTCCTAAGTCTGGCTTAAATAAAACTACTTTCTTTGATAAACTAAGCTATGATATGAAAGAGCTATAAATTATCTCCATAGATAGGTTTGGAGCAGGTAAAATAGATTAGAGACCAATAAAAATAAAATGTATATCTAGCTCAGGTACGAGCTGAAAAATGGGTTTCTTTTAGTAATAGGGAGAAAAAAGTTAAAAATCAGATTTTCAGCTTGAAACCAGTTTTCACATTTCAATAATAAAGCTGTGGATAATAAAAATACCAACCCAAATCAAAACAACCCACACTGGAATACCTTACAATTGGTGAAGAGTTAGTTAGCAACCCTGTAACAGCTCTACCTGGCCATCATTTTGCTCACTGATATGTATCACCATGGATTTATATTACCATGGATTTTAACTTCAGACTCACCCACGACTACACATACCATACAGCACAGTGGCCAATGTAATCTATATAACTAGTATGTTTAAGGGATTTACAATATCATAATATCTATCCTTCCCCAAAAGTAGATGGATTTTTAAGTCAAAATTGCTGGTTTTAAGACCTCAGAGCCCTAGGCAGGATATATTGTTCCTTAGAAGAAAAGGCAAAGCCGTCTAAAACCAAACACACCGCAAACAAGCGCACAACCAGATTATTTCCTGCTTTCATACATGTTAATTCTTTTGCTGTAATAGGGATTATAAAAAAACCCTATTCTATTGATTTTAATGGTGCTGTCACTGTGGCAGAATAATACTTTTCCAGTATCGTTTTGCATTACTGCTTCAACCTCTGATGACAGATGAAAAGTACTGAATCTTAGCCAAAAGCTGAATATGCCATTATCTCTTTTTGCACAGCTGCACAGACATATCCTAAGACAGAATGGTGCTTTCAACCATTTTGTTTAGGGCTTAAGAATAAAAAATAAAATAAAATAAAAAATCCCATATCCTAAAGGCAAAGGCAACCTGAAACTTTGCTCAAAGAAGCATGAAAGCGCAGTTCTTTTGCAAAATGTATGACTACCTCATAATGTCACATTACCATACTTAGAGTTAGTAATGGGCGGCTGAACTCTGAAATGTTGTTTGGTTTTTATTCTCCGTTTGTTCCAGTTGGTTCAGCAAATTCCAGAGATGGGATAAATAAATGCATAAAGGTTTATATTAACTCAGTCTAAGTTGTAATGTAATTCAGATGCTATTGGGAATAGAGGCGCATAAAGCTGAAAGGGCCCTGTTAGGTGACTGACTCTAGTTTTGACCAGTGCTCACACTCAGTTCCTACAAACCCTTTTGAAAAACAGATCACACTCCGTGTTAAAGTCCGTTCGGTGTCCAGACCCGCCGTGTCTGTCAGATCCATCACTTGTGGTCAGAAGCCTCCCAGCATCGAGCCTAAAAGTAGTACTTGTCAGTACACATCAACTTGTTTCTCATGCCAACGCTGACATTCAGCTGAAATAACTCCTCACACTCCCTACTTCTTTAATTTTCTGCTATTCCTGCAGACAGCAAACATACACACGCTCTCAGCCCGCGTTTTGCTGAGCTGCCAGCCACTCTGTCTGACCTTCTCGGGACACTCATGGCCACGGTTTCCTCCATCACGTCAACAGATCTTCCCTGCCCTGTCCCGGTATGAATTCTTCATTTGTGACCGTGATGACAAGGGTAACGCAGGGTCTGAGATGAGACAAAAGCTGTATTCAATGACATTATGATTTCTCTCTCTTTAGTGGAAGTTTCTTAAACAGTGCACCCTACATGACCTCTCTCATGCTTATATTTCATTAAGGGCTTGCAGTTAACCTGCAGGCATCTACCAACACTAGTATTTTCTGTTTGTCATTTCAAACAATGAAATAATATGAACTGGGAAGCTCATCATTATAAAAAATTAGTAGTTCCTCAGTGCATATCCTTGCAGTTCATGGTATGAAATTTGATACCATTTGTGTTTTACCCATCCATCATCATCCTCCTCTCAGATACTCTTATCATTTACTACACATTGGTAATTCTGTCCTAATTCACATTCTCAGCATATTTCATTCAAACAACCTTTCTGTAAGAGCACTAATGAAAATATTAAACAAAATATACACTAAGACCAATTCACATATCGGTATTAAACCTCTCGCTGCCCTACTTTACATCAAGTCCTCTATCACACGCTCCATTCTTGAAGTAATTCTCATTGCCTCCAGTTTCATTAACAATTTCCTGAAGTGGCGCTCATTAAGCACTTCAGTGAAGCCCAGATTGAATCAAAGTAGCAGTTACTTATTTTCAGTAAACTCGGACTATACTTTAAGCCATTTCTATCTACTAGATGAAAAAATATTTATTCGTTAATTACTAATTCATAATTGATTTTTCTCTGTCCTCATAGCCATTAGTCACCTCCATCATTATCCTTTTGGGAAAGCCAAGGAAAGAGGTAACTTTGGTATAACCAGTTGCATTTAATTTCAACTTCATTCAGAACTAAGGCAGCCCGCTTCTGTTCTCCTGATTGTCTCTTACTGACCTCTAGTTATCATTTAGAATTTCTTTTCCAAGATTTAGTCAGCTTGGCTTTTGGCTACTCTTTCTTAATTACTACATCTCTAGGATGCCACTTTTTCTTTTCTTGCTCCTGATTTCCCTGCTCAGTCTGTTTTAATGTTTCTTAGAAGCTGCTCATTCCCAACACCCTTCTGGACATTGGTTTTCATCTTTGCCAGAACTCTTTGGTTGAGGACATAAGACATGAGTAGTGCTTATAACTTTGACCTTCAGATATTTTACATCTCCAAATTCAAGTCGTCAAACACCTTGGCCCAGCTGATGTAACCAAGTTGCTCTTTTAAAGTTTCTAAAGTAAAAACTTCACACCTTTTTTTTCAATTATCCTCATGACCACAAGGCAGATCCGCACCCACACCTGCAGGAGAGGACACGTCCATCTGCTGCCACCCTGCCAACCACAGCCTGGTAGGGCGGTCACCTTCCCTCTGTTGGTACGGGGCCTGTAATTCCATCAGGGCCACAACGACAATTCGAGGGCTGGAACAGCTCTGCTGTAAGGAAAAGCTAAAAGAGCTGGTGGTGTTCAGCCTGGAGGAGACGGCGCTGGGGAGACCTTATTGTGGCCATTCAGTGCTTAAAAGGGGGCGATAAGAAGGATGGGGACAGACTTTTTAGCAGGGCCTGTTGTGACAGGACAAGGGGTGATGGTTTTAAACTAAAAGAGGGGAGATTCAGGCTGGACATAGGGAAGAAATTTTTTACACTGAGGGTGGTGAAACCCTGGCCCAGGCTGCCCAGAGAGGTGGTGGATGAACCATCCCTGGAGACATCCCAGGCCAGGATGGGGCTCTGAGCAACCTGATCTGGTGAAGATGTCCCTGCTCATGGCAGGGGTGGCACTGGATGAGCTTTGAAGGGCCCTTCCAACCCAAACTGTTCTATGATCAGTCATCTTTAGTCTTCCGCCCAAGTGTTTCCCGAAAGAGGAAACACAGCAGATACGAATGTCTGAGAGGAAGATGATGATGGATGGGGAAAATACAAATGGCATCAAATTTCATTACATTTAAACTCAGTTTGACACAGTCAGATGTTAAGACGTTCTTCTGCTCACACTTACTCACAGCAGTTTTATTGCTGACACCAATACAAGGTCTGCTGGCAAAGATGACACAGAATGGAACATTTAAAGCACTGGCTTCTGTTCCCAACACTGTTTTATCTCACTGAGAAAGTAACTAAATCAGTTTACTTTACCTGTAAAAGCAGGTGGTTATAGTTACCTGTGTCTCCAAATTTCAGACAAATATTATATAGTGACATCAGAAAGGCCAGAAGAAATTAAAGCATTGTGGGAGATCCTCATTGAAGTCAGAGGTATGTAACCGCTATTATAAACTGCGATGGAACAGCCATCTCACCTTACTAATGACAAGAAAACAAGAACATTAACTTGAAGGTGGATATATCTTCTTACTTAGCAGTATTACCTACTGTTGTAGCACAGCTGCCTTTGTAGGAGATTTCCACAGCATTTTGCTAAGACAGCAAAAAAGAACCTACATGTAACCTGAGTAACTATTTGGCCTTTTTAGGTAGGGAGGGAGGCTGCTGCCGAGGTATCAAACATCATGCAGAATGACGGGCAGCGTTTCTTTTAAACAAGCCCAAAAAATGCTATGATAAATTGGCAGAAATGGAGAACATAGGGCGGAGAAAGCCTGAAAAGCAAGACTTGGACAAGTTTCACAGTCTCCAGAGGATCTATATTAAATTCTAAGTCAGCCTGCTAGAGTTTGGATTTGGTACTATAAAGTACCAGGCACAAAGAGTTCTCTGTGATACATTTAAGTTTGTTTGGAGTAGGAGGCCTCAGAACTAGCTCATCAATATTGTGAAATTTTGGTAAGGTTCTGTGTGTGTATATATATATATCTGACTAGCATCACAAAATAAATATGTTAATACTATGACTAAAAGGCAGTGCTTTCATTTCAGCAGTTGTTTCAGTAATTAATTTCTGTGCTGCTTAACGAGAGATTAAGAACTAAATTCATAGCTACAGAAGCAAGTACAGTGTTTGTCGTGGTTTATCAATGGAAAGTCCTCGGTGTATCGGTGTTAGAGCCACCTGTCTTCAGCAAATTATAGCACAACATACGTGTATCCCCACAGAAACGCACCCAGGTTAATAGAAATAAAATACCACACAGCGACGATGTCTCTGAAGCAGTTTAAATATATATTTAGAATAAATCTGAATAATAGGCTCAAATTATAAAAAGAAATCCCAATAAGCCTCCCATTCTTTATCTTATGTACACGGACAGATAGCTTCCATTCCCATATGCATAATTTTTTTCTGATCAAACTATTTTATTCCACTGCAAGTGGTATCAACGTTTTACTTAAATAGGCCTTTATCACACAAGGACTCGTTGTAGAACTGAAAACCTGTAAAAAAAAGAAACCCAAACAGTTGACCTAGTAGGACAGATTCACAATTTAACTTTCTCCTTAGAATAAAAATTACTTTTTCCTACAAAAAAAAATAATCTTAATTTTGTTGCTAATCCTGTTGGCAGCATCCTGCTATCCCCAGCAACACCCAGCTGCCATATCTTATTCCAGCATAACCAATTCAACACCTTAATTTTAAACTGTATTGGGTGGGACATCCAACCCAGGGCACACCAAAACTCCTCTGCAATGTAGTATTTTCATATTCAAGAGGTGTAACGATGGAATCCATCTGCAGACTGTGGCTGGGGAGGTGTTCCCCCCATGGCCTTCTCAAACCCCAAAGTTGCTTTAGCGAGATGCCCTGTGTTAATCTAGAACGTGGACAAGAGAGAAGGATCCGGAGTTCAGTTTAGAAGCTCATGGTGGTCTCATGCTCGCAGGTCTTCTTGCAGAGTAATAGACATAAAAAATAAAATACAAAGAAATAAGGATACATACTGAATTAATCAACTGAGACATTCTCAGGACAAGATCTGTACTCCAAATTATCTGAAAGCCAAACTCTTCTGGAAGAGAAAACTGAATCGGTTCTTTCCCATAGACAGTTCTCCATACAGACGTAGACTGGCAAGAAGTCCACCTATGCAAACAAGTGAAGCCCACCTGGGTCCTTCTGGGGTGAAATGGTCATTACGTGGAAAGTCAGAGCAGGTCATGCCCAGCACTACAGGCAGGGCTGGGAGCTGGATTAGAAAGATGGGAAACCTCATCTGGTCAAATATTGAGCAAAAAAAGGTTGAGGACACTTCCCCTCCCCCAGCTTGGGAAGAGTGCATTCAGCATATTTTTATCCAACTATTTATCATGCTCTTTTGCTCCATCTGCTGGCTCTGCAACAGCAGGCAATATGTTCTACGCCTCCTATAATTAAAATACTAATACAAAAATGAAGATAAAAATAATATAAAAACCAACATGCAACCATTTGCCAGCGTTCACTTCATGAACCTTTATCCACATACTGTCTTTACATTTATAGATAAATATCTAATTGTTGTGTCTCACTTAATAAATTTACTCTAGCTTTTTGGGTCCTTTCCCCCTACATACTTGTGAATCTAAAAACTGATTTTGTCATTTAAACATCCAAGCAAGAGAAAAATCTTAAGAGCATAAAGAGTTTTCAGAGTTCAAAGTATCTTATTTCTCGATGGTAAAATGAGAAGTGGAAGGATTTTCTTACACCTTAAAATCATATAAGTCTGTGTATGAACCGATTTATCTATATATAGACCTAAATGGAAACAGGTACTTATTTAATTAATAAATCAAGTTCTATTAGGGAAAAGCACCTTTCCAGGTGTTTTTATCACTCCCCTAGAGGGAATCACATTTACCATAGAATCAAAAACTGGGACTGGCTGGGATCTAAAGAGATCCTTATTCCATCCACCACCTATAGTAACACCAAAGTAACTAATTGCCATGCTGATAACTTTTTGGTTCTTCAAAGTTAAGCACATGCATGGCTAGTAGCTAGGGGATTTTTACTTTTTATTTAAGTCTTGCAAATTTATTTTTCAATTGTCAAAAGCACATATTGATTTGACTACAAAGAAGCCCGGTATGGGTTGAAAATTCTGGTATTCTTGTGAATGAGAAGCATAGGCAGAATAGTCCAGTAAAGCTCAAATTTTCTTCTTTTTATAGTAAGGATAAAGAAAAAATATGAAAAAGAAAAATTTAAAATCCATTTTGCAATAGAAACTTAATTCAGATAGTAAAAGTTTTATGATATCGAGCTCAACATTATTGCGAAGTTACTTCTCCTTGAAATTTGGGGCTTGCAGAATAAATCACTGCAGGCTTGCTCTGCTCCGAAATTCCTCCTTTAGCAGCTGATCCTTCTCAGAGAGGAGGAAGAGACGAGTTCCTTGGTACTTTAGTTTGACAGGGTGCTGCCATTCATAACATGTTTATGTTCAAATACAGCAAGAAAACAAAGCTCCTAATTTTGTGTTCAGATCATTTTAGTCAATGCCTTTCTCAGCGGTAGGAGAAAGTCTCTCACCTCCTTCAATAGAGCAGTTTAAGGTGAGGAAGTTGCCAAACAACGTATAAAGAACAGTAATGACATTTTTTGGGAAGAAAACAAACATTCACTGTTTCATCTTACACTATAAGATGCTTGCACAACTCAAATCTCAAAGTATATACAGACCATATAAGGCACCATATTTCTATCTATATGGCAGCCTAATAATAACAGGGAATGTAAATGGAAATAAATAAGAACTGTGTCTCTACTGTCAGCTAAGTATGATTTCTAAGGAGACAAAAATACCTTGAATCTTACTTTTTAAAAGCTAGTACAGAGGAAAATATTATCTGACCTTAATAAATTCTTCTTCTGCAGGTTTTTTTTTTATAATGTGCCTAATCTTACACTTTGACAGCTCCCACATTATTCATTGTAGGTCACAGAAGAACACTGCAAACAGAACAATGTTCCAGAGGAGTATACTGAATACCATTCAAAATTGGGTTGTTTAGCGACACAACAGAACGTGGATGAGGCAGGAGAATTCAGCTCCATCCAGACAAGCATTCTCCTAACACCTCATCGTGCAGCTATAGGTGTTCACAACACTAGCTGTAAACTAAAACCCAAGTATTTAGAAAAGAAACCCTAGATGTATGGGTTTGTTTTGATCTTTCCTTTAGAGCCACAGGGTGGCAGAGGGTCTGTGCTACCTACCGGACCCACCGCAATTGTGCACGAGGCGAGGGAGGTGAATGAGGGAAGGAAGACCAACACCAGCTTCAGAAATACATATCAGAAGCAAGAGGTAAATCCCAGTCTTCATTAAGCTGTTCCACATCTGTCCTCTGTTCCTCAGTTTCTCATATGGTTAAAAACAAAGCTCATGTTACTTTTTATAGAATAAAATACTATATATACACTGCTTGCTATATATTCAATACTCTTATTTCATTGAGTAGTTTGGGTTGGAAGGGCATCTTCCACTAGACCGGGTTGCTCAAAGCCCCATCCACCCTGGCCTTGAACACTACCAGGGATCGGGCATCCACAGCTTCTCTGGGCAGCCTGTTCAGGTGTCTCACTGACCTCATGGGGAACAATTTCTTCCTTGTATCTCATCTAAACTTCCTCTCTTTCAATTTAAAGCCATCGCTCCTTGTCCTATCACTGCACACACTTGTAAAAAGTCCCTCTCCAGGTTTTTTATAGCCCTGCTTTATGTACTGGGAGCTGCTAGAAGGTCTCCCCAGAGCCTTCAACACCCCAACTCTTCTCAGCCTGTCCTCATAGGACAGGTGCTCCAACACCCTGGTCACCTTCATGGCCTCCTCTGGACTCGCTCCAACAGCTCAGCATCCTTCTTATGTTGGGGACGCCAGAGCTGGACGCAGGACCCCAGGTGGGGTCTCACCAGAGCAGAGGGGCAGAATCACCTCCCTCTACCTGCTGGTCACGTTCCTTTTGCTGCAGCCCAGGATGCAGTTGTCATTCTGGGCACACAACGCTGGGTCACGCTGAGCTTCTCATCAACCAACATCCCCAAGTCCTTCTCCCTCAGGGATGTTCTCAGGGCCCATTATTTATGCACATCCCTAAAATACTTCTCTAGGGTATCAGCTGATGGCATTACAGATGTTTGTCTTTGAGAAGTCAGTCAGACTGCAATTAGCTACAGGCTTAAATGAAGAGTAATGCATATAGATTTTGTATCAATTAGTGAGAAGTCATTTCTACAAGTAAAGATTTTTTCCTCTTCCCTGCAAATATTTATGCAGTCATTCAAAGCCCGAGTGCAACTGTGTAATACAACCAGCTTAAAACAATACGATTGAGCTTGCTTAGAATACAAAACAATACAAAATTAATTTCTGCAGTACTGAAAACTAACACACATTTCAGGGGAAACAAAGTAAAGCCATGAAGCACGACTCCTTCTCCTGGGCTTCATTACTAATTGCTTGTGGACTCTGGAAGACGTTAGAAACAGCAGAAAACCACAGAGTCTTTTCTCAGTGGAAATCATGAGAAAAATATCGTTTCTTCTGACCACAACAATAAATGCTTTTAAACACACAAAATCGTCAAAAGACTTTCTAAGCAACTCAGAAGAAATCACTTCAGACAGGATTACTACTTTATATGTATATCCAAAGCCCTGCAGGCGTACTAGAGTCGTATTTGTTAATTCTGCACTAGTCTGCTTTGACTTTACCATGGGGCTTTTGAAACATTAAAAAAAATTTGGTTGAAAAGACAAAGCTTAAAGAAAACTTACATTGCCTTATACTGTAAATATTCTATATCAGGAATTGGGGATGCTTGATGTCCTTGCCTTCTTGTTTGGCAATCATCAGTTTGAACAATTTTTCTCTTTTTTTTCTTTAATACACTTCCAATTGCAGAACAACTCACTGGAGGAGACTCACCAAAGCGATGGAAAAATCACTGTAACTGCCACAACCGAGGCCCCTGCACATGATTGCACATGTGCAAGAAGCTGTTCTTACAAAGACAATCAAATGTGTGTGTTACATTTAGAAAACTGGGCCCTTCACTTATTTATTAAAATCAGCATGGCCAGTACACCCAGTGAAACTTTGCATTTTCCACTACAAATGCCCAACACTTTCTCTCCATGTCTCTAATGTCTGGAGTGCAGGAGAAAGGTAGGTGCCCGCAGAGCCAGAGTAATGCACAAGTCACGAGTGGATATACCACTGATGAGGGTGGATATACCACTGAGGTTGGCATCTCTCCCTCTCCGCCCAGGCTCTTGGTCCTCCCCACCCTCCAGGCACGGTTGCAGCACAGATGTTCGTTTTTAGTGCAAACCAGGCCTAAAATTCTCTTGTCCCAGATACAATTCAACTAACCCTCATCTGGACTTGGCGAACCCACAAAAAATACTCATCTTCTCCAAAGTCCACAGAGCCGCGTGATTTGGCACTCTTGAAGGACTCATCACCTAGTGACTCCTCAATAAGGCCCAACCCCACCAGGTCTATCACCTCCCTCCTGGGAGCGGGCAGCTGCTTCCGAAGATTTAGAGAATTTACAGGAATTACCAGTGACACTGGGGACTGACTCATGTCAAAGCACATGAGGCTTCATGCTCATTCTTCTCCTATAATCCAGTCCCAATAAGATTGCAAAACAAAATCATGGATTATAACGATGATTTAAATCAGTCATTCCTGGGTTTAGCAAAAAAAAAAAGAACACTTTAAAGAAAAAATACTACCTGCTTATTTACAGAATCACACAGAATCACAGAATCGACTGGGTTGGAAAAGACCTCAGAGATCATCAAGTCCAACCCTTGGTCCAACTCCAGTCCATTTACTAGATCATGGCACTGAGTGCCATGTCCAATCTCAGTTTAAAAACCTCCAGAGACGGCGAGTCCAGCACCTTCCTGGGCAGCCATTCCAATGCCTGAGCACTCTCTCCTTAAAGAATTTCTTTCTAATATCCAGCCTAAATTTCCCCTGGCAGAGTTGAAGCCCATGCCCCCTTGTCCTATTGCTGACTGCCTGGGAGAAGAGACCAATCCCCACCTGGCTAGAACTGCCCTTCAGGTAGTTCTAGAGAGTGCTGAGCTCACCTCTAAGCCTCCTCTTCTCCAGACTAAACAAGCCCAGCTCCCTCAGCCTCTCCCCATAGGGCTTGTGTTCAAATGGACATCTCTGTGCCTTTGACTAACACATACCTCGCAGCCTGCCTTTAAGTGTACATAGATGCGTCCAGACACACACAGTTCAGTTTTATCCATATATTCACTATATTTATCCATATGCAAAGGATATGACCAAAGAGCATTACTAGTCACACACATAACTAACGCATGAAGCAACTGAAATAAAATAAACTTCTGGAAGGTTCTTATCAGTAAGTTACTTTTGATAGCTTCCATAGAAGAGAGGAAACAATCCTGGGAAGGTACTAAATAACGTTTTCTCAAGTGCAGCTGCAAAGCTCAAGGCTGGGAATGTCACCTTGTAAAAAGGGCAAAAACTTCTCCTCTGGTATTGGGTCATTTGGTGCAGGAACGCAATGACTTTTCAGAAAACCACTTGTATCCTTGGAAACAACGACTGTCTTATTGAGAAGTGACTATGGCCTGGATCTGGAAGTGATGATAATCATCAGATCCTTCCAGGTTCTCACAGACACATAAAAGGTACTGAAATTTTCCATTTAATTTTTAAAGCGTTGGCCCAGAGGTTCACTTTGGAGCTATGAATATACCGTTCCCTTCCCAGCCTGAAACACTGTTTAATTGAATTAATAAGTAGTCTCCTTCTCAAATAATTTTAAAGCAAAATACACTTTTGTGTACTCTTCAGGATTTTCAGGTTTTCTAATGAACAGCATAATAACAAAGTATTTTCATATCCTTATAGTTCTCCCTTGATTTTAATGCACATCAGACGTCCCACCATTCCAGTCCATCCTAAAATATACCTGTTGTTCCCAGTACAATCACTGGTGTGACTAACAAGGCTCTGCTGTTCACATAGCAGTTTAAAATGCCACATTCTGTATATCCTGAAATAGTTCGTTCTGATTTCAGAAGAAAAATACATGATCCACAACATACTCCAAAAAAATCATCACAGAATTAAAGACAATAATTTTCTCAAAAAAAAAGATGTTCACGATGTACAGAGATATGCACTTTTTAAAGTTCTGTCATTTCGATAGCCCACTGGAAAATAAACTTCAAAATCTGTACTTCACTGGCACCCAGTTGGTTTTCCCCCAATCATCTGCATACAACAAAATAAACTCATATACTATCTATGCAAATGAGAAGCTGGCCTGGGAAATGAAGCTTAAATGACACCTAAACATACAACGATGAAGCATACAGTGATTTAAACATCATCAGCAGTGGAAGTATGGAGCTAAATTAACAGGCTCCCCTTTGAAAATTGAACTCATTATGAAACCTTGGCTTGAGAACAACTCGACTGCCGCCTACCTGACCATATCTCAAACCTTTTGTGTAAGCGTAAGCGGAAAAGATAAATCCTGGTATATGTAGAATAATACCCTGATTATTTATTAGAATGTGCTTCTCCCTATACAAATGTGTTAGATCCATATTAGGTTCGTTCCTATTAGGCAAAACTAATTTATTTGGTATAAGGCAAATGGGAAAAAAATAAAAAAAGAGACCATTTTAAAATTGCCTAAGGTCACTTCATGGGCAAAACAATGTATTTAAACGGCAGAGATGACAACATGCTTAATATGACTACACAGAAATTGCTTCCTTGATGACAATACATTAAAATCCTCATTGAATATTCATAGAATTTTTGACAAGATTGAGTGACACGTAATCCCGGCCGCAGCGAGAACCAGCTCGGCAGTGTGACTGCGTGGGGACAGACACCCAGCCAGCCCGGCCATCTCTGTCCCTCCCCGGGCCGGGAACAGCTCCACACAACATCTCGCTTCCCAGGTTTTAATATCACATCACACTGACAGAAATAGGAGAGAGGGAAATGGAACGTACAAAAGCTCCTCTGTGTGTCAGATGCCGGGTGAGGAAGAGCCTTTATCACAACCGTACAACGGGCGGGTGGAAGAGCTGTAATTTCCGCAGAGCGCGGCCACGGGAAATCGGGGAAACAGCTAGGAAAAAAATCCTTCGAGTGACTTTCAGTCACTAAGTTATGACCTCTGCATGATAAATAGGTAAGCAGAGTTTAAACGATGCGAAATCCGCCAATTCAGAATGCATTAGGATACCATTAACAGACAGTAGCTTAGACATGGGGAAAATATTAAGATGGATAGATCACTTAGCAACAATAGGACAAAGAAGGTTTTAATAAAGGCAACGCGAGACAATATGATACCAACACCATGGATGATCCAGAGTGCCTTCTTTTGTCAGATATGTAACAACACAATAAAAACCACTTCTGATTGACACTAACAAGGGTAGAGAACTGAAAAACATTCAAGCCAAAGCCTTGTTTATTAATCAAGAAATTTGACTGCGAAATCTCATACCACTAATGGAATATGATTAATACCGTATTTCGATCCCAAAATAAGGCTGATCCATAATCTCAGAACTGCACATGTGACACACAACATATTCCTTACGCCACGACCCCCACGTCAGATGATGTTTATGATATTGTAAACTGGTCGGATTTTCGGACAGGGCATTGGGCCGCAAAATAATTGATGAAACAGATACGACAAACCTGTGAGACTGTACAACTCCTCTTAGGAGCAGCGGGATCTGACAGAAGTTTACAAAAGACAATGAATTATATATAACTGCCTTGCAGGGCAACTTTAAAGTGATGCACCTCTGTTTGGATTTTAAGGCTGGAAACAAATAAAATTTTAAAATGTTTGCAGAAATATCAGCAATGGGGGAGAGTAAGGAAGACACATGTGTAATACTGCACAATAACAAAAACAAAAAATAAAACTCAAATAATTAATTTTATCATGTTATTTTCTTGTAAGCCCCAGGCTGACAGCTTTGCAAGAGCTCCAGCCACTTCGTTACACCTGGCACACAAAAACCTCTCATTTTTATTGCTGTTCCAGATCGCTACCATTTACCTTTGATTTTTACGCTATTGACTATTCACATGAGCTCGTCATCAAAGCATCTTATCTACAGCCAATATGGGGGGTGCCTGTACTAATCCAAAGGCACAGGGGTGCCCACCAATGCCCGTTTATCTCACCACTTCTATTAAGTACATGGACATGACACGCAACAGTTCAGAGACTGTTGATGCATCTGCCAGCCCCTTTGCTGTCAGTCAGCCTGATGATGTGAGTGACGTTTGAGGATAATTCCTCCACTGTGAACGCTTACAAAAAAAGAACAACTCTTTCTGCTGGGAAAATTTTAACATTCATAGAAAAAAAACCCCACATTTGTGACACAGAAGGTTTTGTGAGGTCAAAGCTCTGCCTAGTCTGAATAGGCAATAACATCAGCAAAGACAATCGGGGCAAACATTTTGTGTGTGGAGCTCAGCGCACGGCACATCTGGCTGCACGGCACATCTGGCTGCAGCTGCGGCACCAGCACCTGCCCCGTACCCCAACACAGCCGGGGCAACGGGGATGAAGAGACGGCAAAGCCCCAGGGGTCCCAACCCCCCGATAAATCATTTTCAATTACATTGTTTTAAATAACTTTTCAAGCAAAGAAAAAGAATCATAATTTGCCAAACCCTCAGTGACAAGTGACAAGCAGAGCCCAAAGACAGCAGCATTATTTTTATTTCTTTTTAAACACATGTCAACTATAGCAGCTTAAGAAAAATACCCAATTTGGAACTGTAAGGGGAAGTACTTTTGACAAGCACGATAACAAGTCATTAAAATCCCAATGATGTCCCCATCGCTTTCAGTGGGGAGAATCCATTTACAGGTGGGCATGGACAACCCCACTTCGGGCTTGCTACAGTTTAACTTGGATTAACTGTGGGACTACAGTGGGTCCGTGGATTCCCTGATGGAGGGCACGGGAACAGAAATTAGCCTTGAAGATATTAAGGCCTACCTGTGAGATAGATGGGAGTAACGGAGTATCTGGAGATGTTAAGGATGTACCCGTGAGAGAGAAGGGAGTAGAAGAGTAACACTGATGACAGCAAAATTAGCCAATGAGATGTTACTGCTGTAACTTGTAACCAATAGTGAAGAGACACATGAATTGGTAAAACTGTATAAAAACGCACTTGTGGTAATAAATAGCATCTACTACTTTCATCCTGGAAGAACTTAGTCTGTGTCATTTGTCCGTCTCAACCGCGACACTTAACTTCAAATTTAAATTGTCTCCCTGATGAAGATTAAAAAAGCCTCTTTAATGCAGTTTTGATTTACAAGACACCAGCATGATTCTGTTTGGTAGATGGGAGGAAACAGAAAAACTCCTCAAGCCACTACTCAAGGTTCCTCAAGCCACTACTACCCAAGCAGTGAAGTTCTGCTGGGCATCACATAACATCAACTTCAAGATGCACATGGACAGCAATTACAAGCTGAGCTAGAATGTTGTACCTTATTTTCATGCAAAAACTAGCTAGATAAAATCCTGTAATAAAATCCTGTGTAACCTCATCTGGGTGTTCCTGCTCCGGCGGGGGGATTGGACTGGATGAGCTTTCGAGGTCCCTTCCAATCCCTGACATTCTGTGATTCTGCAATTTCATTTTATTTCCGTATTCGGCCTCTTGGACACAACTGTTGTACCTAATACTGGTTTGTTTTCACTGTCCTGTCCTTCATTCTCCTGGGAGCAGCAGAGAGACACATACTCTTAACATATTGCCCTGTGTTCCCCTCCAGAAGATGCTCTCAAGACTGTGGCTTCTTTCGCACCACGAGCTGGAGCTCCCACCACCGCGTTCCATCCACCACCAAGTTCCATCATCTTCCTTGGTTAAATTTCACTGTTTATGTTCAACACTTTTTTAAAGCTTCATTTCCCCCCCTTCTTTTTTTTAATGCAGACAGCGCTAAATATTAAAATGCATTTGGGAAAGAGGTGATGAAAGTTGGCAATAAACCCAGGGAAACTTTGCAACAGCAAAGGAAATGAAAAATTTCTAATCACAACTACTTCAGTGAAGCTACTGCGGCACATACTGATGGGCTCTGATGCGTAATAATAATCATTACTGATTTTATTGTAATTACATCCAATGTGCATTTGTATATTCTGAATCAATTTCACAGAAGAAACGAGATAAACTGGAAAAATATTTTAAAAGACTGTCAGTTGCAGGCTTCCAAAATGCAATTTATGAAATGCAGAACGTACCTGGCAATGGAATCTTAGACCAAGATTTACTCTCCATCTCATTTCACATATGCAATATTTTCAGTAATATTTTTAGCAGTCTTTTTTGCATTCACTAGATTTTAACACAAGGTATTTACTTCCAAATAAATGCTAATTAGTCATGCTAATGTTTTAGTTAATACAGCATTAGATTCCACAAGTTTTTATCTGTTTCATTTCTCAACTTCTATTTAGCACTGATGTTTAGGTTTTGCGTTTAATTAATACACTGATTTACTGCATTAGCCAAGTGTGTTCTTTACACAATGTGAAAATATATTCCCAGAAATCACCTGAAACCAATGCTAACAATGTTAAATCTACTCACTCTCCTTTGGAATGTCAGTCGGAAATTTTCCATAGATAATGTTCCTTTCTCCTCTCCTTAATACTGACTTCTTCCTTTCCCAAAAAGCCCCAAAAACAGCTCAGCATCATTGGCGCAGATTGACCATTGATTTAACTGGAAGTTGCTTCTGTCGAGAACGCATCATCATCAGTGTGAGCTTCAGGGCTTGCTCCGTAAAAGGTTTTTGACGTTTGCAGGAAAATATCTGATGCATAACAAGAAGTTAAAACAGGCTTATTATTGATTACTGGTTGTAATTGCAACAGTAAAGCTGTAGCTCTAAGAAGCCCATCGTGACCGCAGTCGTGTTACTTAGATATCAGCAATGGTCGGAGAAGTTTTCAGGGTACACGGGATGCTGGTGAGCCTGGGGTTCTTTCCTGAAATGGCACGTTCGGATTAATGGTCACAGAATCACAGAATGTCAGGGATTGGAAGGGACCTCGAAAGCTCATCCAGTCCAATCCCCCCTGGAGCAGGAACACCCAGATGAGGTTACACAGGAAGGTGTCCAGGTGGGTTGGAATGTCTGCAGAGAAGGAGACTCCACAACCTCCCTGGGCAGCCTGGTCCAGGCTCTGGCACCCTCACTGAGAAGAAGTTTCTTCTCAAATTTAAGTGGAACCTCTTGTGTTCCAGTCTGAACCCATTACCCCTTGTCCTATCATTGGTTGTCACTGAGAAGAGCCTGGCTCCATCCTCCTGACACTCACCTTTTATATATCTGTCAACATTAATGAGGTCACCCCTCAGTCTCCTCTTCTCCAGCTCCAGAGCCCCAGCTCCCTCAGCCTTTCCTCACACGGGAGATGCTCCACTCCATCATCTTTGTTGCCCTGCGCTGGACTCTCTCCAGCAGTTCCCTGTCCTTGGTCCCTGTCCTTTCGGTGTCACAAGGGGAAACACAAATTCTATTTTAAAGACTTCAATTCAGAACAAGAATGCAAAAAAGCATCTCATTTTATATTGGTACAACCACCTATTAGCAGGGATGGTGAGGAGGTTTACGTCTCGTCACGCTGCCATCCAGCTACAGACACGAGGCAGAGCCAAAAGGGCTCCCCAATTACCCCCTCCCTCAGTAAGCTGATCTGCACGGGCTCCTGGCACAGCATCAAGATGTCAAGAAGCTTTTTCTATCAAAACCACCAGGAATAAAGTCACAGAAACTCAAAACGCCTTTCCCGGACCTCGCTGCAAAAGCACATAAAACCCCATTCATTGCCACATACTCCACAAGCAGCGATGCTGAACTACACAAAGTCTCCAGCTATATTTTAAAAAACCTGGAGTAACTTGAATCAATAGCTGCACAAGCTTTATGTTATTTATCCAGCTGCAGGGCAACTGCGAAAGTTGTGGGTTTTTTTTAATACATTACTTTTTGGTAACAGTATTACTTGTTTGATAGCATAACACATGCAATGAATTTATCAACTCCCGCACCATCTCTGAATTTGCCACCTCGCCCTTTACCCAAAGCTTGTGCTTTGATTCTGGCCATCAAACTCATCCAGCAAATAAACTGTAGGTCTCAACAGGTAACTCGCTCAATAGTTACCTGGGGCACACAAGCAATACAATCCCAGCAAGGAAGAAAGATTGACAGCAGCCTCCACAGTCCAGCAATTATATTATTACGAACACATTATTAAACAGCAATTATTGATTTGCCTGTTACGTTTTAGTTGGAGCCTAAAGAAGTTAATAGAGAGCACGACCGATTGGGAAGAGGGGATGGGTTTTGCTTCATGTTTTGCTTGGGTTTAAAGAAATTCATAAATATTTGGTGACTAACAATTCAAAGCTTCAAAACTTTGAGCTTTCACTGTATGAAGCAGTGAATTTTCCATAATAAAAAATATAAACAAAGAAGGGATTTAAAAATTAAAACCCTGGAAGAAAGAGTAGCACAAAACCAAGCAAATACAACTCCCAATGACTGCGACGTGTGTGTTCCAAGTGCTCTGTCAGCTCCGTCTCTCTCTAAAAGCTTCTGGGTCCATCTCAGATAACCAGAAGGTGATCAATTAAAAAACTGCACTTCAAATAGGAGATAGGATTTTTATGTATTGACTTTTCCTTCATGATCTACAGTTGGGAGCGTTACAAGAGCAGCTCTCCAAATACGCCAGAACGTCTTCGCTGTGGCACTTGACGTCTGGCTGAAACTTTATCGAAAAGTTTCACTTTCAGAAAGTTTGCCTTATTTCGGAAGGATGTACAACCTGCACAGATCCATAAAGAGCAGTCAGGGACACTGGGGAGGATTAATTTAGAAGACATATGTGTGGTGCCCAAAATACCCAACCCATTTTTCCGATTTCTATGTGGAGCCCTTCACTTCGGAAGCTTCTCCTCAACTGCACATGGAGGAAAGAAAACTTTTGCAGATAGAAGATTTTTATGCTGGTGAGATTCAACTCCAGGTTGTTCTTATATAGCTGGAATTTGCAAACGCACATATAATTTTCCTGAATAGTATACATATATATGACGGTTATTTCTTTCTAGAAAAAACTGTGTTGCATCTCAGTTGATATATAACATTCACACTTTATGGGAGAAAACCAATGCCTTTACAGAATCACAGAATGTCAGGGATTGGAAGGGACCTCAAAAGCTCATCCAGTCCAATCCCCCTGACAGAGCAGGAACACCCAGATGAGGTTACACAGGAACATGTCCAGGCGGGTTTGAATGTCTGCAGAGGAGGAGACTCCACAACCCCCTGGGCAGCCTGGGCCAGGCTCTGTCACCCTCACTGAGAAGAAGTTTCTTCTCATATTTAAGTGGAACCTCTTGTGTTGCAGTTTGAACCCATTTCCCCTTGTTCTATCATTGGTTGTCACCCAGAAGAGCCTGGCTCCGTCCTCCTGACACTCACCCTTTATATATCTGTAAACATTAATGAGGTCACCCCTCAGTCTCCTCTTCTCCAAGCTCCAGAGCCCCAGCTCCCTCAGTCTTTCCTCACACGGGAGATGCTCCACTCCCTTCAGCATCTTTGTTGCCCTGCGCTGGACTCTCTCCAGCAGTTCCCTGTCCTTAGCATAAATGACTAACAAAAATATTTAGCAATGGATAAAGACAAATTACTACTTTTTTTCCCCAGTTTCCCAGAACAGATGAAAGAAGCAATACATCTTCAAAAGAAAAAAATAGATATTAAGCCACAAGGAGGTATTAGGAGTAATTACAACCTGCTGACCTCTGTGCGTGAAACAAATAAACCCAACCTTTCAGTCTACACTGGCTTTGTAAGTACAGATGGAGACAGTGTAAGTACTTCCACCCAACCACAAAATTCCACCAAAATTTCCATCATCAAATAAATGCAACATTCAACATCCCCATTCTAGTGTTTTCTGAGACATCACCATCCCTGCAAGTATCTGTATCCTGTATTTAAAATTACCTTCCAAGCAGCAGAAGAAATTGAAATAAACTGAATGAATTTAAATCCATTACCAATTAAGTATAATTTAATTCATGATTCTGTCGACTTTCTCGTGTGAACTGCGAGCTGCAGGAGGGACCTGAGTGACGGAGCTTGATTTACCGCTGGTGCCCCAGGAAATCACACAGAGCTATGCATAGCGATCAGAAACCTCTTGCCCCCCCCAAATAAAAGGTGTTCATAAAAATAGATTTTACAAACAACATCTGCGTAAGATGTGTGCGTGTGTTTCTAAAAAAGGTAAAAGCACGCTGGTGTTTAGGAAGATAATTAAACCCCCAAAGTTGGCATCCAGGATGGTTAATCAGAGACGCTCCCGCAGCGGCTCCAGCTCACACTCCAAAGCTGAGAAGCTAAACACCTACAGACATGAAAAAGGCAGAAACAGCTAATAAACCAGATGAGATCCTGATTAACCAGATTTCGGAGGTTATAGGTGTTGAATACATTAATCACAGGTATGTAAAATGCTTTTTCCTGATTTCCATCTCTATGAGTGACCGAGCGAGCCCATCAAGGTCCCGCCTAACGGGGAAACAGCAGCATAAGTAGGTAAGACCCAGAGCCCCACAAATGGGGCAGTCCCCAAAACCAAAGAGGAATCTCCGGTGGGTCCGGCTGCAGTCAGAGCATCAGATTGGCCCCGTGTTCCCCAATCCTTCCCAGAGCGCTTCTGCTCGGCTTATTTAACACCTACATTCCCACCATGTGCACAGAACAGCCGAGAACCTCCAAATGCTGCGATGCCAGAACAAACACGCACGCTGCAAAACAACAACAATTATTTATCCCACACCAGCTGACAAATGCGTCATGATCCCTTTGGCACAACTGTTTATTCCTCGGTCCTGCCCGGCTGCTTGTTTCTGGTGTGAGATTTGTGACAACTTTTACTGCTCTCAGTCTCCACCTGGCACCCAAATATGTGGCATCCTTCCCTTCAGTTTCTAAGTCTATTTTACTATTAAAAAGAAGATGACTTTGGCATCTGTTAGATTTAGAAAGTGATAAAATGCAAATGAAGAGGCAGTTGCTGACAATTTAAGGTTGATGGGTATATCCCCTTTAGTTAAGTGTAATCATCTTGTGCTGAAATTCAACTTTTAGCTTGCGTTTTGTAAGATCAATTTAATAAATATAGAAAATAAAAAGTTATTTTTAAGAAAAAAAAAAGGCAAGTTCAGTCTTTTGCTCCTGGCCAGCAAAGGAAAATAATAAGGTGTTGACCCAAGCTCTTGAGGAGCTACCTATAAAAATATATAATATAGGATAACGCCTAAATCTGCTGGTCAAAGGTTTATGATTGTGAGGTGACAATAAAACCCTGGCAGATGTATTGTTAACCTCCTCCCCTCTTTCCCCCTTTTGTCCCTCCCTCTCCACTGCAGGCAGGCGATTGGGGGGGAAAGGACAGAGAGAAGAGAGTTGGAAAAATCAAAACTGTTTTACTAATGCTACTAATAAGAATAGAGAAAATAATACAAAATATACAAAACCAATTTGAAAGTCTCAGCAACTGCAGAGCCGGCACCCGAAGTCCTGGACTGGACTGTGCAGTCAACCGGAGCTGGATTCAGTCTGTCACTGGCCTCAGTTCGCAGAGACGACTCACAAGGTCCTCTCCTAATGTCGGCCATAAGCAGAAGGGACAAAGGAAAAGGGAAAAAGGGACGAGATTCTCGTGATCTCCCATTTTTATATGAAGTATTCACGTGAATGGGATGTTATACACAGTTGGTCAGTTTCTTGGTCACTGTTTCTTGTTGCCCCTCTCACAAGATGTGAATCTGTCCTTATCAATAACACTGCATTCCATTGCTATGTTTACCAAAATATGCATCTGGTTCTCCAGGAAAACGCAGCTAATATGAAGCTTTAGCTGACAGGCAAGTTCACTAAAAGAGAAGCTTGTTTTTTAACAAAACCAGGACACTGCTGTAACACCCAGAACTACCAAACACTTGTGGGAAAATAAGGAGGGTCCAAGTAGCTCACAGAGACAAGTGGTGAAAAAGATGCCAGCAACCCACAAGAAAGGAGAATCCCAGCATAAAGAGGTGCACGGTGAGCTGGGGAAATCTGCTTTTCTTCCTCCTTTCTGCATCATTCTGCAGCATCTCAAGTCTGCTTGCAAGGGTAGCAGTAACTGAAGAGTGGTGTATATATAAAATAAATCACTCTCCATGGGTTTGTAAAAGGAAAGGAGTAGGTATGGGTGTGAAGAATAGCATCAGGAATTAAATTTGATACAGAGTAATTTCAGAAATAATGAGAGCACACGTGAAATTCTGCAGATTCATAAAAGCCTTAAACATGAGATGGATTTTTCTCCCTTTTTTAATAAAAAACAATAATCATTTCATTTCAAGCAAAGAACACCTTCCCCAGCTCACCTTTATTCAAGATACAAAAGCAGAGATTCCACACGTGCAAATGTTAGGTTTAAAAAAATTCTTCTTAATGTATACGAAAGAATTATAGTACCACAAGTGATCCCTTACAAAATACAAGAATATCAAGAAGGTTTTTCAGCATCTGGAACTGCTCCACTCGGCCCCTCGGGGTGCTCAGATATTCTTCTGCTATCGACTGCCCGCTCAGGGCTAATGTTGCAGCAGAAAAATGAAAGAGATGGAAAAACTTGCCAATATTCAGCTATAAACTCTGCAGTAAGAACAGCAGATTTTTCTTATTATTAAGCTGCTATTCCTTTCAATTAGATGACTAATTGCATGACTATTCCTTTAAATTAGATGACTAGGAACAAGGGCACTTTTAACTATAATGAAAAAAATATCTCTAAAGTACTTGAAACTCAGGTAACTGAAATTACCCCTTGTAACCTGGTATCACACAACTTCATCATAAGTTATAAGTAACTTAACGAAGAAATAAATCAAGTTCATCTTCCATATCAAGCCACAAAAACAAAGCAGCAATTTGGTTGCAGGGACTATTTTATTTGTAATAATTTGTGCTCTGGGGACAGAATAATTTCTTGTTTTGTATACTAAAATGGCTATATTATATTATAAATAAATGGTGTTATATATATTTTAATAGATATTTATTTTTATATGTGTGTGTGCACGTGTATGTAATATATATAAGTACATAAGATCAGTATCTTTTTCTTTTGCCCATGGTGCTCATTTTAGGTGAACAACCGAGATGCTGATGTTAACAGAACACCAATATTCTTAAATAAAGAATAAGGTCCTTCCTTTACGTACAGGTACATGTACCAACATCGAACGCAGACTGAACACCATGCTGCCGGTCGAAGGGCTGCAGCATTTATGCTGCTTTACTTAATCAGCTCAGCCCTGCAAAATACACCTAATAAATATCATGCAGAGTTACCCCCATAACTCTACCACAGTGCAGCTGCCTGGGGCGGTGTTTTCTTGTATTACGAAGGTCTCCAGCTGGATAAAACTTTGGTTGGTGTTTAAACTTTCCTGCAAGAGCTTCCCCTACAGCTCCCGTGTCCCCGGCTCCAGGTTTGTGGGTGGAACGTCTGGCAGAAAATTCAGACAAAATTGCAAGTAAAAATAACGTTGATACTCTAATAGTGGAGACGAACATACGAATCCAAACTCTTGTTAAAACACATTTTAAGTAAACTCTATGAAGTCTAGTTATTCATATACACAACTCCAACATTCATAAAATTCTAGAATAACAAACTGTTAAAAAAACATCTATAATATGCAAAGTAGTATGGTTGAAAAAGTACTTGCAATATCTTAGGGGATTATTTAAAGAGTTTTAACGAAATACTTAAGAGTCTCTTGTCTACTTGCTTAACAAAAACTACTTTTACTTAATAACATGTAGAACAAAAAGGTGTTTTGAAGCCTCTCCCTTATAACTCAATGGCAGGAATTGGCATTATAAAAATCACATTTCTATTACCAGCCGCTTAATTTGAAATCCTTGCATTCATTAAGTATTTACTGCCACAGCGCACAAGGCATAAGTGCACATTTCCAAATATAATTCCCCATCTGATCTATAATTCATTTTTTATAAACTCTGTAAGTGCTGTAGTAACGGCATTCAACAGCCTTATTTTCAAATAGAATCAAACTCTGTAGTAACATCTAGAAATAGTTTGCGATCTCCACTGTCCCGCTCTCAACAGACCACAGAGCAAGTTCATCTGAGCTGAAATACATCACAAACTTAGTAGAAAAATGATTTAACGTATCTTCCATGGTCTTTCTCCACACAGAAGCCAAGTTGGATTATTTCTTGCCTTGTGTAAAGAGCTATATACCACCCACATGAGATTCCCCGGACAGATGTCAGGTCAATGAAAAGTCTTGTTTGTTTCTCCATGTCCATCCTCTGGATGAGTCCATCAACAACAGCTTCACCAATATCCAGTGGTGAAGATAAAAACCTCTGGTTTCTCTTGCAGAGCCTCCCCCCCTAAAATGCTAATAGGTAATAAAGCAGCGACTAATTGAAATTGATTCTTGCTGAAACGATTTTAACATCCACAATTTTTTCTACGAAGTAAACAAAGGAGCCATTGGCAAACAGTTCTTGAGCAGCAGTCGGAGACGGTCAGGAATTCACAAGCATAAGAAGAAAAAACATTTCTGTGTTTTGAACAAGTTCTCGTTTTGTAGAAAGAAACAACCTGGCAATTAATAGTATTAAATCAAACAGTGGCAACCAGTCAGAGATGTTTGCCAAGTCCAGGTGGTTTAAATGGGTTCCACCCAACTTGCCGCTCAGGTCCCCAAGGAGGGGACGTCACCCACAGCTTGGGCAGCTCTCCCCTCGCCAACCCCTGACACAGCCACAGATTGTCCAGGTGGGATGCTGAACAACCAGAAATTGGAATAATCTCCCCAAAGAAGTGGTGGATTCCCCAACACAGGACACTTTAAAGATTCGGCTGGACAGGATGCTGGGCCATCTTGTCTAGACTGTGTCTTTGCCAAGAAAGGCTGGGCCAGATGACCCTTGTGGTCCCTTCCAACCTGGTATTCTATGAACAATAAATTATCTGCTCAACTATGAAGTAACACTACCAAAAAGATTTCACTCTTGGAAGTAACAATACACAAATAGAAATTTCAAGAACAGAAGAAACACCTGGAAGAGCTAACAACTGCACACCTACCATGAGAGATGGTAGAAAAGCAATTTCAGTCCACATTTAACCGTACTGAAGCATATGCCTAAGCACTTGTCTTAAAAAATACAGTAATTCCTTGCGCGGTTGCTGTGCTTTTTATTAACACGACTGACGTATCTTGTATTACGAGTCCAGTTAACAGCACCATTGCGTGATGAACAGGATAAAGCTTTGGAGTTCAACTCCACAGCTGGCTTCCCTCCTGAAATTTCATCTGCTCTACACATTGCCTCATTTTCCTTGCAACTACGAGGAATTAATGGCATAAAAACAAGAGAAGAAAACAAAACAAAGAACCAAATGCCCGCAGGAAGTATTTTTGGTTAGTGTTTAGCTGCTGCTGGTTCCCAGTGCCTATGGAGTGTGAAAGGTGTAACTTTAAAATTATAAGAGAACAAAGAGAAAACCTTTTCCTAGCTATGAAAAAACCCCAAAACATTGCTGTACATTGTAGTTTTCTCCTGGGTGGGCCCTGCATGTAAGCACAGAGAAACTTAAAAATCAACTCCAAAAATATCTCATAGAACCAGAACTTCAGTTAAACAGAAAAAAACTGGGAGGAGAAAAAGAAGAAAAATGCCTCTTGACTATTCAGAATTTCTTTATAATAACTGAGAGTTTTTACTGTAATATATTATTTTTTTTTTTTAAGTCATATAACCAGGTCTGATGATGCTACATGAAAAGGGTCATATCTTTTGAGTATGTAAGTTCTTGTCACACATTCAGGTACTGAATGGAAGTCAAGTCTAAGACCAAGAGACAGCACTGGGAGTTATCGCCAGACAACCAAGACCTGGGGGATGATCAACTATTGCCTCAGAAATTATTAATATGAACCCCACTTTAATGGAGAGGTTCTACACCAATATAGAAAGGGCAGATCCCACCATGACACCACTCAGAGCAAACACAACTCACACCCCACATCTCTCAACATAGGCGGATGCGTTTGTCCACCTTCATGTGTTTTTATAGCATATAAAAAAATCAGATAGGAAATACATTTCACTGATGTGAATAATAACACAGTCATTACTTAACCAGTTTATTGGAAGACTTTTAGACAATTCAGATTTGGGCAGATAACACAGCTTTTAAACAAAAAGAAGGTACCAAATATTCAAGTGAGAGATGAATCAACTCCAAACCTCACCACCCAAGCCTCGCTTCACCTACGCCAAAACCAAAGAGGTATTAAAAAAGAGTGCTACACATCGAACTGAAACATCAGGTGTTTTATTATCTTCCAAATGAATCAACAAAAACCATGAAATCACTTAGTGCAACCCTCATTTTTAATTTGGAGGAAAGTTTTTTGTAACTCAAAATAATCTCCAACAGAACTAAGTCTCATTGTGCCTCCATGAATCTCTGTCCCCTGAAGATTTAAAGCCCAGGTAGGTAAAAATCAAAGTTCTGGAGCACACCTGCTTTGTATTAAAACTATGATGTAAGGATGGAGTCTCCAGACAGACCGGCCACCAGAGGTGGCTGCACCTCCTCCGAATCACAGAATGTCAGGGATTGGAAGGGATCTCGAAAGCTCATCCAGTCCAGTCCCCCCATGGAGCAGGAACACCCAGATGAGGTTACACAGGAAAGTGTCCAGGCGGGTTTGAATGTCTGCAGAGAAGGAGACTCCACAACCTCCATGGGCAGCCTGGTCCAGGCTCTGGCACCCTCACTGGGAAGTTCCTTCTCAAATTTAAATGGAACCTCCTGTTTTCCAGTTTGCAACCATTACTCCTTGTCCTGTCATTGACTGTAACCGAGAAGAGCCTGGCCCCATCCTTGTGAAACTCACCCTTTATATATTTATAAACATTAATGAGACCACCCCTCAGTCTCCTCTTCTCCAAGCTCCAGAGCCCCAACTCCCTCAGCCTTTCCTCACACGGGAGATGCTCCACTCCCTTCAGCATCTTTGTTGCCCTGCGCTGGACTCTCTCCAGCAGTTCCCTATCCTGCTGGAACTGAGGGGCCCAGAACTGGACACAATATTCCAGGTGTGGTCTCACCAGGGCAGAGTAGAGGGGCAGGAGAACCTCTCTGACCTACTGACCACCTCCCTTCTAATCCACCCCAAGTACCATTGGCCTTCCAGGCCACAAGGGCCCAGTGCTCGCTCATGGTCATCCTGCTGTCCCCCAGGTCCTCCCTCTACATCTACATCGGTGTCTGAATTAACAACACACACAACTGGTTATGGACCCACTACGGTTGAAGTTCCACCCTTATTCATTAATTACCGCTACTACAGTCTGTATTTAATTACCTTTTATGAGCAAGAGGCTCAATTAGATGAGTAAGGCTGCTATACAATAATGCTCCGTTTATGTGGATTCTATTATTATGAATCAGAAAATTAAAAAACGGAGATAGTTTTGCGATTACCTGATTAACGCTTCGTAACAAATAACAGCGATTCCTTTCCAATCCCCATCCCGTGTAGCTCATTACAGAGACTCTCACGGTCAGACCCTGGGTGGGTCGATGCAAACACAGCCACACACTAGTGACCGTCCCACCGACCCCACAGGATCCGCACCCAGAGGAAACAGCAAATTCAACAACGGCCTGTTCGAACACTACAGGTGACACTGGCAAAAGCAACCAAAAAATCCAGAAGCCACCAATTCAGAAAACTCAGATCCCATCTCCTCTTCAGCCACAAGCAAAAAAGCAAAGAGATGTAAAAGATGGTGAAGTAGCAGGGAAATCCCTGTTTTCCTTCACCTGCATCAAATTGAATGTTTGATACTTTTTTTTCCCAAAGGTATTTTTCTCCTACTCTGGAGACATTCAAACCCGCCTGGACAACTTCCTGTGTAACCTCATCTGGGTGTTCCTGCTCCAGCAGGGGGATTGGACTGGATGAGCTTTCCAGGTCCCTTCCAATCCCTGACATTCTGTGATTCTGTGGTATTCTTACACTCCATCTTATTAAGGTCTGCCTAAATTCATATTTATCTTTTCTTCCAATCAAAAGTTTGCCAGTTGTTTTGCTTGTTGTGCACCAGGTTTGCCACAGTGCCACTACCATGCACACTCTTGCTACTCTAAATTTAAGAAAATAAAGGACTCATTTTTTCCATAGTCAAAAAACAAAGAATGTCTACCACACGACGGTATCAAATGCAGGCAGAAAAAACAAAATAAACCAAGCAAACAAAAAAACACAAACAACAACAAACAACCCACCACACTACACATTGATTTCCTTTCAATGAAACTAGGGAAGGATGCTGTAGCATAGAAAAAAAAACAAGAGTGTTTCCCCAAAAGGCAATAACTGGGATTTAGCCAGGGTCAGGGTTACAAAACCCCAGCAAAAGGTGATTGATGCACAAGGGAATTCCTGGCCATACCTCCATCCCCACCGCATCCTTCCCACCTTCTCCAGATAAAGCCTCGGGGAACAGCAAAAGTTTTTTTGGGTTAGTGATGAACAGTGTTACTGTTTAGTTTTTAATTGGTGGGAAAAGCCTTATTCCCATTTCACAGAATCACAGAATGTCAGGGATTGGAAGGGACCTCGAAAGCTCATCCAGCGCAATCCCCCCGTGGAGCAGGAACACCCAGATGAGGTTACACAGGAAGGTGTCCAGGCGGGTTGGAATGTCTCCAGAGAAGGAGACTCCACAACCCCCCTGGGCAGCCTGTTCCAGGCTCTGTCACCCTCACTGAGAAGAAGTTTCTTCTCAAATTTAAGTGGAACCTCTTGTGTTCCAGTTTGAACCCATTACCCCTTGTCCTATCACTGGTTGTAACCGAGAAGAGCCTGGCTCCATCCTCATGACACCCACCCTTTATATATCTGTAAATATTAATGAGGTCACCCCTCAATCTCCTCCTCTCCAAACTAAAGAGCCCCAGCTACCTCAGCCTTTCCTCACACGGGAGATGCTCCACTCCCTTCAGCATCTTTGTTGCCCTGCGCTGGACTCTCTCCAGCAGTTCCCTGTCCTGCTGGAACTGAGGGGCCCAGAACTGGACACAATATTCCAGGTGTGGTCTCCCCAGGGCAGAGTAGAGGGGCAGGAGAATCTCTCTGACCTACTAATCACCCCCCTTCTAATACACCCCAGGTGCCATTGGCCTTCCTGGCCACAAGGGCCCAGTGCTGGCTCATGGTCATCCTGCTGTCCACCAGGACCCCCAGGTCCCTTTCCCCTACACTGCTCTCTAATAGGTCATTCCCCAACTTATACTGGAACCTGGGGTTGTTCCTACCCAGATTCAAGACTCTACACTTTCCCTTGTTATATTTCATTAAATGTTTCCCCACCCAACTCTCCAGCCTGTCCAGGTCTCTGATGGCAGCACAGCCTCTGGTGTGTCAGCCACTCCTCCCAGCTTAGTGTCATCAGCAAACTTGCTGGTAGTGCGCTCTAGTCCCTCATCCAAATCATTACTTCAGTTTTCAGTTACAAATACCACTGGCAAGTAAAAAACAAAAAACCTCATGACTTGACATTCTTTAAGACAGCCCCAGGTAAAAGTCAGACATAAAATTACTGCTATGATACCGAAAATATTTGTTAATTCAAGCACTCGGTTCAACGGGCACTCTGCAATCCTGAACTGGACTTGTAGATTATTCCTGAAAATTAAATATTGTATCTGTAAAGCTCTTTGTAATTTTATTCTGAATTAAAACAAACAAAACCACTATTTCCACCCCCCATTTTTAAGAGAGTATCCACACATCAAGAAGTTATTTTCCACTCACGTAGTGATTCCACCTATAATAAAAGGTCGCTTATTACCCCACTTAGTGAACACAAAGGAGCCTCCAGCTGAACGGGGTCTCCTCGAGGGGAACAGATGGGCCAAGCGTGGAGCCCAGCGCTGCCGTATCGACTGGCGATGGCACCGCCACCGCGTCGCCATGGCAACCCCGCGGCCTCCTCCTCCCTCAAGACAACAAGAAATAGCTCACGAGAGGTATTTTAGGAAAGCCATAAAAAGGAGGAAGAAAAAATTCTGCTTCTTGCTTTCCAGTTATTTCAGACATACCTACAAAAGGTGCTTTCAGGAACCGAGTGGATGGCGTTTGCTTCTGCAAAGTGAAAAATCAGCTTGGCCTGCGCTATGAAGACTTGAGATGAACGTCAGGTTCTGATTCTCCTTCTGGAACGTTTACTGCAAACTTTATGGTGCTTCCACTAAAAATCCTAACACCGATTTTCTCGTGTTTCTCCTTTGTTTTATTTTCCTAATTAGATAAAGAGAGTTGTTTGAAACGAGGTCTAATTAAAACCAACCTATTTCTTCTCTGCATAGGATGTGAACGTATCGGCAGGTTACACCTACCTGTGATGCTCTGTCATTTTTTGTGTTGCTGTCTCGTCTGATCATTACAAATTCCGAGGACTCCTTGTGCTTTGCAACAATCCTCAGAACCAGAAAGGGAATAAAATTGCACCAAAACCCAGACCACGCTCCCCAGTGCGAGGGAGGGAACGGAAAACAGGCGGGTGCCAGCAAACTCCAGCTTCTTTTAAGCAGGATATTCCCAAGCTTTTAAAGAATAATAAAGGCTTCATTCTCAAAATACAGTTCTCTGAAGTGCTTGTTTCCTTCCAGTGGAAATTAATTGGGTTTTAATTTTCAGTAGAAGATGCCATCTCTAGCTTCAGACTTGGTTCCAGCGATGTGTGTCATACAAACGTTAAAACTGCGATAGATATTATTTACAAAAGGACAGGCCTCTGAATGCAAACTGCTTATTAAATAGTCCTAGTGAAACTCTTGCAGAAAGCTTAAGAAAGTAATAAAGATGTTTGATTTTTACAGCATTACCTCAAAACACCAGGAACATAACCCAAAGCGGTTCCAGCTGTTTCATGTACACTTGAATAATTTTGGAAACCTTTATTTCTGACGCACCCCCGAAGGGCCCCACTTAGACTGTAAATGTTTTTGTTTGGCTTGGCAGAAGCCCCTGTACAATCTCCGATTTAATATCAGCTTTAAAGCAATAATAAAAATAATCATCTCGCCCGCATGCCAAACCACCCATGGTGCCACGGACCCCAGGGGAGGGCTGGGCTGTGGGAACCCCGATCGTCTGCTCCCACCCTGTTTCCTTAACTCCCTGCAAACTGGAAGGTGTCGTAACGGAGCTTTCCTCACCCTGACCCTGGGCAGCTGAATTCAGTCGCCTGCCATAATTAAGCGGTCTCAGAACTGGCACCATAGGCTGCGTCCAGCTGTTGAGTTCACAGAATAGAATCATAGAATCATTTCAGTTGGAAGAGACCCTCAGGATCATTGAGACCAACCATAAGCTAACCTAACTCTAACACTAAACCATGTTCCTAAGAACATCATCTAAATGGTTTTTAAACCCCTCCAGGGATGGTGACTCCACCACTGCCCTGGGCAGCCTGTTCCAGTGCTTGACAACCCTTTCCAAGAAGAACTTTTTCCTAATATCCAATCTAAACCTCCCCTGACACAACTTGAAGCCATTTCCTCTCATCCTATCACTTGTTACTTGGGAGAAGAGACCAACCCTCTCCATGCTACAACCTCCTTTCAGGCAGTTGTAGACAGAGATAAGGTCTCCCCTCAGCCTCCTTTTCTCCAGGCTGAACAGCCCCAGTTCCCTCAGTTGCTCCCATCACACTTGTGCTCCAGACCCCTCACCAGCTTTGCTGCCTCCTCTGCGCTCCGTCCAGTATTTCAATTCAGGATAAGAACAGCCAAACTACCTAGAATTTCTGAAGATTAAAGATTTTGGGGCAATGTTCACAAAGCTTCCCAACGTTAGGTATAGCACGCAACAGAAATATGACGTGTACTACTCAGCTCCTCATTTCTTTATTGTTACATTCTGAAACTCTATTTTTTCCCTCCACACAGAATCAGAGAACCACGGAATGTCCTGAGCTGGAAGGGACCCACAAGGATCATCAGGTCCAACTCCTGTCCCTGCATTGGACAACCCCGCAGTTCACACCATGAACATGTCTCAGATAACATGTTTCCCAGGCCCTCAAATCACGCTTGTGCACCTTCTCCAAAACTTTTCCCACCTGATGGAAGGACCCACTGGTCCCACAGGAGAAGCAATTCCCTGTGCCCCAAACAAGCGTGTCCTCATTTTGGCCACAGCTCTGCAAGCTCATGCTCACCTGCCAACTCAACCAAGCTCAGAGTCACTGATTATCAAGATAACCCGTCACCTTAAGTATGACGTGCAACTTTTGCTTCTGCACATCAGACGTCATCTTCCAATGTATTAAATCACATATTAAATTAACTTCATTAAGCCAGGTGGTCCAGAGCCATCTGTGCCTGTGACTTCTTCTCTTCAGCAATTTCCGTCTTTGTCTCAACTACAAACATCACCAATGATGTCTTTGCAGTTTTTATTTCCATATCATGGATAAAAATGTCAAAGAGGATTAAGACAAAAATGATTAGCTATAGGAGACCGCTACAAACTGCACATTTTTAATCCACTTAATCTTTACAGTGTTCGCTTTGTACCATCCTAGCTTTCTAATTAAAATGTTGCATGGTATCAAGTCAAATGTCAGAGAGAAACCTAGATAGTTAAATCAACACTATTATCCTCATTAAACATAATCCTATAAAAAGACTCTGTAGTTTGATAATTTCTATACTATAAATCTGTGTATACTGTGCATTTTATTTCTACAGCTTCAACCCACACCGCTATTTTTTTAAACATGTGGCAAGCAAAATAATAGTAGAGGCAAAATGTTGTGATCAGCAGAAAGTAACATGCACCATGGAAAAGCATCACCCAAAACCTTTTGAAGTGAAACCTCAGACTTAAACTGGGCACCACTGAAAACAGGTGTCTGAGTTACATATGTACCATCATTTTAAGAACACCCACCTCCACCCTGATGCACCATTCACGCTCCTGTGGCCAAACCAGTCATTTCAAATAGGAGGAAGACTCCTCATCTTCCAAAAATATCTTTATTTCCCAGATCCCACCTCACTAATTTAAAAACAAAAAGGTTTTGGACTCAGTGGAGGAAGAGAAAAGCACAAGAATATTCACAGAACTGCGGTGACATAAAGATATTGGTACATTAGCAAACTTGTTTTGTCATTTTATCACGCTGTGTAAATAGAAAGCATAATTAATAAGGACAGGCATGTTAATTTTGGTTCCTTTCAAAACCTTGAGGCAACGGGAGGAGAAGGGGGAATGCCAATATTTGGCAATAGGAAGAAAAACAGTTGCAAATGAGACACTTTTCAACCCCTTTGCTGGCTTTTGAAACAACTGAGAATAAAAATAAACTTTAAACACTTTCATGTCCTCTAGAGTGCTCAGTTTAAACAGCATATTTAATCTAAGTCATATGTAACATTATAACAATGCTCTTTTTGCCCTCCATATGAATTAAGAATATTAAATATGTATGTGAAATAGTATCCATGCTGGAACGTCTCCAGAATTAAATTCTTCATATGAGTTTTTTTTTCCCTTATCTTTTTTTTCTTCTTTTTTTAAAATTTTTTACTTCAAGCTGCAAAGATATTCAAAACTAGGTCAAGCTTACAACACCCAACAAAAATAAAAGGCATTTGCAATTCTTTGGATTATTTTAAGTATCTTCCTTTAAATTTGCCATAAAAAGACTTTCCATTTCTTCGTGAAAAAGACAAATACAGATATGTATTTCTCTACCTCCCTGGAAACAAACATACACAAAAATAAGGTAACTACTAAAACACCATTTCTTCCTATCCCTGGTAGACCTTGCTGCTCGGAAATTACATCTACTATCAAGTCAAGTCACTCAAGCCCTCTGTCCTCTACAGACTCAACCCACTGTGCGAAACACACAGAAATTCTAAGAAATTAAAAGAAAACACATATCCAATTTTTAGGAATAAATGCATATAAAAATAAACACCACTCTCCAGTTCGCTACATGTGTGACTAAAAGGGATATACACATCAACCTTAAATTGTCAGCAACTGCCTCTTCATTTGCATTTTATCACTTTCTAAATTCTAACAGATGCCAAAGTCAACTTTTTTTTAAATACTAAAAGAGATTTAGAAAATTAAGGAAAGGCGGCATTACCTTCCCCTCTGCTGCATGTCCCACATGCACCTGATGTGCCAAGACACCCATTTCCCCACCTGAGAGGGGCAAATCATCCAGCACAGATGCTGGGCGCATCTTCTGTCAGCAAAACCAAGGGACAAACCAGTTCCATTTCTAACAAACCCTCACCAACAAACCTTTCCTCCATCCCCATTCATACATTGGATCACTCCATGGACCTCCACCCTTATTAAAAGACACGTATTTCACCTTTTTGTCTAGTGTTCATCACCACCTTTGCAAAAACCTGCCTGCCATTAGATATGGCTCACAGATTCCCTACATGACAGCTTGCAGTGGATTTACCTAACTAAAAATGCATTTAGCAAGACAAACTCTAAACAAGTATAAATTTAAATTTCTAATTACATTTCCCTGAAAAAACAAGCTGTGGCCAGATCAAAGAAATCAAAGTGGTTGGATTGCAAACACCAACTCCAACTGCTAGAGCTGTGGAAGTGAAGAGGTGGGATGCTCGAGAAAGGAGAAGCAAAACCCAACCAGGAGACCCATAATCCACCAAGAAACCAACTTCAGTCTCTGCAATAGATGCTGTGAGGATCTTGTGCAACAAGAACACGCAGTTATGAAAATACAGTATCAGATATATGGAGCCTGTGCAGAGAAACCTTACTGGTGAAGCTAGTTTTCACCCCAGTCTATGACAAACAGACAAGACCTCTGGTTGTGTTGGTAATGGGGCAAAGTAAATATCTGTAGTGATTAATAAATAAATGCTGGTCTACTAAACTAATGGTCAATGCTCAATACCCAAGAACGGCTTTGGATCCCCACACCACCACTAACAACCCGCGGAACAGCAATAACCTGGAAAGAACAAACAGCCAACAAAGGATTACGAGAAAACTTTAGCATAAAATCTTAAAGTAACTTCAGCTGGAAAGGAGCACAGGAGATCATCTGGTCCAACCCAACCGCTTTCTCAAACAGGGCTCCAAATTGCAATTTGTACTCTGCTCATCTCTGATGATTTGGGAAACATTCATACTGGTCAAGTCCAGGTAAAACAATGAAGCTACAATAGCACCAGTGACAGAAAGATCCTGCAACACAAGTAACTAGAAGACCAAATCCGAGTTGTGGTCAAGGTTTATTAACAGCTAGTGATCAAAACAGTCAAGAGATATGAAACCATTTATAATGCTTAAGTAAATCAGCGTGGATTAGTGTCTTCTTAGCACAGCAGGTTTTATCAATGGGATGACACTTCCCTGAAGCACCAAGGAAGTGCTTGGGATAAACGGGATGAAGAAGGTGCCAAATGGTTGATAGAACACGGAGTGACCTAGTTGGATCACAACAAAACACAGATTTGCAAAAAGACATAATAAGTGCAATGGGGAGCTGGGAAAAATAAAATGCCGGATTCCCCTCTAGGGCTTGACATCCTCACACCCAAAAAATAAATCAGTGCTGTGACAAAGCTAACCAAAGGAAGTGTGTATTGACTTAACAGCATTTGTCTGAAGATGCATATATCTGGTGTTAAAAAGGGCAGAACAGTAGCATTGCAGAGTCTCTATCAGTTTTTCTTTTCTCTTACATGGTCTACAAAGAGTTAAAATGAAAATCAAAATTCTTGTTTTCTAAGGGATAGAGGGACCAGCAATGCTGACACTCAAAGGGTTTGCAGCGGGCCAGTTGGGAAGTCTACTTGACTTTCCACATTCAAACAGGAATTTCCAAGGAGTGGATCAACACCCAAGAAAGTGCCCAATGACCCTGTTTCAAAGGTTCCCATCCAATTGTTCCTACTACAAGCAGATCAGAATTCAGTGCCTTAGTCCCCTCTTGCAGCTTGATGGACCAGCAGCAGGAGAATCCACCCTCCACCAGTTAAAAAGCCCTTCAAGTGAGGACAACCTTCTGTCAGAACTCTTTTGTGACAACAATGGATAACGACACTAAATTATGAATAAAAGAGGCAATGACTTCTTTCTGGAAAAACACCAAAACTGAGGGGAAAAGAGTTATGAAAATATTTCTACAAGATCTCTGGAAAATTATTTCTCTACAGCTTATCAGTAAACACATCTTGGCATGAAGAACATACAACCCTAAAAGCATTTGTTATCCTGGCCTAATTTATGTATATACAAATATGTTTACATAATATAAATGTGTACAATATACAGGGCAACGAAGATGCTGAAGGGAGTGGAGCATCTCCCGTGTGAGGAAAGGCTGAGGGAGCTGGGGCTCTGGAGCTTGGAGGAGACTGAGGGGTGACCTTATTAATGTTTACAGATATATAAAGGGTGAGTGTCAGGAGGATGGAGCCAGGCTCTTCTTGGTGACAACCAATGACAGAACAAGGGGCAATGGGTTCAAACTGGAACACAAAAGGTTCCACTTAAATTTGAGAAGAAACTTCTTCTCAGTGAGGGTGACAGAGCCTGGCCCAGGCTGCCCAGGGGGGTTGTGGAGTCTCCTTCTCTGGAGACATTCCAACCCGCCTGGACACCTTCCTGTGTAACCTCATCTGGGTGTTCCTGCTCCATGGGGGGATTGCACTGGATGAGCTTTCGAGGTCCCTTCCAATCCCTGACATTCTGTGATTCTGTGATACAAATATATATATAAACAATTTTTAATTAGAAAGGTACAGAGCCAAACTAAAAGGGAACAATGGAGCTTCTCCTACTTCTTGTAGTGGTTTTCCTGACCCATGAGAAAAGTCTAAAGCCACCCCCAAAATTTATTCACCAAAATACATTGTTGACCAACTACAGAGGCACTCAAGGGCATTTCCACAATTCCTTAAACCAGCCCGAGCTTTAACTAATATTTCATCTCACTGCAACCCACTTTGCTTGAAAAAAAATACCGCATCACAGTTATGCAACTTTTCTTTAAGCCATGGAAGCCCAGGCAAAAATTTGTTAATTGGTATCCAAATCCCAATATAAAACAACATTCAGATAGTTCCTGGCAACCAGCCCCACAATTTACAAGCCCACACCGCTTTGCAAATATATGTGGCAAGATATTTATGGCAACCCATCCAAAGCTTCTTGACTGTTGATTCAGTATCTGCTTCCCGTATTCCCACTGAACGTTTACATAAGACTATTCCTTTTAATCTTTACTTATTTGCTTTAGATGTGCCCTGACAACCACTTAGAAAAGTGGCATTTTCCTGACAAAACAAATCACTTGCCTTCTACCACCAAGTTGCAGATCTTTGTTACCAAAATAGAAAGCCCAGAACATGCCCCAGGAAGTCTCTTTCTCAGCTTTGAATATATCTGCTCCCTGTAATTTCAATCTGAAAATCCTATGATTAAAAAAAAATAGAAAAATTAAAAATGACATGATTTCTAGAAGCGTGGGCTCCTAATGGGAATTGTGAGGAGCGGATTCGAAGAGGAAAAATACAGCGTGGAATTGCACAATTCCTTTCTAAGTCAAAGTACTGACACCACATTCCGCTGGGAAAACTTTTTGTCCCTCTGATTTAATGATAAATTTCATGTGACTTTTTTAGGGGTTGGAGGAATAGAACAGAAACTAAACCAAAACACTGTCCTGACACGTTAGCATTAAACACTAAAACTTCACCTCTTTTATTGTTACATAAAGTTCTATTTCTGGCTTGAAGGACAGGGAAAAAAGAAAAAGAAAATAACCACAATCATTCTCAAAGCAGGGATCCATTAGAGGTCTAAAAACATAAAGGAGAAATCCTTTTTAAGGAAGAACAGACTTTGATTTCCAGCCCTATATTCCGGTTTCCATCACCTTTGCTTGACAAACAGTGCTCAGTGCTGAGCTCTTCATCCAAAACATCTATAACAGTCTCAGGCTCCTTAAACTCTTTAATGTCCTTTCACATATTAACTGCTCACGTTTCTTTAAGCCTTGACTTTCCCAAGGCTATTCTTTCCTATTTCTATTTTATTTCTGACAGCCCGCCCTTCCCAGGAACGTGTCGTCCTCCTCCAACATCCACCAAGGTCCAGATGTTCATGTCCTTTTTCCTCTGCCCATCCTGTTCCTCCATCCCAGCCAACTCCAACTCTGTGTTTCTCCAACAAAAAACTGATTTTAAGTTTTGTGGAGGTACAGAATGCGTAAGATCCCAGCAGAACTATCACTTTGCTCTCCAACCTCCCCTGAGACTTTGGTGGTCTCCAATGATCCGTCTCAGCAGATGATGCCACCAGGTCACCGTGTCACAGCAGAGCATCAGCAGCAGTTTGTCTCCCACTCTTCCTGAGCCATTCTGTCCAGCTACAAGTTGTGCAAATTAAAAAACTGATGAGGAACACAATTCTTTCTTATGACCGTGAAGTCATCTACTACATGTTTTCCCAATGGCCTCAATGACAAGCACGTTCCCTGACCAAGCCTTTGCCAAATACCATTACTTGGCTATTTTCTTCCCATGTTCTTTTCATCATCATTCTCTTTAAGCCTTTGCATTAACACAACTCAAGATTTTTTTCCCCCTATTGCATGTAGAAGATGTAATTACAGTTGCTCACCTACATTTTCTATCTACTGAGGATACAAAATACCATTTGCCTGTTTGCTGTATTTGCCTTCAAGCTTTTTGTCTTTTATAGACAGCATTATTCCTAAGCATGCAATCTTTTTTCCCTGAACAAAAAAAATCCCAAGCCAATGTCTCTTTGTTATAATACCAAAAATCATTATTATTAGTCAACAGAATAAACGTCCACCAAGTGACAAACGCACTTCTGGTTTTTGTGGTTTGTTGTTTGGTTGGTTTTCTCCTGAAAAGCCATTTGCTTTAGAGTGGTTTCCTATCCAAGCCTATTCCATCTGCAAACTGACAGTGACCTCTCCATATGGGACCTTCAATACACACACACAAAAAAATACAGATGCACAAATGCTTTGTATAAACCAGACAGAAACTGCAAAGCATCCTTCAGCTCCAGTTTATGCACTTTGTGTTGACACTGTAATTAGAACAATTAAAATGTTCCAAAGTTTGTCTTTGATAATAACTGATGTTTCTGTTTTTGAAAGAATGGACTATGCAGGTCTCCAGTAGTGGGCAAGAAGGTCTTTTGTGAAGGAAAATGCCAGTTTCTGATGCTGATGAGACAAGCACAGGTGCCCCTGTGTGGCCATGCATGCTCCCGTTCCCAGAACAGACTTGCTGACAACCAAGCTAATGCTTTCAGACAAATTAGGTTTTTTCCTTCAAAATCCTTCAGAAAGTTGTCCTGGATTTTTTTTAACAAGTCCAAAATACTTCAAATCATGTGAAAAAATGCTCTCAGATTATTTAAGTGAAGCGTATCATAAGATGGGCATAGCCACAGAGAGAATTGTCTTTTCATTTTCCATGAAAAGGAGAAAGGTTCAAAACCACATCCATATGGAGAAATGGCAAGACAAAGTTTACTAACGTGTCTTGAAATCCAAAAAAGGCTTGATCTAAAACAAAAACAACCACTCCTCAGACTCTTCTAGCTGATCCTCCGCATTCAATAGCTTTAAGCAAGAGATGTATGTAGCCAACTACTTTGCGGTGTTAGTACCATGAGCAGATTTACAGATCTAAAAGCATTAATTTATTTTTCTCAGGGAGGGAAGCAATACAACCGTGTCTTCCCAAGGTGTCGCAGTCCTGGTCCACATCAGGGAATGGCCAAGCCAGATGCCAGGTGTCCTCCACAAGCACAATGTCCATACCCTCGAAGAACCCATCTCCAGCAGGGGATGCAGTTTGGTGGTCACCAAGCAGCCGGCCCTGGAGGGTCCCGGCTGGATGAAGTAAATCTCTACCAGCCTCTAACACCTTAACCAGGACACGTCGCTCCCACCAATCGCATTTCCAAGGTGGCTGAGTTGAATGTGCTGTAAGGATGTAAAAAGTGGCACGACAAGCGGGTGATGGTGGGGGTCTGTAATCCAAGCACAGAGGCTGTTGAGAATATTAATCCAATGGGCTCCAACTGCTCAAGAGAAGCCAGCATGCCAACCTCAGAAAGGACCACTGGGGCTTTGGGTGAATACAAAACCACGGCACTAGCCCTGATGGTGATGAAGTACAGCTGTTCCGCAGAAACCTTGGTCCATCAGGAAGAGTAAAAGCAAATCAAATGTAAAGTCCACAGAAAGCTGAACTGAAGAACACAGGTAGTGTGTCATTCTATCTTCTATCACAGCAACTTCACTATATGGTTTACAGCTCACGTTTTTCTTCTTGATGTTGATCTAGCTATAAATAAAAAGTTCCTCAGCAGCAGCGTATTCAAACTGCACCTGGCTGTGTGTGCAACCGTATCTTCAGACGGTAAAACTGAGTTAATCTCTCAGCAGAAATGCAGACTGCTGTCCTTGTAACACATGCTCCATATCCCGTGCCAGCCTTGTTGATGTTACATGGTCACCAACCAGCAGAAACAAAGCACTGTGGGATAATACAAATTGCAGGCACACATGGGCCAAAAGAAATACTTGTTACTAATAAACTCACAATCTCTGACATAAAAAAAATATGTCCTATTTTCTGCCGGCCAGGGTACTTTACTGGTAGTTTCCCCACCATTCTGTTCAAAGGGTTGATCCACCTTTTCCCCAGCTGCTCCTGCAAATACACACCCAGACTGAATCCTAGGTTCCAGTATAGGTTGGGGAATGACCTATTAGAGAGCAGCGTAGGGGAAAGGGACCTGGGGGTCCTGGTGGACAGCAGGATGACCATGAGCCAGCACTGGGCCCTTGTGGCCAGGAAGGCCAATGGTACCTGGGGTGTATTAGAAGGAGGGTGGTTAGTAGGTCAGAGAGGTTCTCCTGCCCCTCTGCTCTGGTGAGACCACACCTGGAATATTGTGTCCAGTTCTGGGCCCCTCAGTTCCAGCAGGACAGAAAACTGCTGGAGAGGGTCCAGCGCAGGGCAACAAAGATGCTGAAGGGAGTGGAGCATCTCCCGTGTGAGGAAAGGCTGAGGGAGCTGGGGCTCTGGAGCTTGGAGGAGACTGAGGGGTGACCTTTTTAATATTTACAAATATATAAAGGGTGAGTGTCAGGAGGATGGAGCCAGGCTCTTCCTGGTGACAAACAATGACAGGACAAGGAGCAATGGGTACAAACTGGAACACAAGAGGTTCCATTTAAATTTGAGAAGAAACTTCTTCTCAGTGAGGGTGCCAGAGCCTGGAACAGGCTGCCCAGGGGGGTTGTGGAGTCTCCTTCTCTGCAGACATTCAAACCCACCTGGACACCTTCCTGTGTAACCTCATCTGGGTGTTCCTGCTCCAGCAGGGGGATTGGACTGGATGAGCTTTCAAGGTCCCTTCCAATCTCTGACATTCTGTGATTCACTGAACTGGGTAAGTCTCGATGTGCTTCACGATCTGCTCTATTTCCACCTCAATCCAGCTCCAACTCAGCTGGCACAGCACAGGGTCCCGTGACAGGAGATACCCGGCCATGGTGACCCAGAGCTCAGCTGGGAGGTTCCTACTGAGAGGCCATCAACCTTTCCTTGAATCCACCCTTCTTACCACACTCTCCCACACCCACAGCAACTGTGAAATGGCTATTAATTAATGCCCTTTCACCTGGGATCAGCCCACCTGGGATGGACTAAAAACAGAAAAAGAGGAGGGAAGCTGTGCATTTTGCTTCCTAGATAGCTCCTCTTAGAAAAGCCAACTCTGCTCTGCTTTTCTCCACTATTTTTTTCCTCTTTCTTTCCTTTCTTCAACTTCTCTTCTGTATGTTCCTTCAGTTTCCCTCTGCAAGAAGAGGAACCAGGTTCGGGAGCAGGAACGGTGGAGAACACTGATCTAAATCGCTTCACATCTTCAAAAACGTGGAGAGAAAATGATGGGGCATGGGAAGGGAACGGAGCCTGTGGGGTTTATTTTCCAGAGGTGACTTTCTTTTTCCTTCTGGAGATATGAGAGAGCAACAACTGCTGGAGATTTTGGCAAATATTGAAAAAGGAGAAACGTGCAACTATAGTTATTTGGAGAATAAGAAGCAAATGCTAAAGAAAACAAAACCCCACAAATATAAACTATGGTCTCTTTGCAGTGGAAAAAGGTTTAATGCAATCTGAATCAAATCTGTTTATTTTTCACATTAATTTGAGCATGGATTTCATTTAAAATTCACAAATACATGTGTCAAATATAGCGCTGCAAACAAGTTAAGATGTATCAGAAAACATACTTTTATTATTAAAAGGGAAGACACGTGGTTCTGTTTCTGAAGGATGCCAAGGAAGCAGAATAAATAAAAGCACAAACATTGTATAATAACTAACAGCATTAAAACATTCTCGTCAGTAAGTTCTGAGGCACAACGATGCACTTCCTGTTTACGGCTGATTTTTGTTAGGACTAAAACAAAGCTTAAACCTGATCCCAGCACCCTGCACTGTTGTCTGGAACACGAATCACTGCTGGTTCAGAAGAAAGAACCTTCATAATAAAAGTACGAACATGAACATACCTGGGACCTCCAGCAGAGGTTTTGCCCCAAGCAGAAAACACTGTGCTGGAGGTGCCACCAGACACCCTCATTTCTCTCTGAAATGGCTCGTTAGTCTTTCCTCATCAAAAACCTTGCAAAATTCAACACCAGAGCAAGAATTGTTCAGCTACTGATGCTGAATGCACATAGAGAAAGTGAATATTTATTTACACATAAGCCATTCTTGGGGCGTCCTGGTGTCACCCTGAGGGGTGACCTCATTAATGTTGACAGATATATAAAGAGTGAGTGTCAGGAGGATGGAGCCAGGCTCTTCTCGGTGACAGCCAATGATACGACAAGGGGCAATGGGTACAAACTGGAACACAAAAGGTTCCACTTAAATTTGAGAAGAAACTTCTTCTCAGTGAGGGTGACAGAGCCTGGACCAGGCTGCCCAGGGGGGTTGTGGAGTCTCCTTCTCTGGAGACATTCCAACCCACCTGGACACCTTCCTGTGTAACCTCATCTGGGTGTTCCTGCTCCATGGGGGGATTGGACTGGATGAGCTTTCGAGGTCCCTTCCAACCCCTGACATTCTCCAATTCTGTGCGATTCTGTTTTCTCACTTGTGACCTTTGGGAAGGACGGACATGTTCAAAACCTCAGTCGCTGTTTGTTTGCAGCAGTAACACCATTCACGCAATAAATCTCGAACGAGCACCTGATTATTTGCCTTCACCAGCCAAATCTATCAGCGAAAACGTTTTCTGTCCATTTATAACTCATTTAAATTAGAGGTATCTTTGACTGAGACAAAAGTTTTCCAGAAGAAAAAGTTCTGCACTGAGTGACATTTTCAGAAAATCTAAGAAATAATATCATATAAATAGTATTTCTGCCTCCTGACAGGCTTGTTGGAGTATTTTAAAACAGCTTTCTAAAATAAACTAACTTCTTTTCCTGCATAGATTTGCCATCAGGGAACCAGATCCTACCCTTATAAGGTTACGACAGAACAAAAGTCCTGAAAAGAAATACAAAATTGAGTCCATGTTTAAACTCAGGAAACAGGGATACCAAGATACAATGAAGTTTAAAAGCACTTTCTTCAGAATTAGCAATAGTCAGATGGTTAAGAAAATCATCTTCCCAATGATCACCCTCTTGTCCCTCACCCCAAATCGTTCCTCTCCATCTAGTAAGATTTTAAGCAATTAGAGCTACAAAGCTAAATCAGGTATTTTATATCTACAGGCAGTATCCAAGCTTTAATCGCTGCAGTATGTTTATACACATAGACAATGGTTTCTTTTACCATTAAAGAATTCAAACAGCTGTAGCTAAGCAGAAATTAATTTAAGCTACAAACACTGATACTGAATCTGTATTAAAATCACAGTATACAGAAAAAGAAGGGGGAAAAAAAACCCTAGGGTTAAACACTAGAGAAAAGATCCTAAGAAAAATGGACTTTAAAATAGTTTACAAGAATCTAAAATAATGTCTGTGCTAAGCCAACATAGAAATCAAACTGTTTGAAAAGAAAATCAATATGAGGATTAATGTTCCAGTTCTCTCCAAAAGAGGACAAAATGCAGCAAAAAAGGCCGGGAAAGAGGGGGTTTCTTTTCTGTTTTACCAAATGTTTGCTGTGGACTTCATTTGTAGAAGAAGCAAATCTCCCCGAAGCTGAGCTGAACCACGACACCCAATGCAGGACATTGCCTTCGCTTTCTTTTTATAAAAATAAATATTAAGAAAAATTACCAAACTATAAAGAAACAAAGAACAATGCTACGGCGGCTCGTATAAGCACGTTATATTTCTTATGTCTTCAGTTCTCAACGTCTGTGTAAGTAAACTTTAAAGGATATGGAGAGAAGCTATTTTCATTCTCTTTTTCATCATCTGACACGAGTGGAATCGTATATAAGATTTAACCATACGACATACAAAAGCAGCGGCACACCAGTGAGCACTTCATTAATTAAAAGCCAGAAAAGGAAGTTTGCTAAACGAAGCAAATGTTCTTATCACTCCTATCTATATTCATTAAAACTGACAGGAAACCAAATATCACCATCTGTCTACTTGCAATAAAGACACTAAAAACAGCTCTGGGGTAGAAGAATAATATAAAGTATAAAACTGCAGTTTTTCAAGTTTCGGTTTGAAATGGACGAGAGAGAAACTGATGTCATATGAGGGAGAATAAAGGATGACAAAGAGCTGGGACACAAGACTGGAAAAGAAATTGCATGTTTTAGAACATAAACTGAAGCCGCTTCGAAATCTCAACAAAACCACAAACCTAAATTGTGCTCCGTATTTCTCATCCAGATCAACGGCTCTGCAAATAGCCAAGGACTACAACAGCAGCTCATTTGCCTATTTAGAAATAACCGCTACCAAAATAAATCTGAAACTTACAATACGCTACATAAACGGCAAAGTTTTAATGCTCAGGCAAGTCGCGCAAAACACTCCTATGGATTTATTATGTAGCCATGCACTGGCTTTATCATTAAAAGAGATTTATTTTTAATTATTCCTATATTTGGATTTTGCTTGCAAGTCAGCAGTTTGGCATAATAGTTGAATAAGATTTGACGAAAGAAAGAGGATTGTGGAGCTGCTAACTTAGCTCTGAATAAAATAATGGGGCTCACAGCAGCACTTGCAGAGGTCAGCCCAAGGCCGCTGGTTTAAGGCACTTTCCAGCAGTTGTACAATCCCTACCTTCTAGTAATTGCCTTTTTTGATTTTTGCACTGCAGGAGAGAGGGAAGAAAGAAAAAACAAATAGACGGTAACAAGATATTTAATGAGAGAAATGAAAATAAACTCCCGCTGTGGTTTTCGGGCAGCACGGCCCTGTGTGGTTGGTTCGTTCTGCACCGGCCCCCAGCTGCACTTTGCAAAGCGCTGGCAGCTCCTCTGGGTGCTGTGTAAAATATGGGGTCTATAGGCACAGTTTTCAAGAGTAAATAAGGTTAAAGTAATTTAAGGCTGAGATAAAATAGAAAAAAAGACAATTCATCATTAATACCCCCATGTTGTGCTTCAGTACCGGAGCACGTGTGGGGCAGATTTTGGGGATGCTCAAGTTATGGAGAAGAAGAGCAATGGAGTTAAAGGCCAAATTGAAATCTTATTGATTTTTACTACTATGCTCCTCTGGAATGGTCCTTTTCCTCTTTTGCTTTCCTTTTGTAGTTTGATTTTCTTTCCTAAGAACAATAATTCATACATCTAAAAGGCTCTCATTAATATTCTATGAGAAAGCTTTTTTAGACTCAAAGTAATTACAACACAGCAATTATTATTCTTCTGTTAATACTTCAACAATACTAACAGGCCCATTAACAACTCAGCACAAGCAGGAGAGGCGTTTAAGAAACACAAGTATAGGACTATTCCTGTTTACTAAAGAAACCACAACAAAATTATAGAAGGTAATAAAAGCCTGAGTGTAAAAAGTTACTGTAAAGCCAAATGCCATCAGATTCCTCTTGGAGCCTGAGGAATCTTCTATGGAAAGTCAAGTCAATAATCTATGAGCATAGAGGAAAAGCAAAACTCTAAGTGAAGGCTGAAATTCCAGGGTATATTCTCTTTTATGTTAAATATACAACACAGAGATGCAGCGCATCCATTATCCATCCGTGCCCATGAAATCATTGGGGTGTCCAGGGAGAAGTTTGGAAAGCCGGCAGGCAAACGTGGAGATACATATCAGAAAATACAACATCATCCATAAAATTTCCTCGGTGTGGTTTAAAAACGCATCCTCCAAACCAAAGCTGGAGAAGGTTTATTGTTCTAAGGGGATTCTTTAAAAAAAACCAACATTGCTGCGATGCGGGGAAAATAAGCAAAACAACGTTAACTTTATAGACCTTTTATTAAAAAGCTACACGGTAACAACCATATGGTAGATGATTATATTTTGAACATTTTTATTTTATATGCACCTCGCTAGAGCTCCTGTTTTCCTACTGAGAGCAGAAATCGTGGGAGCTTGCGTTTCATTTTATTGAACAACAAGAAGCGTACAAAGAGTTGGGTTCTTCAGGAGCACAGATAACCAGAAGAAAGGTGAATTTCTAGGGCAGAGACGGGGAGCACAACTCACCCTGTGCTCCTCCTGCCCACAGTCACAACCGGCCGCAAATCACAGCACTTTCCACAGCCAATGCTGGAGAAAACCAGCTCCAGGATTTGAGAGAGTCAGGCTGGGAAAAGCCTTCTAGGGAACTGAGAAAGCATCACTTTCCTATAATCCTCTTTAAAGCATAAATGAAGCTCAATTCTGAAACACACGGTGTTTCTCAGGCCCCTCCTGTTCCTATATGGTGAGGCTGCTTCTGATTTTTTTTTCCCTGAATGACACGAAACTTTGTTCTAATATTATATATACACAATACTATTAATTTAGAATTATTTATATATGTATAAATAAAAACATCAAATTATTAATAAGTCTATTTTTCTGATCTTGTACTTACTCACTTTATCTACAAGCTGAAAAACTTCCTTTGCTTCATCTTTACCTACAGATTAATCTATCTTATCCATAAGGACACCATAAAGCACCCACTTACTTTCTGGTTGTACCAAACTCCTTTGCTCATAGGTTTGTGTACCCTGTGTCTAAACAAAATGGTTTTGCACTCAAACGCATCATCTTCTCTTCATCTTCACACACACAATAATATACAAATTTGCCCAGTTTGATGGTTGCTGCATTGCAATACGACTTATTTTGGTGAGCAGGTTGCTGTGACACCTCCTCATTGGTATTGTTCTTGAATTCACTTCAGACAGTCAATAAGTTTTCCATTCTCCTTTGTAAAAGCTCCCTAAAAATCTACTTTTAAGTAGTGAATGCTAAAGCGACAATATCCTCATCTCAACGCCTTCACGCCTGTTATTTAAACTACAGCACGACTACACCCGCATACCAGTAAGGGAAGGCCCATCATGTTTTTGCTCTCTAGAATTAAAAGACCTGATCCCAGAACAAGTCCATCCTAGGTGCACCTTTTAATCCGCACAAAGACAAAACAATTTATTACTATTTACATTGCTTCAAGTATTTTCGAGCTGCTATTTAGATGGCCTTACAGTAATGACTGCAGCAAGCCGGAACAGGTTTGCCATAAAACAGAACCCAGGGTAGCACTAAAAATAAAACCTGCGTGTCTTGAAACCTGGGAAAAGTACGGCAACACTACCAGGGATTCAGTGCAAACCTGCAGAAGATATTCCCTGCACATTCTTCTTATTTCTTAAATTTGAATGGGCAGATATTCAGAGAGAATAATCCAGAGCTTCTGCAGGTTTAACACGCACATCAGTCCCGCTCCCCTTTCCCATGTGTCGCTTCTCTCACACTTCATCCTTCTGCCCTCTACCATCTTTGTCCCATGGACCAGGCTCAGGACAACTATTTATTCCCATCCTGGTTATTCCCAACTCTTCCCCAAACACAAATTATGTGATGCAGATGATGGCTGAAAACCCACCGGGTCCTGGAGGTCCTCACCTTTTCTTCCACCATGTCTTTATACTATGCAATAATTATAGACTCTTTTTAATTTTCCACAGTCCATTCCATTATTTCTTTCTATTTTACATACTGTCCATTACTTTTGATGTCTTGTTTTTTACACTCCTATCTCTATAATGGTCTTTACGAGAAAGCCAACCTGTTAAGTTCTGCACATCTGGCATTTCAGCATCATAATTAGGAAGTGGTACCACCATAAAACCGGTAAACTAAGAAATCTCACCCTAAATTGTATCCCTTTTATCACTGTTCTTGTATCCTCCCCTAGATACCTGCTGCTGTTCACCATCAGAGACAGGATATTGAATTAGACACACTTGGTCTGAGTCAGTATGGCTGTTCTTACAGATTTATTGCTAAAACAAGTGTTTCCACCAGACCTAAGAAAAATCAGCAAGAAATAAAGTTACAGACTCTTGCATTTCACTACAAGCAGCTTTGCTGTGTGGAAGTCGCCCATTTCACCATCTACATTCCTTAGACTACTACGCAAAGAGTTCATTCTGGTGACCACAAGCACATATGTAAAGTACTCAAATATTTTCTTTGGCAGTGGTAGAAAACGCATCGGAAATTTAGAACAAAATACTTTTCACCCACTGAGAAACATGGGTGAAAATGCTTTGAACATGATTTTGTTAAGAGCATCATCCTTATTAGCATAAGAAAGAAGAACGATTTGTTGGGAGACATTCACCATTTAAGATATTACACGTTGTTTTCCAAATTTATTTTCCCAGAGACACGGAGAAGGGTTCAGTTTTGTGGTTTGGGTGGGGTGGGGAAGGAGCTTATTGATGTTTTGGAAAGACCTACCAAAGCTTGCTTGGCTTGCTTGCTCCTGATGCTGCGCTGCAGCAAGAAGTGCTGCGGGAAGACTTAACTTCAAAGGCCAGATGAGGGAGAAATCATCATTAATTGATGCGCTAAATTGAGACTCTAAGAACTTTAAATAGAAAAAAAAAAAAAACCTTTTAAAGGAGATTCCAAGGAAACTCCAGGTTTCCTCAATGGCAAAGTCCCGAGTCCTGTTGGCCAAGCCCTTCCAAGCATGTACCCATTCCAAGGTCCAAGTTCCAAGGTTCCCAATCCAAGCAAAACTCCCCTCCCACCCACCAGCCCGACCTTGCCCAGCTCAGAGCAGGAGAACAGCCCAAGGACCAGCATCCAAGGCCTCCCAAACACCTACAGCTCCGACACATGCAGCCGTGTCCCCAGAGCCGCTGCCCCCATTGGGTTTCATTAAGAACACATGCGCCTCTGCGCTCCCATCAGAAACATTCAGGGGCTCTAGCACAGGAACCATAACTCAATAATCACATTTCCTTCTCTGTATCATAAAATAAACACAGCCTCCGAGATAGACGCTTTGCATTTATATCCTTCTGAAATAATTCATCAATTGAGAGGGGGGGGAAAAAATAAAGCCACAAGTAAAGTGTGCGGGTTCAAAAGGTGCAGTAAATACTTCTGAAAGCAATGTTCTCATCTGGGAGTATTGCAACAGATGTTTATGGTGAGCTGCTGCAACAGTTGATCTGACTCTGAGCCAGATTAACTCTTTGCCATTGGAAACAAGCTGTTTTTCCATGGGCAGAAGGGGATGCGCCAGAACTACTAACAACAAGGAGTTAACTGAATGAAGAGTTAAAAACAAAAAGTCAGAAAGCCCAAGCAAATAAAAGGAATGTTTGGCCCAAAATACTTGAATGAACAGGTGTATGTGTGGGTGGGAGTAGGGGGAAAAATAAAATAAAGAAAAAGCATTTAAACAAAGCCTCCACTGACATTCTGGTCACTGAAGTGGGTCCACACAAAATGAGCCAAACATTTTTTACCAATTCGGCAAATAATGTTTGGGGTTTGGTTGGTTGGTTTCGCTTTTGGATTTATGTTTTGTCGTTGGTTTGGGGTTTTTGTTTGGTCATTCTTGTTAATTCTGGAGAGGATAAGAAATATAATTCTTGATCTTGGTTTTTAAAGTGCGGTGCCAATATATTACAGTAACAACTCAGGTTATTCTATTTAAAGATATTCTGAGTAAGAATGAAAATAGGAACACACAAAACAATTAAAATATGGAGCATTCAAACAGGAATTCGACAGTTTGGAAACATTACAGTATTTTGAAATATTAAGAACTTTAAAATCTAGCATAGGTATCCATGCATCAAATGGCGGTAGCATACCAGACTATTTATACATATATTTTTTTAACTGAGTAATTTAATGAGTTTTTTAATTTCTACAGAACAAGTTATAATACCTACGTATGCAATCTGGGATTTACTCCTCAAAGATATAAATGCAAATCACCATTTAAAGCATCGTTATTTACAGCCAAAATGGCCATTTCTTAACGGGTGCCAGTCAGATCCCTGTTCACAACCTTTTCCGAGGGCAAGCGAAGGGATGGGAAGTTATGACTGTAATTCCAAGTGCACCATGTCCACAAGGCTCCTGCCTGAGCATCATCTGCAGCTCCTGCATCCCCGGGACCACCGGAGACACGTAAAACCAGGTAATGAAGAGATGGACCACAAAGCCACTCGCTGGAAATCCCGCTACCCAGCCCCTTCATCCCCACCTAAAAGCCACAGCCACTCATCGGGCTGTTGACTAAAATACAACTGTCTGCAGATTGTTTTGGGCTTCTTCCCTCCCCGATATCAAACGGCACGAGTGCTGAGAGGAAGGGTTTGTTTTCCAAATTTTTAGTATTCCAGAGAAAAATACTGACATTACATTCTGCAAGTCTTGCCAAGAATGTCTTTTGTGTTCACAGCTTCGGTGTTGATGATAAATTTTGAACATTAACAGTACGAAGTATGATTTAAATCAAAGCCTAACTCATAAATGTAAAAGTAATTTAAACTGGTGAACCGGAAACCTTGATTTAAATAATTTTATTTTGCAAATATAGATCTCTTATTTGCTTTCAACAGCAATTAGCTCTCACTGAGTAGGTAAATAAACTACATGCATCTATTTAAATTATTATGAAAGCTAATATACACTAGTTCTTTTATTTTTTTACTTTTTATTAAGTAGATAATTTACTAGGCGATTATTTTTAATTATTATTCCTAAGAGCTTCAGAAATATTTAATATGTCCTAAAGTACCTTTTATTATTATTCCCATTTTCTAGAAAGATAACCCAAAAAAACAGAGATAATTAACTACTTGGGACTCTTTCCTTCGCCAGATTTAACTAGGTCTAAGATGATACAGTTGACCTCCACTATAACAACCACCTGTTGCACCAAACTTTTCACTCTGACCTAGAAATCATAATTTGTCTCTGATATTTGCAAATTATTATCAGTAAAGCCTCCAGAGGCAGCAGCAGAAGGGTGGACTAAATATCTGTACAAGAACGAGCAGGTTGGGCAAGATGGTTGTGTCAAGATAAAACACTTGATCTTTGACTTTATCTTCTAAAATTTGGAAGCGAAGGTAACAGACAGCACAGCCTGCTCCCATTCTTCACAACAACATGGTTATAAACCATGGTTATAAACGCCCCCAATTATTTTGCCATGAATAACAATGGCAAAACCAGCAGAGAGCAATTCAGACGGATTCTGCAGCCCGGCCGAATCCTCACACCGACCTGTAAAACCTCTACTTTGAGCACTTCTTAATATTGTGCCTCAAAATCTACAGCATGTTGTGCCAAAAGTACTTACCGTGAAAGTTTCAGAACAACTTCCATGTATGGAATATTGCAAATCTTGCATATCCCGACACACCAGCTACATCGAGATCTTATACATTACACAGTTTCTGCCCCAAGGGGCAGTGCCAGACCTGAAAGGTTAACTAGTTAAGATAGGTGATGTGTGAAAAGTGGCAGGAGAGGTACAGAATTATTTTTAAAGTTTTTCGGAGTCTCTCCCCATCGTGCCCATTTTTCACTGGTACTAAACGCTACTCGTGCCCCATGTTGGCCCGTGAGGGAAAACTGCATCTTTTATAAAGCACGTCCTGATTCCTCCCCTCACTTACCGAGGAGGAACTAGAGCATCAATATCTCCCCAGCTACTTTATCATTGCATCATTTTGGTTGGAAGAGACCCTCAGGATCATCAAGTCCAACCACAACCTAACTCTGGGACCAAACCATGTTCCTAAGAACCTTGTCTAAATGGCTTTTGAAGACCTCCAGGGATGGTGACTCCACCACTGCCCTGGGCAGCCTGTTCCAATGCCTGATGACCCTTTTGGTGAAGAATTTTTTCCTAATATCCAATCTGAAACTCCCCTGGTGCAACTTGAGGCCATTTCCTCTTGTCCTATCACTTACTACTTGGAAGAATAGACCAACACCCTCCATGCTACAACCTCCTTTCAGGCAGTTGCAGACAGCGATAAGGTCTCCCCTCAGCCTCCCTTTCTCCAGGCTGAACAGCCCCAGTTCCCTCAGCTGCTCCTCATCACACTTGTGCTCCAGACCCCTCAGTAAACTTGCCTTTGCTGTGATGCTCACAGTTTTACCGGTTAGACATTAATGACCTTCTCTGAGCTTTGCCAGGAGGGTTGAGGCTGAAAACCAAGTGCTGAAGGAAAATAAAACAATAAAAGATACAGCAGCCCATGATGAGACAAATGCGGTATGTGTAACCATATAAAATGCCAGCTCTTCCCAGAAGACACATCCGTTGTTAAGGGGTGACCACTAAGAAACTGGACTCGATGACCTTAAAGGCCTTTTCCAGCCAAAATGTAGAGAAGGGTCTCGATGATACAGCCCACGGCTTTGACCATGAACCCCACAACTTGCAAGGATTCACCCACCTCACTGCAACTCCTCAACCGCAGCTTTGGGAAATAAAAGTCCCACTCTCTCCTAAATAAATTACTGTTGTGTGTGCCAGAGCCCAAATCCCACCCCAAAGCTGAGCCACATGTGGGGGACAAGGAGCCCACAGGGACTGAGAAGCAGATGAGATCAGGGACCTCGCCGGGCCTAAGCGAGGGCTAAAATGAAACCGAAAGAAGGTTTTATACTTAAAAACATCTGCATTTCCTGCACAAGTTTCCCAACAATCTCCGTCAGGTGAACAATTTCACTGCCCTGGTGTCCAGTCCCTTCTGTGATGGTTCGGACACGATGCGGGTTTGGGAAACGCCGGCCCTGGGAGGCAGATGTTGCGTAAATTCATATTTCATAAAAACAGTTAATTGTGACAAGGGGGCTATAAAAATCCTCATACTGCTTATATTTCTCCGTTTAGAGCAACTCTACCACCAGAAAACATTACATATTGAACTGGCAACGGTGGGCAATAGCATCACAGCTCTGTGAAACAACAGACACAAAATTCACAGGTCTTTGAACACTATAAATTAATTTTTCTGCTGTCATTCAACACAACTGCTTAAAAAACATGCCCTTCAATTGTCATTAAGAGTTTTCCAATCTAATGCTGTATGTGTTTAAATATGAAAATGATGCTTTTGAAATAAACGTTGCTGCTACCAGGGAAAAAGTGCTGCTGGAAGTCACATTGCTACTAGAGAGAAAGTAGTAAGAATATTGACTCTTATTAAAGAGTCAATAATCCCTCACACTTTACCCAGGAGAGAGTCTCTCCCCATCCAACAAGGTCATGATAAAAAGAAAAAAATACAATAAAATAAAATAAAAAGAAGAAAAGGAAGAAAACAAAACCAAACACACAACCACCAGCAATAAAACAATTAAATGATACCTGCTAAAACTTCGATCCTTTGATTCAGACAACAGGTAGGTAAAGGATGGGTCATTCAGAGGCTGTTTTCCAACAAATTTATGACTTACTGATGCTCATCCTTCAGTAATCTATGTTTAGCACATTCACTGTATCCATATGAATCTTCTTGTGTATACCGGGGTCTAAACTGTTCCTTAACTCATATAATTAAAGAAAAAAAAACCCTAAGTTTTATTTTTCTAGAATGCCTTTTTTAGGTTTGCTTATTTAGAAAAATATTTAGTAAGAGTTTATTATCTATATTTTGAAAAGGTTTTTTTTTAATAACACGCATGTCTTTTAGGTAACACTCTACACTCAACATTTACTCAAGTGCAAAAGTAAGAAACAACAAGGTTTTCTTCAGCTCTGTGGGGCCACTGGATCCGTATACGGTACCAGATATACATGCATAGGTATTTCTACTTTTAAACAATTGTTACTGAGCTAAAGCTGTAGCTGGCTTTATTTTAAAAGTACACATTACTTGCATAAATAGTATTTGTTTCCTAATCAAAAAATATACATAGCTATCTACATTTCTTGTACTGAATCATTTGAATACAGCACACTGTTAAATTAAAGTCCCCATACATCTATCATTTTAAACGATCTAAGTGATTTGGGTAGATAATCAGAAATCTGCAGGTATACCCCATTTTTTTCTCGGAGCTGACAAATCCCTGGTGATGCAACAGGTGCCGTTTCCATCCATCATTATTTTGTACAAACAGGATGACTGAAGCTGATGTGAAATTGCAGCCGCGCGGCTGCTCCTGCTCGATAGGGACAGACTGAAATTCGTCCTTCTCTCCCCAGAAAAACATTTACTGCTTCCTATGGCTTCAGGCTAGCAACAGAACATGAAATTTCTAGGCCTAGCAAAAGGTCTGGACCCAAAAGCATCTTTCTGCCTCTACAACACACAACAAGGGGTTAACAGCACCAGGAGCGAGCTCAGGTGTAGATCACACCGAGGTCACTGACAGCACCACCCATTTCAACCCAAATTTCTATACAGGGCACCTTAAAGCTTCGGCAGCTATTCCATTTAAAAGAAACACGCGTTTTTACCCTGATCAAATCAGGTGTTTGTATCTGCAATTCCCACTGCTCACTTATATCACAGAAACGATCATGCAAATACACTACAGTTTCCAGTACTGCCTCCAGCTGGGGATGCTCCAGTATATTAACATTTCTAGCTAACTAGTAGATGGCATGGAAAACACACAACCCAACCGCTGCTCAGAAAAGAAGTTGCAAAATCTGACAGAAGATTTTTCGGTCTTCAAAGATATCTCAATAACTTTTGCCATGAAAACCACTAGAAAACTCAGAACTTTAAAAGGTGGAATGCAGTTTTAGTAATAGATGAAACATAGAGAATACAATAAATACAGTCGACTGTAAAGTACCTCACTAAAAAGAGATAAGATTAGATATGTTACAATATAATATAGATCCAAATTTGTCCCTGAACCACGTAACAGATTTGCAAGACAAGGTAAAAATGCAGGGTATTTCACTCTGTATTTGTTATTTTAAACTTAAACCAAACAAAAACATTCAGATAACAACACATAAACACGTCCGTTCCCAATTAGCTGTCATCTCAGACTGAAGGGGAAACGGTATTTTAATATTTAGCAAATTCACAGAAATAACTTAGGGGAAGGATCCCGGATTTTCAGCAGGGATCTGACGACATCCCGAGCCGATTCTGATTCACTTTCCGCAACTCAACAAGCGCAAACCTCAATTATAAAACCAGAGAAACTCGCAGCGCAGAACTCCCCGGTGCAGAAAGTTCATTTGACATTTTGTCCCCATCGCCGCCCAAACCCGCGCAGCATCCGCAGCACACGCAGCACCTGGAAACGCTCCTCTGGATGCCGCCCAAGGCAGGGCTCTATTCTAGCAGGCAGACGTGACAGCAACAGCGATTTTCAATAAAAATTGATTAATTATCGTGCTGGGGGCATCTGGTCTTGTAAGAGCTGGCCGGGAAAACTTCTGTTTCACGACCGCAGGGACACGCACTACGTACAAAGAAGCCTTTTCCCCCCACAGACCCCCGCCAAGGGCTGGGGCCGAAGGGTGCGGGGCCGACGGACCCCGAGCGCTCCGGCCGGATCCCGCGGCGCAGGACCCGGCGCTCCCCGGGGCTGCGGCTGCCCCGGCCCCCCCGCGCCGCTGCGCGCTGGCGCAGCCCGGGAGCGCAGCACCCGCCCAACGCGCCGCCGGGGGCGGACGGGCAGTAATTATTAAATACCGGACAAATCAAAGGGTTCGGCCCCAGACCGGGGGGCACCGCCCGCCCCCGGGCACGGCCCCCGCACCCACCTTGCATCCCGCCGCGGCTCCCACCGGGATCTGCCGCCGCCGCCGCCGCTGCTGAAAATACGGGGCAGGCGGGCGCGACCAATGGGGGCGGAGAAGCTCCCGCCCGCAGCCAATGGTGGCCGCCCGCTGCCGGCTCTCAGCCAACCGCAGCGCAGCTCATTACCCGGCCGGCGCGGGGGGGGGGGGGAGGGAAGGGAAGCGCAGCGCCGGCGCGGGGGTGGCGAACGGCCTGCGGGACCGGGTCAGGGGTTCGGGACCCGGCCGCGGCTCTGCTCTCTTCTCCCCACACCACGCTCCCTTCTTTTTCTTTCCCTTTTTCCCCTCATTTTTCATACCCTTTTTTCCTCTCTCCCTCCCCCGCCTTTTTATTTCTGTTTTTTCTTTTTTTCTCTCCTTTCCCTCCCCCCTTTTTTTTCTTCCCCTTTTTCCTTCTTTTTTTGAGTAGCTCCTTTTCCCAGTTTTATACGTGGCCCCCCCAATATGTATCATACAGACCAACAACTTTGGGAGCCCCCTCCCCATGGAATTTGTACTGCCAAGTGTGAAAGAATCCTAGAATCGAATAATGGAATCCATTTGGTTGGAAAAGACCTTTAATATCATCGCGTCCAACCCCCAGGATGTCCCTGCGTAAATTAACGTCAATTGCAACTGGCATCAAAACCTACTATTGTAGGGAATCCAGGAAGATGAGGGGATGACAAACACCACAACACAATCTAAAATCAGAGGCTCAGAAGTGACAGTTCAGTCGCTATTTTGTAATAAAGCGATACACAAACACACAGCGTTATCAGAACAGACTCCAAACACAGCCTTCGAAAACACCAAAACGAAACCAGCAGATGTTTGAACCGCACAACTTCACTTCGGCATGGAAAGCTCTGCACCGCACCACCAACTCGGAAATTATTAGCAAAGTGCATTTTCTTATTAAGTCCAACAATTTTGGAAATAAGTATCTGCTTTACTACAACAAACAATAACATAATGAATGCGTAATCTTTCTAATGGAAATTCATTAATATTTGTTCATAAAAAGGAACCTTTCAATCAACAAAACTCACGACTGCTGTAAATTACAGCAGAAAGCTGCCAACTGTAGAAGAGGGGATAAAAAAAGCTCAGAATTTTCTTTGTTTTTCCAGTCTGGTGACCCTAATAATTCTTAAGTTGACAGTGAACTAAACCAGTGAGAAAGTCCACGCCTCCCATTTCTAATGTTGTGCTCCTTCTGACCTCACCCTCAGCATTTAAAATCACTGAATCATATTTGCTGAAAAGTCCTGCCTGAACAGGCCGTGTCATTCATTTGTTTGCAGCATTTTGTTAATACGTGATAATACACTCCGTGAAGTGATAAACCCGATACAAGCCCAAGTCTTGATGATAATTTACAGGAGAAAGCTTTTCTTTTGTAGATCAAGAAAGACTTATTTCTAAGGTCCCCCAAGAGCTCCGCGGTGCTGCGAACTGCTGACAGGCAACCAATAACTGTGACAAATTATACATTCATGGCATCTGCAACGATCGATAAACTGACTCACCAAATTAATAAAATATAGATCACAAAGCATACCTTTTTATTAAAGAATAATTTCATGATAACCAAGTAATGTGGATGCTTCCAAGCATAAGATTAAATTACATGCTGAGCAAATCTGGCATTTCGTGATAAACTGCAAAAATAGTCTTTGCAACAGCAACTGAGGAAGAACATTGCTGACAGAGTCTATAAACATGTTTCATAAAGCATAACCGAAAGTAACAACAAAAAAAATCAGTGAACTGGTGGTTAGAGAATTCCCTACCATATCCGCAGTAATTGCTTTCTAGGCTTCTCCTTGCTTTGTAATTTATTCCTTCAAATACGTTGCTGATTTTGATGTTAAAAGTAATAAAAACAGATTACCTACATAGGGGAATATTTACACCAAATTAATTCCTTAACTAGTCAGACTTCAACAGTCGTCATTATTGGAGTACACAAAGATATCTAGTAGTTTTAAGATGATTAAAATTTTACTTAAATACATGAAGGCAAGTGTCTTGCCAGATAGATGAACGTTGCTTATCAAAACTTTGTGCCTGCTAAGTGAGAAGTATTTGCTCGAATTTAGGAAAACAACAAAGCCCGCTGGCCTTGGAAGGTCTGGAGCTGTACATGTAGTTCAGTATTTTCCCGTGCTGAGAAACACACCGAGAAGAACTTTTCCAGCCCTACATGAGGGTGTCAGAGAAGCAATTCCCTCCCCAGGAGGATAACAGAGCATCTCTCAAGCCAAGACTCTACTCCTGGGAAGAACACGCTTGGGCACATCCTCAGTCTCCATTTTCCTGGTCAGGTTATCGCAATACAGCTTCAAAACCTGTCCTAAATGTAGCATTTATAATACTGAAATCCCGTTTATTAAAGTTTACAATTACTAGTTCCTGAAGCTCCTCAAGTTCTCACTCTCTGCAGGTTAAATATGCCGCATCAACAGCATTAGGAGGCTGTCCTAAAATCTGTTTTAATCCTCTATGATGCCAGATATGTGGTACTCTCACACAGTTTTCACGTGACCGAAGCCTTGTCAAGTCTTCCAAATGTTTCTTTTATAGCAAATTATCCAGTGCACCTTCATACTTGGAAGTGCCCTTTCATACTTGCAATGCTTCAAGGAGCCAGAGGGTATTTACATCCATAAAGTTTAGCCCCTTTCTGGACTTCCACAGATTTCCTCCCTAAACACATGATACCAGCTCTTTCCCGCTTGTCTTTCTAGCTAGTAAATAATGGAAGCTTAATTCTGACATGCTGTCATGAAACAAAAATCAAATAGAGCCTAAGTAATATAAAAACAATATTTGTTCAGACTACATCCATTATGAATTGAATTCCTTCTTTAAACAGATGACATTTAATAATGCAATAAACACATAAACAGGAACATATTTGAAGTTATAATTCCATCAGCTCTTTCTCATGACATTCATCTTCTCAAAGGCCATATCCACATTTCAGTCTAATCATTTATGAATAGTGTTGAGCTAATAAACAGACATGGTACCTTAAAAATGGCTTACTACTTAGATAAGCTGCTGTCTTCCCTAACTATGGCAACCTAGATCAGTTAAATATATATATATGTATATATATAAACATATTTTTTTTCCCCTCTGGCTTACTATAGCAAGTGGAAATTTATTACAAAATGTTATTTTCTTTCAGAATGAAATATCTTTATTTGGAAAATATACCCAAATATTCCCACTTACAAACCTCCATTTATTTCAATATTTTCTGCACGGTGATAATTTCATTTACTGAAAAAATACCCACATTGCTATGAATTTTTTAAGTCACCAAAACGTGACTAGAGGCGGCAGCAATGCATATTTTAGAGCAGCAGCAAACAGGACCAGCTTCAGAATTACACCCACCACCCTCAAGATAAGATGAGGCGAGAGCGTTTTCTCTTGCCATAAATTACCGCTCAACTCCCATCAGCAATTATTTAACTTTCAAAAATAGCTGCAACGCAGACGAATTATGAGCTATAATTACGCAAATTTACCCGTGATATTAAGACTGCATATATGCATATATGTATATCTACTTGGTCTATTCTAAAATGTATGTGCATGCATAATGTTGAATATTATAATCAGATATACTAGGATGTCTTTACCTTATCTCCCAGAATGACATTTCTATCCTAAATACCTGTAAGCCATTCCACTGCTCAAAAAATGCCCACTACTCCTTTTTATCTGCATGGTACCAGTCACTTGATCCTGGTCCATCTTCTTCTAATAAACCTCCCTCCTTTCCAGACAAGAATGCAGAAAACTAAGTGCACAGGAGTCAAAAGGAGCACCTGCTGGGCTCCTGAGGAAAGGGAAGAAAATGATATATGTACCATTGAGTGCAATGCAGAGCCACATCAGGTCCAGAAATCCATACTCTGCAAATAACTTGAAGGCTGGCAGGATTAGAAATAGCGTATGCGGTTGGCCTGTTCTTGGCTGCTCTTGGACACATGACATTGGACTGGATGGCCCAGTTAAAGACCAAGTTGCCTCATTCTTAGCTCACCAACCTCTAACTTGGTGAAGGGTTTGAAGGGGAAGCCATATGAGGAGCAGCTGAAGTCATTGGGTTTGTTCAGCCTGGAGAAGAGGAGACTGAGGGCAGAGCTCATTGCAGCTACAGCTTCATCACAAGGGGAGCACAAGGGGCAGACACAAAACTCTTTAGTGACCAATGACAGAACCCGAGGGAATGGCAGGAGGATGTGCCACGGGAGGTTCAGGTTGGACATGAGGAAAAGGTTCTTCACCCAGAGGGTGCTGGACACTGAACAGGCTCCCCAGGGAGGTGTCACAGCCCCAAGCCTGACAGTGTTCAAGAAGAGACTGGACAACACTCTCAGACACATGGTGTGAACTGTGGGGTTGTCACATGCAGGGACAGGAGTTGGACTCGATGATCCTTGTGGGTCCCTTCCAACTCAGGACATTCTATAATTTTTTTCTTGGAAAATGGAATTAGTGAATATCTTAAGTTGCTCAATGAAAAGTAATTTAAAATTTGACTATTCCTGTGCTACTATTCTGACTCAACTCAAAGACCTTCTGCTTCGCCCAAGGTCTCGGTAGACCACTGTTCCCCCAAAGAACCAACGCTTCTGCTAAACCTCTAGGATGCTGCGGAATGCTGTCCCTCCAACAGAAAGGGTCATACATCCATTCTCTTGGTCATACATCCAATTATCCTGATATTCATCTTAAACATGGCATGGCACTGCAGATCTTCAACACAACCACTGCTTTAGGAGCATCATATTAACTCCCATGGCTCTTCAGAGCCTCTGGTCCTACCGGCACAGCTTTACATTCGGACACCTACACGCCAGAGCCTGCGGGGTGAGGGAAGGGGGATTATAGGGGAGGCAGCACCATGGGCAGGTTTGGGGTGAGGACTAAGCAGTCTCTATATGCTCAGTGACCTGAGCATTTCTGTTAGACACTTATTAAAACGTCAAATTGACAGCATTCGTTATGCAGGGAAAATTATACAACAATGAACTAAGATTCATTTTTATTTATGCATTTCTTACTATTCTTCGTACTCTTATAGTGCTTTAAAAGCCCAGATTCCCAGGTTCTGCACAGATACTTAACAAAAAGATATCAACCCAATACAGTTGCCTTTTTCTCCTCTAGTTTTCAATAATGATAGAATATACTGCTACCATGAAAAGTGAATATACTTTCTGATTTAAAGCACAAAAACGAATGCTATTTTTAAAGTTAAAGTCTGTTATAATGATAGGGTTGGAGTGGGTTTGTTGGTTTGGTTGGTTGGGTTTTTTCTGGAGTAGTAAAGATCTTTTATTTTTACTTACAGTGAAAATTCTGAATATCTAATATGCACATTCACATCATTGTGCGAAACTGTCAACACCAGATATACGCTTCCTTCTTTGAACTATGTTGCAACCCTCATCTAAATTTGAAAATATTTTGATAAACATAGCTCATGTTTCATGGGTGTAATTTTGAGACCATAAGGAATTTAAGCAAACAGTTGATACTCTACTAAAATCTAAAAGAGGCTTTTAAGAATTTATTAGCTCTCTCAGATCAGCAACTAATCCGACAAACATCTAGAAATGAGGATCTGTAGCCCACCTATTTCCTCCTAGATTTTCCCTCCTGGAGTTTCGTTTTGGAGCTTTTGAGCTCCTTTTGAAGGATATTTGTACATTCTACTATGGTGACATATTTAATAGAATAAATACATTCTTCTCTTAGCATTATGCATTTAACCTATATATCAACATACCTGCATCACAACATTTATCACAATGGGCTTTGCTCCAAGTGCAGATTGTCTCAGACACATAATAGTTGTGAACATCCACACTTTTCCCAGATAAAGAAAATAGTTTGAATAAAGTATTAAGAGCGCTACCAGCATAACACATTTCTTAGAAGCCCCGGTCTGAGAAAGATTTCCCTTGGGATGCTATAGGAGCTATGCAAAACAATTCCTTTCATGAATTTGAACTTCCCTATGAATGAAATCCCTGCATTTTTTTCATAGAATCATAAATCTTTCTTTTTTTGGCCATCTCATTCCATGGAAAGCTGTGATGGACTGTGCTGGTTTTGGCTGGGACGGAGTTAATTTTCTTCATAGCAGCTGGCATGGGGCTGTGTTCTGGATTTGTGCTGCAAACAGCATTGATACCACAGGGGTGTTTTACTTATCACTGAGCAGCACCTACACAGAGCCAAGACTTTCCTGCTCCTCACACCCCCCACCAGCAAGTGGGCTCGGGGGACACGAGACACTGGGAGGGGACACAGTGGGGACAGCTGACCCCAGGGATATCCCACACCACATGACATCATGCTCAGTATATAAAGCTGGCAGAAGAAGAAAGAAGGAGGGACATTCAGAGTGACCCAGGTAACCCTTAGTGTGATGGAGCCCGGCTTTCCTGGAGCTGGCAGAACACCCACCTGCCCATGGGAAGCGGTGAACTAATTCCTTGTTTTGCTTTCCTTGCACACATGGCTTTTGCTTTACGTATTAAACAGTCTTTATCTCAACCAATGAGTTTTTGCACTTCTACTGTTTCGATTCTCTCTCCCCTCCCAATGGGTTGAGTGAGTGGCTGCGTGGGGCTTCGTTGCCAGCCAGGATTAAATCACAACATGGACTTTGGGTGCTCATGCCCTCTTCCAGCATTCAGCCTCAATTCTTCTAGCATTTTTTGCTACCGTTTTTTCTTCTGCAGCCATTGGCTTTCAGTTCTTTTAATTTTGCTCCATACTGTATCTCTCTAAGGATGAGTGTTCTATACTCCTCACATACCCCTCTGACACGATGGTCTCTTCACCTCACTCGTTAAACTGTTCAGAAGTGATGAACTCACATTGATAGAGCAGAAAATTCTTTTCACTTGTTTTTATGCATATCACAGGGACTGACAAAGCACATCCTGTGATCATCCAAGCACTATTAAGATATATAGCATGAAATGGTGCCCATGGTTGCTTACACAAGGACCACATCTGGTCTCCACAACACCATTATTCTGCAGACAGTCACGAGTAACATGTTCTGGCTCAAGGTCTAACAAAACTGGGTGCGCACTGAGGAATCGGCCCCTGTGGTTGGAGTCACAAACACACTCACACTTTGTGGTTGCTTGACTCCAACACCAAAGTCTCACTGACCGTCAAGAGACAAGCAAAAAACAAACCTTAGCTTGTTTCTTTACTCCTGGTAGCTCCTAAGATAAAAGCCTATAATTCTTGGTAGCAGCAAATACTAATTTTTATGAGTCTTGAATTAATTCACGATAAGCTCTTTAGTATTCTATAAAATACACAACACTTGTAAGTGCTGAGGGCTAAGCTGAGGTTTTTGGGTTTTTTTTTCAGAAAAAGATAATGTCTGGATATTGAAACAACATGATGGTTTAGAGATGGAGTGAAGGCTCCTCTGGTGAGGAGTTCTGCCAAAAAAAAGATAAATTAAGCAAACTTAACCATTTTCAGAAGAGCTGCCAATACCAAGGCATCAAACCAAGGTCTTTGCCTGTGCCTGTCTCGCTATCCCTACAACGATGAAGCGGTATCGTTAAATCACACAGGATCATTAAAATCACACAGGATCGTTACGGCAGCTCGAGGCCACCCCGGAGGTGCTGGATCCAGAGCAGCAGATCTGAGCAGTCACAGGGATGGACCCACCAGATGAACCCACCATCGCCACCTCTCCCAGGGGGAAGATCCTTGGCTGGAGCAGCCAGAACAACCTTATCACCAAAAGGGTGGGATTTGTGCAGAGATGTCATGCAGAGATGTAGGACCTCCGCTGAGGTGTGTTCCACAAAATGTTATATTTTAATTACACTATTACATAGAACCCAAAGACTCTGAAGTTTTGCAGCCACAACCCTCTTTCCTGGCACAATCTACTTCAGCGGTTAAATTCTGAAGTCACGTGCAGGGCAAGGAGATTTTCCTTGAACCCTTCCAACAAACAACATCAATCACAGTCCTGGTTATGAACTGCAGTTGGCTTTGTGCTCATTAAATCACAGCTGTTTCCCCTGGATGTAGCGTTAGATCAGACATCACTAAACGTGCCTCTGTGTCTATGTACACAAACACGCTTTTCCTTTTGTTCTGCAAAACAAACTCTCAACAGCAAAGTGTTTATATTAAAACTAAGTAGAACTAAATGTCAATTAACATTTAATAATAGTCTTGAGGTAACATTTCAGATCTATCATAATCTCCTAATAAACTGACTGCAGAACTGACGTTGTTTTGGTTTCAGCCGTTGTTTTGACTCTGAAAGAAACTACCAGTTGATTGAGAAACCGGAATGATCTTAAGCATTAACATCCCAATTGAAAATGCTCCTGAGCTTCAACTATTTGCTCACCAGGAGGTCAACCCACCTCATTTCACTTGCTCACCTGCTAATCACAGCTCTGCATACATTTGGAAAGGTTTGTATTGTACATATATTTATTAATTATTGCTTCTTTAATGGAAGCAGATGGACTTTTTTTCCTACTTCTCCAGCCCTTCATAAGCTCTTTGTGACACAGGTAACGTAGAATCCCGCTCACTGCAGACAACAAAACCCATAGGAAATTCCAGTATAAGTTGGGGAATGACCTATTAGAGAGCAATGTAGGGGAAAGGGACCTGGGGGTCCTGGTGGACAGCAGGATGACCATGAGCCAGCACTGGGCCCTTGTGGCCAGGAAGGCCAATGGTACCTGGGGTGGATTAGAAGGGAGGTGGTTAGTAGGTCAGAGAGGTTCTCCTGCCCCTCTGCTCTGCCCTGGGGAGACCACACCTGGAATATTGTGTCCAGTTGTGGCCCCTCAGTTCCAGCAGGACAGGGAACTGCTGGAGAGAGTCCAGCGCAGGGCAACAAAGATGCTGAAGGGAGTGGAGCATCTCCTGTGTGAGGAAAGGCTGAGGGAGCTGGGGCTCTGGAGCTGGAGAAGAGGAGACTGAGGGGTGACCTTATTAATGTTTACTGATATATAAAGGGTGAGTGTCATGAGGATGGAGCCAGGCTCTTCTCGGTGACAGCCAATGGTAGGACAAGGGGTAATGGGTTCAAACTGGAACACAGGAGGTTCCATTTAAATTTGAGAAGAAACTTCTTTTCAGTGAGGGTGACAGAGCCTGGCCCAGGCTGCTCAGGGGGGTTGTGGAGTCTCCTTCTCTGCAGACATTCAAACCCGCCTGGACACCTTCCTGTGTAACCTCATCTGGGTGTTCCTGCTCCATGGGGGGATTGGACTGGATGAGCTTTCGAGGTCCCTTCCAATCCCTGACATTCTGTGATTCTGTGTGATTCTGTGAAGTACTTTATATGGCAGAACTTGCTATTTAGCCTATCTGGAATGACAACACTGTTCAATTTAGGCAATAGAAACCTATTTTTCAGTGACAGAGATATGTTTGTTTCCAAAAAGCCTAAAGGGCAATGAATCATTGAAACTTTCCCTTGTTTGTCTCCAACATGATGGGACAAACAGCAGAGATACTGATGTACCCAGGACTCGTATCCCTTATAGACAACCAAAGACAACCTGTATCTCCTCCACTTCAGCTGGAAGCATTTTACAGATTTCATCAACTTCTATCACCTCAAATGCCTTGCCAAAGGATGTATCATCTGAAGCTCAGAAAACATGTTACAGCTTTTCCTGAATACATTGAATATCTACAGGCCTACATGATTTACATGTATTGGCAAATAGCAGATTATTTAAAATGTTAATGTGTAATTTGTGAAAATAGGTTTTGTTGAGAACAATAAAAACATAGATGTGCGATTTTGTCTGACATTACTTCCTTTAGTCTGTTCTATGTCATGTATTTGTTATATGGCTCACACAACAGCAGATTTGCTGTTTCTGGAAAAACACATAACTACATCTTTTATTTCATGACAGTACATTGAGATACACTGTCTCACATGTCTACATACAATGAAAAAATCACTTCACTATCAGTTTTTAATGTAAAGGTTAAGATGTATTTGCTCTCAAGCTCATTCTGTTAAACTTCTTTTTTTCCCTGATTAATGGTTAACTCAACTTTTTTAGTGATATTTATTGCACATTACAAGCATCGTGCTGAGAAGCACATATGTAATAAGGTTTATTTCTATTTTCGTGCTGCTCCTTGCCAAAACAGCCCGGTGAAACCCATCTGCTGTATTTCCTGCCTGAGGTTAGACAAGGAAAGGAGACTCCACATAGCACTCTGCCCCTGCAAACAGTATTGATTAAAGCAGAGTTCGGAGATGGGATCCAAAGTGCTTAATCAGAGCACGCATTCTGCCTCATCGATACACCCAGGTGGAAAAGATATATAAAATATAACACACACAGAAGAAATACTGACCAAGAGACATGCAGCTCTGCAATCTGGTCAGGCAGGTCCCGGAGATAAGGACCTAAGCACAGGCTGAAAGTGCAGAGAATTGTTCCTGTGCATTTGTCCATGTGTAGAATCAGAGTCATTTTGGTTGGAACAGACCCTCAGGATCATCAAGTCCAACCATAACCTGACTCTGGCACTAAACAATGTCCCTAAGAACCTCATCTAAATGCCTTTTAAACCCCTCCAGGGATGGTGACTCCACCACTTCCCTATCTACAAATATGCAATTTTTTTATGCCAACATTTTTTATTTTGTGCGAGTTTTATATGCGAAGTATCTACTTGAAAAACTGAAATATATTTGGGGTGCTTTTTTTTTGTACCATGTACAACTGATGCGAGTGCTCTGACGGGGTATGCAGGATGCATTTTACTTTTGACTTCCTCAAGGAAAATGCTGTCCTCTTTCTTTGCAGATGGCACGTCTTCACAATGTTTTAACTGCACGAACCTCCTCATTCAATACATCAGAAATGTTCTTCCTTTTATCTGTCAAGCAAACTGATATAACACATAATTCAATGCTACTTCAGCATGTGAAGGAGTATGAGCAATCGGGTTGTTGGTACAATCAGTTGAGATGATGCAAATGGATCCTGATACAAGGAGGAAGAAGGGCCACCAAAATATCAGTCTGAAAGGGAAACAAAAATATGTGTATGTGACTTATTTTGAAGGGAGCAGGGTAGGCAGAACACCCAAGAATGGCTGTACGTTGACTAAGTGGGGAAAGTAGGTATTTCAGAATTGAAAATAGTTTAATATTTAGGAAAGGAAGGGTATATAAACTGCAAATGAAACATGTAACCGTCAAACACAAAAAGAGCTCCAAATGAAAATTAACTACAGAATAACTGTAGGTACTACCATCACGACACACAAGGGTTTAAATTAAAATATAAAGCAATTCAAGTAATGCCAAATGCTGAAAAATTGTTTGCAGTGCGGATAGAAATATCGACATGACTGCAAAACCTAGATTTAAGCATAAACACACAACATATTCTTCCTCACCCTGCTTTGCAAAATAAGCACACATGTCCTGATTTTAAGGAGTGTTGTTTTCAGAGCTCCAGAAAATAATGATCTCAATATTAAAAATACAGCATAGTAAAGAATGCACTCGGACACAGGAATAAGAGAGATACGTCTATCGTGAAGATAAACTGAGAAAGCCAACAGAGCAGCTTTCAGGAATAACTGCTCTCCCATCTAAACTTCAGATCCACAGAAGCTGATCTGAGCCCTCCTTAAGGCTCAGACCCTTCCTACCACCTGAATAACCTAAACAAGGTGCCCCACTCAAAAATTAGAAGTTGCTTTATATTTGGCTGGAAATTATAGAAACTTCCAGATCATTTTATGTCAAGTAAAGTCATCACTTCGTTGACTACCTTTCTTCTTCCAGTCATTAGCAAGCTAGCTTCACTATGGCTTATTGCATCGTTGCCGAATTCGGGTACAATACCACAGAATCACAGAATGTCGGGGATTGGAAGGAACCTCAAAAGCTCATCCAGTCCAATCCCCTCATGGAGCAGGAACACCCAGATGAGGTTACACAGGTCCAGGTGGGTTTGAATGTCTGCAGAGAAGGAGACTCCACAAGCCCCCTGGGCAGCCTGTTCCAGGCTCTGCCACCCTCACTGAGAAGAAGTTTCTTAATATTCTGAATTAAATCAGAAATAAAGGGTTCATATAGCAAATCTCTGCAGAGTTTGTCAAACCTTCTTCTGTGGATCAGAGTCCAAAGGTACATCCACCTCACGGGTGCTAAACCAGTGTCTCTTCACCAAAACCACCAGCAGGATCATCAACCATGATCAACAGTAGTGAAAATGGTAATACAGTTTGGGTAATATAGGCATGAAACAGCATCTTCTCAAAACCCAAAACTGTGTATTAGTATTAATTATATTTCAACAACCTGAGAGATCGCATTGCAGTAAACCAGAAAGTTACCCTTTAGTTGGGGATGAAGTTTCTTTCCATAGGCGTGTTTGTTTTGATTTCTTTGACTCTTTAAGTTCAACCAAAGTTTCCTTTTATCATGCAGATGTTTGGGGGAAGGCCAAAGCAAACAGTTATACCAGCTTAATTCTATGCACCTTCACATCTCTCTGTAGCTCTGTTACTTCTTGGATCGACATTAAAGGCTTAATCAGAAAAGCTACAAGTTTACTGGATATTTCCTCATTCTTCCCTCAACTTTATCAGTGCAGTAGAAATATGTTCTTCAAAAAAAAATCTGGTTTAACACAACACCGTTTGGTGCAGCCTATAGACCCATCATGCAGATTTTACACATGTAGGGGTATAAAGAACGCTTGGCACAAGCACAGGGTTGTAACTGAGACCATCTCCAAGACTGATAAACTCTTCTAGAAATAACACATCACCTCCTTTTTTTGTAGATGCCTGTTAATTATTACTTGCATCACAGTCCCTATTTTAGGGTATGATCCTCAGTTCAATGCAATTTACTGCTAATTACATTCTTAATTTTTTTTTCCAGAGATAATTCTGATCCTAATGAAACCAAACCTCCCTTATCTAGTGCCTAAATCTCTGGCTGTTTAGAAAGATCACCTTCATTAAATACTGGATACAGCCCAAACCTGAGAAATTACTTGTACGTACTAACTCTCAAACATGTTACAAATCTTGGAAAAGCCTAGCAAAGTGGTTCTTGTAACTGTGTTACTAAAGCAATAAAATTGAGAGAGTATTTTTACTATTTGTTTAGTAATAGCACTTGACAACCATAGAGCATTGTAACAGTAAACCAAAATCCACTTACATTTTTATTGCTCGTGCTTCAAAAAACAAAAACAAATTAAAGATATCACTCATAAAATTCTTGTAAGAAATAGTCATAAGTTTCTGTATTTTCTTGACATAGTTTATATAGCTGCTGTTACAGTTCAACACTTGATGAGGCAGTATTTAAATAAAAGGATCAAAAATCTGTACTAATAGAACCAATCTGTTTTTAAGAACTTTTTGAATTACTGTGCCCTGCCAGCATATTTGAAATCGGTCAGAAATGTAACAGTGGCTTCCCAAGTGTGTGTATATATATATATATATATATACATATATATATATAAATCTGTCCTTTACGCACGATAAAATCCAGTGACACAGCAAAATATTGCTGCTGCAGTGTCCTCAAGGTGTGTCCTTCGCAGAGCCCTGCGCTGCTTGCTCCCAACTGCTGCAATAATCCATTAGGTAAAAATCATTTACATGCACAAAACCAGCCCAGCTGCTGAATCATGAAGTAAGTATATAATCATTAAGTGTCATAGCTTTTTAGCTTGATAATGCTATTGTTTTCTGTCACTTTTTCTTTGTAAATATGTTGCTGTTATTCCTTAATAGAGACAGCTACTTGGATAGGCAAATTATTAAATACTAAGCAGGTTTAATCTATAATAGTTTGTCAGTGCTTTTTTTAAACTATATATAGACTTTTCACCTTGCTGTAAAACCAATAATGAGTTAAGCCTTGGACAGTAAAAGTATTATCATCATTTCATAGGTAAGGAAACAGCTACAGTGGGAAATTGCTTCCACAAGGACTCGAAGCACAGCTGGTTAAGCCTTGTTCTGATCTCCCGTATCATTTATCACATACCACACCACTTCTAGGGATCTGGTCATAGAATTGTTGCAGACATCATCCACATGTTGTGTATTACTGCACGTACCTACCACCCAGAGGGCTACTTTTTAAATTTTATTTTATTTTTTTTTATTTTTAGGTATCCTGCTTCTCTTTCTTTAATTAAACTCTTCAGCCATTCTGAGCTAGCGGTCTCTAAAGTCAGTATTTCTTACAACACTTATAAAATATATATCTGAAGTTGTGAAAAGCGTTATTGTGTATTACACTGACAGTCCTAATGGGAAAGTATTAGAAATGCACAGCAGGAGGTACCCGAGGTCCAAGACATTGATAGGCTGGGTGAAGATACTGATGCGCTGCAAGTGGGCAGTGTTACTTTAGTTTCTGACTCTAATAATGAGGCTAACGAGGCTGGAAGCCTCAAAGAACAGGAGAATGACCCTCCAAAGTTCTACAAAGTTTGGGCAAGAAGCCTTCCACAACCAAGGGTGCAAGAAAAGCTTGTGATGGGTTCAGACCAAAGGTCCATCTTGCTTGACAATGTCTTTTTTTCCTGCTGCTAGATTCAGAAAAGGAACAGTGAGAAAATGAAAAAGAAGAGCAAGACTAGTAACTCATCTCCAGAACCTCTCCCTGCCACCAGGAACTCGCAGTTCAGGAGGTGTGTGGATTGGAAGCGTTTCAGCAAACCCAGTGGATTTGTCTTCCACAAACACACCTACTCACCTCTTCGACCTTCATCAATCTTGAGTGACCTACGATAACCTGCAGCAAGGGATTTCCTAACTCACCTGGTGTGCGAAGAAGAGCTTTCTACACCTACCCACAGCCGTTTCCCTCGATGCCTGCTGGTTCTCACACTGACAACAGAAAGAGATTTGCACAGGTAACAGGTGAGGGGCTGCGGATGCGCTGGCGGGGAAGAGGAGCTCTGCTTTCTAAACTGGGGCTGAGGAGAATATTTTCACTGTGACACGTTAATGAAAGTAGGTCAAAATCTTCTTGCTTTATTCCCAGAAAGGCCCTTGGTGTTCTGACTATCAATAGCGTAGAGTGCAGTGCTGAGTCAGGTTCTTTTTCAAGCACAGCTCATCAAGGCTTTCCCAATAAGAAACGCTCTTGCTCCAAACCCCTGCTGGTCAGTTGGCTCCATGCACAGTCCATGGACAACACAAGGAACCCCAGGCCAGTTCCAAACCACTCCATAAAAGCCTCTACTTTCAACAACAGCAGCCCTGACCAGCCTCCCTGGTCTGTACAGGAGGCCACACGTAGCTTGGACACATGAAGCAGGCAATTTTCAAATTGAATCAGCAAATCTAAAAAATCCTGGCTGTATCAAAAGCAGCGTGGGCAGCAGGAGGTGATTCTGCCTCTCTGCTCCACTCTGCTGAGACCTCACCTGGAGTCCTGTGTCCAGCTCTGGGTCCTCAGCACAGGACACACATGGACCTGTTGGAGAGGGGCCAGAGGAGCCACAAAAATGATCCGAGGCTGGAACAGCTCTGCTGGGAGGATGAACTGAGAGACCTGGGATGTTCAGCTGGAGAAGAGAAGCTCCGGGAGACCCTGTTGTGGCCTTTCAGTGCCTGAAAGGGGCTGATGGAGACAGACAAGGGGTGTGAAAGGACAAGGGGTGATGGTTTTAAACTAGAAAAGAGGGGAGATTCAGGCCAGACATGAGGAAGACATTTGTTACACTGAGGGTGGTGAGACCCTGTCCCAGGTTGCCCAGAGAGGTGGTGGATGAACCATCCCTGGAGACATCCCAGGCCAGGCTGGACAGGGCTCTGAGCAACCTCAGCTGGTGAAGATGTCCCTGCTCATGGCAGGGGGGGCACTGGATGAGCTTCGGAGGTCCCTTCAACTCAAACTATTCTATGATTCCACGATAACTTAATTTTGTTATGAGTTCTCATATTCAAACTACACTATTTTTTAAATTTAATTCTCACTTTCCTCTTTGGCTTCTCGCAAACTGAAGAGGCCAGAATACAGACAGGCCAACAGTCTCAATTTAGGCTCCAGCTACAAGATCAATAATCTGACAATATACTGTCAACAATTTGTGATTTAACTAAAATATCATGGACATTACTGTGTTCACGACACATGAGGTTAGTTTGTTTTTTCCTTACTTTGAAACAGGAATGAAATATATGAAAATAAGAACTAAAAGAAAGTGAAACAGCCAGAGGAAATATATGAAAGGAGATTAAGAGTTTCCTAATTACTTGATTTACCTGGCAACTAGCCATGCTTATGCTCAGTTGCTACACAAAAACATTTATAGTATTCTGTAGATACCATGGTGTAGGCTCAGGTATCTTATTAAAAATTCTGTAACTCTAATAAATGCATTTTCCACTATCACTTCTGAATTGACTAAAGCTGAATTCAGATAATGACACCCTGGTTTATAATGCAGCCCTCAATTTTCTTCCACTTTATTTTCAACTAGTTAAATGCTTTTGGAGAAGAGAATTTGTCATGTCATTTGAGAAAAGAAAGAAAGGAAAAGCAAACTGAGGTGGATTACACCCAAGCTTCATAGAAACTGAGGTCTGAAAACTTCCCATCCAGCATATACTAAATGCCTCTATCAAATAAAAAAAAAATGCTAATCTTAAGCATCTATGGAACATCTTCAAATGGAGACTGTATCTTAAAATAACGTTACTAATCACTGAAACTTCACATCTAGATAGATTTTTGCCTCAGTAGCAGCTATGCTGATTCTTGCTGATAATGTCATATGATCAATATGATTCTTAAATAAACCCGGAATGAGAAATCTCTGTTACCTTCTGTAGAGACCAAACAGTAAACCTTTCAGCAAGTAAAATAAAACTGCATCACTGTCTCTAATTTGAGTTAAATATTTTAAAAAATTAGTTAAAACTTTACTAATTGCAGACAATGTATTTAAAAACAGAATTAGCATTACAGGTCACAACTGACAATGGAGCAAGTTGCAGCTGAACACTAAACCTATGCTTGAAAGTACCTGGTTCAAAGTCCTGGTTTGAGGTGACAAAATCTTGACAATAGTGTCAGCATTTCCCTTGTTTCTGGAATGGTCACAAATGGAGGAATATTGCTTTTTGGGGGGGGAAATTAACTCCTTTCATCAGACTTTTACACAAAATAAGGTTTTATTGTCTTGGCCCATAATCCTTTAATGCTACTAGAAAAACCTGATGTGATTAAAATGTAATTGATAAAAAGGGAAATGTGGCATTAGTACAAAACACCAAAAACGTTGTTCTCTGTATTGGTATGTGCACAATGACATCTGGTTTTGGATGGTCGGGCAAACCAGCCAGGCACTGCTGCCAACCTACAACACAGATTATACAAGCAATGTCAAGGATACAATGATAGCCTCAACTTGCTTTCATTGATAATTTTAGCTTCCACACCCTCCTCCTGCTCTGTCCTTAACAGTTTAGGGATGTCTGCTTGGAATTATTTCTCTAGAAGTTTTCCAGTTTTCAATACATTTAGTTAAAAACTGGCATTTTAGCAGTTTTTTTTCAGGCTAAATGCTTTCAGATAAACACAACCCTTCAGATAATAAAGTAGCCCAAGTAAAATAAATATGAGTTTATGGACTTTCTACCAATCTCTGTTTCTACTGTTTTATGAAGTGTTTACTTAAAAGACCTTGTAAGGTTTACAAAAGTGCGGGCATCTGTAAACATGGCAAACAAAGTCAGGATCTGTCTCATGCTTCAGCTACATTTGAAAATCTCTAAAATACACTAAATAGCCCACTCATACTGGAAGTATCCAGCAGCCTTTTAAATTGCATACTACTAATATATCTACCTCATGTTATGCAGGACATCAGTATAGTTCATTCATAACACCAAATCAAAGTAAATAAAACTTTCAACAGAAAACATACCTCTATGCTCCTACAAAATTGGTGATAAACCTTTCATTTCTGTGCTCTGTGGCAGTTCTGACCTACAGAAGTGTTGTGAACAGAAACCCGGTGCCGGCTTTGCCAAAACAACGTCTGCAGTTCTCAGGCTTGAAGGAAGAACAGAAAGGGGAACAAGTACAAACTGCAACTGGACAAGAAAAGTGCCCAAGCAAAGCAACAGCAACAAAAGAATCTGAATAGAAACAAACTCGAAGCACATCAGAGTTCACAGTAACTCCGAGAATAAGGAGACGTGGCAGGAATCCCATAGCTACATGTTTAAACAAGCTTTTTCAATAAAACATCTCGGTTTTGGATACAAAATATTTGGTTACATTTTCAGGTGATCTATACTGTGTATGTATACACACATATACTTTAAAGGAGATCTGAAGGAAGTATAAAGTTATTAAAAATATGTACTCCAAACTACAACAGTGTTCCCTTGTCTGTGCTAACTGGGCTCAATTATCACAATTATTAATGCAAACTTCTCCTGTTAAGTCAAGCATTCATAAGTGATGTGTATAGAATGAGGCTAAAGAAACCAATTTTCTTCTTCAAACTCCATCTTCCTACCTGAAAAGTCTTCTGTCAAACTTCAGCAACACAAAAGGATAAACTTACAGTAAATCATTTAAAAGAGAGCTTTTAAAATTGTACACAATATAAGGCTTATATCTGGAACAATCCCATAATCTTTGTTCAGCAAATATGCTTTCCGGTTAGGTGATTACATCACATCAAGGAGGTACAAGTCAATCACGCTTCTGGAGCACTTCATGACTCAGGGAAGACCAAAGATTGTATCTGACGAGCCTTTGGCCCAACCAGCACAGCTGACATGGAAATTCTATTGGGATCTGTTTTGAAAAAACAGAATCCACAACTTCAGGGCAGAAGCACTTTTCCTGTGGAACTCAGAGACTGAAATATGTGCCTGTCGCATCTGTTTCCTCCAGAACATCACACGCAGACAGTGCAAGAGATCACAGAATCATATGGGTTGGAAAGGACCTTCAAAGCTCATCCAGTGCCACCCCTGCCATGAGCAGGGACACCTTTACCAGCTCAGGTTGCTCAGAGCCCCGTCCAGCCTGGCCTGGGATGTCTCCAGGGATGGTTCATCCACCACCTCTCTGGCCAACCTGGGCCAGGGTTTCACCACGCTCTGTGTCAAAAATGTCTTCCTCATGTCTGGCCTGGATCTCCCCTCCTTTACACAGAATCACAGAATGTCAGGGATTGTAAGAGACCTCAAAAGCTCATCCAGTCCAATCCCCCCATGGAGCAGGAACACCCAGATGAGGTTACACAGGAAGGTGTCCAGGTGGGTTTGAATGTCTCCAGAGTAAGAGACTCCACAGCCCCCCTGAGCAGCCTGTTCCAGGCTCTGTCACCTTCACTGTGAATAAGTTTCTTCTCATAGTTTCTTCTCTTTAGTTTAAAACCATCACCCCTTGTCCTATCGCAACAGGCCCTGCTAAAAACTCTGTCCCCATCATTCTTATTGGCTCCTTTTAAGCCCTGAAAGGCCGCAATAAGGTCTCCCTGGAGCCTTCTCTTCTCCAGCTGAACACCTCAGCTCTCTCAGCCTTTCTGATCTACTGTATTTGACAGACAAGGCTCCAGACTTGCAAGTTTTGGGAAACATAAGCCAGTGTCAGTAGAGATGGTTGGTTCAGAATGCTACTTAATGTTTTCCCAGCTAAATCATGTCAATACCACTGTTTGCAAAAAGCCTCAAGTCTTCTTCATCTAAGAGGACTATAATTGAGCATTCAGTATATTTTTCAGCTATGTGGTAAACTATGCCTTTAGAAACCTATTTGCAGGTACTTTCATTCATAAAGGTCTAATGCAATAAAAATCAGCAAATGAAATCAAGTTGAACATTAAATTTAAAAATTAACATTTAATGCTAATTCATTTCCGATGGAAATCCACTTGCATATCACCAAACAAAATTAACGTATCACACAGAATATTTTAGAGACGTTAGAAAACGAGGAATGAAACAAATTATTTTATTTCCTCATTAGAAAAAAAAAAGAATCAGAAAGATAATGAAAAACCTCAGAATTGCAGTAAGAAAGGCAACTAAATACCACATTTGACTGCAAAACCACACTCTCTTCTTTATCACTAGTACCAAGGCAATACCAAGGCCTTTAAGGAGTTGCTTTTAAGTTTCTCTCACCCACTGTTCCAGGACGCTACCAGGCATTTGTTGATTACTGTAATCACAAGGAGCCTATAAAATAACCACTGAGTTGCAGTTAACACAGATAAAAGGAAGCAACTGACTAAAAGATTCTTCATGGATGTTTTCAGCTCCGGAATGAACTCTCTTTTCCTTTCATGCATCAACATCAGGGACAGGGGGCAAAACTCATCTGATCTTCTGACATTTTGGGAAGTTTCACAGCCTGACACTCCAAAATGAACCAGGAAAGGATTTTGCAAACTTTACAGCATTTTGGTATTCCAGCTACAGATCAGGACCAAAGAGAAGTTAGAACAAGCTAGTGCATTTCAAAACCATCGCAATTCAATTTTATTAAGGTTCAACTTAGAGATAAGGGAAGAATGAAGAAAGCATTGGTCTGGAGGCATAATATTCTGGTTTTAGAAATGCTTTATCGGGGCAAGTTTCTTATGAGATTAGAAGGGAGGAGGTTGAGACGAGAATATCCCAGTGATGGGGGCCTCACCTTGGAGGACAGACACAGTTGACTGTTTTAAGTCTCCATCCATACAATTATGTAGACAGACATACTAGAAACAAGGAAGAGAAGCTTGAATTTCCCTTCCTAAATTAGAGCACTCATTACTGAACTCAGTTTTCCCTTTTTTTCTGGCACAATGAATCAATTTTACAGTATATGGAACATAGCAGTAAACCACACTGATAGTATAACCAACTTCTCTTCCAAAACTAATCATCTTTGGATTGGTGATGATGTAGAACCCAAAGCCTCCCCATTGCTGGGCAGGCACTTGTACTTGTTGAGGAGCTGGCTCGGTTCGGTGCCACTTTGCAGAAACATTAAGACTCCCTGGGAACATAATTTGAGTCTGAGTATGGAAGGTGCCTCCTTGGCCAAGGTGGCACTTCTTGTTTCTGTATGTAATATCTGGGCACCATTTAGAGAGATTTTTCAAAGGAAACCAAGCTTATGTCATCGTGCCTGTCCATCTACCCACTAAAAAGTGGTAGGACATCAGCAGAAATCACTTTCCTGATATCAGCAGGTCCCCAGACATGTCCTGGCTCCCCAGTACACGGCACCTCAGACCCCGCCAGCTGCTGCCTCGTGAGAGATGCTGGGACAGGAGGCACCGCACACGGATTTCTTTAATAAAGCACCATCCTGCGTGTTATCTCTCTGCAAAACAGGGTCCAGCTGACGCGTGCACCCGTCTCCAAAAGAGCTAATTCTGTTTGAGGATCCTGCCTTATTTTAAGCACAAAATACACACTAAACTGTGTGCTTGCAAGAGGAGGGAAAATGATCTTAAAGTGTGGAGGGAACTTAAATTTTATCCATAAAGCACCAAGAGATTTCAAGGCGCTGATGATTTTAGATGGGTTTGGAAGTACTGAGACACCTTCCCCATTACTCCTAACTTTGAGTGTCTATATCCTTCTGCAGATCTGGACTGAATCATGTTGCTAGGCTGCCAACAACTGCCAGGCAACAAATCACAGCACGTAGATTGAAGTCAGGCTTACAATGCAACATACTGAGCACGTTTTATTGTTAAGAAATCGATAATCTGCATTGTCATAATAAAATGTAAAATGTGATCATATTTTTACCAGGGGGGAAAAAATAAATGAGAAAAACCCCCACAACTGTAAATCATTCTTACTGCCCTTCCAAAGTAAAACTGATACACTCATTCTTCAATCTGTTATAAAATCAAATTAATTTCAATATTCATGAACAAAGCCACTCACGTTGCACAACATGTAATTAAGATTCCTACTACTTCTTTCTGAGCTCCTTCTATTCATTGCCCCACCAAATTATTAAAACAAAGCAGTTACTATGGTAACTAATTCATTCTCTGCATTATTATATTGTTTCTAAACATCAGTGTCTAGTCATTCTGACTTACATGCCCTAAATTCCAGTTTGAAATTCTAAACTTTTGTCTTGTTTGTCAGAAAAGCCCTTTACAATCCATGCATTCATGCAGATAAGGATAGCTGAGAGTGCAGCTGCTTTTGTTTATTGCGAGAAGAAGTAACTGTTCCTAAGTTATTTGAGTTTGATAAATTGATGGTGCGAACGCAGAGCAGCGCTGGGGGAACAAGCACAGGCGTTTGTGGAGAGCCGCACAAACAGGCAAACACGACCATCTGCAGGTTAGATAAACTACAAACAACAAAACATGACTGGCAGATGTTGTGGAGACTGAGCAACACCTGCCTAAGTGGGATTTGATACCCAGGAAAGAACCACATGGGTACGACTTGATGTGATCTTCAAGAAAGGAAAAGCAGGGAGCAAGAAATAGTGATAAAATTGCCTGGGAAAAAGTTTTATTAGCATTTAATAAAACTGCTTCTTCAAATGTAGGCTCCTTGACAAAAAGAGACATTTATCATGCGTTTAATTAACACTTATGATTATTCTTAAGCACATATTAACAGGAGTCATAGTCTATTTGTATTTGAGCGTCATCATCCAACACACAAGGAAACTGTCTGAAAAATACAGGTAGGATTAAAAGAATAAAGGGTCTTTCCTCTTTGTATTTTTCTGTCCCAATGCCATTGCCTATAATTTTACTGGGGTTTTTTTTGGTGCGTCTCCATTTAATCAGCAGAATTAGAAGTCTGAAAATTCAGCTCATAGGATGCTGCTTTGAAAATCAAGCATCAGGAAAAGGGAAATGAGTAATTCTGAATGGCTAATTTTTGGCTTAAAAAAAACCCCACCAAAATGCACAAAAACCAAAACAAAATACTCAAAGTCATGAGCAATTTAAATTTAGTTCTCACAGGAGGCGAAGGAAGAAGGAACCTTCTTATTTAAGTTTCTGAGCAGGGTGACGAACCACTGCAGGGGTCTGGATCTACAGCGGTAGCAACAGGCGCATTTTACCTGTTGCATACACCAGGTAATGTCAGTTAGCAAAGTGCTGTTTTTTAAAGGGATTCCAAGAGTATTTCAACAACCTGCTGCTATTTATATGATGGTAACTCAAAGTTTCTGAGTGTTTTCCATCAAAGCAAAAGAAAAGGCAGAGGCCAAGAGGCAACTTTTGTTTTCTAACTTAATGTCTGACTCCAGAGAGCTAAAAGATGAACACAGGTTTCTTAATTAAAAGTGACCTGCCCATCAGATCCCAATGACATTTCTAAGGAGGAGGGAGATCTCTGCAATGCCGCCTGTATAAGCAGAGGAACCTTCTTGTTCACTTCTGACCTCCGTGTAGGGGAAAGGGACCTGGGTGTCCCGGTGGACAGCAGGATGACCATGAGCCAGCACTGGGCCCTTGTGGCCAGGAAGGCCAATGGTACCTGGGGTGGATTAGAAGGGGGGTGGTGAGTAGGTCAGAGAGGTTCTCCTGCCCCTCTGCTCTGCCCTGGGGAGACCACACCTGGAATATTGTGTCCAGTTGTGGCCCCTCAGTTCCAGCAGGACAGGGAACTGCTGGAGAGAGTCCAGCGCAGGGCAACAAAGATGCTGAAGGGAGTGGAGCATCTGCCGTGTGAGGAAAGGCTGAGGGAGCTGGGTCTGTTTAGTTTGGAGAGGAGGAGACTGAGGGGTGACCTTATTAATGTTTACAGATATATAAAGGGTGAGTGTCAGGAGGATGGAGCCAGGCTCTTCTCGGTGACAACCAATGACAGGAGAAGGGGTAATGGGTACAAACTGGAACACAGGAGGTTCCATTTAAATTTGAGAAGAAACTTCTTCTCAGTGAGGGTGACAGAGCCTGGAACAGGCTGCCCAGGGGGGTTGTGGAGTCTCCTTCTGTGCAGACATTTCAACCCGCCTGGACACCTTCCTGTGTAACCTCATCTGGGTGTTCCTGCTCCATGGGGGGATTGGACTGGATGAGCTTTTGAGGTCCCTTCCAATCCCTGACATTCTGTGATTCTGTGATTCATGGGACAAGGACGGAGCAGCAGGCACTAGAAGATCTTCTCCACTTTTATTTTCTTGTTTCCACTCGCATAATCACAGTCCCATCTCGACTGCACTGAGGGAGGAAACGAAATAAAAGCCTTTTTTGCATCTCAGACTGCAGTTCCCTAAGGATGGGAACTGCCTCTATGAAAGCTGAATATGGCTGCTTTAATTAGACGCCTATTTAAATTTTTCAGTGTGTTTACCTAGACTCTTAATCTTTGTACAATTCGGGTTTCCAGAGCACAGTGTGAAGCAATGTATAAATCTGGGGCTTGCAGAGCATCTTCCCTGACCCCAGGCAGAAATAAGTGTATATTACCACCAAGTACTTACACTTCTAAAGCTCTTAAAAGTTTTACCAGACTCTCATCTGCGCTCTATAAAAGCTAAACATCTAGTCCAAAAAGTTTTTTAAATTCTCTGAAGATTACTCAGGAATTAGATGATGAGATGTGGTGAAGTATTGGACTCTGATTCAAATATATATGATGTTACAAATACAGTTATTACAACTCTGTAAATTCAGTGTCTGGATGTATTTTTTTTTACAGTATTAACGTTGTCTTTGACACTAACAGTAAATAAAACTATTTTGACTTTGTTATAGCAGTGAGATGTAGTGTTCTGGATGTATCATAGCTAAATGTAGCTGCTGTCTCTCACAAGCAAGCCGTGTATTTTATATCAATATACCAATGAAAACGTAACTATACAGACAAAATTAGGAATGCTGGACACCACAAAACCACAACTTTTCCTTAAAACTTCTGTAACTTAAATAAGTGACCTGAATGTTTCAGCAAAACGTACCAATCTCATGGAGGTTCTTTTCTCTGTAGTTCTTCCCCCTCAGTTTTCTTGTTAAAGTAACGCTTTTCATTAGCAACTACTGCTCAGCATCATTTAGGGCAAAATGGGCTTTTAAGCTAATTTTCTTTTCATACAGCTTGCATTGTTACCAGTAATAACTCTGTGACATTGTAGTAGCTTAAGTGCATGCAAATTCAAAAGCTGTTTAGGTACCACATAATGAAGATTCAAATTACAAAAGCAGGCTACTGCAGGAAGCCAAAGGGAAGCCACAAATACCCTGCATCGTAAATACCGAATATTACAGATAAAAATAAAAAACAAACATAAGCCTGTGCTTAAGGATTTCAAATTAATCGTAATGGGTTTGCATTGGGGTAAACAGACCCCAAATATACAGATAGCTGATGTTACCGTGCGGTAAGTGGCAAATGATCTTGTTATATGATGATTCACAGCAGCATCATTTTGGTTTTATTCTTTCAAAGTCAACTTATCTTAGTCCTTAGAACAGCCTCCCTGTTCTTTGGAGAAAACTCTTATATAACAGATTAAATATTTTACCTACTCCTCTATATTTGACACTCAAAAATATTTTTAATGTTCTTACAGGCAAAAATAAGAAAGAAAAAGTGGAATTGTTGAAACACAAGAATGTATGCATTTTTATTTTAAGTCACTTGTATCTGAAAGTAACTTGGTTTACTCATAGAATATCCTGCTCGGGTTACTCATAGAAAACTCTGCTTGCTTAAACCCTTTCATTTGTTACAGTTGAAGGATTTGATGGCTGTTCCTGCAGAAACATTCTGGTAGCTTGTACTACCTGATTCCTCACTTAATTTATACTGGATTGCGAGGGAGAAAAGGAGTTTTCTCCAGTTCAAAATCCTTACTTATTCGCTGAAGGCACTTAAGGTTAGAAAATCATATTTTTGTGAAGGTTAATTGGTACTTCATGAAGGGAAAACTTCCACTTAGGAAACACCAAATGATAAAATATTAGGAATCTTTTAGCTCCCTCTGCTGCCCTGATCCTTCAACAAACCTGCTTCTCAAGTCTGTCAAGAAGACACCAAGCAACCAGGCAGCCCATTTATCTCTTCTTAAGAAACACTCGGCATATTTAGTATGCCTAGTACTTAAAATCAGTATGAGTAAAGAAAACTATGAAGTGCTATGTGATTTACAACTGACTGCACCTTTTATTCTTCCCTTTCTTTCTCCCGTATCTGCAGCAAGTGAGACAACTACCAGCACCTTCAAACGTGGATGTCAGTGAAGAAAGTGATGGCTCTTCTTCCAAAGAACTTGACACCTGCAATTCCCACTTATATAAGAAAGAGCTAAGTGTGCTCACTACCTGGAAACATTTATTCCTCCTTCCTTTTATGTATAGATCAACTTATGGAGTACATACCAACTTTAGCAAAAATCCTTTTTAAATTCAGGGAGAACCCAAGTATTGCCAAAGTGGGCCATCTCCCTCATTAATTAGCAGAAAACGTGCCTTAAGTGCCTAATTTCACAACTGCAGTGGGTCAAATAGGTTTACACAAGCCAGATAAGCTCCATTGGTGGTCATGAAATAGCACTTGGTATTTGTCAGTCTGGTACTTTCCACTTGTCAAGAAGTGGAAGTTCTCTATTATATGCATAAGGAAAAAAAGTCAGGAAAGAGAATGTGATTTTTAAACTAAATCACTCTGTATTTCAAGGTTTATTTAAGAATATGGAAAGAAGAAAACCAAATTCAGTTCATATCTGCTTTATTCTCTGCGCTCCTCCTGGAACCATCAATATCACCACATCAACTATGAAGATTTATCTTATAAAATCTCAAGCTATATAGCACCCCAAGTAGAAAAAGAAGCTTCAAAAACACAGTTGTTTTCTTATACAGAAAGAAAGCCTGGACCGTATCCTTGAAAAGAAAGTATTTCTTTATCGTGCACTTTTACTGTCCTTCAAAGGCTACAACGCTTGGGTATTTGCCAGTAATCGGACATTCCCAAACAAAGGCTGCCCTTCATAAAAGCAAAAGATGAGAGATTTTATCTGAAATTTCAGAAATTCATCCAACTGATACGCACTTTCTTTTCTAATTTATGATCCTGACCAACCCTTCTTCTCTTAGGTAATAGAGCAGCACTGTTAAAATAGCTAAAATACAGCTCAAGTTTCCTTCTGGGCACTTTTAAAAAGGAAGAGACAATGTGTGTCTAAAGAACAACCTTCAGATATATACCAGTGTTGCCTAAAAAGGAAAAAAAGACTTGAAATTATTGTTGAGAAGCTCTGAGGTGTGCTAAGGTGCCTTTTGCTTCTTCAAAAGCAGAACTAGAAAACACATTTAACATCTGTTTGGGGGCATATATGTGGTGTTCACACACTCAGACTTGCACACACCACAGGCTTTGCTGTAAATGTCACATACGAGGTGATCTGAGAAGAAATTCGTGGTTTGGAGCAATCATCAAACTGGAAAAGTCACTCTCAGCATTTTGCAGTAACGTTTCCAGTATCGTGCTGTGGTTTAATCCCCAATACCTGTGTGAACAAGCAAGAAGAAATGCAAGAGGAAACATCCCTTTTCTCCTCCTCGTTCCAGCCATGTCCCTAAGCTCTCACCTTTAAAGAGCTTCCTAAAGCTTGGAAATCCCCCAAAAGCAGCGGCTGACTGAGCACGACATATTATATAATGTATGTAGAGAAAATTCGCTCTGTTCACAGACCATTCAGAAGAAGGAGAATTTTCTTCACGACTGCAGCCACCTTCTGTTGCTTTCCTATTTAATCTATGAGCTCCCGGCAAATTCGACAGAGGTCACACATCCCCAAGGTGCCTTCCAAGCAACGGTCAGTAGAACATACACACAATTAATTAAGGATTTCTAGAACATACACAAATACACAGCGTTGTTTACAGTTTTGTTACAATATAAAGTACAATAATACCTTAATTAGAGATAACAACTTTTCAAAACGCCAAAAAAAAACATTTAGAGTTTCTCAAATTACCCACAAAATGAACACATTTTATTTTTGCACTGTGACACTTCCAACTGTTCTGCCAAATGTATACCACTATAATTATGCTTTGCAATCACCAGCATCACTGGAGAGGGGGACAAAGAACAATATCATCAGTAACTAATTAATCTTTCACATGCCGTGATACTATTTATCTTCAAGGGAAGAATCCTGAATGTTATTTTATAAATTGTGAAGCAAGTTTAATATTAGCATCTCAGAGAACCATGGTCTTCATGCCTAAGTATAATTCATAGTCACTCGTGCAAGTTAGAAACCAGAATTTAATATCTGTTTTTTTCAAGGGATAATCTTCAATTCCCTTCATTAAGTCAACTCCAGTTTATAGAGCTCTATAAACTAGGATGACAAAGCACATTTTACACCACCCTTTTGAAATGATACACAGAAGAACGTGGCAGAGCATTGAAATGGGGTATGATAATATAACCACAAACAACTTCAGGATTAAAAGCAAATATTCCGTTTCATATTTAAGAAATCACGGAAGGGTATCATAGGTACCTCAGAGACAAAACTACTTACTCAGCTACATTAAAAGACAACTAATTGCTGCCAAAGTAGTAGAATCAGGGTTTTTTTCTGCATTGAGTATCAGCTGAAATTTAGTAGTACTACTACCATACCCACAAGTAATAGTAAACCCAGTGATGCCTGTTCAATTTGTTGCTTATTTTGCATGATTAGTTACTACAAGTAAGTGCGCAAATTACCAAAAGCCACAGGAAAGCCGTTCAACTCAAATAACATTGTGCATGCACAATTATCTAACTTGGAAGAGCGCTTGTGGGAATCCATTAACCACACAGAAAACCCGGGTGCAACCCTGTGCAGTATTCCCAACGCAAGCATTTCATTTTGGGAGCCAGGCCCACACCGCCTACCTTTCAGAAACCGAATTTCAACCCGTTATCATCCCCTCCTCAAACAGGGATACAGGCAGCAATGAAATGTCACCACCAGAATGACACCAGTATCTCTTTATGGATATAATAACGTATTAATGTCTGCCAATCACAAGTTTTCACGTTAAACAATTTATGAAAAAATACATAGTAAGAGTTAGTAAATCATTGTAGCCTGGTTTTAAGTGGGACTTAGAATAAAAAGAAAACACATCTTAAAAATAATGTTCTTCTAAGGGGGAACATTAAGAGAAGAAAGCGGCACACAAACAGATGAACAAAAAATCTGGCAGAGATAATAAATCACCTTTAATAGCTACACACCTCACTACATTTCCTGAGCTTTGTAAAATGTTATGCATATTTCTAAAATATAAAACATTTAGGTTGTGTTAAGGAATGCACATCTATCAGAGAATAACTCTGGATATTTAATTTTTAAACCTGAACAGGACCATACGTAGGAAAACACCTTTTTAAAACAAACCAGCCCCCATAGCCTTCATCCCATTTCACACAGTTGCAGGAACAGTGATTTAAAAGCATCAGCCAGAGACGTGTCTACAAACCTCAAAGAACATTTGAAAACACAGACACTCAAGTGCAGAACACAGCTTGGACACTATAAAGAGCTAAATTGGATTCCTGCAACCACAAAATTTCAAGCATTTTTCCATTACCATTGCTTCATCCCCTCTCCTCCTGATCATCTGCTGCCTGGTCTTCCCACTCTGTTTTTCCAACAGGGCTATTTGTCTAGCACATGGTAAATGGGATTAGGAAGCAGAGGTGGCTAAAAACCACCTTTTTCCCTATGTTCTTTTTCAACTGGACCAATTCCCTACAGTGCACAGCCGCACACATTTGACCAGCAGGACACAGTGAATTGTGCAGGGCTGGAAGAAACAAGGTGGACAAAAGACGCTGATTAAACAGCATTGGGAGATGTGAACGTGAAGCTTGGCAGAAGCCACCGGTGGTTTAAACAGTCACAGCGGCTGCTGGTCTGTCACCCTTGTCCCTGATAACATTCCTTTCCACATCATCATAGACTTGATTTCCTCTTAAGTTGTCCCGTTGTTCAATATAAGGAGCCTAAAGGGAGGCTGGAATTCTGTGAAGTGGGTTGAGCTGATCGAACCGCCAGCTGCCATCCAAAGGGAGAGGTTCCTCCATCCTCATCACCGTTTGCCAATTCTAGTCACCAACACAGGCCAAAACAAAACAAGATAATAAAAAATTGAGCTCTCTGTCAAATTGAAATTCTGCATTTTTTATTGAGGGGTCAGATACAGAGACCCAAGGATGGGGACGCGATGCCTAAGACCCTGAGGCTGCAAACAGAGAGGACCACGCACTGCACCAGCAAACCCCGAGGTCATTTCCAGCTGATTCGACTGTAGAGCTGCCCAGAAAGAAGGGCAACCATCCCGAATTCCCCATCCTCAGCAGTCAGTGCCCCATTTCTCTGAGCAGGGATTAGTCTCCAGTGAGCAAATTGAACTGACCGCCTGACCAGCCAGCCCAGGTGGGATACCAGGATTGTGTGGGCCTGGCAACCATGGGCAGGCTTGGCTGGGTTTAGTAGAGACTAAGAGGGGGATTAATCATCTAAACCAACGTGGAACTGCACCCTTTGATACTCTGAAATGCCTCTTTCTGTGGCTACAACAGGGTAAATGGTCCCAGTGCCCTCCATCGATCCTTTCCAACCGTCCCCTTGTCACCTGAACAGTGACCTGGACTGGGGAATTTACCTAAATGGAAAGTACACCGACAGAAAAGTTTATTTTTAGTAAGAGTCACCTCAGTCTGGCTCATTATACAGTTACCCTCATATTGGCACAAAGAAAGGGGAGAAAACAGGGACAGAAATCAGCTGCTTGCACCAACACAGCTGCTAGAAAGAAGTTCACAGCTTCAGTATTAGACGTGATGCAGAAACCACGGACCCAGAAGCCTGTCTGTTTTCTCCCATCATATTGAAATGGGTTAATAAAGAAATTAACTATTCCCTTGCCTGTTAAGGAGAAGTTAACATTTGTATATAAAAATTCATTTAGCCCAAATCATTTGTGTATATTCTTAAAAAAGCACATCTTATCCCTTGAGCTCCTCTCACACCAGCTCTAAAAGCAAATGAAGAATGCCAGGAATATACAACTTAGTCATTCGTGGCTCAAATTACTACACTCCTTTCACTAGAATCCAGACTATTTTTATTAATAATAATTAAAGTTTGGGGGTCTTCTGGTATTTTTGTGTGTGTTTTGCTTTCATTTTATTTTCTGCTTCCTTCTTAGGATTAAATATAGGCTGTTAAATCAATGCATATGAAGCAAGCCTGTAGAGAAAGACCCTAGGGAACACTGAGGTCATCTTATCCTTTTGCGATTGTTATTTTATATGAAACCACAATCTTTCATAATGGGTAAAATGTTATGAAATGCTAAGATGAAAGCAAACTTAACTGTAGAATAGTAGAGTTCACACACTAGTTACTTTTATTTGTCTAGATCTGCTTTCACCCAAAACCAGTTACTATCATCTCAACAGGAGCTGTAACTCTATTAAAATACACTGAATGACCAAAAGAAGGGAGCTCCAGTCTCCAGAAATATCAGCCATCCATCAAAACGATGCAGTTCACGTTAGAAATGGAAGTGTCTAACCTTCAAATATGCGATCCAAACGTTGCCGCTTCACTTTGTGTTTGTCCATTAGAGACATAAGAGTGGAAGCGCAAAGAACGTCTCCGCGCAGCTTGGTGATGGTCTTCTCAAGCCAGCCACCACTCAGAAATGCTTACAGTCCTTTGGAAACTGAATTTCACCTGCAAACAGAAAGAGAAATTGCTTAAACTTTGAAATACAGATTATTATTTTTTTTCCACCTCTTTCCAGATGATCTATAAGCAATTGGAACAATAAATAAAAACGCAAAGATCTTAAATCGCATTAGGTAGCCTGGAATTTCCCAACAAAGTGTCTTCTAAACACGTAACGATGCAAACACAGCACAGCTCAGCCAAGCCGGTGTAAGAAATGCTCCAAGACAGTTGCTATTCTCTACCTTTTCACCATCAAATACTTTTTCCCCCTTTCGCTGGACACCCCAGCAGCTAAGGAAGGTATCTATAATTCTATAATTCTTTAATTCTATGATTCTGTAATTCTATAATTCTGTGATCTGGGGCAGGCACAGGGGCATCCTTTCCATAAACTGGAAGAAATGTAGCCAACCAGGAACGAAACACTAAATCCTACATACACCTTCGCATCCTAATGCTTGCAGCCATCAAGAAAATACTCTTTCCATTCTTAACTTTTAAGCTTTTGGTGATAAAATAAACCCAAAGTTTGATACCTGGAAGGTGAAGGAAACGTTTCAAGGGGCACAGACCTGAGAAAACCAGGTGACGGTGACAAAACAGGACGCCAACATCTCTATCAACCAAGTGGCGTTGAAAGCATGTCCACGCATGACTAGGCAAGCTCTTTGGCAGCAAATTCAACTAAGCACTTTTCAGATCGCGCGTAGCCGGGAAGGCAGCAGAAGGGTATTGCAACAAGCCCTGGTATTGCAGCCAAACCACCATGGAGCACGAAGGGGGGATGGAGAGAGAGAGATGAAAAATCCCTCAACACAAATCTAATCACAGCGGTAGACAATAAAATGCACGCGAGGTAAAGCTAAGTATACAGAGCTACAAAGCAGAATCAGAGCAGCACTTTTATCCCCCTTCCAATATCTCAAACTTTGAGAAGCAAACTCAGCGAACGCTGCACAACAAGCACAGGGCACATTAAAACGAGCCAAATAATCCACATCCCCGCTTCTTTTTATTCCTGCCCAACAGCTTCCAACACCAGCGGATGGAATTAAATGGCCTTACAAGTGACTGAACCTGGAAATCTGCTTGTTTCTTTCTAGGGGCTAAACTTTTCTAAAACCTTACATAAGCACATTTGGATTCATGTACTCTGAGCGAAATGATAAAGAAAAATATTCAGAATATCAAGAACCGCACATTTGCATCACAATAGGTATCTTTACTAGCACTACCCTGCTTGGCGCATTTGGACTTTTATCAAGGTTCCTTCCTTTGTGTTTATTTTCATTTAAAAATGGAGTTAATGTGCAATATTCATCATGCTTTTAACACTTTATTCAGCCTCATCTCCCACTTTCCCTTGATACCAGTTTCTTTACCCTCAAATTCAAGATTCTTCTCCTGTTTTCCATAAAGTCGGACTCCAGCTGAATGGCACATACCAGCATGAATGGGAGAAGAAAAAGTGATGAAGAATGCAGAAGCCCAGTTTCTTCTCTTGGAAAAACAAAAAGAATGTTGGCATTTTGGGAATTTTCTATTACATTTCCCAACATTGATTATTCTTACAAAATACAACGTTCTTCAATATTGAATGTGGCTCTGTTATGATTGCACAAGCATTACACCAAATCTAACATGCATTTTAAAACCTTGAAAACCCCCTACATAACCACCTGCCTTTCCTTAAGCCAACACCCCAAACTTGTACAGAGTATCAGTCCTAAATTAGTATTTAATTTATATGCTTATCTCTTCTGTTTTATTACCTACTTCCTTCAACAGTCACATAGAAAGATCTAGAGGATAAGAAACAGAAAGCAGATTATAACGACCATTTTAAACACTAATCTTGGTTTAAATTTTTATAGCTTATTTAATTTCCCGTCTTGTAGAAACATATCTGCCTGCTGGCCTCCTTGTGCTGCTTTGTTTATCCATTCAGCATGAGATTTTTCCACTGTAGTCATTCTACGTACAGAGCAGGATGACAGCTGTAAAAATCAGACCATCTGTAACTGTTGACCTACCACTAAAGTGTCACCAGATGTTTTCTATCTGTCCCCAGTAGCTTCAAAGTGTACAATATAAATCAAGTAGCCTTTTTTTCTTTTAAGCGTTGTTTTAAAATTATTTATTCATATTAAGTTGTCCTAAGTTTCAAAAAACATTTTTTGAGCAAAAAATTAACATCTTAACACAATTCTAAATTTAACCCTCATACAGTCTTATTATACTTCATGTTCTAACACAAAGAGAAGATGATGATATGGGAAGCATTTCCCAGCAAAACAAAAACCTTATAATTATGGGAGCATTAGTTACTGCAATTAGTAAACCACAACATGAATAATTGTATTTGAGAAATTCGCTAAAAATACAAGAGCACTGCCTAATGAATTAAAAAACAGAACACAAAATATCAAAAAGTATTTAAGATTAGACTTCTGTAGTTCACTATTTTAAGATAAAGTAAGAATCCAAGTGATTTAAGAAAATATACTGCTTATCATATACATCAAGTATTGGCTACAAAGCCATCTGAGATACCATCAATATAAAGAATCCTTTTGAGCAAAACAAATGTTAGATTAAAATATACAGTGTTGAAAACAATATTCACTTTTTTTCTTTGAGTTAATCAGATGCTTCCAGTATCCGAAAATATTTCTAAAGAGAATATGCCTCCAGGTGTTGCAATCTGGAGCCTTTAGCTCTTTCTTGAGTAAGGAAGAGCTTCATTCTTTCTGAGACTTCGAGATAAAAGGAAAAGGGAATCTCCACCCTTTTTATAGGAGATTGAGCAAATCCTACAGGCTAAAACAGGAATGACCAGTAAATAAGTCAACTTCACTTCCAGCTTTGCAAACAGATAACACCGGCAATGGAGTAAAGGATGAACAGAAGCCGCAAGATGATTTGAAGCAAAGTCCATTCAAAACCCATGATCTTCTCTTCAAAGAGGATGTAAAGGAAGCAAACTAAGAATTCTTTTTCTTTTTTAAGGCAAACAAGTAAGCTAATTATCCACACACCTGCAGGTTTAGACAAACTCCAAACAACTAGAGAAGAGCTCCCATCGAACCCCAAAGGTTGCAGCGTGGACCATGTCCTTTCCTTCAGTCTAACAGGAGAACTTTGCGTGGACCAGTTCAGGCGGGAAATTCTACCAGAAAACATCAGCTGTATCATGCATAAACTCCAACAAGTTAGTCCACTCACCAAATGATTCCGAGAATAAACTGTTCTGAGCACAGATTTTCACCTATAAAGCCAGGAACAGCAAAAGGCCTCACTGTCAGCTTCCTTTGCACGGGAGAATTTGTCGGCTGGCCCAAACCAGATGCTAAAGCATAAGAAACCCAAACCAGAATTGCAATTCACAGAATGGACTGAAAGGTCATGAACACATCAAAAATAAGGGTGCGAACCTTCACGTGAACCATGGGAATCTCAATCTTCATTTAATATAAACATTCTAATATACATTTTTTGGTTTGAAAGTATATTAGTGAATTTTTTTAGTTCTACCGCTGACTTTCAAAAGGTATAATATAAGACTATCATGTGAAAAACTATAAGTTAGTTTATATTCCATATTACATTGTCATCAGTTTTTGATGACTTAAATACATTTCTTTCGCTCCCGCTCAAATTGATCTGTTTTCCATGACACCTCAGAAGCCTCAAAATGTCCATTCTGCAGAGCCCTAGAAGCAATAAGTGTTGTTTTATAAATATTTCGATTATCCTAAATAAGTATACATTTTGCAGAAACTGTTTGTTTCAGATCGTAAACAGCTCATCTAGTCCATCCCTCCTGCCATAAGCAGCAGGGACATCTTTCACTAGATCAGGTTGCTCAAAGCCCCATCCAACATGGCCTTGAACACTTCAGTGATGAAGTACCCACTGCTTCTCTGGGCAACAGTTGCTGTGCTTAAACACTTTCATCATTTAAAATTTCTTCCTTATATGTAAGTCAACTGTACCTCAGCTTTCACGGTAAAGCTGTCGCGGTCATTGGTGAGCTGGACAGTAAGCTCACAGCAACCGAGGTGCTCACCGAGCACAAGGATCATAGAATGTCCTGAGTTGGAAGGGATCCACAAGGATCATCAAGTCCAACTCCTGTCCCTGCATGTGACAATCCCACAGTTCACACCGTGTGTCTGAGGGTGTTGTCCAGTCTCTTCCTGAACACTGTCAGGTTGGGGCTGTGACACCTCCCTGGGGAACCTGTTCAGTGTCCAGCACCCTCTGGGTGAAGAACCTTTTCCTCATGTCCAACCTGAACCTTCCAGCACATCTTCCTGCCATTCTCTTGGGTTCTGTTATTGGTCACTAAAGAGAAGTGACCTCCTCCTCCCCTTGTGATGAAGCTGTAGCCGCCATGAGGTCTCCTCTCAGTCTCTTCTCCAAGCTGAACAAACCAAGTGACTTTAGCGGCTCTTCATACAACTTCCCCTCCAAACCCTTCACCAACTTCATAGCCTCTTCTGGACACTCTCCAGTGGCTTAATATCCTTTTTATCCTGTGTCCCCAGACCTGCACACAATGCTCCAGGTGAGGCCACACTGGTGTGGTCATCTCCAATGACTGTCATCGCAACTGCACAACCACCAATATCAATACTTTACCTCACGTTTGTTCACCTGAACACGTAAGAAACAAAACAGTTTGAGGTTTTCTTGTTTCTCTTCCCCTCGCCCACTGGTGTTTGAATATCTGTGTAGTGCAATGACCAGGAGGCCGGGCAGGATGCATGCGGGGTCAGGGCTGGATGTCAGACATCCCCAGCATCTGAGATATTCTGTGTCACAACCTGTTCCCCAGCTTGGGCAGGGAAACCAAAGCACTAGAGTAAAACTTTAAATCATACAGCCTAGAATTCTGAAATCCACTTTATGGACTTCACTCTTCCCAAAGCATGAAGTAATGAGCTTTTCTGCAAACCTAACTCAGTGCACAACCCATAAATAAGAATTACCCTATAACAATTATTGACGTTCCTTAGAAATCAAATTTCAAGTTCTCCTCTTTTTGTGGGAAAAGGAGAGGCTACAACATAAGCTGAAGACATCTTAGACTGCGAGAAAGCTATTACTAAAAGGTGGAAATTTATCTAAAATTCAAAATATTTCTGTAGTACAAAGCAAAGTATCTTGTGTTTGGCAAAAAAAAAAAAGAGGATAATATCAAGTTGATAAACAGCAGGCCATAAAAAGACGTGTGAAAATGCAAAGTCAGATAAATTAAATAAGAAATCAAGTTTTCTGAGGCTGTGGGAAGGGATGGGCTCTGACTGAGCAAAGGAAAAACAAAGCTGATGATGTATGAGGGAAACACACGACTTGAAAAAGCTCTGCAATTCGTAGTTGAACGTTTCTAGTGTCAGCAGCAGCAATGTTGGTTCCCTATAACACAAAAATTTTGGGTCAGAGGAATGGTGGTTCCTAATGCAAGTTAGCTGATGCTCATGTCTCAGTGGTGTACTATACCCTAAACACAGGATGTAACTTTAAGATTAATATCTGAACTTGACTTTTTTTCTTGCTAAAGTTCAAAAGTATTATTAAACGGTCATTATCGCAATGAGTTTGAAAAATGCCCCATTAAAAATATAGAGAAACCTCAAACAGGAGGATGAGAGAAGAGGACAAAGACTTGTTTGCATGTTTGTCCAAAGCTCAGCAATAGTAAGACTGCTACAACAACACAGGCACATCCTATTCTAAAGTTCTACAAGACAGCATTTGTTCTTATATTTTATATCACTCTGCTATCCTTTTCTGGAGATATTGTGACTTATACTAAAAACCTCTGCAGTATAAAAACGTCACATCACTTCCACTGTACTCAAAACTACTCTTGCAAAGATTTAAGCTACATTTAAAAATATGTGTGGCCCAAAGAGTGGAACAAAAAGAGATTAATTGCCAGAAGAAGTAGTATTAGGCCAGACTTTCTGTGCAAGAATTGAAGTTATTCCATCTTGTCTTACAAAAATTAATACTGAGCCAAGAAGAAAATATATAATCCTATTTGCCTGTCAGGCAATTTATCTTGCCTTTAAGTGTAGTTAACCCACTTTGCCTTTACCATTAGATGTCAGTACAGTCTAAGAGAAACTGTACAGGGAGCTTCAAGATCAATAAATTAATCACAAAAGTGAAATGATTGCTGAATTAGCCACCAAAAAGAATGTTAGGTGCTGTTCAGAAAAAGACTAAACCCTAAAACATTATAATGGCATTACCGAAATCTAAGATGCAGCTATCTCAAAAGAGATGGAGAACAAGAAAAAGTGCCAGGACATGCAATAAATATGGCCCAAGGCATGGAATAACTCACTGAAAAAGGAGACACAACTGTGGGCAATAGAACAAATGCATATTAAATATGCACCGTGTCTCAATTCAATGACCAGGGAGCACACAGTGAAATAGTAAACCTGCATATTAAAAACAACAGGACGCTTTGTCACGGAGTGCGTAAATCACTGTAAAATCTGGTGTCACAGGTATCGTGGATGACAAAACTTTAAGAGGTTCATAAACAGAATTAGACAAATTTATGGAAACCCCCCCAGTGGTCTCTGATCATACTGGCTGTGATTGAAACCCAGAAATCCATAAGCAGGCAAGAAAATCCCAAGGCAAGAAAAATGTCAGTCCGTGTTTGCTTTGTTCGCATCCGTAGCAGTTGCTGTGCTGTGTGACGCTGACCAAATGTCCCTTTGGCTCAGCATCCCACAGCTCCCATGGACAAAGATGCTTCACAAAGAGCAAGAGCAGAACAAGCACAAAACTTTCCTTAAATATCTCATATTGGCCACTCTTGGAGCCAGGACGGACCACCAGTCCCTTCCAAAACACATGGGCACACCTTGCATTCCTAGGAACTGCAGAGATCCACTGAAAACCAGACGGATTCAGCCTTGCAGAAAGTGAGATCCAGAGCTCACGGGGCCAAACAAAAAACATCTTCACATAAAATAAAGCTAAATGAGTTAGTGCTATTTTGGCTAAAAGATACTGCTGGAATCTTCAAACTGACAGTGTCTGCAACATAGATTGTAAGAGACACCTAGAAAATCATCAGAATTTAAAAACTGTCAGTGCTTAAGACCCCACCACAGCACATGATGAGCTCTTCTAGCAATAAGCGGCCTTCATTAGTGGCTGGTTTTGCTTAATTGTCAGTTTAGCTTAAACTTCCAGTTATTGGAAGGACCCCCTGGCATTCTTTGCACAGGTACCACTTAGGTATCACCAAAACATCCCTTGATCTACTTCCAGAAGGCACCAAGCTCCTTGGAACTCTCTTAGAAAGTCATGTTTCTGATACTGAATTGTGGTGAACCTTTGCATCCTTAAATTCAACAGCAAGTCACTAAAGCACAGGTCTGCGAGTGCAAGAACAAGACAAAGCCTTGCAGGAGCAGCTACTTTCATGTCCAATGCAGAAGAACCTTCACCCATCTCCTTCACTGCCCTTGGTCACATTTGAAGGTCACACTTAAGATGCACAGACATTGCACTTGGTTCAACAGTTTATTCATCCCCAGTGCAAACAAAGCTACTGCTTTTTAGGATGGGGTTCTCTGCCCTGGAAATACAGCAAACAGTGTCTCATTCTGTATTTATGACCTAAAATTTGAACAAAATTTGATAGATAGCTTTTATACAAAAAGCTAAGGTCATATTTTCAAAATGTGCAGTACTACAAACAGGTTCCAGTATAAGTTGGAAAATGACCTATTAGAGAGCAGCGTAGGGGAAAGAGACCTGGGGGTCCCGGTGGACAGCAGGATGACCATGAGCCAGCACTGGGCCCTTGTGGCCAGAAAGGTCAATGGTACCTGGGGTGGATTAGAAGGGGGGTGGTCAGTAGGTCAAGAGAGGTTCTCCTGCCCCTCTGCTCTGCCCTGGGGAGACCACACCTGGAATATCGTGTCCAGTTCTGACCCCTCAGTTCCAGCAGGACAGGGAACTGCTGGAGAGAGTCCAGCGCAGGGCAACAAAGATGCTGAAGGGAGTGGAGCATCTCCCGTGTGAGGAAAGGCTGAGGGAGCTGGGGCTCTGGAGCCTGGAGGAGAGGAGACTGAGGGGGGACCTCATTAATGTTTACAGATATATAAAGGGTGAGTGACAGGAGGATGGAGCCAAGCTCTTCTCGGTGACAGCCAATGATAGGACAAGGGGTAATGAGTTCAAACTGCAACACAGGAGGTTCCATTTAAATTTGAGAAGAAACTTCTCAGTGAGGGTGCCAGAACTTGGCCCAGGCTGCCCAGGGGGGTTGTGGAGTCACCTTCTCTGCAGACATTCAAACCCGCCTGGACACCTTCCTGTGTAACCTCATCTGGGTGTTCCTGCTCCATGGGGGGATTGGACTGGATGAGCTTTCGAGGTCCCTTCCAATCCCTGACATTCTGTGATTCTGTGAAACTTGATTGCTCTGCAGCACTTCCATCTCCTTTTTCTTAATTGCATCAGCAATTTATACTGTATTTATCAGTGAAGGTATTTTTCCCAATGAAAAAGTATTCAAAATAAGGCCAAGAATGCCCCTTGTCAGCAGCCATGAAAAACAAAGCTTATGGGTTTTTGACTTACTGTCCACTATTTTTTACTATCGTGAATAACTTTTTTATACTATTCTATGTTTTTAATCAAATGACTTTCATATCAAATAAAACATCTTCCAAAATGTAGTGCAATCATTTGGTCATGATAAACCCTTCTTTTTATGCCACAAGATTATAAAGTTGCCTTTTCGACGGGGAATATGGTGAAAACAGGAGAAGAGTTTGTGATAGTAATTCTGTCATAGTAATTTTTTATGAGAAATTTGTCTTCACCCTAAGTTTTTTTTCCAAAGCTTTATATTTTTTTCCTTAGTAGCATTCTCTCTAAATTACAGATCTGTCCACAAGCCAAAAATTACGCACAACTGAAAATGTATTGCTGCAGATGTGTGTGACTACAGACAGATGGGAAGCATCTCTGCTAACTCCGATTTCTAGGTCATGAATAAAACTTAATTCAGAAGCTCAGGCTATCATTAGAAAATTATTAAAGACTACCTACCCGAGACACCTACATTTTAAAGTAAAATTAAAAAGATGTCCTTAATTTCGGGAAACACTCAGTCCTTGGAAGTTGAGGAATGTTATAGCTACACTTCTCATCAAACAGTATTTATAAAAACTTCATTTCAGGTATTCAGTACAAGCTTCTTCAGAAAGTCTGGCACTGGGACCAGCCACGATCCTTCCCAGGAACAGACTTAAAGGAAATGGAAACCACACAGAACCGGGAGTGGAGCATCTCCCTTATGGGAAAGGCTGAGGGAGCTGGGGCTCTGGAGCTTGGAGAAGAGAAGACTGAGGCACCTCTCATCAACGTTTACAGATATATAAAGGGTGAGTGTCAGGAGGATGGAGCCAGGCTCTTCTTGGTGACAACTAATGATAGGACAAGGGGTAATGGGTTCAAACTGGAACACAAGAGGTTCCACTTAAATTTGAGAAGAAACTTCTTCTCAGTGAGGGTGACAGAGCCTGGACCAGGCTGCCCAGGGGGGTTGTGGAGTCTCCTTCTCTGCAGACATTCAAACGCATCTGGACGCCTTCCTGTGTAACCTCATCTGGGTGTTCCTGCTCCATGGGGGGATTGGACTGGATGAGCTTTTGAGGTCCCTTCCAATCCCTGACATTCTGTGATTCTATGACTGATCTCTGAGGTCTTTTCCAACCCATCAAGTCCAACCCTTGATGAGAATGAAGAGACTGGCACGATCTTTCTAAGATTATGAATCTGATTCACCCGTACGTTGAATTCCTGGCTTTGCTTCTTCCTCTCAGACCTCAGACAGACAACCTGGTGGGTGCAATAATCTCAATTTCATCCACCGCTGGTTTGGCGTGTAAAGTAACACACGTAGACATACCCAGACACCGCGATACCGACTGTTCTGCAAAGTACTTAACAACTCCCCAATGAAAACCATTTAAAAATGTCAAATAAGTGGTTTGTTAGATCAGTGTTAAAGCAATCACTTCTGTCTTTTTTTTAAGTCTGAAATGAAAGAAAATTACACTGAAAGAAGATCAATCTCAGTGTTTTCTGAGCAGGCTTTTGGAGAGCTGGATGCAAGACATGACAGTAAGTGTGCAAATGAACAAAATAAGAATCTTAGAGATTTTGAAAGACAACAGCGGCAAAGCTGGACTGCCTCTGCAGGTAATAATTCAAACGCAAGATTTTCATTATTTGAAAAAGAAACTCAAATAATATGTATTTAATATTTTAATGTACCTGAGAAAGCATAACAGGATGCAAGGAATTAGCCGTCGCTTATGACAATAAAGAGGCCAAAGCCCCAGCTAATGAATTCTCTAGGAAAGGAAACAATTACTGGTGCATTTCATGAATCTCCATTGCCAGAAAGGATTCGAACCAGCAGGGAGAACAGATTACTTTTAACCTTTCATTGATTTATTGCCCTTCAGTGTTTTTATTTCTCCAAGAAAGACACAATCCCACGTCCAAATGCCGGGTACATGGACTGCGCGTGGATTCCACTCGTCAAACTGGTTCCTCTTCTCCTATTAGAAGTTGCCCAGGGATGTCCAAAAACCCTGCGCTTTGCAGATCAAAAGTACTGATTAAAAGAACATATGCTTGTTCAGTGCAGAAGAGTGGGGTAAAAAGAAAGAAGCTACATTTTGAAAGTGGGTCAGAAATCATACCTAACAATATTCAGATTAGAAAAACAGTAAAGGCTAATTAAGGTTAGAAAAAGAACTGTGGGGCTTGTGTTGGATATTTCTCCGCACCAAATAGCCCAGGACGTTGTACATGTGCACACCGGCTGCTGGAAGAAATTGTCTATGGACTGGGAAAATATCTTTTGAGATGGAATACTTCACATTTGAACACTAAACTGTTTGGGTGATATTTAAATATTATGGTTGCACCTCAATGCTTCTTAACTGCTTTTTAACCTAATAAGTATTTTAGTGAAATAACCCTACTCATATTATGCAAATACAGCTCTTGGCCACATTTTCATTTGTCCATATTTCTGCCCTGTGGCAGCAACAGACCAGCAGCAGTATCAGCATCACAAAAATAGGGGGTTTTTATACTGTTTACAAACCTTAGAATATAAACTTTTATTTTATACAAAAAGCTAACGTGTTATATATTCAAAACGTGCAGTACTATAGCACTAGATTGGATACACCTGACATCCTTCATGTCAGGCATTTTTAAGAGAGGTAGGTATAAATTCATCTTATAATAGTTTGTGTTAATTAGAACACACAGTATAGACTTTAAGAAATGAAGTTTACCTGTTCAACTAAGTAACTACTGCAGATATTAATTTTTTTCCCAAATCACTTGAAGAAATAAAGAAAAAGACACCTTGCATGATGAGACCTCCAGAGATTGTGTTTTCCATTGCATTCTGGTTGAAAATATGAAATATTAAGGATAAAGCTTTGCTACTATAGCTCCTACACTTAAGACTATGGCAACTCATCATAGTCAGAAGAAAAGATACCTGGTCTGGGTGTTCATCTGTTGCTTACTTAGGTGTCCTGATAAAACTACATTTTTTAGTAGTGCATAAATTACAACTGTACTTTTAACACATTGAACACATCCATAAATGAACTCCATGTATTTGGTTTTTTAACTGCAATGCAAATGCTGGCCCATTGCCTTCTCCCAGTTTAATGAGAAGACAATTCCCACCACCTAAAAGTAGTAAAACAGTAAATATCAAGTGCATTTACTCTGCATTTCCCAGAAAATATACGTAATTGTGTAATTTACACGTGATCATTAATAATATTTAGTAATAGCATTTCTATGTTTCTTTGACATTGCGGATATCAGTAGAATTGTGTCTCTTGTACATAAAACCTTTAGAAGTTTGTGGGGTCAGAAAAGCTAACTTTCTTTAATGAGCAGGTATAGCTACATTAAGAATAAAAAGAAAATCCAAGTTTAACAGTAGATATTGGCAAAGTGTTTTCCCTCCTTACTAAGGAATAAAAACTTGAAGATAAGGCAATATAAGACAAAAGACCAAACAAGTGACAAGTTCCATTTACTTTCAAAGTATTACCCTTTATGTTTTAATTGAAGCCAACTCTGTCAAGCTTTGCACCTTTACCTACAGATCTATAAACCATAGAATGGTTTGGGTTGGAAGGGACCTTCAAGCTCATCCAGTGATGAGCAGGGACATCTTCATCCAGATCAGGTTGCTCAGAGCCCCGTCCAGCCTGGCCTTGAACCCTTCCAATGACGGGACATCCATGGATGCACAACCACACCACACTGTAACGTTTTATAGATCAAAACCAGTTCGCAAGTGCTGTAAATTGTAGCTATAAAAAGCCCAACTATTACAATATCTACTCGGCAAAACAGAAAATACGACCGAACACTACAAAAATACCTAAAATTATAATTACTAGATGGTTTCCCACTGTGAGTCCATCACCCCTGCACTCCTGGAAACGGCCTCAAAGGCATCACTGACCACCTTCCCGCAATCAACTTCCGTACTCAACTAGAGAAATTGTTTAATTGGCAATTCTTTTCCCTGTATTTTGCTGTCAATCTACATCTCCTGACATGACGTTTCATTAAGAAATTTCCAGCCAACCACGCTCCCATTTCAATCACCGCAATACAGAGCATTTTCACACCTTGTGAAATTCTATAAGCAATCTTCATCCCAATTACAGCAATTGCTTATGTAGAAGATGAATGCTAGTGACTAGGATATAGTATCCTTTAATGCAATTAAGTGCAGGGAAACAAAGAATTAAAAGTACAATTAGATAGTCTCATGCACCTGGGAGTGACTGACAATCGTATAAGATATATTATAACCAACACTAGCATACATTACTCATTTTCAAATTGATTATGTTTTGCCTACATTCAACATTTAAGCTCATCTGCTCTTTCTTTTATTGCATAGAGAACTCGAGTCACTCCAGGCTGCTTCACTATGGAGTTCTGCAGCATCTGCTGTTCAGGGACAAACGGGGCATGGTTTTTAAACTGGATTTTTGCCTCTTCTGTTCACACACAGTACTGAGATGTGGCCTTTATCACGAGAGAAGACCTAAAAACTTGGGAATTGTGATCTTTATCTCTACATTCACAAGTCCCATTCAGGGGCTCTCGCATGTCACAGAGCAGCAGCTCACTTGGTTTTTGAGATGCGCTTCAACGCAAAACTGTTTAATTTTTACTGTAAAACAGTTATGAAATTTGCAGAAGGGCACAAAGAGGGATTATGTTTTCACGTGCCAAAATCATTAAGTAGTTGTTAGAAATCCCAGAAAGCTTCTTCATGCTCCCATCAGGGTCCAAGATCCCTATGTTATGTACACCCAAAAGCTGGCATATGCAACAAGTTATTTTGTTTTATTCCAAAAAGGTTTTAGTGCAACTACATTCATCATAGTATCTCAGTATAATTCTGCAATATAACTGATGTAACTATAAATTTTCACAGTTTATTCTCTCTCATCTAGGAAGAGAGCTGTAGTTGTAGCCTTGTAGTTATAGTTTCCTTATTTGAACATATATGCTGGTTTGTACCTTGTTACAGAAGAAATATCAAGCAAGAAGTGCACTTGGCAGCTGGTCTGGAAAGTGATAAGACCGTAAGTGTCTTTAATGGAAATTCATTTCAGTCCCCTGCTACACTAGGAAATAAAATTTCCAGCCCATATGAACTTGAAGGTTAGCCCTTCTTGATTAATTAGAATGATCCTGGTACTGAAGAGGGTAGTTTTTAATCTAAAAGTTTCAAACTACCTTGAGTCCATAACATTCATATGTCGGAGAATTAGGGTTTTGGCCTCATCTAATATTATCTCACAAACTAAGTAGAGACTTTCAGAAAATATATAATATGACTGAAAGTGAGACAAAGTAGCTTGCATTTCTCAACAAATGCACTCCCTGGTTCTGGATGAAAGTTGAGGATGGGAGACAAGAGAAGCAGCTTTGTATATTATATTTCCATCCTCAAACCTTTTAATCAGTTACCAGGCAGATGATTAAACTGAAATAAGAATTATTCCTCCTAGGACTCCCTGTAGAAGAGACGTGGCGGTGGTATATTGCCTCACTATATACTGAATATGCTTCTTCAAGAAACCCTTAAACCATTTTAGTGTATTGATCTCCTGTCAGAGAGAAGCATGATGTTTCTTGCCAATGAGAACGTCACACTGTCACTGCAAATAAGAGGAGACATCCCCTCAGCGCCCGTCAGCAGGTCCCTCAGCAGCCCCCTGTGCTGCTTTCCAAGGCACGTTCTGCCATAAAGCCGAATTTAGCAACGTCTTGACAAAAATGTACATCCATTAGACAAACTTCCCATGGATTTCTGGTGTACTATGAGCTCCTACAGTAATGTCAAAATAATTGTTGGCTGGAATCAGAGCATCTGGAGAAAAACAAACAAACAAACAGAGTTTTGCACTATTGCATCCAGAAGGAAAAACACAGATTTCTTCCATAGGATACTTTTGGTTACCAGTAGTCCAAGTTGTTCACAACTCCTCTGCAGGCCAATGACTCCAAACCTGCTACTCAAAAAGGGTGTTTGTCAGATGATCTGCAGGGATCACTGTGCAAAACTGCTCTTAGAATCTGCTTTCATTGCTGCGGATCTCTATTTCACGTTTTCCTTCTTGTTGGAGCTTCACAATACTTGCTGTCCTCTCGTCTCCTCTTCACATCTTCCTTATCTCCTCCTCAAGATAACACCTGAACTCTGCAGATTCTTACTTATTCCTTGCTCCTTCAGGTTTATTAGTGACACTAATTGGAAACCCAATCCCCTAAACCAAGCAGAAAGCCTGGCTTAGCAACTCAGTTCTCCATGAGGAGAGGTAAGAACCAAGTGAAACTCTAGTTTTCCCGTTAAATATGGGATATACTGCTCTACTGTTTTCTAATGGATTTAGTTAGCAAAGTCTTGAACACCATTTTAACACAATGGCTATGCAATGTTATGATATAAAATTGGAAAGAAAATTCAATAAACTAACACATTTCTCACCATTGATATTAAGCTTATTGTCTCCAATCTATTTTCAGCATAACTGCCCACATGCCTCTGCCACTTTTCATTCATCTGATCACAACTTTATCTGTATTTTGCTCAGTTACTATTTTTCACTGAGACAACAAAGCAATTAGCCAACAAAATAAGTCTTTATTTTAAAAATCCCCTTGAAACAAATAGACTTAAACCAAAAGCAAACATTGGTCTCCAACATGATCCTGGGAATTTTCTATGTAAAGAACAAGAATGCAGAGTACGTCTTAGAGTCTCATGATCTTCATGACTTAATTTCTTGTACATACAGAAATTTTAAACCAGGTAAAAAAATATTGAACTTCATAGTTATGAAATCTACATATATGGAAAAACATAGGAACTGAGGCATTAATTTCTGTCAAGGAGAGGTAAATGTTGACCTTGCTTTGACTGCTGTTATTGCTCCAGAAGTTCAAAGACTGCCCACCAAACACAATCTTTTCCTGAATATTTTCAATATAATTGAAGAACAGCACTCCCTATATATAATTAGATTTTAAAATGTAAATGTCTTTTGCTTGAATAAATAACATCAGGAGTTCAATACTCTGAGATGAGTATATTTGCAATTATATTACAGTTCAAAAACCAATGAAAAACTCTCCTCCGAAAAACAAAGTCTTAAAATAGACCAAAAGTACAACATGTGCTTTTGTTTTAACTGACATTGTTGTATATCTGGATGGAGACTGTTAGCTTCTCGGTGTCAAGATCAAGATGAAAATTATTTGTATAAAGGGAGTAAAATGTCAAATTCTGAATTATCTGTCAATTCTACAACAGATGGCCTGAGATATTAGTGATTCAGTTGTTGCTGGCATTGGGTCAGTTCTTCACTTGTTAATTAAAGACCTTAATTTTGAACTATTATTTCGCTATGAAATGCCCACCAATTAAGAAAAAAAAAATGCATGGATAAAGATTTTATAAAGCTTGTTCTCCATTTGTGCAAGACTTTCCATTCTGGCTGATTAATCAAATTCCAGGTAGAAAAAATACATCCGCCCACAGTTGTTTTAATATGATCCAGCTCTTGCCTCAAGTATTGGCAGAAATGCTCGACCTCATCCATTGCACCTCACATGAGGGTATATTTTACAGTTTGAGATCCTCTGATCCAGGTCTCCGGCCTCTTTCTTACACAGGGCACACTCTGGGTTTGGGGAGCAAGTCAGAGAGGCAACTAATTGTGCTTTGCAGAAGAGATACCCAGAGTCAGACTCTCCACCACGGACTGGAGCTTGTTGGGAATTCAGTCCTCATTCATCTCTCTCCTGTCTCCCTGCACACCAGCCCTGGATCTCCAGCTCCTTGTCCCTGTTGAGGCATCAAACAGAACATCTGATCTTCTGCAACTTTGCCATGTCCACCATGGGTTGCCCTAAGCTGCTCTAAGCCACAGGTCTCTGCTACAGAATCCCAGACTGGTTGGGGTTGAAGGGACCTCTGGAGATCATCCAGTCCAACCCACCTGCTAAAGCAGGTTCACCAGAGCAGATCACACAGGAAGGTGTCCAGGTGGGTTTGAATGTCTGCAGAGAAGGAGACTCCACAACCTCTCTGGGCAGCCTGGTCCAGGGCTCTGGCACCTCAAAGTGAAGAAGTTTCTCCTCATATTCAGATGGAACCTCTTGTGCTTCAGTCTGTGCCCACTGCCCCTCATCCTATCGTTGGGCACCACTGCTGCGCTCACCCTTCAGCACAGTCCCATGTCCTGACTTGGGGACCGTCCCAACAGCAGGTCACAGGATTGCCATGCCACTGACTTCAAAAACATCTTAACACTTCAATGGGCCACACACAAACAGGTTGTTGCGCTGGAACAAACTAAAGAAAAGTGAAATGCCTACAGGAGATAAAATCAGTACTGCAAGAGTAAAATTCATTAAATCCAAGATCATCCTAAATTATTTCCAAGTTATCCTATAACTGAGAAAAGAATCAAATGGCAAGTAGCAACTGCATGACAAAAAAAATCCCTCTTTTCTTCCACATTGTCAATATTTTCTTTCCATTGCCATGTACTCTGGGTGTAAACGCGTTCCCCCAAATCACTTGCTCTACTCAGCGTTTGCACTGGTGAGGAGAGCACTTCAGTCACTTGGAGCCATTCCACAAACTACTTGTAGTTACAGTTTGCTCCCTCAAGCATCAGTTTGTTATCTGATGCTTTGAAATCTGCCTGCAAGTATGTGTACAAGTTGGCAATTATATGTTCGGTTATTTATAAACTTTAAACATATTGACATATTTAAAAAGAAAAAAAATTACAACTAAATAAACTTTCACTTCCCATTACATGTACATCCCATAAAAAAATACAACTAGACAGTAATCAACCTAGATAATATATGCTTAAATGTAAGACACAATTACTTTGATGCAAACAAATGGAAGTTTAAATTGGTATGAGATTTTCAAGTATTACTTTGCAACAATAGATTTAATAGTAGCCAGAAGATGCATTTGAAGGAAATGGAAATATTAAGCTTGGAAATCTAACTTTGATAATTTCTTTTCTTTACAACAACTAAAGACGCAAACACCACTCTGAAATATTGTGGAGCACTGCCTTACTTTTAAATATTAGGGATATCTTTGACTTCTGTGTAAAGCAAACACAGTATCCTCAGATCTTTTAAACAAAGCCTGGAAAAGCACTTCACTGAGAAGTTACACTTCTTAATAGTTTTCTTTTTAAATTGCCAATAAGTATAATCAACTTTTAAAAATGTGTCATTTTAAAATAAATCCTTCCTGACATATTTCATTTTGATTTCTACCTATGGACAAGGAGTTATTTAATGTTCTAACATAAGCTACCTATGCAACTCTATAAGTTATATCGGTCAGGCTTGGTAATGGATAAAATCGCTGTTTCTCCACTTTCCTTTTTGGCGCTGAGTCGCTGTTTGGAACCGGCTCTTGTTGCCCCAGCGTGTGAAGCTGGAGAAACGCACAGTGGAAACACGATGGGTTCAGAAAGCAGCATCTGCCACTGCCCCAAAAGGGAATCACTCAATCTTTTCAAGCTCTTAATATTCTATTGCTTATTAAAAACAGCGAATTTGACAACGCAGAAGTAAACAACAGAAAACGAAGAATCAATAAAACATGGTATAAAGCTGAAAAGAAATGGGCGTCTCTAGACCCAGCGTGCGATTTGTGATGGCACCAGCTGCGATCCTTTTTACTGCGTATCCTAAGGACTGAAATAGCTACGGCATAAATTAATAATAGTGAGTCTATAAAGGCTGAATTGATACTGACATCTTGGATATTATTACTGTAAATGACAGATTAATGGACAAAGGCGCAGGATTCCTGAAGTCATCCTAGATATTTAATTACTAGGAAGTAACCAATAATCATATTAATTAACACAGTTAAAAATCCCATAGAGCAGTAAACGATTTCAAAGGAAATTTTGGTTGTAACAATGACAAGTTAAGTAATAACTTACACCGATGCCAGCACAGAATAAATGATTTAATGATCCCCATGGAAAGTTTTATTTTACTGAGATCAATATCTGACCCCATTATACACTAAAAGCCATGACTAAAACCAATTATAAGAACTATTGTTGGGAGTCTCAATTACAAAGAAATTTCCTTCTCGATTGTCATTCCATCAAAATTAAATAGATAATATTAAACTAAATGCATCTTTTCAGCATCTCAATAGCAATCACAACTCTTGATATTTTAACATTCTATTAGAAAAATAAAGTGTTTGGTACTCAGCTTCCTGGATGATTGAAAAAAACAGAGCATTTTGCAGCAGTATTTATTTTCATATACAACTTATTATTACCATAGGTAAATGAATATCAGTAGCCATAATGATTTAATATTGCATGCACAATTTAAATAGAATGCAGTAAACTTAAGAGTTTACATTATTAAAGGTGTATTTTCAAAAATAAACTGGTTACGAACAACCCCAGGTTCCAGTATAAGTTGGGGAATGACCTATTAGAGAGCAGCGTAGGGGAAAGGGACCTGGGGGTCCTGGTGGACAGCAGGATGACCATGAGCCAGCACTGGGCCCTTGTGGCCAGGAAGGCCAATGGCACCTGGGGTGGATTAGAAGGGGGGTGGTCAGTAGGTCAGGGAGATTCTCCTGCCCCTCTACTCTGCCCTGGGGAGACCACACCTGGAATATTGTGTCCAGTTGTGGCCCCTCAGTTCCAGCAGGACAGGGAACTGCTGGAGAGAGTCCAGCGCAGGGCAACAAAGATCATTAAGGGAGTGGAGCATCTCCCGTGTGAGGAAAGGCTGAGGGAGCTGGGGCTCTGGAGCTTGGAAAAGAAGAGACTGAGGGGTCACCTCATTAATGTTTACAGATATATAAAGGGTGAGTGTCAGGAGGATGGAGCCAGGCTCTTCTCAGTGACAGCCAGTGATAGGACAAGGGGCAATGGGTTCAAACCGGAACACAAGAGGTTCCACTTAAATTTGAGAAGAAACTTCTTCATGGTGAGGGTGACAGACACTGGAACCGGCTGCCCAGGGGGGTTGTGGAGTCTCCTACTCTAGAGACATTCAAATCCCACCTGGACACCTTCCTGTGTAACCTCATCTGGGTGTTCCTGCTCCATGGGGGGATTGCACTGGATGAGCTTTTGAGGTCCCTTCCAATCCCTGACATTCTGTGATTCTGTGACTTCCACCAAATGTAACAAATACTCCACACAAAATAAAGGGGTGTGTGATGAAGTAAAATGTTAAACTAACACTATACAGCTATTCCCTACCTTTATGCAACATTTTCAGAAGTAACACTCTTTGTCCCTGAGTTTTGCAGAAACAGAAGTTATCATCTGAAGATAATGGAAGTACAGAATAGATCATCATCTCATAACTGTAAAAAATTATGCCCACATGCCGAAACTGATCATTTTTAAACAATAAATTACTTCTAAAAATATTTGCCTATAAAAGTAGATAAGATGCGTACAATAAATGTAATAGATATGAAGTGAAAAAGGTTAATATCTAATTGCTTTATAAAATATTCCTACTCCAATTTTGCACGCTGCCTTTGCTCAGATCACATCCTGCTTGTGGATGATACCAGGCAGTAATAAGGACAATTGTCACATGTCAATCAAACATCACTTAAAAGAGCAGTTAAAGAGACAAAGTGTGACCTGAATGATAGAATATTCAATTAAAAATTGAGAAGTAATGGCAATAAGATTCTCTCCTAACTCACGTTAGGTTATGTTTGCCATGATCTCAATGCAGACTGAAGATACTTATTACTGATCAGCTGTTAATGTGTTATTCTAACACAACCAAGTTTTAATTTATATATATATATACACACATATATATATATATAAAACGTGCATAAAGGGTCTAAATCTTCAAATATCTTCATTAGAAATTCCCTACTGGGTTTATGCAATAGACATGGTTTATTTAAATCCAGAAGCATTCTAATCTTGACATTAGACCAGTTGATTCACATGTTGACTCAAATGCATTGATGTTTCTAGATTTATACCTGTCACTCAAAAGATGGGACAGAAACTAAAGTATCTAAAACCAAAAGCAAATAATATGCCTGCTTTTCCAGTCAATATTCAATTTGTAGTACTTACAGGATTGTTTGCCTTCTCTCAGCAGTTCTCTTAAAAGCTTCACTTTCCAACCAAGTTTATTTTCAGGGACAGAAATGCAGCTTCCAGAAATTATTTGCAGGACAATTAATCACCTCTTTAGTACCAAGCAGTCTAGTTATAAATTAGACATGGACCTGTAAATACACCTGGACGACCATTATGGAAATATGTGAATATTTGTGCTACCGCATCCCTTGAAAGAAAGACTTAAATAATGAATACAGAATGAATGGGGAAATTCTCCAGTTCCACTGCAAAACTGAAATTTAAAGCAAAGGCCAACTTAAAACGAATTTCATAAAAGGATGTTCCTACACTAAGATAATTAATTGCTTTCAAGTTTTTTTAATGGACAAAAGAATAAAGCACTCATATAAAACATAATTGTAACTGTAAGAATCCGATGGTATTAAAGGAAACGCACAGCAATTAATCCAGACAGTTCTCACTCTAATGCTATTTTGTGATTATCCAGGTTAAAAAAATGGGCTCATAAAACACAGAAGTTAAAGATTAATTTCTCAGAAGTTTCTACAGCTGAAAGTGGATGACAAGAGATTAACTGCAAGGACAAGAAATCTACACCCTGTAAGGATGACGAATTTAGACCATCTCTATTATATCAAGTATTCATTTGTGCATTATGCTTGGCTTTTCAAACTGTGGCCCTTAGAAAACCCTTTTTTTGTTTAAAGCTTTAAAGACTACAGCTGTTCTTATAATGGGTTTTGGAAACCACTACTCAAAACCTTCTTTAAAATATAACGTATCTGAAAAGATTCAGCAAAAATTATACTTCTAAAAAACCCTTGTATCTAAAGTTAACTTTCAATATTCAGAGATGAAAATAACAAAAGCAAATAATCAGGATAAATACAACTTGTTTAGAAAAACTTCATGAAAATACTAATATATATGGATAAATGATTTAAAGAATTATAGGGCATACTGAATATTGGTTATTAGTGAATACTGGAATATGAAGCACAGAAGACTTCTCCTCTGAAAATATTTGCTTAAAAGAGGGATCTGTACACTGGGTTTGAGTTTATCATACCGCTGCTTACTCTGAAAGTTAAACTAGAATGAACAATTCACAACTCCAAAATAACGTGGAACAACCAGTTACAAAATTACAATAAGAAAATGTTGACATTCATTTAATTCATCTGCTCCAACCTTTTTACTGAAGTAGTATAACGAAGTTCATAGAAGGTCCTTTGTTATAGAAATAGCAATAAAGACATTGCATTCATTCTAAATAAATACACACATCAGAAAACAGAAAGGATTTCCTATAGCTACAAATGAGCGGCCTCCCCTCCTCCACAGACATTTTTTGTTTTAATTCTCAGATATATAATAGCAAATGTACAATAAAGCATCTCTCATGCTTTTAAGATGTAAAAATAAGCTTGGCAATCAATGTACCTGAAGCACTTTTATTACAACCCTTAGAATAAACCCAATACCTAACAGAATCAGAAGCAGAGCGGCTTCATGGCTCTGAGGCTGCACCTGAGATAACCAGGGAGGAGCTGTAAGAATTAATTAGCAGACAAGTATAAGGCAAAATGGCTCAAAAGCCCCTGCTCTCGGACAGACGGGCTTCTTTCCAACAAAACCAAACCAGGTTTTCAGCTGTTAAACAATTGTCTGTGTATTGCTCCAGGTAAGTAAATGAACTGCTGGACTGACCAGAAGTTGCAGGACTCCCAGTGCAAAGCTCAGACGAATGTAACTTAATACAACCCGTAATTTGCTCAGACAACGTCTAGAATTCCGCTGACTATACCCTTGGCATTTTGGCAAACACCGTGAAAGCTGTGGGAAGTGGTTTAAGTTATTTGCTGATGTGTCATGAAATAACCGATGGAGTTCTGTACACCCAAAGTGAATTGTTCCTTCAGATCTGCTCTGTCCTCCAAAGAGACATGGACCAGTTCCAGAATTCTTAATTTTTGACATTATGACAACACTTTTATGGTGTTCATTTCCCAACCATATTACAGCTGGAGCTGTAAAAATGTAACTGAAGTCCTTTAGGTTAATCCTCTGGGAACATACCCATGAAATTCAGAAGACTATTGTCATGGAGCACCTTTTATTTCAAAGCACACTGATAATTTGTTGTTCCCATAGATCTACCAAGCAAACCTTTTTACACTTTTAAAGAGGTTGCATCTTTTTTCCCCCCCTGAAATTACATGAAAGCTATTAATTGTTCTTAGATGCTTGAACAATCAGGACATTATACAGAGAGTATGGGCAGACCTATTGAAATACAGAAGAAAGTAGAGAGCGTGACAACATTTTAATTGTGTTGACCCACTGATTACTGGTAAGATAACAAATACATTTTAATATAGCTTTACTACATATGAGATGCAATCCTTTGGTGTTTGAAGATTAGATGTAGAAAATAAAAACAAGGAAGTCCATAAGCAGTGGAATCATCATTGCTAGACTAGTAGAGACCTAGAGCCTGTACCTCAGCAAGACCATCAAAAGATGGTTCATTAGAAAATATACTGGGACAATCAGAAAACTGAAAAATATTACTAACAGGAAAAAAAAAGCTAAATCTGCCTAGCTAATCAAAGAGAAGGTTATGGTTTGGGGTGGATAGAGTCAACTGGTTCAGAGTTTTTCTAAGTATTTATGACAGATTTCCTGACAGCATCTGCCATCTCATCAATACACAGCACGGCTCACATACCTACATCACATTCCTTGCAAGACGCTAATGAAAACAGATCTGCCAGCTTCTAGAACCATATAATAAATAGAAGTATAAGGGATCTTCCTACGTTTCTAGCAGGTAAGAGCTTTAATAACAATACTCAAGTAGTATGATTTCTCGGAAAATGTGTGTAATATGTCCAGCAAACCTGCTGTGAAAAAATTAAGGCATTGGTTGATGCCACCAGTGCTGGATCCTCGCCAGAGAACAGTTCAAACAAGGCAGCTTAGGTCTCCATGGGACTAAACTCAGCCAAATACAAGGTAAGCAAGGGGGTGGGAAAAATAGTGTACACCTTGATTCAGACCTCCTAGGAAGGCAGTCGAGGAACAGAGCTGCTTTAGGAATTGGCTGGGAAGCCACAGATGGGCAACGGCAGCACTTTCTGTGCAAACTGGGGCCTGAGAGGATGGAGCTTTGCTAGGAGTGGGGAAAGGGCTCTGCTGAGAGCTTGTGGGTGAAGGAAGATCAGAGGGAGGGACAGACAGACATGAGGAAGAAATTTTTGACCCTGAGGATGGTGAGAGCCTGGCCCAGGTTGCCCAGAGAGGTGGTGGATGAACCATCCCTGGAGACATCCCAGGCCAGGCTGGACGGGGCTCTGAGCAACCTGAGCTGGTGAAGATGTCCCTGCTCATGGCAGGGGTGGCACTGGATGAGCTTTGAAGGTCCCTTCCAGCTCAAACCATTGCGTGATTCAAAGAAAGGAGATGTGAGGGTGCTATTCTGCATATATTTCCTGTGATCACACTGAAACAACCAGCCCAGTGAACCCAGCAACACGTTGCCTCCCCAAGATCATCCTGCTGGAACGCTGCTCAGCAGCACCCTCATAAACTGAAGGTGCAAATGTGAACAAGGCTTATTCTGTTGGGATTCAAAACTAACTGACAAAGAGTAAGTACTCCCACCTTTGGAAAATAAAAAACAAATTTAAAAATATCTCAAATTACTTGCACTGCTTTTAGTTTTCAGTACTATAATCTACATGAAATCTCACAAAGTAAAATCTCAGTGGAAAACCAACTTTACTCATTTATGAAAAACCAGCACTCTGCGAGCAATTCCCCTCCTTTATGCACCAGATAGAATTCTACTCTAGAATGTTCAGTACAGTGGATTTCCAGGTGATCTCACATTTATCACACCAGCTTAAAATGAAGCATCATACCTAACAAAGTGTGATTCGAGTGATTCTGCCTGTATGTCCCTGATTTAGAATCATTTACAGTCAAATTACTATGCAACTGGTTTAAGGTTTTTAGTCTGAAGAACTAATCGGAGTGGGGAAAAAAATGCGTACGGGCACCTCAGGACTCCCTGGTTTTACACCATGTGGTAAAAAGAGCTTCAAGGAATGTCACAACCAGTCTTTCTATAGTCTGGAATACCATGATGTCTCCTCCTAAAGCATTTACTCCAGTTGGACAGTAACAAGCTGAAGACAGTATGTTTTCCCAACCTTTAACGGAGTCAGACACTGAAGTCCCTAAGGAGATTAATACAAATTAAAAGAAAATTAGTCCCTTTATAAAGGCCTAAGGCATCAAATACATAATAAAAACATAAGCATTGTATCAGTGCCCATGTGCTAGGATTGATTTAAGTTCATTTAAACGCAAACATGAAGTTTTACTTCTTTCCTTTAAATGCATTTACATAAGAGCAGCGAAGACATTTTATTGGTATAATTAACCCTAGAAAGATATTTCAAATTATTTTTTTAAAGATGGTGAAACTCTAAACTTCAGATGCTTATGTATGAAACTTTAAAACCCCCTTATTTATGTTCATTTATGTTCAAATATTAGTCTGCTAATTGCCAAACAAGGAAAACTGAATCTGCAAATCACAAAAAAACTTGGAGGCTGCCAGTTTAAAAATCTCAGTTGGCCATTTCTGCAATGATTAGAACTTTGCTGTCTCACAGCATCAGCTCTCTCAGTGTACAAAAAAACAAGTGAATAATGTAGTAAAAAGGGCCCTGACTGTTTGATATTGATCTTCCTACAGTTATTCCAAAGGACAGAGTTTTTTCTTGAAAACATATAGTGCCTTCTCCTCTATTGACAGCCACACTAACTCAGCTGTCTTCTATTGACAAACGTGTCACAGACCTGTGCTTGCTAGAGCCATTTTTTTTTTCCAGAAAAGACCTCAGAAACATATTTGTAATATTTTCAGTGGGGTTCTTCCTCCCTTTCAGAAAAAAGTTAACCATACTTCATTTTTACCCTTTGTTATATCTTCCTTCCCATCCATCCTGTTCCTCTCAGCAACAAACAACTGAAAGCACCAGCTGTACCTGCGAAGTGCTGGAAAATGGTATTTTCTTCATTATTTCTCATTGCAAACTACAGTGTAATAATGCTGAATATTGTTCACGACTGCACTGCACTCCACAAATGCCTGTACTTTGCCTTTCTGGCAAAGTAAACTGTAGCTCTACATGGACAGAAGCGTCCAGTGAGGTGGAGGCCAGTTGAGGCCTGTATCCAGTGCAGTGCCTCAGGGGGCAGTAATGGCGCCTATATTATTCAATATATTCATCAATGATTTGGACGAGGGAATAGAATGCACTGTCAGCAAGTTTGCTGATGACACCAAGCTGGGAGGAGTGGCTGACACGCCAGAGGCTGTGCTGCCATCAGAGACCTGGACAGGCTGGAGAGTTGGGTGGGGAAAAAAATCAATGAAATATAACAAGGGAAAGTGTAGAGTCTTGAATCTGGGTAGGAACAACCCCAGGTTCCAGTATAAGTTGGGGAATGACCTATTAGAGAGCAGTGTAGGGGAAAGGGACCTGGGGGTCCTGGTGGACAGCAGGATGACCATGAGCCAGCACTGGGCCCTTGTGGCCAGGAAGGCCAATGCTACCTGGGGTGGATTAGAAGGGGGTGGTCAGTAGGTCAGAGAAGTTCTCCTGCCCCTCTACTCTGCCCTGGTGAGACCACATCTGGAATATTGTGTCCAGTTGTGGCCCCTCAGTTCCAGCAGGACAGGGAACTGCTGGAGAGGGTCCAGCGCAGGGCAACAAAGATGCTGAAGGGAGTGGAGCATCTCCCGTGTGAGGAAAGGCTGAGGGAGCTGGGGCTCTGGAGCTTGGAGGAGACTGAGGGGTGACCTCATTAATGTTTACAGATATATAAAGGGTGAGTGTCAGGAGGATGGAGCCAGGCTCTTCTCGGTGACAACCAATAACAGAACAAGGGTAATGGGTACAAACTGCAACACAAGAGGTTCCACTTAAATTTAAGAAGAAACTTCTTCATAGTGAGGGTGGCAGAGCCTGGACCAGGCTGCCCAGGGGGGTTGTGGAGTCTCCTTCTCTGCAGACATTCCAACCCGCCTGGACACCTTCCTGTGTAACCTCATCTGGGTGTTCCTGCTTCATGGGGGGATTGGACTGGATGAGCTTTTGAGTTCCCTTCTAATCCCTGACATTCTCTGATTCTGTCTTTCTTAATCCAAAAAAATCCCAGCTATAGCAGCTACTCATTCAAGTATTTCTAGAACAAATTTATTGTGTCTTCCTTGTCCAACTATAATTTATATTTGGTATGTGCTGCAAGAAAACAAAACATTGCAAGGCTCATATAAAACTAGCCAGGGCCTTTAAAAGTGATGTTTAAGTTCTGCGACCCATTCAATCAACTCCAATTAAATTACTTTGCAAGGACAGATTGTTCCTATGAGGAAATACTGCAGAAATTAAATCATTGCACTTGTTTTGGGAAACTGAGATATTCATGTACTCAGGAAACTTATAGAACTGTGCAATTAGGAGAGACCCAGAAAAAACGGATTACAGCTGTGTATCATTGATAAAAACCTTAATGAATTAATAGCGTCTGTTTCAGAAAAACACAATTTTTGATGCCTGAGCACAAAATAACTTGGTTCTGGATGCATGTAGCTGTATATACACACCTAATATTCTACTACCAATTTGAAGATAAAACTAATTTAATCCACATGCTTCTGTTCTATGCATCAATTCTCTAAGTGTTTATTAGAACCATTCCAAATATTTTTCTCTCTCTCACAGTTACAACACACTAGCTTGTTAAATTCAGAAGAAAAACATAACCAAGGACATTGCAGACACCCTGTGCATCCAGGAAATCCACCCAAGATGGCTTTAGACTTCTTCTTATTGTACAACCCGGAGACATGAGAGACCTGGTAAGTCATCTTAATAGAGGACTTGTCCCTCCGGTGTCTTCTGCCACCAATTCATTCCATTGACTCTGAGAGTAAAAGGGTCATAAGCAGAAGCCAGAAACACTCACTATAGCACCAAACGTACATCCTGGATTTATTAGAGAAAACGGAAAGTATTGCAGCACCAAAACCTAATACAGCATTAAATACAGCATAAAACACAACAAATACCTCTATACCTTACTTTTATCATATATTTCGCAAATATTTTAAGTCACAGTGGACTAAGGTATTTTACTTCCAGTGTAGGGCTCTGGAGGTGATATACAAGAGCTACACCTTATTTCTCCACTTCAGAATGTTCTTATTTATATTTCATATGCAGTTTATCACAACTTAATTTAAATAGCTGTTAAATAACTGCTAATCCATGCGCTTTTTGTTCCTCACCCCATTACATGCATTCACACTACATTCAACAACTACAGGACCTAGAAGACCTAAGTTGGTTTTTGTATATATTCATACCTAAAAACATATAAGCTTTAAAAGACAGCAGCCAAAACCCACCACTGCAACACATAGCAATGTGTAACAACATTTGTAGAAAGCATGAAATTCAGTTTTCAGTGTGAAAAACATAGATTGACGTTGAAATTCATTTCTTTTTAGTAAGTTGAAGGGATAAACACATCCCTGGAACATTCCATGCATGGCAGAAGATTGAAAAAGGAAAACAAAATTGCCAAATTACATGTTCAATGCTGACAAAGTAAGTGGGACTTAGCCCAAAAAAATCTTGCATGCATTAGAAAAATTCAGTCAAAAAACAAACTTGGTGCTACATATTCTTTGTGAAGAATGCACCTCAGTCTTCTACAGATAAACTCTATTTGTCCAGAAAAAGCTCAGAAAAGGGGGTGGAGGGCTCTCAAACACAGTGACGGACACATGGAGCCATCTTTAAATGCAATTATGGAAATGTAGTATGAAGGGTCACAGAGAACGTGCAAATTGTTATATGTGTCCTGGTTTTGTTAAATAACCAGTTTCTCTTTTAGTGAATTTGCCTGTCAGCTAAAGCTTCATATTAGCTGCATTTTCCTGGAGAAGCAGATACATGTTTTGGTAAACATAGCAATGGAATGCAGTGTTATTGATAAGGACAGATTCACATCTTGTGAGAGGGACAACGAGAAACAGGTGACCAAGAAACTGACCAACTGTGTATCACATCCCGTTCACATGAATACTTCATATAAAAGTGGGAGATCACGAGGATCTCGTCCCTTTTTCCCTTTCCTTTGTCCCTTTTGCTTATGGCCAACATTAGGAGAGGACCTTGCGAGTCGTCCCTGCGAACTGAGGTCTAGTGACAGACTGAATCCAGCTCCGGTTGGCTCCAGAGTCCAGTCCAGGACTTTGGGTGCCGGCTCTGCAGTTGCTGAGACTTTCAAATTGGTTTTGTATATTTTGTATTATTTTCTCTATTCTTATTAGTAGCATTAGTAAAACATGTTTAATTTTTCCAACTCTCTTCTCTCTGTCTTTCTTTCCCTCCCAATTGCTTGTCCGCAGTGGGAAGGGGGGAGAGGGAGGGGCTAAAAAGGGGTAAGGAGGAAAGAGGAGGTTAACAATACATCTGCCAGGGTTTTATTGTCACCCCGCAATCAAAACCCTCGACAACATGTTAGTCTGAAACCACTTCGGAGTTTTCTGAGTAAACCAAGCAAGAATTTTAAATGTATTTTCAAGCCCTCACTTTTCCCATATTCAATAGTTGACAAAAGGCTCAGGATTCATAAATTTAATGTCTAACAGCAAATAAACACAATGAATACAAGCAAAATTCTATCATGCTGCATCATCACAAAAATTCAGATGATACAAGCCAAAAAGAAAAAACAACTGAAACTTCAGCTACTAATGGGCTGTTGTATCTTCTGAAGCTTTTATTTTTGGAGTTTGTCTTCTCGGAAATAGTAGATTGTGTCATGACAAAATAGTGTAGCTTTATTGAGTTTAAAATAGCAAAGCTTAACACAATACAGCAGGTTTTATGAACTTACCAATAGTGTAAAGGCTGGAACTGGACATTAAAGAGACACATAACCACAAGGACCCCCATGCATCTACTGCACTATCCAGGAGGTCTTCACATCTTGGGTTGTTTAGTATTCTGGTTTGTGTGGTTTTGTTTGTGTGTTTTTTTAATATACTAGATATGCTTTTAGCCAAACTTCAGCATTTTGTATAGTTCAAAGAACCAGACTTGCTAAATTCAGTTTATTGTTCTGTGCTGATTCTCAAGCACAGTCAGAACTATATGTAGCCAGTGCTCCAGCACTGGATATGCGAATTATAAAACACTTTAAATCTTCTACCTGTGATTCAGCTTTTTGCTGATGGCATTTACACAAGATAAACAGAGGCAAATCATGCAGCAAAGCAAAAAAGGCACAGAGGCTTTAAAAAATAAAACTCAGTATACTTTAAATTACTTTGGATCAGTGACATCTCACCACCTGTCCTGTAAGACAGAAAAAACAGTCACCAAATTAAGATGTAACACGCTACTCTGCCCTGGTGAGACCACACCTGGAATATTGTGTCCAGTTGTGGCCCCTCAGTTCCAGCAGGACAGGGAACTGCTGGAGAGAGTCCAGCACAGGGCAACAAAGATGCTGAAGGGAGTGGAGCATCTCCCGTGTGAGGAAAGGCTGAGGGAGCTGGGGCTCTGGAGCTTGGAGAAGAGGAGACTGAGGGGTGACCTCATTAATGTTTATAAATATATAAAGGGTGAGTGTCAGGAGGATGGAGCCAGGCTCTTCTCGGTGACAACCTATGGTAGGACAAGGGGTAATGGGTACAAACTGGAACACAAGAGGTTCCACTTGAATTTGAGAAGAAACTTCTTCTCAGTGAGGGTGACAGAGCCTGGACCAGGCTGCCCAGGGGGGTTGTGGAGTCTCCTTCTCTGGAGACATTCAAACCCACCTGGACACCTTCCTGTGTAACCTCATCTGGGTGTTCCTGCTCCATGGGGGGATTGCACTGGATGAGCTTTCGAGGTCCCTTCCAATCCCTGACATTCTGTGATTCTGTGAAATGCCCCCAAAAGGTAATTGCCTGCCTATGATGCATAAGAAAAAATATAAACCTTCTTCCCCATAACTACATAAGAAATACCACCCTGATACTTGTTAGCTATTGCTACATTTCACTCTTCAAAAGCATTCACAAACTATTCAAAAACCCTCAACTGTGAAAATGTAGCTGTTTCTCAGAACATTAACACGAGGTTCCTATATATCTAAGTCAATTGATTTGATTCTTAACCAGTTATCTAGATAAAAAATCAAAATAAACTATTTTATGACCATCCTGCAGTTCCTCTGAGAGCCGCTGTTACTGTAAACATGTTTCGCCAGAGGCAAATTCTGTTCTCTTTTCATATAATTCCTGCTTTCCTCTAATTTTCAAGGTTGCTTTAGTAAAATTAAGACAATAGGCAGCCAAGACAGATGGCACTGAATTTTGTTTTACAAAACTGTTTCCCCACACAGTGACACATATTTTATACATCCAAATCTTCTTCCAAACCCTGAGAATGCAAAGTTTGACAACTGTTTTTTCTTGTTTCAGGGAGAACTTTTACAAACCATCACAAACTGCACCGCTACAGTATGGAAGATACTCAGTACTAACATGTAGTTTTCCATATAAGATTTTGACTTACTATATGAATTCTGCTTGTTTCAGTTAGTTTGCTTTAATATAAGAACAAAGAAATATGCTCTAGGTGATTTTTTGAAATTCCCCTACAAAATCCAAGGCAAAACGTGGTGCAGGGAACTGGTACAGGAAGGGATTTAATATCACAGAGATCACACATATACACACCGATTATTTTGGCATTTACTAATATGAATGTCATCTTATGTGTAAAGTATAAAAACACGGAAGCACAAAAAAGCATGAAGAAGGTATTTACCTACAGTCAACATGGATTCACCAAGGATAAGACGTGCTTGACCAACCCAAATGCTCTCCTGTGGCCAAAGACTGTAGTTTGGACACAGCACCACATCCCACAGGGGTCTGGTTTGGAAGCATAAGTCGCGTCACAGGCTTAAATGGGCTCTAAACTGGTTGCACCATTAAGCCCAAAGAGAATAAATTGGTGGCTTGGCTGGTGGCACATAATAAGCCAACCAACCCCAGTGGTTATTATTGTTTGATATCTTTATTAGTAAATTGGAGGAAAAAACAGAATGCATCTCCAGCAAACAGAGCAGCAATATCAAGCTTGGAAAGGGGGAGACTGATGTGTCATATGGCAGAGCTTCAACTTGGAGGAACCTTGTAAAACTAGAGGACTGGGCCAACAGGACAAGGGGTGATGGTTATAAACTAGAAGAGGGGAGATTCAGGCTGGACACGAGGAAGAAATTTTTGACCCTGAGGGTCATGAAACCCTGGCCCAGGTTGCCCAGAGAGGTGGTGGATGAACCATCCCTGGAGACAACCCAGGCCCGGCTGGACGGGGCTCTGAGCAACCTGATCTGGTGAAGATGTCACTGTTCATGGTAGGGGTGGCACTGGATGAGCTTTGAATATCCCCTCCAACCCAAACTGTTCTACGATTCTATCAACAGAAGAGGACCCATAAGAAGTAGAAAATCAAACCTGGGCCAGAATGACCCCATATATCAGTACAGACTGGGACCAGAGCGTGGCTCTGCTGAAAAGGTCCAGGGGATCACTGCTGTGGGTGCAAAACGAACGTGAGCCAGCTCGTGGAACATCTATTATAGAGCCAAACTCTTCTCAGCAGCAGAGAAAACAGGGGTCAAAATAAAAGCTGCAGCTTGGGAGGTTCTGACTGGCCTCAGACCTTTTCCCCTGGGGCAGGTAGTGCAGCACTGGCAAAGGCTGCCCAGAGAGATGGTAGAAACCGTACTCTGGAGGTCTCCAAAGTGAGGTAGACAAAGCCAGAGCTGGCATGAGCTCGTGCTGTCAACAGCTCTGCTTTGGTGGGGAGGTTGGACAAGATGCGCTATGGAGGTCCCTTACATATCAGTTTTGTGGTTCTAACCTGCAAGGACCTTCTGTAGGAATTCTTCCATATCTTAACAAGACATTTTCTTTCAGCAAGGTTCTTTGAGTTAGCGAAGAGAAGTCTATTTTCACATCAAATTCATCTACTGTAAGAAGAGACGTTCTCATGCAAGTACAATCAACTTCTGCTAAAACTAGACTTAACTGTTTCAAGTACTGCTACTGAGAAAAATGCCTCCAAATTTCAGCTGCTAAGAACTGGTACAGTAACATCTCCCTAAATCTGAAGCAATATTGTTGTTGGGTAGAAGGAACCTCGGTGATAGTTGCTATATCCAAGCAAAAGAAGAAACTGCAAACGTGCCTCCCCCAAAGCTTCTGTCTGTGAGAAATATTCAGCATTATGTGAAAGTTTGACCTTAGATTAATTGTTTTATTTGTTTGTGCCACAGCAAAATATCTCAGTCTCTTGAGGACAAATCTTGGCTGCAGGGTTTTTCTTTTGCTTTAGCTGAACATTAGTATATATCTGTGTGGTAGGAAAGACAAAAGTAAGTCTTGGTCATCAACATCATGTTTATGACTTTGGCTTGCAGCATTTGAGTCAATTTTAGATTCAGGCCTCTCCAGGTGCTCACATTCAAGTCTAAATACTGTCAATTCAAAGGTGTGTAATTCACACATAACTAAAATTCTGGTCCAAGGTGTTGCTAACAGACACTTTCATTATTTAATTATGTGGGTTTTTTCTCTGACCTGAAAATACAGACGTTCCCTTCTTACAGCTTCCAGCATGCTACTATCAAATGTGCTCCCAAATATTCCTACTTTCCAAACATTTCATCGCTTTTCCTGTGTGCCACCACTTCTCCATTACATTTAACACAAACTATTAGGCTGCCCTCTGACGACTTCTGTAGCCATTCCCCAAAGCCAACTAGTGCCTCACTCAATAAAAAGGAATTAACTTATGTTTTCCCAGACCTACGAAGCCAAACTCCACCAAGACACCTGTGGCATTTTCAAACAAGCACTCAAGGGTTTTCTGCTGTGAGATGTCTCCCTCATATTTGGGATAAGTTCCCATATAAACATCACAAATTCACAGCGGTTCATAACTTCGTACCAATCCAAACAAAATCCAGATCACCTCAAACCCAAGTGGCCTGTAGACACCCTCAGAGATCAACTATAAAACCAGATGCTCTGCAAGGAAAAGGGTAGGGAAAGATTTGGCACCATCCACATTTTGTACACAGCATCCCAAAACGCTTTACTTCAGCTGAAAAACTAAACCCCACATCTCTCACCTACCAAAAGTGTACTGGGCAAAGCAAGTTTAGAATGGGGTATCACCTGCTCACCTGGTTCCACCTGAGGTAGAGCACAGGTGAGAATTCAAAGCCGAAGGGGGTGGAAAAGAGAGTGTAAGAGTCAATTCTGTAAGAAAAAGGACACCCAGCTGAGACAGAGACCTCAAGTTCAGTCACCTGCTTTTGAAATCATTCCAATGTTTTGTAAAAAGCACTCAGGATATTTGAAAATAAGCACATTTGTCAGTTTCCAAAGCAGGTTATTGAAGCTGATTATACTGATAAAGGCACAGAGGCATGGTTCATTTTCCTCCTTCACAGCACACAGACAATTACTGTAAAGCCAGCATTCCTAGTGCCTTATTCTCTGGCTACAGAAATATTTCTCATCAGAGTATCCCACTGAACCAGTAAACAAATACACGTTGCCACATGCTAGAAATGGGAAATAACTGTTCACAGCACATGGCAGGAAGAACAGCACAAATCTCTACTAGTGCCACGGGTAGTAGCTGTAAACTACTTGTCTAACCTGGCAAAGGGAACGTTAGAGAAACTTTACAAGGCTTTGCACTTGTTCATGATGAGACATTAATTTATATCATTCTAGATTAGATCCATGCAAATACTTCTGAGTTATAAATAAGACTCCCTGTTGAAGTGCATGAAGTGAATCCAAAACAAGACATTCTTTTACTGGAATGTGAGCAGCTGTGCAGAAAATAATTGAGATTGCTAGTCAAGGACTGCTATTTCAAAGTATTCCCCATGTAAACACGGCTTTTGTTATTCTACTCTACTACGTTACACTATTACTCTCTATTGTACTTCTCTGTTTACAGTATGATATTGTAACTCCTTGATACAATTAGAGAAGAGTTAAAGGTAGAGAACCCCATTTCTCTCACCCTCCCATCCTCCCCAAATGATCTGTTATCAAGGCAAGGATCAGAGCACAGAGGAATGCAGTTTCATCCCACAGAGCACTATTATAGAATAACCATCACACCACTATAAGGAGCTTCAAAAAGCAAACTCTTAAATGTGCCCAATAGTGACCCTTGAAGCACTTCTTACTGTTTTCCCTCTCAGCAAATCTTTAGATTTACTTTATACCTAGTGTATAATCTCACTTTAATTTTCATTCCATTCCTGAAACTCTGCCATCTGTTACGCCTGAATTGCTGGATCAGTCTCTCTGTTATGCTATTCGGGACTTCGTACAAGTCTCAGACATGAATTACTATTTCTCCAGTGAATAAGGCAAAACTTGAACTTAACCTCTCAGCATTATAGAATACACTCCAGACATCCAGGCTCTGAAAACATAGATTTGCCTTCAGAAGACTGCTGAAAAATCAGCATTAAGAATCAGCATTTGCTTCCTCTGGCTGGAATCCTCTCTTTATGATTATGTCTCTTGGTAGCGTCCAGTTACAGCAGTTACACACTACAGAACGTCAAGAGTTCAAACTGATTTTCCTTTATAATTAATGTTTGCAACAGGAAATGTGCTTAATCAATTTGAAGTAGGGAGTTACAATTCTTAAACTATTTCTTGATAGATTTCTGGTGGATCAAAAATATTGGCCAAAGAAGGAAGTGGTTTAGGGTTACTTTTCAAAGGAGCAGCTGGATTCCCCTCAGTTCCAGAAGGACAGGGAACTGCTGGAGAGAGTCCAGTGCAGGGCAACAAAGATGCTGAAGGGAGTGGAGCATCTCCCGTGTGAGGAAAGGCTGAGGGAGCTGAGGCTCTGGAGCTTGGAGAAGAGGAGACTGAGGGGTGACCTCATTAATATTTACAGATATATAAAGGGTGAGTGTCAGGAGGATGGAGCCAGGCTCTTCTCGGTGACAACCAATGATAGGACAAGGGGTAATGGGTACAAACTGGAACACAGGAGGTTCCACTTAAATTTGAGAAGAAACTTGTTCCCAGTGAGGGTGACAGAGCCTGGAACAGGCTGCCCAGGGGGGTTGTGGAGTCTTCTTCTCTGGAGACATTCAAACCCGCCTGGACACCTTCCTGTGTAACCTCATCTGGGTGTTCCTGCTCCGGCAGGGGGATTGGACTGGATGAGCTTTCGAGGTCCCTTCCAATCCCTGACATTCTGTGATTGGTAACCTCCTGAAAACGTCTTGTCCAGAGAACATCCAGACAGAAGGTGGCAAAACGTCTGGTGAGCAGCGATAACTCTGAGTATCTCTGCCTTTCAGATTACTGGAAATCCAAGGCACGGGGCGCAGCAGGCTGGGCATGAGAGGAACACATCCTGGGCAGCTGTGACAGCCGAACTTCACTCAGGGTGAGTAACCCCAGGAGAGAAAAGAAGCAGAAGCGCTGGGTTTAAGAGCATGAGAATCCAAAATTAAAGCGAGGGGAGAAGAGATGGGGACTAAACGAACAAGAGTGAGCACAAAAATTGAGTGCGGTTTTACTCTGCATTCTCTCCTACTTAAGTTTCACGATTTTGTCATCAAGTACAAAATCCTGCAACAACTTCTTAAATTGATTTTTGTAAACAGTCAAGAGATAGTTCCCTGGTTATGAAACTTCTATTTGAAGTCACTTTACCACTGGTTATAGCATAATTTTTTAGTTATTTTAATTCTAGCTCTATATTGTTCAGTTTTATTGAAAAATCTCATATTTAGCACCTATATATTAAGGAGATAAGTGATTAAGATGACTAAAGAATCAATGAAGACCTACTATTCAAAAAAGAACCCCTAGCATTTTGCATAGCTTATATTAAAATGCACATTAAACATATTGACTATCAAAAATAACACGGTTAATACATGTATACCAAATTCTGGTTTTAAGTCTTGTTCTTAGTGTGTCTTTTCAATTACATTTTATTGAACAGAAAACTTACTTGACACAAATCAGATTAAATGAACATGATTAAGGGTGCAAAATCAGGCATGGCAAAGTTAGAAAACACTAAAATTAGAAAGTATCATGCTCTGCATTTTTTCTAGATGCAAAGAAACATTATGAGAGAGATCCTGCCTTATTCAGCAAGAATTTGTTCCTTGAACACTATTCAAATCCTGCTCTGAAGAAAGAAATTCCTAATGTGCTTTTCTTTGGTACTTTCCACTGTAATACCTGAGCACTCATAGATTCATTTCTTCTCATAAAATGCGTATGGTGAAGGAGGGGTATTTTCCAATCTGCAAACTAAGGCATGAAAAAGTTGAGATCAAAGGTGTTAAATGACGTCAAGTGGCCAATATGAGATTCCTAGAGCTTATTCCTCAAAGGACATGGTATTGAGCAGTGATTCATATAGTCAAATACTCAAGAGCCATGTTAAAGTACACCAGACCATTCCAAAGACCATTCCAAAGACCATTCCAAAGACAGTAAGTTGACCTAATAGCTCGCTGCTGCTAATTACAGTGATTTTTCTTCTTTTCCTCCATTCTTCCACACAAGAGATTCCACTCGTTGCGGTACCGCTTGGTTTCTGACTGTCCAACAAATCAATGTATCCCAAAGAATATAAAACTAAGATAACCACAAAAAACTATCAGCTCCTGCTGAGTTAGTGAGCTAGACTAGTTAGGCAGGCAGTCTGGCAAGCAGATTTGATGCAAAAGAAGAAAAGTGATACAGCTACAGGATGGGGAATGGGATTTCCCCTCTTGGAGACACTCAGCAGCTGGATCAGGTCACACATTGCATCAGGAAAAGGTAGAAAAACCCATCTCGTTTCTCCAGGAAACAGAATTTCTGATTTTAAATCTAATCCCCACCGTTGCTGCTTTCCTAAGGAACAGAGCTATCCACAAGAAAACCGCACACATTCCAGTTTTTGCAGGCAAAGGAGCTCAGAGGTAATAACACCTTTCACCAGTTTTGCACTGACCCTTTTACAGGCCAGACTGCTGGACTTCCACAAACAGGCTGCACAGAAGCCAAGGACAAACCAGAAATGACACCTCCCGTGCACTAAGGCAGAAATCCTGTTGACAACAGAATATACAGATGCATAATAAAAGGTGCCATCACAGTGAAGAGCACATGCAATTTATCAGAATTCTAACATTTACCAGTTTCTGAGGGTCTAACTTTAGAAACTTTGCAACTTATTTTAATACGTACCACACATTCACCGAGCTCCCCAGCACCCTTTTTTTAAAATGAAGAAATAAATATTCTGTCACACGGAATATTTCTGATAGCGAAAAGTTTGATTTGCCATGGTATATGCAGCATGGACAGTGACAACTTTGGACTGACACGACAAAACAAACAGATATAAATTGTCTCTGGGCAACAAGACCAGGCCTTAGGGCATCACTCCATAAATACTCCCAGCTATGCTGATGCGACTGTTTGCAGGAACGCACAGTGGAACACGGCACTGAAACAATGGGGTTTTATTAGATAAGAGAAAAAAACCCCACACCATACCGAAAAAAACAACCACTTTAACAGTTTAACTCATTAGTAAAGTTCATACAGCCAAAAGCAATTAGACTTCAGTGGAGGATGCGGGGGGACAGAACATCAGATTGTGTTTTTTCCATCTGAAGCACCAGGACAGTGTTCCCCGAGTCCTGCCACCGTGTGTTTCTTTTCCCCTGGTCTCGATATAGTGTGTGACCTTCTCACTGGGAACGGGAACAGTTAAGTAACTGAAAGATTGACATTACTGTTATTTTCAACTCCTTTGTTCTTATTTTGACACCAATGTTATTTTACTGGGCTATGAGTTCATAGCCAGAACCTCTTTACTGCCTTTTTGAGGTTTGTATTTGCATGCGATACTTTTCCAGGTTGTGATCAAAATACTTGGGGTTGGGGCAAATTCCAATAAACTAATGAGCAGATACAGTTCCCAAAGCAATCATCCCACATTTCTGACAAGCACTGGAAAGCCTGAACAACTCTCCTCCTTTATCAATCATTCCTCAGTTGCAGATACGCTCCATTGTCCTCACCCCCTTTTGAGATGGAAAAGTACTTTCTCCATGGAATTCTTGAAAACATTATTTACATTTTTCTAATTCCATATGCATTTTCATTTTAATGCCAATTTTTAAGTTGCCTTTTAAAAAAAAAATCCTTTGTTTTTTTAGTTGTAAAACCCCACATTAGTATAAAATTAACACATGGCTAATATGCTTATGACGGATTTGTTAGTCACAAACTGCTTGTTCCAACAATATCATAAGTGATATTAATAACCAAGCTACAAAATTTCTTTTTAAAACAAATTAAGGCTTTTTCATTTTCCTTTTTTTGTTTTTTGAACAGCAAAATCTCTGACTGAGCTGTATTCCAAACAAAAGATGTTTGTTTGAAATACTGGAAAGAATTCTAGCCTGCTGTTTCCATCGCTTTGTTCAACCTTTGGTATGGTAAATCAGATCAGCTCCTCCGCTCATGTCTGGCAATCAATAAACGGCATTCAAGTCTGCACTGTTTTCTTTTTTTGGTAGTTTGTTATCACTTTACTCACTGCAATTAAAATAATGAGCAATCAAACAGTAATCTACGTATTGCAAATACAGAGACACACCACTTGTTAGCCAGTGTCCTGGTTTTGTTAAAAACAAGAAAAAAGATTCTCTTTTTGTGATTTTTCTCTCAGCTCAGTTCTTCTGGGTGGCTGTACTTTTCTGAGCTTTAGCCTGCATGTTTTTCCTCAGATGCTGTACTCGGTGCTGATAAGAGACCAACAGAATGCTGAAGAAGCTCGTGTTTAGATTTATTACTATGGTACCAAGAAAGACTGATAAGTTTTCCCACGTTGCGTTGTGAGAGGGCGTGTTTGAGGAGGGGTGGATGGAACAGGTGACTAGAACTGACCAGCAGAAGTATTCCATCCCATAATCGTCATGCCCCCTATATAAGAGGGTGATCACGAGGGTCACTCTCTCTTCCCCCATGGCCGGCATCTAGAGAGGCCCCTGTCTGTCTGTCTGTCTGTGATCTACAGGCCTCAGGCCCTGCATCCCGCACCCAGGTTGGGTTTGCTGTGCAGTCCCGCCTGTGACTTCTGGGGGCCTGAGCTTCACCAGCTCCACATCCAGCACTTGAGATCGGTTTTGTATATTTTGTATATATATTCTCTATTTATTAGTAGCATTAGTAAAACCCCTTAAAACTCTCCAACTTGAAGTCTAAGTCTCTCTTCCTTTCCCCTTATCTCTCTTATCATCTTTCCGATCTACAGGAAAGGGGTGGCAGGACATGAGGGGATAACAGGGAGCACCTGCCACGGTTTATTGCCGCCTTGCCTTAAACCTTGACAGCCAGCTTTTTACAGACCTGAACGTCCAAATGCTTCTCATATACTTTAGGTACTTTAGTGTATCGCAAAGTTTCATGAGTTGTTTATTCTACTTGTTGCTCTCGTTGTGCTGAGTTGACTCTAAACCTCTTTTACTGGTCACCGATGGAAGGACAATTCACCTTCTTCAGATCTCCTACAATTTCATTTCCTAGGAGACTAAAAAAGTAGGAAAATGCTTGACAGATGTTTTTAGGATAGTTGAGTTTTATTTTCTCAATTCCTTCTCAGGAAAAAAAATGTGTAATTCTCATATCAAAGTGCTACCATCCTAAATATTTCAGAGTGAGAGAAAAGTACAAAACAAATTAAAGCATTCTCTGAGATTCCTCCTTTCTCCTCCTCTTTAAAAACAACTAATTCATAAGGCTGCTTAGTGTTAAATACTTATGTACTCCAAATGCTTCAACTATAAAAGATTCTGGTATACAAAGTACTCCTCATTTATCCAAAAAATGAAAATCTATTTATTAAAATATATGTTCAAACCTGAATTTAAATAACTTGGGAATTAGTCAGATTTTAATCACAGAAAGGAAAATTTAATAAATGTTCCTTAGACTCAGCATACTTGGTCCTGCAGTTTCCCTGTAGCAATGTACACACTGAGAATGAAAAACAAGGACGGTAAATTTATGGGCAATTCTAGTAATACAATAAGATACTCATTATTTTAAATTACAACATGCAAGAACATTTACAAAACTGTCTGCAAGTTCTCTTTGCCAGCTTCTCCAGAACAGGAGTGAAACAACATAAGCTGTAATTTCACATTCAGTTGCTACATGTATATATTCTTGGTTTGGTTTTAATATACTAAAGAGGTTCAACTGCAACATAAACAGTAACAAAAAAGACAAAGTGAACAACAAAGTAATACCACCCACATCTTATTTAGGTTTAAGTGACATCAATTCTTTCCACAGGGGTGATCTTCAGAAATCATGCAGTAGCCTCACATGATTTAATGGGGGTCAAACTACCCCAAAAAACAGCACAAGAATTTCTGCATATCATTTCTTTGTGTGTTATTTGCCTATTTTGTTTTCTAGTTAATGAACATCACAAATTCACCACAACACAGAGCCATTGTCTGGAACAAGCCAGAAAGGAATGCAAAACATGGTGTGGTGGACTTCATGGGAACTCAGTTTTCAAGCCACAGCACCACTTAGATCCATCTACAGAATAGTATGTAATAATGAATGAGATCAACAGAACGCACCAGCCCTTGACAAAATGCAAGATTAGAAGCCCAGATCCATTTCTGAACTTGGACAGGCTGCTAAGGAAACCCACATGATTTTAGGGGAAGATTCCAGGCATTCTACAAATTTATCTTTAAGATTTCTTGGTTCAATGGTTGTACCTGTTCGGTTATCTAGAAACATGCTTTCTGCTATGGAAATTTCAAAGTAAGAGGAATAAAAAAAGAGAGATCTACGAGATCCTAGAAGCTTTAGTAGCTTCTGTGTGCATAAATCAGTTTTAATTTAGGAACAACGAAACGAATCTCAGTCCCTGCCGTGCTAACACCGCACATTCCACACGGCCGTCCTTTCGATTTCAGAACCACATGAAGCGCTGCCATGTTTCCATGGGCTGTTTTGGCAACAGAAAGCAGACAGTTCTTCAAATGATCCAAAATGAAGCTTTATAGAATCTGACCCTGAGGAAGAGGCAGACAAAGAAGGAGGAGGTTTGAGAGTACCAAAAATGTTTCATTCCCATGAATTCCTAAGAATTTAGCTGCCAATCGGCCATTGAAAAGAAGCTGTGAAACAGTCTTATTAAAACTTTGGATTAAGAAACAGTTCAAATTGCACAGTCTGAACAACATTTAAGTATTTCCACATCAAAAGTTTGATTTTTTTTAAAAATGAATTTCCACCCAGACACTTGAAGCAAATCTACTGTAAAAACAACAACAACGAAGGTCTTTTGAGAGCAAATTCGCACTAGATAAAACCTTAAATTAAACAAAGGAGTCATTACTGGGTGCCTGCTTTAATTAAAAGTTCATTTGACCAATTTGAGACTATTTCTGCAGGTGGGCCTCTCAAGATCCAACTTAATTACTCCTCATGAACCACTTGCTCAGGCCATGAAGAATAAAAGAGAAGCTGCTGCTCTCCAGCATAACTTTGGGTTGTTTGTCCAGACATACCATGAAATAACCCCTCCTTCACAAAAATATCCATCAGCCTTAAACCTGTAGACAGAATTGTCTTTATGGACAAACAACAGATGAATCTAACCACCAAATTTTTGGGCACTGTAAACATGTTCAGCCTCCTCAAGAGTCTTATTTGGTTTACTACATTTGATTAAGACTATGCTGGGAGTACACTAAGATTTTCTCATTAAATCTCTCATCCTCATGGAAGGGGAGAAACTCCCCTCAAAATAAAAACCAATGGACTCTCAAACACTTCCATATTGTAAAAGGGTGAAAACAATGAGGGTCCATGCACCTGAATTCCCACCCACGTCTCCTGGAGATTCTCCCATCTAAATCAGCACATGCGGCCAAACGAGAAGGTACATAAAAGCTGAGCTTTTATTGCAAAAGTAGTAATTGCACAATTACATAACAGTAGGTCAAACAGCTCTGGAAATTAAGAAGAAAATTCTTTAAAAACTCCACTTTAAGAGAAAACAGCTTCATTCATGTGGAAGCATGAACATAATGAACTCCCAAATGCTTTAGCGATATAGTCATGAATAAACTCACAAGGGCTGAATAAGCATTTGCACAAATGCACTTGGAGAGTTCATAAAATAGCGGGCCACACCAGATTAAAAAACCCACAGGATGGAATCGCTCCAGAGCCGTGTCTCATATCTTTAGAGCCAAATGGCAGAATAGGAAAAGCTGGCGCGTTCCAAAAAGAGATTTTTCAAAAGTGACGAAAAACGAAAGACAGACCACACCAACTCATTGACTGGTGCTCCCAAACAGCTGCATACTAATGTCCTTGCGTACATCAGAGAGTATTAAAGAACACTTGGAAACGAACAGACAACTGGAATCTTAGCAGACTAGCCCATAGCATATAGTTCTTATAGCTTCATAGTGGGAAGTAGTTAAACGTACTAGTTATTGCTGACAGCAAACTGCCCAAGAATATCTGTGAAAAACAAACAAAAATACGACTTGAAGTTACATCGCTTTCATTAAAAACACAATCTGAAAAAACAGTGAGAGGTACTGAAACTTTTCATGGTTGCTCTATTTTATTCTTGGGTTCATAGAAAAAGAACTGGAAGGGAGAGCTCCAAAGGTCTCTGAAAGCTCCTTTCCCAAGCCCGGACCATCTACACTTGTCTCATTCCTGACAAATGTTGTCTAAACTGGAGCTTAAGGTCTCAGATAACACAGACTGTGCAGGATTTCCAGGCAGCTGATCCCAGAGTTTCTGTATCAATATGCTTAAAAAAAACCCCTAACCTGGTGGTTTGATTTTAATTAAGTTCAACCTGACTCTCTCTTGCTGTGATCTAAGTTCATTATTTCTTGCACTCTCCACCACGACTGTACAAAAACCTCTTGCACACCTGAAAGTTATGTCCATCCTTAGCAACCTTCTCTTCAGATTGAACTCTCATTAGTCCTTCTATTCCCCCTTCCAAGTCAGGTTTTCCAAGACTTGGATCTGTGTGGCAATTTAATACACTTTAAAGTTTAATACAATTTAATATCTTGCTACTTGCAATGAAATGCAGAGTAAAATGGAGTACCATGAAATAAAAAATAAGATATTGAAAGTATCCTAGAACAACCCCAAGCCAAACAAACATTTTATAAAGGCGAACACAAGAGATTAAAGAGCCTCTTGCTCTCAATATTTTAGCCAACCTCAACAACATCACAGGTGAAATAATTTGTCACAATCTTATCAGTAACTTTCACTGATAAAATCATGAGCAAAGTGACAAGCCAGATGCTTTTTCTCATATAAGTATCACACTGGCAAGCGCCCTCTTACTCTCATTGCTCAGCTTCCCTTACCATAAAGTACTTGTACTGATGCTGTATTACTCGATGTCACTTCACAGAAAGACATTTCTTCAAGTACGGATTAATTTCCTTAATTTTATCTCAACATCAAACATGCTGTATTAGAAAAACATCTGACCCAAATAAAAACAGAAAGCAGCTGTTATTTTTTAAGATAATTCTTCAAGTAAACCATCATACAGTGATAGAAAAAGCTACCAAGTTTCCTTAAAGCAAAAATGAAAATTTTTGGGTAGATAATTTCCATATCTTAAGGCACCAAAACTGAAAATCTGGTCTCTAAATAACAGGTCTAATTATTGTCTGTTCTAGCTGAGAAAAGTACTTCATGTCAACCAGACATTAAAAACAACTTGCCTCAACACCTCAGTTGTTTTCTCACCACAGAATCACAGAATCGACTGGGTTGGAAAAGACCTCAGAGGTCATCAAGTCCAAACCTTGGTCCAACTCTAGTCCGTTTACTAGATCATGGCACTAAGTACCATGTCCAATCTCAGTTTAAAAACCTCCAGGGACGGTGAGTCCAGCACCTCCCTGGGCAGCCATTCCAATGCCTGACCACTCTCTCTGGAAATAATTTCTTTCTAATATCCAGCCTAAATTTCCCCTGGCAGAGTTGAAGCCCATGGCCCCTTGTCCTATTGCTGACTGCCTGGGAGAAGAGACCAATCCCCACCTGGCTAGAACTGCCCTTCAGGTAGTTCTAGAGAGTGATGAGGTCACCTCTAAGCCTCCTCTTCTCCAGACTCAACAACCCCAGCTCCCTCAGCCTCTCCCCATAGCTCTTGTGTTCAAGTCCCTTCACCACTCGTGTTGCTCTTCTCTGGACCCGCTTCAGCACTTCAATGTCTCTCCTGAACTGAGGGGCCCAGAACTGAACACAATACTCCAGGTGTGGCCAGTATTCAGCCCTGTATTTTTGGACACTAACAGGCAACACCAGAAAACACATCAGAAGGCAAAGTGCACAATTTATTTCTAGTTGTTAAAAAAAAAAAAAAAAAAATTCTTGTAAAATTAAACTGAGAAGGAATATAAAGGAATCCTAAATGAGTTATGTCAATTTTGTCCTGGTGATCACTTGGCTCACAACACCACGTTTCCAGATCACTGACATGATCCCCCACACATTGCAATGCAAGGACAAAACAACATGCAGCTTTAAAAGGAATGAGCCATCACAGTACCAGTGATATGTTTTAATACCAGGTAGATGTTAACAACGTTTTATAATGCCTGGCAGTGTTTTACTGTGCTGTAAAGCTGCCTAAGATGTAAGACAGAGGTGGCAGTTACTGCTTTACCTTTCAGGTCTACGTCATCTTTGGAGTTCATCGACTATAATCCAAATCCATTAAAGCCACAGAAAGATATGCAGAATGCAAGACACCCCCTATAAATGTGACCATCACCTTAACCTACGACTTGATCAGCATCAGATATGGCAATAGTTTTATATAACAAATTGAATCTCGAAGAAAAAAAGTTGGATGTCATCTTTAAATCACACATTTTCTTACTGCTCTCAAAGTACTGAGATTTATATCACACAAAAGCAGCAACCAGTTCAGCCCAGAGCTCCAAGCCCTTTCTGGGATATGAGAGTCTTGTTTTAACACAAACTTCTGGAACATCTGAGAGTTCATTGGAATTCTTTTTTTTTCATTGACCAAAGAAGAATCGCGGGATCTTCAGCATCAATTCCTCACTAAAAAAGCACTTTTTCCTGCAGAAGCGTGTATCTGTCTAAAGAGCATGCCCACAATCAACCATCTTCCTAAATTTGATCTAGAATTAGAACTAAATGTAATGGTTGTTCCAATGTTATAAAATCAAATGCGAACCTCATCCTCCAAAACCAGATGGGGGAGGGAACAAATTTCCTTTCTCCTCCTGTTCCAGAGCTCACTCAAACACTCAAAGCAAAAAGTTATGTTGCTTAATAATTTGAATATCATAGCATAATTCTTAACACAACGTCCATGGACGCAGTGCCCCATAATGAAGATGGTCTACATTAGAAACCCAAAGAACTGAAAACCGATGACATCCCTCTTTTGGTTATTTTGCTTTTACACATGAAGTATATTATAGGGTTTAACAAGGTTGACTAAGTCCAGTCTTCTTTCTATTCCCTTTCCTCTCTGTCCCCTCCCTGCTAAATTCAGAAATTGTTTTTTAAATGTTTTTTGGGTCAACACCAGATATTTCTTTAACACCAAGTTGTGAGACAACTGTCATAACACCTCATATCAAGCACAACTGTGTCCAAAATGCTTTATTATTATACATTATTGATCTTATACATCTCAAAAAATCTACATCATGAAGTCTGTCTTTATAGGCATGTGTTTAGAAAGCAAAACTAGGAAAATACAAATGATCAGTAATATATTTCAAATCTTTTTGGATTAGTAAATCCTCAGTCAAAAAGAGCTGTAAAAGGGAATCATACCTAGTTTGATAAACAGCAGCCACAAAAATAGGGTGGCACTTCCAGGCTGCCTCTTGCCCTGCAAAATAAAACACTCTCCCATATCCCCCCCAGATAAGGGGCTTCCAAAAAATCAAAGAACCATCACTAACTAGAGAAAAGTCATGCAAAGAATGAATGGAGAAGACTTCTCACTGGGGAGGACACGAGGCACCAACTCTCACTGTTTCAATGCATAATTGTAATTCCAGGCTCAGTGAATTTCCTGCTCTCCTTCAATAGGTATTAGGTCTCAGCAAGCAATCCATCCACACACCACATGGAAGGGAAAAGACAAAGACTGGAAAGTTTAGAGCTCCAGCACTAAAAGCAGTTGAAGAGATGCCAGATGTTTTCTCTGGAGAAGAGGAAGGGTCCTGTAGATCATCACCTGACTACACAACTTGCTATAGGGCACCTTTTGCTCTGAAAAGGCAGAAAGATCCATTGAAACATTCCTCCCTAAGCCCCTGTAGGGTACACAGACATCAACAAGGCTGAATCTTCTTTCTTACCAGTATGACAAAAATAAAGGCAGATGTTTTGGAGACTCCAGCCTATCACCATCCTACCTGCACTCTCTCTTTCAGTCCCCAGGGTCCATGGACAACACCCTCTCCCTGCCAGTCAGCCCAGCACATCCATGGCATGTTGGCCGTACTTCCAAGTGTCACTACAGTTCATCGGCATCACGCATCAGGCTTGCGGAGAACTTTCTGGTAATTGCCACAGTTACTTAACTGCTGCTTGTGTGAATCCATCTTCTGTTTTGTGTTTCATACTCTGACAGACTCTTCAAGCATACACTTTTTTTTTTTTTTCCAGTGTCCAATAGAACAGAAAAGTGGTTTATAACTAGGTTTAATAGTTGTCTGGAGCATCTTTCTTATGAGGAGAGACTGAGAGACCTGGGGCTGTTCAGCCTGGAGAAGAGAAGCTGAGAGGGGATCTCATCAATGTTTATAAATATCTCCAGGGTGGGTGTCAAGAGGATGGACCAGACTCCTTTCAGTGGTGCCCAATGATAGTATGGGGGGCAATGGGCACAGACTGAAGCACGGGAGGTTCCATCTGAATATGAGGAGAAACTTCCTTACTGTGAGGTGCCAGAGCCCTGGAACAGGCTGCCCAGAGAGGTTGTGGAGTCTCCTTCTCTGGAGACATTCAAACCTGCCTGGACACATTCCTGTGTGATCTGCTCTGGTGAACCTGCTTTAGCAGGTGGGTTGGATTAGATGATCTCCAGAGGTCCCTTCAACCCCAACCAGTCTCGGATTCTGTAATACGGCATTATAACCAGGTTAAATATATATTCCAGATAGGTTAATCTCACACAGGATTTAGCACACACTTGTGTAAACATAAAACTCTGAAGTCCTTTTTCAGGTTGTACCAGGTTCTGTGAAAACTCAAACAATGGAAGCTTTTGGCCTGTCAATTCAAATTCCAGATTCTTGTTAGATCTGAGTTTCGCAATTGGCAACAGGACAAATTCTTTTCCCACACAAGAACTGTAGTAGAAATTCCCTCAATGCTTACTTAGCATAACGTTCCTAATTACTCAAGAGCCAATGCTGAAAATGGAAACCTTCATCACAAAGTCTGCTCTGGGACACACGACTGCCCATTGCTGTGGCATGTTTGCTTTCAACAATGTAAAATATTTTTCGTTGAATGCAATGTTATATATTTTGGTAGCATGACTAAAGAGGGACAGGGTGTTTGCTTATTCTGCTGAGAAGCTGCACCCATAAAGTTTAATAGACACATGGGCATTTGACAAGAAAATACTGCTGGAAATCACTTTCTTTGATCCATCATTTATTTGTTAGAACCCCATATATTACTCATTTTCTACATATACTAGTTTCATTACTCAAAGTTTTTATGAAAGAACTATAGTCTTCCTTAGAGAATTAGAATACACATGATAAAAGAGTTTCTTTGTTACTGTATAGTAATTGTTAATGTGCCAATATTTTATTCTATTTAAAGTTTAAACTGAATTTAGTTTCCATTTAATCTCAAGTTAACTATCCTACCCAGAGGTACGTACCCAGATGTCGAACAACTAACAAAAATGGAATGTTGAATTATAATATAAAGTCTTATCCTAGTCTTTTTATAAGTCCTATTTTTACTGTCAGTCTTGACACCCATGTGAACACCAACCCTAAGAAATACTGAATCAGACCGCAAATTGTGTAAAACTTTCACAGTGGTGAAACTAAATAATGTGGCTATCAGTATAAAGAGAAATCAATTATCTTGACAAGTAGGTGGGCATAACACTTCCTAAATTAAAATTTTACAGCAATTCCAAGCTTATGAAAATACATATAATTTTTTGCTCTCAGAGTGCACCAAGTCTAAGCCAGAATTCTACAAATCCCTCTTAAAAAAAAAAATCATATTAAAATTACCTGATCTTTATAATACTTATCGTTTACATCACGCCTTTCATTTCAAGGCTCTAAAGCATAAAGAGTGCTAATAGCAAAAAAAAACCAAAACAACACCACACCAGCAGATAGGTTCCATACTGTAGGACCAACTTCTCAAGTTGATAGGACAAATTAATATCTGCACTGCATATTTAGCCACTTCGCAGTTAATAGTCTGGTCTGGATGTTTTTATTGCATATTCAATGGTTACTGCTTGCAACAATAGTGATTGTCATTTTAAATTAGCATTGGGTAACAGCCTACTAACGTAAAAGGCTTTCTATACTTACAATAAATAACCATTGGCTCAAAAAAAGCCTTCATGGCAACTTCAGGTACACGTTGGCTTCATTGACTTCAACACATACACACAATTACTTCTTCCAGAACTACACAAGCTTGATTACAGACAACTAAGACCAATTTTACACCAATTACAAATTTAGGAAAGCAAGCAGTGGGCATACCCTTAGAAATTAAGGCTTATATCTCTAAAAAAACCCCTTGTGAATCGATTTACAAAGACAGTAAATGGTAACCTGTTTTAGTAATTAAAGGTTAAAGACAAATGATGAAATTAGGACCTTTCAGGATACAAAGTTATCCCAGTCTGAACACTCCAGCTAAGAGTCTGCACAAAATCCTTCACTTTTTATAACACAATGCTACTCAATGTATCGTGAAGGTCAGGTACTCTAAAGAAAAGTTGAAAAATAGACACTTGGTATTAAACAAGTTACTGTTCCAGGTCTAGATTATTTCTTCTCAAATATTAATTTCTAACTGTGACATTGTCAGAATTCACAGTAAACCACATTATGGAAATGGCTGTCACTCATACAAGTGGCTTCTAAAAATGACACCAGTCCAACTGTTCACGCTGCTCCAAAACATACGGGAAAAAATCCCCGGCATGGTGCTCTGCGCACTTCAGCCTTGGCTTTCAATGGTCAGAACAGGTCACTGGAAAGGATTTTGGACTCTACCTCCATCAATATAATTTGAGGATCTCCAGCTGAAAACACTCTGATTATTATTATTATTGTTATGGAAAAATGTCTACAAAATCAAAGCTTAGGGACAGAAAACAGCTGACAAAAAGTTGTTTCTTGAGACTGAAGTGAACATAAACACACCGAGGAACTTTCAAGACTGTACTCATAATTCTCATTAAAACATGCTGCCCCTATGCCAGGAGAAGGCTCAGTTCAGCACTTTATCCTATATAGCCCAATAATCAGAAAACACCCACTTACATCTCCAGGCTTGCTAACGGAGTTATTTCTCCCAGGATGGATCTGGACAATGACAACCCATGAATCAACTCAAGACCAGACTGCTGTGCCTTTTCTTACCTAATTCAGACATTGTTCCGTCTATAAACACAAAACAACAGAAAATCTTATTGGCATTTCTGGGAAGCTCATGACTAGTAGGCAAAGGTATCACCAATGGGCTCTAAATCAGAACAAAACACACACACACACATATATATATATATATAAACATTTAGAATATACTACAAAACACTATCGAACAACCATAAACACTGAAAAAAATAATGAGGAATAGAGGTAAAGGAATAGTCAAATACAGAATAAAATAGCTGAAAATCAAATGCAAGAATCCAAAACTTAGAATGACATTGAAGAGTACTTAAAATACCTGCCATATTTACCTATGTATCTACTAATTTTGTTGTTCAGTGCTAATTACAAACTTGAAACTGTTGTTACAACTTGTGCACTACGCTAGTAGCTTCTTGTCCTCTCCGGGTTTCTACCGCTTCCCCAGTCACAGCAGGAACAGGTAATCTTCTCCATACAAGTTTCTAGCGATGTGACACAGATTTAATTAAGTCTTATTCCAAATAAGTATCAATAAGGTCCAGAAACCTTGATATATGATCAGGATGCAAGTGTGTTTATTTTGATATAGTCATGTCAGGATAAGAAAAGTTAAATTTGTAATTGATCCCACAGAGACAAATACATCACCTTGTTTTTGACATCTTCACCAGTATAACAATGTGAGGCTGAAAGGAATACAGTATATCTTAAATAGATTAAAGGACTTAATCTGCTTAGCTTTTATGGTGCAATGACTCTACCACAATCTTTACTTTCTTCAATCTGACTTCCCAGGAGGTAAAAATCTGCAAAACTAATTTCCTGTCCCACAGTTATTGAGTAGAATGGGAAATGGCAGTTTTTTCTCCAGAGAATCTTTCCCAGAGACTTTGACCCTAAAAAGTAAACAGGATCTTTAATTTCTGTGCCGGCACTAAGGGAAAACACATCGACCGTGTCCCACAGCCTGAACTCCACTGGTCACCTTCTCTCTCCGCTCACATTGAAGGATCTCATGGACTTTGTTCTTCATATTTATTTCTACCAGCCAGCCTGAGGAATGATACACTAACTGCATTAGATTAAATCCACATCATTTACACGGAAAAGCAGGAATTACTATGACACCAATTCCACTCCCTCCTTGCAGAAATGGAGGATGAAAGAAGAGTAGATGTCCACAAAAAGATACTATGCTTTAAAGTACTTAGAAAAATATATTATTTAAATACCAAGTTCTATCTCTATTTGTCTGTCATGGTGCAGCATAAAGTACCAAAAAAGAAGAGGGCACACACATACATTTGACAGTTTAAGAGGAGATATGAGACAACGCCATGCCGAACTCTTCCTGGAGGCACATCAAGAACCAAAGCAGGGAAATGATGACGGATCTACAAAAAGAAGGCATGAAAAGCTTCCAAACCATCATTATTTCCTTGCAAAAGGCAGGGAAGATATTCCCATTTGCACAGGCATTACCAGTTCACACCAGTCTCACGGGTTAACTTTCCTTTACAAAGCCCAAGCACAGTTATTTGAGAAAGAGAAATACATTAGCAAGTAGCATAAGTTATAATGATTACCACAGAAATCCACCTCATCTTTCCTGTTCTAAAGCAAAACTGTCATGCAGCTGATGCTCTAAGATTTACCAAGCTAACAGATGACATAATTTACTAGATAAATCACACACTCAGTTTCTCGTAGTTAAAAGAATTCTTCACACACACACTTCTTACTGAGAAACATAAACAGAAGCTGTTTGGATACAAAAACTTTTATTTATCCTATTATTTATGTGCTAAGACACATTCCAGGCACTGTGTAGACAGAAAATACCACTGTATAAACAAATTTTACAAACTAAGCCATATTGGCTTGTATTCCAGATGAAGAAAAATATTCCTGTCAAATGGAAAACTGCAGGAGAAATTTGTTTTTAAGATTCTAAAGTTCTTCTTCGAATCAAATCTTTGAACAACAAAGTATATTTTTAAAAGTGTTTGGGGCTGTTTCGGCTATATCCCAGAACAGAAAACATCAAATGGCTATTTTCAGTAAGAGAATACTCTTCTATCTACAAAGATATAGGTACCAGTAGATAATTGAAGCAGAGTAACACATGAAGGAAACTGTAGACATTTAAGATGCAACTTGTACTTCAAATTACGATTTCTTAAATTTTACCAACAAATGTAATATTTAAGTGTTCCTCTCTGGCAACTGATTAAACTGATCAGTCCTTGGCAAGTCACAAATAAGTGTTATTGTGAACTGTGATGAATAACTTGTACAGGCTGACAGTTCGCTCTCATTCTTTCTAAACTTAGTTTCACAGTTTTTCAGCATTAAGCTATTGTACCTGAAACCAATTTATACAGCTTCATATGACATGCACATTGCATTAGAGAATTGCCATGACCACACTCAAAAGAAGCCCAAAATAAATACTGTAAACTTGAATCCAGCTGGTAGACCCAGTGACTTCAGTGAAACTACTCAGCTGTTTGAGATGGAGCACAAACAGAGTTGTTTGCACTGGAATTCTCAGTCTTGAATTTCTTGGTTTTGCAATCTACAAATAGAATCGAGAAGGCCAGAGGTTCTCCAATACTAACATAAATAGTTTCACTGGGGAAATGGAGAGATCTTGTTTTTTCCCCCCAACATCTTAAGGTGCTGCTAAAATCACACGTCTGGCTGAGTCTCAACAGAACAGTTGGAGAAGTCAATCAAGGTCCATCTTTTGTTCAAAACTTTACAACAGAGATTGATAATCTATCAATACTCAACATCAAGGTACTAAGAAGCCAGTTGATATTCAGCTACCTCAAAAAGTTCTAAGTGAGCAACAGTCTGGAAATACCTCGTCATTGATATTCCTCAGCTTTCTTTTTTTCTGGAAACACTTTGTTGTCAAATTGCCAGTGATTTAAGTTTTCTTAATGCTTAATGACTTCTGATGCAAATATTACATGAGTATCCACCACCCATTGGTCATGTCTGCTGCTGTAAGACAAATCGTGCTTGTCACAAAATTTCATCAGTAGTCATTGAGATACTTTAAAAAGGAATTACCATTATACCCCTTCCATAGATGGAAAACAGACAGAGGAAGGTGAATTGATTTGCCCTAATCCAATAGCAAGGCGAGGAAAACATTATTTGCTCTGATTCCACTGTCCTATCCATTAGGTTGTACAGTGTCCTGTGCCTGAAATATCAAGTATATCGCTTTTAAACACAGTACATCCTAATAAAGGAGGATGATGAAACAATTTCAAAATACACTGAACAACAAAATGAATCGTCACGCATCAACAGCTATATCTGAATTTTGCTCTGGTTTATGGAAGCTTTCTGCTTCAATCTAAAATAGCAGTCTTTATATAAACAAAAAATTTCACCTGAAATAATAATCCATTATTAATGCAATAACAATATACCATTCCATTCAAAAGTCAACTCTAGCAACAGGAAAAAAGGCAAAATATTGTCCACTGACGGCAGCAAAGGAATTAATTTTCCTTTTCTTCCTCCCTATTAGGGCAGAATACAATTAGTGAGTTTTTACAGTTTCACAAGAAATGGCAATTTAAAAACAATGACCAATGAAATTTGAGTTGATCATTTCTATTGTGAGAACAATTTGTAACAACTGTAAATTACGTTGCTGTTGGATCTATTATTTACCATTTTGCCTGAAGTCCAAAAGACCCCGTTCCATCCACAGCTTTATCCCACACCATTGCACCGCAGAGTCAACGCCGTCTCTAAACAGGTATCTGATAATGCACTCGAAACACTTGAGAAAGGCGAGTGTGGGATTATGACCCACAAAAAGCTAAAAGTGTTTCCCAGCAAATCCATAAATGCCTTAAAACTTTTAACACCAAGTATCCAGATTATGCTGGACTATGGGTTGTTCCCCTGTGGACTTCTCAGAAGACAAGTGTTTTCAACCCCTATGTTGGGCAGGGGAACAGGTAGGAGAGGAAACTCAGAACTTAAAAGTATTTTACTGAAGATGTTTCTAATATATTGTCAAAACCCCAGTGCACTTTATCTTCTAGAACTAGAAAGCTGAACATACCTCATATCCCCAGTACGTCTCTGCAGTCACAGAAAATGTACTTCGCACTATCATAGGAGAACGGTCCCTCTATACTGGAAATCAAACCTGACCTCCCCCCTTTTTGCTTCCTAAGCATGCCAAATAGCTAATCACTAATTAGTATCTCTGTTGGTTTTCTCAGTACATAAGATTTCCATGTGCAAGCAGGACAATCCTTCCCATAACTCTGTGCGCTGAGCATCATCTGAAGTTCTTCCCTGCAAAGCTCAGGGTAACACTGAACCCTCCCAACTCAGGGAAAATCAGAAACAGGGTCAAAGTCTCTCTGGCTGCAGTTCAAACTCCCCCAATATTTACCAGTGAAAATGCTAAGGTCTCATTTTATTTTCCACTTCATATGACCACCATTTTTGAAGTTTTAAAAAAATAAATCCTAAACACATATCACATGCATGCTTAAAAATAGGAATGCTATGCAATCCAAATAAATCAACATTGCTTAATACTGCAAGAACGTAATTCACAGTATCTGAGTTTACCTGATTTTAAGCTGTCACTTGGCAATGTAAAAATCTATGCTGGGTTCTGGTTTTGTTTCGTTGGAGCAGGTGGATTATTTTAATATGGAGAGGACTGATTTCATTCCTGTGTGCGTGAGCTGCTGTTGATATCCCCAACCAGAAAGATTCCTTTCTAGAATTATCATCAATATATATTACAAGAGAGTGTTTACTTCCATTCTGCCTCTGTTCTAAAAGTCTCCCCAGTGTTAATTCCCAGAGCAAGGCTACAGGTCTCATGCTCAAAATTTCTCTTTAGATTTTCTAATCCTTTTCTCCTTAATCTCCATTATACAAAAAGAAACCCACATATGCATGGTCTGTGAGGAGCTAAGTAACTTTACCTCTCACCATAGTTACCACATCTGATTTAACCACTGGCTCCGGACATTGAATCATTGTCCTTTAAGATCTCACATCTTATTTGTGTATGCCTCGATGCATTCAACAAGCATAAAAATCCTAAAAACAGGCTGATTTTAATATCATTAGTAGTCAATTACGTTTCAATTTATGCGAGTGTAAGATAACATCCCCTCCACCTCTGCTATTTCTGTCCTGTGTGTGTTGTTTTCCAGGATCTCAGAAGCTAAAATGTTTAAACATGTTACTATGCTCGCTATGAGAAAGATTTTCAGTCTAATTCAATTCTTCGAATGATTCTGAAACAATTTTACATTCAGATTTTCATTAGTGTGTGCTCAACTATTCCATTAGACTTTTTTTGTTTCTCATGGTAACCAATTTTATTTGACTTAACAGAAGCTGTTCAAATATTTAAAGGCACTCCGAGATGGCAGGAGTTTATCTAGGAGCATACATGTTGTGTCACAGATATTCCTTTCCTTGCTCTTATTCGCCTGGTTTTTTTCTTCTTTTTTTGCCTTTCTCCGAAACCAGCAGCAAACAAATGAGATCTCGACCAGCCACATTGCACCGGGAACGTGCTCACTTCATCTGTTTATGTTAATATTCAAGTTACAATGGGCACATTTTGAAATTACAAGCTGGGTAGTTAAAACAGATGCTTCTTACGTTTCTTCATCTGCGCTCGATCCCTTTGCCAGTATCGTCAGGCGCAAGAACTAAAGTATAAACATCTGCAACACCTCTCTGTTTTGTTAACATTCTTTCACACATTTTCTTGCTAACTCCAAAAAGGCTCACGGTGTGAAAAAAAAAAAAAAAAAAGAAAAAAAACCCCACCACAACAGTGAAATTGGGAACATCTGCGAGATAGCGACGGAAAACGGAATGAAACATGAATAAACAAAAACATGGCGAAAGTGGCCTGGGGTTGTTACACTGTCAGATCATTTTTCCAAGCCCAACATCAAGGCTTTTGTTACAACCAAAGCGGTCATTTGCATGGAGAACCAACAGGGTTTCTTCTTCTTCAGCGGTTCCCCGATCGTAACACACACACACACATACACACACTCGCTCTCTCCGGCACAGACAGAGGCAAAATCTCCCTCCTGCAAACACCCCCCGCGGCCAAACGCACCAGATCCGCAACTACGGCACCTCCAGATCCCCGACATGCCGAATACTTCGCTACCGAGACGTAATTTAGGGATAAAAATAACAGACAAACCTTTGGAGCGCTGCCCCAGCCGGAGTTCCTCTCCCTCTGCTTCTGCTGTTACTGACAAGATCAGGCTGAGATTAACAAGTCCGGGCTCCTCTGACAGCCTAACTCCTCCGGCTCGGGCACACACACACCCCCGGGGGTTTGAAATCATGGGCAAAACTTTCCGAAAGTTAAAAATGGAATGAATTAAAGGAATGTGTTAAAAAGAAACAATTAAAAAAAAATATAAAAAAAAAAAAGAAAAAAAAAAAGAAAGCACAATGGCAGGAAAGGAGAAAACACCGCCTGGGCAATTATTGCAGCAGCACGCAGGGCACTGCTCGGGAGTTCAGGCTGTGTCAGCACTTTCTGCCTAAACCCCCCCATTTTTCAGGGGGCTGCAACTCAGAATAATAATTACAAAAGAAAAAAAAATGGTGATGGCTAAAAAATTACTCACAGGTAAAGCCCCTCCCCTTTGCATTTTCAAACTTCCAGCTAGACCATTGAGAAAGTTAGAGGAGTCTGGGCACTTCATCAATTCAGTTAGTCCCACATGCCATTTTTTTTAAGCAAATAGGACTCTTCTCTGTTAAATGAGATTTCACAAGATTTTGTTCTACTTAGTGAATTTCACCCCCCTCCTGTTTGTTTTTATAAAAATTAAAAAACACTTTAACACCTGAAACACAGTTTGCATAAGCATGGCGTGATTTCTAATTAACATTTACACACATGCATTGCCTGAAAGGCACCAGATTAGGAACCGAGATATTAAATTCTCTGCTGGCAGAGCTGATCCAGCCCAGACAATGGCCTCTGCTGAGGTCTCAACTCTAATCCATGATGGCAACTTTGTAACCTCAATTGATGAGTGCATCTGCATTTTCCCCTGATAAGGGAAGTGTCCTTATAATCGTGCTTGAACAAGGAAACAAAGCGTTTGATCTGCAATTACTGCTTTAAAACGATTGCTCTAAACTGTGGCACATCAGGGCTATCTCTCCTGCTGTTGTTAATCGCTGGGATTTGGTGGAGGTTGTGTTTTTGTGGGGTTTTTTCCTGTTTGTTGTGTTTTTACATTCTCGGTAATTTCAGATACAGAAATAAAAACATCAACTTCTCCAGCCTGTTTACATTAGGCAGATACACTAAAACACTTTTCAGCTATAAACTTAAAGTTACAATACTAAAAAAAGAACTATAGAGTCATATTATTACTTTATTTTAAAGTAAAAATATGCGCTTCATGTAAAAATTGTGCAATAGCCTATGTCTGTTGGGCAAAAAAAACAAAGCGTAAGTTTTGCCCCTATTGACTGACATGGAATAGCCAAGATGACAAGCAGCTCATTTGATCCTTATAAAACTCAGTATATCAACACTTGTCCATCCAAAGGTCTTCCCCTGCTCTCTAGGAATGTCTGACCCCACAGCATTGTTGTGTACATATTATATAAAATCAAGCATAATCCATTAAAATGGAGCAATGCATTAAAAATGCTCAGTTGCTGTGAGTAACTCAGTAAAGCAACAATTTCTCCAGCAGGAATTGTCTCATCCTCAATATCTTCTAAAAGTCAGAACACTTACTGAGTATCTATCTCAAGGTATCTGATATTAGTGCCGGTCATCTCACGTTTCTGTCTTACAAACACAGCTGCCTACCGTATTTTTGAAGACAAGCTGCTTTGATATTAACACCTTATTCTGTCAATGCTGTGCACGGCAGTTGTTAAAAAATACCAAAATTTCTCCCATTATTCAGAAGAAAAAAATAACAGATTAGAAGTAAGGTCTAAATACTTCATAAACATCATAATTCACTGGAAGAACACAGTGAAGGCTTCTACTTGTCCATTATAAGCTGGACAGTACAACCACCACCCAGGTGCTTGCTGAAGAGCCCTTCTGGACAGTGGGGCAACCTGTGCTCCCAGTTAATCCAACCTGGGACTTTGTGTCTTATTGACTAAAACGAGAAGTGACGGTGACACACATTCACTTCTGTCACCCTGGCACAGATTACCATGTCCACAAAGAGGAAAGAGAAGCAAGTGTAGTAAAAGGTCCAGAGCAGTTGTCTTTACTGACGTTTCTGCTTTGATCCACCAAATAACATCCAGAGTATTTGTGTTTATGAAATATACATAACTCACATTCAATGCTTAATGGTAGACAGACCTATTTTCTCTAATAATTAATTTGGAGCTAAGCAGAAGACTATTGGAAATACTTTTAAGACAGCATCAAATGTGTAAGGCTCTCTTAAAAGTCTGGAGTATTCTGTAAGCGCTGCTTAATTTTAACTAATTGCTAAATCACATTAAGATATTAAATGAGGACAAACATTAATAGATTATTATTCAACTGGACAATGACAAGAAATACAAAATGGAAGCTGAATTTTATTCTTCCTTTGACACCACTAGGGGACAAGGAAAAATAAACAAGATTCAGTACACAAACCTTCTTAGTAGTTCCAAATTTGTATTTTCTATTTAAGAACAAAGCTGTAGTATTTATAAGAACTGTAAAAGCAAAGTAGCACTGGTAATTAAACAAAATTTAATTAAATTAAGCCTTGGCTTTATAACTTGGTATGGTAGACTAAGCAGAAGACATTTATTAACCTAATATTAAAGAACAAAGTACAACCTCTGTATATGAATAACCATACCCAGGAATAACAATAACCATATATATTCTGTTGAATTCAGCAGGAAACTACAGATTTTAACAAGTCCAAAAGATCATTAGCTCAGTTCTTACCTCCACATTTATCACAACGTTTACACTATAAAACAACAGCTGCAACCTAGAGTTGAAAACATGCCAGAAATATGCATAAGTTGTATCAATATTTGCACAAGGAGTCTAGAACATAAATTAGTTGACACTCAATACTTAAAGCTTCCCTCTCTGAAGTTGCAATATTTAAAGGTTAAAGATTAGACATGCTCCCTCTTGTGTTAAACTACGAATACACGGAATACATGCTGTTTTCTCTGACATGTTGGTTGCTTGGCCATCTGTTCCATTAAGCAAACCCTTTAACTTTGGCTACTAATGTCTGACAAACTGATAATTCTCCGGTTTAAAGACAGAGTCTGAGCACATAACCTGTACCCATAGAATAGTTGTGTTACATTATATTAGTATTATCAGAAAGGACCATTAAATGATTAAGTATAAAACACCTATTGTAAATAGATGTTTTGGACAAATACAGACATGACTTGGTAAATTACATGGAAAGTCACACTTTAGTCTCTATAAGCGTCACAGGGCTAAAGAGTTAAATATGCCAAGTTCAAGCTGCTCAGTAACATCAATGATATGGAATACCGAACAGCAAATTTCCTTCTAAATATTAGCTTACAGAATACTTAAGACTGACAGAAACAAGAGGAAGAATTCACAATGTCGCATAACTACATTTGTAAATAGAGCAACAACTGAGCTAAGTTTTCAGTCCTCCACTTGACAAGCTCAGGTGAACCATTCTCTGCCTTAATGGAGTCAAAATCCTCCTGACACAAATCCTCTTGCAGAATCCAGCCCCAAGATCATGTCTAGACATGAATGTTAATCCCAGGTGTAACTAACACAAATGGTTGGGTTTTTTTTTTTCTAATATACTTTTTAAACAAAGGCTTTGCACCTGGCATGGGCTTAGCAAATTATGCGTAGGCATCCATTTGCTCATTATGGTCAGTACCAGACTGAATGCTGGGGCAGCTGAGGGCAAACACAAGTAAATAGTTTGCAGTCCAAAGCTGAAGAGAGTCTAACACTCAACTACATTACTTCACACCTTTTATTTACCACCAGCCCACTGTGGCAGATAGAAGATGGTCTCAGCGCAACAGGGCCTATGCATATTGGAAATAAATAACATTACCAAAGTCTAAGAAACACACCTGTTAAATAGGACTTGCTCTTTCAAGTCACAAAAATTAAACATGTTTTATTTTCCTGGAAATATTTGTGTTTATTTTTCTACAGTCTTCTGCAGACCAGAAACAATATAGACGCGAAGTTTTGGAAAGACAGCAAAACTCGCCACAATTATTAATGGATATAGGTTTTGGTGTCTCCTTAAAACCTCAAACCACAACAGCACTCTATCTGAAACACATCTGCTCCCAATGGCAAGCACCTGCATCACGAAACAGAACTTTTGCCACCAAATTCAGCTCCTCAGTATTGTTTCCACTCAGCATTATGCTGCAGACCCCAGGGCTTCGAGGTCTGACAAAGTGTCTTCTGTCTCACTAAGGTGCTCAAATCACAGCGAGAAGCTTCATGTTATGGTTGACCCTCAAGACAATGCCCTCTGCATACTATCGGGAAAGTGACTTTTATAGCAATAGCCAGAGGATTAATACAGGAGGGTTTTTATTCCCTCAGGCACTCAAGCAGAGACAGTCCGCCGAATCAGGTCCCTTTATATATATATAGATATGTATATGGAAACATTCCCATATGCGCAGAAGAGGAATTATTGCTCATTTAAACCAGTGCTTTTCACCTTATCGCCCACCAGCTCCCTCAGGGACTGAAGAGAGCCCAGCAGCACAACCCAAGACGTTTGAGCGCAACTTTAACACCGGCCAGAGACCCACAGCTTCCTCTGGACGCAGCCGGGAGCCCGCAAACTCAACCGGCGAAGAGATTAGAACCCCAAAAGTTGCAAAACCGCTGCTCTGAACTGCACACGCCGGGACTCGGGGCAGCAGCCGCAGCTCCCCAGCCCGGCGGGGCTCCCGGGGTCGATGTCTTCGCCCGGCGGGACCCGCGGCCCGGGGAAGAGAGCACGGGGCCGGCGGGAGAAGCTCCCTCCCTGCCGGGCACCATCCCGAACGGGAGCCAACCCCCCCTTCCCACCCCGCTCCCCCGCGGGGAAGGCGAGACCGGCCCGGCTGCTGAGGGAGCTGCTCCCGTCCCGCGCCTCGGCTTGCCGGGGAAATTCAGCCCGACACGCCCGGGAGCGGGGCCCCCGCCGCGGCCTCCCCTCCCCTCCGCGGCTGGGCGGCGAGCGCAGGCAGCTCCACGGCGGGCTGGGGAAGGGAAACCGCGCCGGGCACCTCCGCCTGCCCCGGCTGAGGGAGAGCGGCGGAGCGCAGGAGGGCGGCCCGGCGCCAGGGAGAGGAAGCCGAGGGGAAGGGGACTCACGCTGTCTCCGCTATTTAAACCTCTTCCCGCCGCCTCCGCCTCACTGACTCTCACTCGCTCTCTCCTCCCCACTGAACTTAGTATGGGCGGCCCCCTCCCCTCCCCGGCCAATACACACACAGCCACACGCCAGGCCGCCGGCCACCGCTGCCCCGCCCGCCCTCTCCCGGCGCGACACCCATTCGCTCAAGTGTCTGCCCGTCAGCAGAGTGGCGCAACAGCGCTGGCTGGACAACCTGTCCATCAAAGAGCGCTCCGCACTGCCTTCCCCGGGCTCCGCCCTTCGTCCCGCCCCCCCCTTACCGGACACCTAGGGGGGTGTTAAAACGGCCGGTTTAAGTCACCATCAAAATTTACTTTTAGGGCCCACCTACTAAGCTCTAGTGGAGATTCTGACTGGGCAAGGGGAAAGCCCTCTCTATCGTGACTGGGTGGCTTGGATGTCCATCATCCCCCAAAAAATCCCGCCTACCTCGAGCCGTCATTCTGCTTGATTTGTCCGCGCACCCAGGTGGCCCCGCCCATCTCCAAACCGCTGCCCAATCACACGCGGCTCCTCAAGCTCTAAGGCGGTGCCAACGCGCAGCAAGCGGAGCGTGCGAAAGGGAGGCCTCCATTGGCTGGCACCTCTCGCCCCGCTGTCGCTCTTCCGCCACCACCACCGTCCCGTGGAGCGTACCACGGCGACGCGGGGGGGGGGGCGGGCTGTGGGTAGGAGCGAGCGGCGTTGGTTCGTCCCGTCTCCATGAGGGATGGGGCGGAGGAGGGGCCCTATTGCCCGTCATGCCGCGCGCGCTGTAGGTAGCTCCCTCCGGTCCGGGTGAGGGAGGGCGGGCGGGGGAGGGAGGAGGTTGGTGCCCAATCCAAGATGGCGGTGCAGGAATCAGCTGCTCAGCTCTCAATGACTTTGAAGGTGCAGGAGTATCCCACTCTCAAGGTGGGTGCCGAGCCTCCCCCTCCTCCCCCCCAGCACGGAGGAGAGGGCTGAAGCCGCTGCCGTCCCCGCCGGAGCAGCGCTGAGGGGGAGGATGAGGGACCCCTTCCTTCCCGCTCCCCGCCTCAGGAGCCCCGGGGGTAGCGGGGCGGGGGTGGGGAGGGGAGAGATCCCCACCACACACTTGCCCGCCCGTTCCCGTTTGGCTCCGCTTGCCGTCTCGGCTGGTGGCCGCTTCCCCTCCCCCTCCGCGGAGCCCGAGGGACGTGCCTGGAATCGGCTGCTCCCCCGTGCCCTGAGGTGAAGGGGGAGGCGCCGTGGGCCGCGCCAGGGACACACAAAAAAAGGGTCGCCGAGAGCTGGAGGAGCTGGGAGGGGAGGAGTCGGATCCTTGTGGCGAGTAGAAGCTGTGGTCGGAGGGGAGTGTGAGGAGGGGAGAGGGCTCGGACGGGGTCAGGCCGGGGAGAGGGCTTGGGGTGCACGGACGGGGGCTCGGGATCACCCAGGGATGCTGGAAATGCTCGTTCCAGATGATCAGTTCGATCTACGTGGCGTTGTTAGGAGACGTGTTAAAGGGGAGGGAGTGGAGGTGGTAGCAGAATATGGTTCCCTGACTGCTTGGTCCCCTGAAGATGGAGATGAGCTTAAATATGTATATATAAAAAAGGACAAATATATTGGAAAAAGCTGGAGGCCCGTAGAGGTAAATAAGCGAGATACTTACGGTTTGTTAAGAGAACAGAGTGCTGGTTGAGGTACTGGGTCCATCTGAAGGATGGTAGTTTCCCAAGACAGCATGGCTGGTCTTCGACTTATGGTATTGAAAAGCAAATGAAGGACTCGGTACTGAGCGGTAAGGTCATCGCCTCCGAGAACTGTTGAACTGGAAGGATGATGCTTATAGGAATCAATGGAAACCTTTGTTTGAAGTCTTGTGTTGTATATACAGTAGGTCTACCACATTAACAGCAATGACTGGAAAGGAGCTAGGAGAAGGATCCCTATTGCAAAATGCTTATTTAAACATCTCTCATGTCAGTGTATCAAAATTTTTTTCATCTATAGAAGGTGTTTATGCAAAGTAAACTTTGTGCTGAGATTATGTGGCACTTTAACACACTGTGTGATGTGTGCTCTTTTGAGTGCTTGTTCTGCAGGCTTTCTAGCCATGTTCTTCTTGTGCACGTCCTCCTTCTCACTCTTTTAGCTTCATTCTGCTTAGTTCTAAGAAGCAGAAGGACAAAGTGTTGATTCTGTTGTTTATTTCTGTCATGGAATAGTTTGGGTTGGAGAGGACCTTCAAAGGTCATGTACTCCAACCTGCATCCTGAGGTACTTTAAAGCTGACAGCATCAGGCTTAAACTTTAAAATAACTGTAAAGAGTGCTCTAGCACTTTCCACAGCCAGAGCAACGTGAAGGCATTTAAACTTAAGATAGTCATTTTAAGACTGCATTTTAGATGCGTTCCAGTTGTTATCGCAGCTTTGCTTGTTACATTCCTGAAGAAATTACTGGCAGTGAGGATCAGTGAGTTTTTGTTTTGCTGCTTATGACTTAGGACTGATTGTCAAAGTGCCAACCATTTAAAAGGTAGATAATATTTTGGACTAATGTTTTATTTCCACAAGCATTCTTTTTTCCCTGAAAAATCTCAACAAAAATATACATAAGAGAATGGAATGCTGTTTGTAAAGTTGGGAAGCTAAATAGTAAGAGGGCGAGACATCCTTGCACTGGAATTCTTAATTTCCTAGCAAAGGTGATGTTTATTGATTCATCCCAGCACCCATTCAACTTCTGGTTTGTTTCTGTAATCTTTAATAGCATTTTTCATTGTTTAAAAAAACCTGCCAGAACAGTGTCTTCTCAAATCTTTTGAATGTATCCTCTTAAATGTTCTTAACTATGAGTCATATATCGAAACATTTTAGTGGTGGAAGTGAAAAAGCAGCAGGGAGAAATGAACGCTAAGGCTCAAGTCTACCAAAGTAAATTGATACAAATCCTATTTTGCTCATTAGGAGGCAGAAGCCTAAAAGTTTCTGTGGGACTGATCCTCTGTGAATTTTCACTTCCAGTTTATTCAAACACTGTGAGGTTAATGCACATCACTTGTACTTTTTTAATTTTGTCCACCAACACAGTAGCTCAGATATTTGTCTTGGAGCTCTGGACACCGGTGATTTTCCCTGATGGGAGTAAAATATAGAAGATTGTAGATTTGTGTTTATATCCTTCCTGTTTCCTCATGCCAACATCACTAGATAACAGTTGTGTAATAGCTCTGCGTTTACAGTATGTTCCATAGAGTGCTTTTCATCTGAAAGAGTGCTTAAACTGCAAAGGGAAATCCCTTTTCCATAGCTGAATTGTGGTTGCAGGACTGGAAACGCTTCAGCCATTCTTCAACAGCTTGGCTCAGGGGAAGTAAATATACTTCTTCAGCTGAATCTAGGGAAGCTACAAAATAATACTTGAACATTCCCCCCCACTCCAGTCCCTTTTCCCTTGTCAAGGACAAGAAGGTTGCCAGCTATTCTTCCTCTAAAGTGCTGTGGAATTTTTTTCTTCTTTTAAGCCTACTGGTAGAGAATTATGCTAGTCTCATCTGAGAGCATGCTACATGAAAGCTGGCAATTTAAAAATGGATGAATACGAGCATTGTTATCATAGTTCTTTGCTGAAATGCTAATAAACAACTGATGACAGGAAACTAGATGATTTATTGATATCTTTGGAAGTGTGAATAATTTTTAGATTAAATAAGGAAACTATATGGACTAAGACCCTAAAACTGGAAGATGTAAGACCTGAAAGCAGAGGTGATCACTTGTGAAAATGTTATTATCTCGGCTCTTAATTGGTAACAGTTTGGGGTTAGCTGAGCTGCAACTGCTTTAAAAAATAGCTGCTGAAAAGGAGAGCTGTAGAAGCACTGAATACTTGAGCACCTTCTCAGAGCTGCTGTTTGGCTTCTTCTGTTGGCAGCTATGTCAGGAGAAATATTGGCAGCAGATGTAGCAAGTTACTAATTTCTCATGGAAATACCATGTTTATGTGGTTGTTAAAGAGCAGAATAGATAGGAGACTAGGATTTTATGAAGTGTATGTGCTGAGTCCATGGAATGGCGACCAGCTGAGGTCAGAGAGGACCTCTGGAGACAGTCCAGTCCGACAGCATCCCCTCAGAGCAGGGTCAACTGGAGCAGGTTGCTCAGGACCATGTTCACACTGTTCGTGATTATCCCCAAGATGGAGATTCCAGCCTTTCTAGGCAAAACTGTTCTAGTGTTTGGCCGCTGTTATGGTATAAACCAAAAAAACATCTTTTGTTTACATGGAATTTTCTGTATTTGAATTTGTGCCCGTTGCCTATTGTCCTTTCACTGGGCACTTCTGAGAGTAGTCTGGCTCCACATTCTTTACTCACCCCATCAGGTATTTATACCCATTGATAGGACCTTCCCCAAGCCTTTTTTCTCAAGGTGAGGCATTTCCAGCTCCCTCAGCCTCTCTTCATATGTCATTTCATAGAATCAAAGACTGGTTTGAATTGGAAGGGACCTTCAAAGGTCATCTAGTCCAGCTCCTGCCATGAGCAGGGACATCTTCAACGAGATCAGGTTGTTCAGAGCCCTGTCCAGCCTGGCCTGGGATGTCTCCAGGGATGGGGCATCTCTGGGCAATCTGGGCCAGTGTTTCATCACCTGCTCCAGTCTGTTAGTAATCTCTGTGGCCTTTTGCTGTACTCACTCCAGTATGTCCATGTCTCTTGTGCTGGAGGCCCAGAACTGGATATAGCGCTTGGGATGAGTCTAACTTGTGCTGAGCAGAGGGGCAGGGTCACCACCTTCCTTGACCCGCTGGGAATGTTTTTGGTGTTGTTGGCCTTTGCTGCAAGGGCACATGGCTGTCTCATGGGCAACTCATCCACCAGGACCCCCAAGTTCTCTTCTGTGAAGCTGCTTTCCAGGCTGTTGGTCTCCAGCATTATACTGGGGCATATGCTTGTTCCTTCCAAAGAGTAGGACTTGGCATTTCCCCTTGAATTTAATGAGTTTCTTGTTTGCCCATTTCTCCAGCCTATTGAGGTCCCGGTGAATGGCAACACAACCATCTGGCATATTAACAACTCCTCCCAGTTCTGTATCATCTGCAAACTTTGGAGGTGCACTCTGACCCATCATCTAGGTTGCTGATGAAGACGTCAAACATTTCAGGTCAACTTCTTTTCCCACTGAAGCAGAAAAGATGCAAGATTCATTTTTTTTGCATAGTTGGTTATACTGTGTTGTTTTTTTTTCTCCTGATTATAAGCTTCACTATGAGTTGTTTGTTTTGAACGTAGCTTTGTACTTCGAAATGATGAGCCACAGAGGACTTTTGTCAAAACTTTGAACATATAGCAGCAAAAGTTGTTCAGTGCAAGTGGTTTGGGCAGAACTTGTGAAGGACAGAAGTAACAGAACTTGTAACATCTGATGCACTGTCAGTACATCACTGTACAAAAAAAAAGTCTGTTTGGTACTTCTAGATTGTTACCTGATTTGTAAGTGCTTTTCAAGTAGAAGCTAAACATGGATATTAGTAACAGCTCCTACGTCAGATCCATCTTCAAGCTGGGTGCTCTGACTCACTGTGTGTTGAATGTCCATACCACGCATTTGTGTGTTGCTGAATAATGCGCTTCCTGTTTTGACACGTGTGTGTCACCAAACAAGTGTGGCATCTCTTCTGCTGCTGTTCAGCACTGTGCTCTGCGTGCCACTGACTTCTGAGAAAAATCTGATGCTGTGGGACTTGAGAAGAAGTTTGACTTTGGAAAGCAGCTAAAGTAGGAGTTAGGTCCTGTGGGAATTGGTCTCTTTGGCACTCCTGCCCACTCCCTGTAAAACACACTTTAAAGTGATTAATGAAGGAAGAAAACATGGTAAAAGGCAATAAGTAACAGTGTGGCCATGAGCTAGAGATCTTGCTTGATTATTGGTACTCCATTGTGTCGGTAGGAAAATATTTCAAAAACAACATGCTCTCAAACACTTTACAGAAGACCTCCTGTTACAGTGTCTTTGAAGTGAATGCTTATCTGATGTTGCAATCCACAGTTGCAACATACTTGATTTGTAGTGTTTTCACAGGACAGTGCCCTGTGATGATGTGAGTTTGGTTTGTGTAAGTTTTCTGGTATAGAAAGAACATGTTTTTATGCTAGCAACACGTTGGAGTCTTTAAATGAAGACGTAAACCAAGAATATCTGTGAAATGTTTGCTTTGTTGCATAGTGCATGTTTTGGAAGAGCTGGGAAAGTGGAGTAAAGATGAGCTTTGAGCATTTGCTAGATATCCTAATAAGAGGGGGTGGAATTTGGTGGAATAGGAATGGAGCTCTTACTGGATGTTATGGACCACTCAGTGTCAATTTTCCTTGTCTCTCTAAACTGCCTCCCACAGTCTTTCAGTTGAATAGTTATGATATTAATCAGTATAATAGTGCAGCTTTTGGGCCCATAGATTTAGGAAGGTACTATTGTGGCAGATGGATGTTTGCTGTAAGGGCACGCTGGCAGAATCCATCTGTCCTTGTGAGCTTAAGAAACTGCTTTCATGGTATGCTTGGCCTTCTGTAACTTAAAGCCTGAAGATATTAATACACTCTATAGGAAGTATTTGCTAACCCAGAATGTGAAATACACTGTATTACTTGATTACTTATAACACATTGTTGCTTATTTAAATAAATTGAGTTTTTGTTAGGATATCTTTATTATGATAGCTGGTAATTTAACTGCTTCACAACCCACTTGTGGTTCTCCTCAGCTGTTTGAGTGCTCTGTGGATTCCTTTGAGTTGTAAACTAGTGAGAGCTAAAGTAAAAGAGCTAATATAGCATGAGTTGGACTTTGGTCATTCATATATTCTGATATAGGTCTGCTGAATCAATAATTCTTAATGATTTGTCTTAGAAGAAATGCTGTCACTGCAGCTGGAATAGGTCATTTTGGGAGCAATCTGATTGGAAATGGGATCTCTAGCCTGAAGGCTCCAGCCACTATCGTGCTGCCTGGACTGTGCAAACATACAGTTTTATTTAGAGAGGTGATATTGTGATTAAAATGAACAAATATTTGGAGAAGAAAAAGGGATCAAATGAAGGGACATGCTCAGGACACAAACCTGCTGTGTGACCTTAGTTTAGCAACTTCTTCAGACAGGGGGGAATGCTTAGGTTTCTATTGATACTCAAATATTTCTACTAAAAGGAGGAAAGCAAAGAAGCTTATTTTGAGGCATAAGCCCAAGATGGTAGCTCTCAACAAGTGTAGTGGAAGTAACTGGTCTCTGATGTGTCCCCAGTGTGGCTCTAGACAGGACTCCAAAATGGCTGTCAATTTGCTTACATAAGGATGCAAGACAGTTTTATATAACTGTAAAATGGCTTTATAAAGCACTTTTGTTGCTGGAAGCCTTATTCAGAAGTTCATCATGTATTCAGTAATATGTTACTAGCAGTTTGTGTGAAAGGATAATATTTTGAAGGATTATAATTGCTTCTGTTGAGTAAGTATGTGTGTAGCAGGTAGATAGTTCAAGAATTTGCGCTGCTAATTCTCTCCTGTATGGAAGCAGCAGCTTTTAATGTTATAATGATATTTTCTTTCTAGATATAGCTGCTCTAGAATATTGCAGGTGTCTTCTTGAGTTGTAAAACTGACACATTTTTAAACAAGGAAAACTACAAGGCTTTACACTTCAAAAACACTGAAAACTGTTTTTAAAATGAACTATTTTTTTTTAATCCAAATGTAACTGCATTTAGACTCACGAAATAATTTTTTCTGTTTTGACCTGTAGCTCTTCAAGAGTTTATATTTAGACTTGTACCTAATTAAACCTAAATCTAGCCATTATTCTGAGCCTGTCATTCCTGAAATATACTGCTTCTCCTTTCTTTTAGCTTTCTCCTCTGTTTTTGCCCATCACAAGGAAAATATTGCTATTTCAATGGATTGGTAAGAGCTACACATCAGAAGAATTCATTCTGTGAATAAGTAGTGATATAATTTACATTTTGGATGAGTTCAGTGACAAATAATGATGCTGACTCAATTCTGAAATAATCCAAGTGTTACAGAGGTGAAATAAGGTGTATAAAATACAGAATTTCAGTAATTCTGCATAGAAAAGCCTAATTGTCATTAGTTTGAGGGAAAATTTGCAGTAGCTTCTTGTACTCTGCCTCATTTTTCAAACAGCATCACGTATAATTGATGTTCTCTCCTGTTTTGTTGAAGGTGAGCATGGTAATCTAATTTAGTCTCAAGGAAACAGCTTAATGCTCAAAGGTGTTTCTCCCTGCATTTACCATTTCTCTTGACGCTGTTTGTTTATTAGAACTACTTCGGAGATGCTTAGTTTTCCTTCCATATTCTTGTAGTTCTTCTTTCCTCTTGCTTAAAGTAGAGCTCGCTTGTCTTTGCTTCTTTTTTTTTTTGAAAGACAGTTTCATTGTTGCACTTCTCACTTTCTTTTCCCTACCCATCTGTGGCTAGGCTTAATTTCATATAGTAGCACAATATACAGTGTTTGAAAAAGCTTATTTATACGTCAGAAAGTCTTCAACTGAATCATCTTGGAGACCTGTAGATTCACATAAATCTCTGGTGCTTTTCAGGTGTTATAAGCTAAAACAGTTGAGGAGAGGAAGCACAACATTTTTCTGACCCTTGAAAGGAGAGCATAGTTCTGTAATGGTTCCCCCCACCTAATCTGGTAGGACTCTTATTTTTCTTGAAAGTTGTTTTGTTTTGTTTTTCTCACTAATTAACTGACTTCATGGATTTAAAAAAAATCTTTTCAGCTGCATTCCGAATTCCCTCCTGCCCATGATTCAGTTCTCTTGAAAACACACACAATGTAGGTATTTGTGGTTTTAAAAGTCTGCACTTTGTGGCAAGGAGTTGTTTTCAGCTATCAGACTGTAACTTCAAAGATGGATGATTCACACAGACATCACTAAAGTCAGGATACGTAGTTAAAACTCCCCAGCATATGAGTTGGTACTTCTGTGAAGTTAGACCTGATTAACTTCTTTCTCCTAAACAACAGATGAAATCTGATGTTCTTTAACAGAATTGCAAACCTGTGTAAAAGATAGCTGTTTCTGTTGTCATTACAGTTTTCTGTGAAAATCAGTTTTTAGAAAATGAACCTTTGACAATTCCTATTAACAGGAAGCTGGGCAATGATTATAGTCTTACCTGCACCACCAAGTAATTCTTCCTTCAATTGCAATGACATTTTTGAGGTATCACTCTTACCCTATAATTTCCAATAACCAAATGGTAGCTATACAAACTGCGTTTTACTTTCTATTCCTTTCTGCTGCATCTCAACTGGTTTTCTATATGCAGTGTACTGTGGGGTAGAAGCTCTTTTTGATTTATATTGTGGTCTGAAAGAAATTGGGTTTTAGTTTCCATTTGCATTTGGAATTCTTTCAGCTTGAATCTGCATAAGTGAAGAAGGAATCCAGCCTGTGTTGTAGGATGTGACCAGATCAGATTGAGAATTGGTGTGCTAAAGGTCTAGTGGGAGGCTAAATACTTGTGGGAGGAAAATGGCTAAAATTTTTCACAAAACTTTAATTTTGAAAGAAACACGTGCAATTCAGTGTTTTGGTATTCCTGTGTACCAGATAGAAAAACTTGTGGGCAGCATCAGGCTGGTAACGGAAGCTTCACACAGTAGCCACTTTGGCTTGACATCCTACACCTCTAAAGAAGAAGAAATGCAGGATATAACATTTTTTTATAAATAAGCTTACTTGGCTTAGGGAAAATCCCTTTTTCCTGTATCCAGCCCTCCCATAAATTCTCTGGTAAATACATTTTTCCTGAAGTAGTCTGAGGATTTTTTTTTTTGACAGCTGTGGAAGAAAGACAAAGTAGAAGACTTCGTTTCGGTGCTTCTATTTTCTTAAGTAACATTTGAGTGATATTCTTAATAGATGTAATTTATTTTTCCCTTCCAACCAATGGCTTATTGATGCAGAAATACTATCGTGACTAATCAAACATGGAATAATGTACATCAGTTAATATCACGTTTAAAAAGTAATGTCATGCCATGCAAAGATACTGGACTGTTATTTTTTTAAAAATAAAAGAAAAGTGGTGATGGATTTAGTTGATATTTTCTGAATATTTTTTTTGAAATATGCCTTACCAGGTTCTCTTGAAAAGAAGAAAGCAAAATTCCTTATGTGGATAGGTAACTGGGAAAGATAAGAAACAAGCATCAAGATTTAGTAGCCAAGCTCTGTAACGGAAGAACGGTGGCATTAGGGTTCTGCTGGTGTCTCTGCCACTAATGCTGATACTCAGCTGTTTGAATAGCCTGGAAGAAAGAGTGAGTGCTGAGGGGATTCCTTGATGGTATAAAGACAATTGAGGTAGTACAGATACAACCCGAGTGTGAAGTGGTTAGAGAGGAATTATAAGAGATTGGATCAGTATTAAAATAGTAGATGAAGTTTGAAATTTAGTGTAGATGAGTGTAGTGTGATGCAGTTTTTAGGTATGGTGGAAAGAAAAACAATCCTAATCTGATAAACACAATAACTGAGTGTCAAATGATCATCATTGCTCAGTGAGATCTTGGGGTTATAGTGAATGTTTTAAAGTAATGATCAGGTTAATGTTGACAAACTGACCACAAGAGTGTTGGGAAAGGGAAGAATGGAGAACTCATTATGTAGCAATGAAAATCCATGATTTTTCTTCTTTCAAGTAGTGCAAGTTACTCTTATTTTCTTCTCTCATCCTGAAAAAGGATGTAATAGAACTGGAAAACATCTACAATAGGGCAAGAACCATATGGAATCTGTCTTCAAAGAATGGTTTAGAAAGAGCCTCTTCAATCTCAAGAGACAGCAGCGGCATAGAAAAGAGTGAATATTTCTTTTTTTCTTCCAAAAGAAGAACAAAAGGGTTTCAAATAAGGCTGGTAGTTGATGAGTCAAAACCAAGGAGTGTTCCTGGACCCAGTGTGTGAGGCTGTGAAATGTCTCTCCATGGGATGTTGCAGCACTAAAATTCTACAGGTCAACAACTACCAGCAGAGTTCGCGGATGAGAAACACCCTGTGGTGTTTCTACTATAAAACTCCCACCTCTGGCTCAAGAAGCCCAAAGAGACTTTTTGGGATTAGTAACTTTATTTTCTTGCCTTTTTTTTTTTTTTTTTCCAAGTGCCATGCATTTATGGCTATTGTCAGAGAAAGGATAGTGACAAAGGAGGGACTTCTTGCCTTACTTGGTATGGCTATTCATATCTTCATGTAGAGGTGAATTTGATGTCCAAATTAGCAATGGGAATCTGTGATCCAGTCTCTTTCTAGATCAGTTCATAAAAGTAAGGTAGGAATGGGCCTCTGCAAACAGTGTAGTTCAGGCTTCTGCTCAAGTCTGGGCTAACTTCAGAGCTAATTTTATTTTCTCAGAGTCCTGCATAGTTCTTAAAGCTTCCAAGGGTGCACATCCTACCACCTTTCTGGGCTGCTGTTTCTGTGCTTACTGACTCTCCTGGTTAAAATATTTTTTTCCTTATGTCCAGCTGGAATTTTCTTTGCTGCCATTTGTTGACTCTGCCTCCTTCTTGCTCTGTAACTCTGAGGAAAAGTCTGGCTAGCTCTTATCTATGACCTTCACCTTTAGGCAGCAGAAGACTTAAATCAGATTGTGCTATTCCAAGCTCCCTGTAGCCTTCAAGTGAAACAAGCCTGTCCCTCTCAGTCTCTCTTTGGATTTTGTATCCTCTAACAAGCTGACCATCATGGTGGCAGCTTTCTGGACTCTTTCCAGTCTGTCAACATCTCTTCTTTGGTGGGGGGGTGGCCTGAAAACCAGGCTCTGTATTCCAGATGAATCTGCATGAGTGCTGAGCATAGAGAATAATCACTCCTCTCAACCTGCTGCCTTTGGTCTTGGTAATGTGGCCTGTTATGCGGTTAATTTTCTTTACTGCAGGAGTCTGTTGCTGATTCATGTCTGACCTGCTCTCCATCAGAACCTCTACATCTTCTTTTTCAGAAGTGGCCCTAGCCAGTTATTCCACAGCCTTTCCTAATGGATGGGATGGTTTTGTGCCAGGTACAGGGCTCTGGTTTTTACCTTGATCTAATTTCAGAAAGTTCTTGGTATGTTTTCTCCAGCTTGTCATTTCTTCTGGAGGGCAGCTCTGCCACCCTGCATTATCAAGCACTCCACCAGTTTGATGTCCTATGTGAGCTGATTGTGTGTTCTGTTCCATGGTGCAGATGGTTGAAGATGTGCATGTTGGAGCTGATAACATTCCTCAGGAGTCAAGCAGTACTTGTAATTGGCCTTAACTAGCTTTTGAGCCACTGTTATTCTTTGAGCCTGGCTGTCCAGTCAGTCCATAACCTCTGTTGTATTCCAGTCATTCAGTCCAAATCTCCCCAGTTTGGCTGCAAAGACAGTGCAAGAGACCATGTCAAAAGCTGCATGAAACTTAGCATGAAAGACTACTGGTGCGCTCCTCTCATTCAGAGGTAGTCATTTCATCACTGAAAGCAAACAGTATTGTCAAGCTTGATTTCCTTATGGCAGATTTAGGCTGACTATTCCCAGTCAACTTTATGAGCTTGGAAATGGCTTCCATCTGACTTTATTTGTTTGGGTTTTTTTTGATTCTTCCCCTGTAACTTTCCCAAGAACCAAGATGAGGCATACCAGCCTGTAGTTTCCATGATCTTCCAGCTTCTCTTTTTGGAAGAGAGGCAAGAAACTTGCCCTTTTTGTTCACTGAGGACTTTCCTAGCTCACCATGACGTTTCAGAGGTCACAACAGCTTGATAGCATCATTGGTGAGCTCCCTCCCTTCGGTCCCATGTACCTGTATATCTTCAGCTTGATTTAGACTTCTTGTATAATAATACCTCTCTCCCCAGGCTCCGTTGCTCATGTACAATCAGGAAGGCTTAGGAGGAGAACTTACCAATAAATACAAAGAAGGCATTTAAAACTGAGACTTTCTCTTGTCCTTTGTTGTTAGGTCACAAACTCAATTCTATAGATGAGCATCTATAGATGCTTTTCTTCATCTTCCTTATGCTGTTCATCTGTCTATAAAGCCCTTATAATTACAGTTGCTTATTAATTTGAACTCTAGTTGAATAAACTGGATATATATGTTAGCCATAATGGTAACGAGTGCTGGATTTCTAGGTGTGACTCAGAATGCTTTTCCTCCATGTCTGGAGGACTAGAACACCTCTGCAAAGAAGATCTTGCCACAGTTTGTATTTCTTTTGTTATCTTATACTTTCTCCCAAGCAGGGAGCCCCTCAGCAGTGTATGTCTTCACTTTGTTTGGAAACACCAGGTGTTTAATGAGTGACTGTGTCTGTCCTGGAAGCTGTGAGTGTGTGTGGAGGTTAAAATATTGCCCTGTTCTCGAGATGCCATTAATCTGCTTAGTGGAACTCGAGGTACTAAAACCAGCATGAGAAGTCCAGTCAAGTTGTCTGACTCCCACCACCATAAATACCATTGAGGTAGCAGAGCTTTTTAAGCTTTGATCACTATAATTAATGAACTTCTATGAGAGGAAAATAATTTCCATTCTGCTCTCCCTTTCTATATTCTTAAAGGCTATAGATGGTATGTTCTCATGGCATGTTTCTTAAAGCCAGTGTTCTCTGAGCCTGTAGAGAAAAGAGAAGCATGGGCTGAGAGTACTTATGAGCAGTCTGTTTCTCTATATTCACTTTATGGATGGAGTACCAAGTGTGTGCATGTAGGTACATTTGGGAAAAACTTAAAAGAAAAATTAAGAGCCTTATTAAAATGCTAATGAATGTAAAAACAAAGGTAGATGTGCATTGTGGGATGCTGTGTAGAGGATTGACTGGTTTAACTTGTTATTATTTATATTTCTTTAAATATTTTTTACAGACATAATAAACACTTGAAGTATAATAGATAGTTTGCTAATCATCAGGGTACCATATATACAAGCATTTAATACTTGCTTTTCTTTCCTAGTTTGAATATGTATTCAGAAAAATCAAGAAAGTGGTATCTCTTAGTAACTGAATGGCTTATTGAAAAATTTATTTTTGTGGAAATATGTTTAGTAGATAATGTCACTTTATTTAGGGGTATTTCAAGCTGAATTTGATGTGTCTTATTTAAAGAAATATTATCTACAGTTACACAATTTGAGCAGTTTTGGCCACTTCATGATTTTAGAACTAGTCAGTCTTGCCTCGGTACCTTATTGGCATTCATGGGCTGGAAGAGGACTGTGTTTGGGCTGAAGGCCAGAGAATTGACACCATACTTGAGCTCCTAAGTGTAAGCTTAAAAGCTGCCCCTCGTATTCTCAGCCCTGCTGTTTTCTACTGGCTCCGCTCAGCCGAACAGCCACGTCATAGCTCTTCTGGGCAGTCCTTCCCCTTCTTCCACCAGTTCAAGCTTTTACATCCAAAAGGATTCTCTCTTAAGTCATCACCACACCTAGAGATTGTTGGAGCATGTTTGGGACAGCACACCAAAGCTTTCTGGCCTTCTAAAACCAGAGTGAAGCAACTCCTGAAATTAAATACCTGGATCAGGTTTTTCAGTTGTCTTTGCCACTCTGATAGTACTTAGCACCTGTGAACAGTCATACACTACACTTGCAGAAGCCTCTAGTCAAACAGACTTACTTTCACAATTGTAATCTTGGAAAAACTCATGTTATTAATAGTAATTTTTTTACCCCTTGTGTAGGCTGTTCTGACTTAATTCAAATTCATTTTCATTAGGTTTAAGTTTGACCTGGTTTAGTACATGCTGACGTTGAATAATGTGTCTGCAGCTGTGGAAGCTGGCGAACAAAAGAACCAGAATCTATTTGGTGACACTGGATTTAAATGTGCCGCCCACTAACATTTTACATCTCTCCTTTGTATCATCTTGTATGCTCATGGTATGAGCCAACTGAATTGTGGTTTAAGCTCTAATGAGTGGGACAAGTTGGTATTGTGCTTTTACAGAATACGTTCTAGTTGGTTCTTCCTGCTTTATTTCAGTGTAGTAGCTGGTTATCCTTTTTGTCCTGAAGGTAATGCTCCCCTAGGCCGAGTTCAGTTGGCCTCTCTTGTTCTTAAAGAATAACTGTAATCTGGGCTTGGTCACAGAATGGTACTAGCAGGAAAAACTGGAAGTCTTCAATAGGCTTGTGGCAACTAATGATATGTAAATTTTGCAGCTGTCTCTTGGTCCAACAAGTCTGGTGTCCACTGTTTTATCGCCATGGTACCTGAAAATAGAAGTAAATCATAATTAAGAATTTCTAGAATTACAAAACAACACACACACACCCACACACACAACCAAACCACAAACCAAACAAACCAAAAAAACAACCCCAAAAAAACCCCATAACAAAATCCACACAAACAAAACCCACACAACTTATTGGTAGGGTGCCTGTAACTCTTGAAGAGTTCTGTGGGGAATGGAGTCTCTTTGGGAGCGTAGGAACTGTATGAGCAACAAAAGAAACAGTGGATCAAGATGCAGTGTCTAGATAAGATGCTTTCTCGGTAAGGGGCATAGCTGTTGGAATTTCTAAATTTTTGGCATCTGTAGAATCTAGTCCTGTAAAGTTGGGGTAAAAGCTGTACCTGGATACAATTTACAAGTATTCTCTAAAAACTGCTGGCTCTATAGTGAGAAATATGCAAATTATGAAAAACTCTGGTAAAGAGTATTTTCTGTCAGTTTTAGTTGTGCAAATAATTTCATTGTACCTTTAAAGTAATTTTTCTTGTTATATTGCTAAACATAATTTTAGTGTACCATATTTATTTGTATTTACTTTCAGAGTATATAGTAAAACAGTTCAACTTGTAACCTCTTCCACACAGGATATTCAGATCATTTTTGAGGGAGCAAAAACAAATATGGATAAAACAAGATTTGAAAACCTGTTGCACCTAGACAAAATATAAACGATGTGTAATGATGCCAGCTGAAACTGAAAGTCCAATTGTTCTAAATGTCATATGAACACAAACTGTGCCAGAAATTTGCACGGTACAGAGACAGAGCATGGGAAACGGGAAGTGTTATTGCTCTTGCGTGCAGATAAGAAACTGGGGGGAAAAGGAGATTAAAGCTAAGATTTTGTTTGTTTCTTTTCAAGCTGACTAGATCTGTGTGTGCAGTGCAACTGACTGCTCAAAATTTAACAAAAGCGTCGAACAGACACCTGAAATCAGTAGGAGCTTCTGAAAGTCGTGATTGATTGAAGCTTTTCAGTGTGGTACAGAAAGCTTATTAGCAAAGTGCTTGGAGAAATTAATTTCAGTAAATGCAAGTAACTGACGGAAACGTTTTTCAATGAAAAATAAGAAAAATGCAGGGAGGAAGAAAGGGGAAGAAGTTGAGTCAGTGGTATCTGGCATCAAGTCTTGGAGTTGGAAATAAGCTTCTATGTTTAAAAGCACGAGGTGTCAAAATAATGCCCTCCCCCCCAACATCTATTCTGTCTATGGGGGTTTTAAACTTTTTACCATTTTGTGGAAATGGAGAAGGGAAATAAGAGCTTAAGATGGTTATATAGACAATTAGGTGTTGAAGCCTATTAATTGTAATCTTTTATGAGGTTTGAGTTGTGGGGGGATGTGGTGCTGGGATTTTAGGGGAGGATATATAAGGAAAATAACTGTTTTAGCTTGATACTTCTTGTGGTAAAGGCTTATTCTGTCACCTGTTTAGGTCTTGGTTTGAGATGCCAGAAAGCATTAAATAGATCATTTTAGTCTTTCTGAGAGGAAGAGGAGCCCTTTCATATCTTATCAGGAGTATCCTTGTGTTATACTTCTACCACAAATAAGACCAACCTATTGTAGATCGTACAAAGTCTTGGAAAGCAAGTACTTTGGCTCATCTTCCTTACTCTGAACCTAAACTGTTGTCTCATCTTCCTTATTCTGAACCTAAACTGTTTCTCGGTGCATCTCTAATGAAATGCAATGGTTATGTAGTAACTGCTCTCCTAATAGAGCCCGAAAGGAGAGCGGACCCTGGGGAGAATTTCTTGCATGCAAATGATTAGAAGGAAGGAAAATGGAGGCAATCTTGGTGTAATTGATTGGAAGTGATATACTTAAAAGATTTGTAATCAAACATCTATGTGATACGTACCAAACAGAACACTGATTTGCTTTTCCTGTTTTACCTTTAATACGTGTAATCTGATTGCTAGCTAAATTATGCCTTTGATTAATGGAAAAGCAATCAAGATTACCACAGCTACATGAAAGAACTTCTTGTGGACTTTTTCAAGATAAAAGATGTGAATGAATTAAGTGTATAACACTGGAATGTTTTTAGTTCCAAAATTCCAGTTTCTGTGAAGTAATAGAACTTCCTGCCTAAATTGCTCATGCTGTCACTAATGGAAGCAACATGATAGGAGCAGCTTAATATTCACTGTAAGCTTTCCCCAAATCATTCAACACCCTAAAATCTGAGCAGGCTGTAAACTACTCCTATATATGTTTTCTTAATGGCCACCAGTAGCAGTTTTGATGTGGCTGTCCCATGGAGGCATGAGACAAGTAGGACAGGAGACCTCCAAGACTGGTCAGTCTCTGAGCTAAGGAATGGAGCCCTAGAGGATTCTGAGAAACCTAGTTGTACAGTATAGGCTTTTTCACCAAAATAAGGCTTACATGGAGTTTCTCTTAGTGTTCATTATAGTTCTGCTGGAGTTAATATTAAAAAGTAGTCCTTTTGAGCCTAAGTAAGTAGGAGAGCCATTAGATTTCCTGAATAACCATTGGTGTACTACGTATAAATTTTTCAGTAACCCGTATGGATTATTCATGCTTCCTCAAAGGTAACTTTCTCTTCCTTTATAACTCCTGAAGGAAAGAAATGTAAACTTTAAAGCTGTGTTGTAAAGGGTGATCTCTTATTTGTAGTTAACTTGTAGCTTTCCTTTTTGCTTTGTTCTCCCTGAACTGTTTCCATCTGTGCTTGCTATACAGTCAAAGCAGAATCGGTGAAATTGGGATCAGAAAAGACTCTACCAGCTTGTATTTCCTGTCACTGTTTTTTTAATAATCTTTGAAGTGTGTTAGCTCCTTGCTGAGACGACTTAAATAAGGGCTTTGATATGAGAACTCAAGTTCAGTTAATGACCTCTAGTGTCCTGGAACCCAGGTGTTCTGGCTGCATCAGATAAAATCATCAGTCTCTTTAAACTCTAGAAGACCTAACTTTATTAATATAGAAATTCTAATGACTTGATATTTCTCACTCAGGTGCCATACGAAACACTGAACAAACGTTTTCGAGCTGCACAGAAAAACATCGATCGAGAGACCAGCCACGTTACAATGGTTGTGGCAGAGCTGGAGAAGACACTGAGCAGTTGTCCTGCTGTGGATTCAGTTGTTAGTCTCCTGGATGGAGTAGTTGAAAAACTCAGTGTTCTGAAACGAAAGGTAAGTGGTGTTTTACCTTGTGATTGCTTTGTCTTCGCAAATTCAACAACGTTCTTCAATGCTGTTTGCTTGAATTTTTCTTTTCAAGATATAGGTATTACTGACACTGTAAACAAAGGCCTTAGATTGCACAGCAAAACACCAGAACTTACTGTGTCTTGCTTCGCTGCACTTAAGAATTGGTGTTCCCTGACTAAGTATAATAAAACTCTGTTGAGAGGCAAAATTTAACTGTATTTATGGTCCTGAAAATGAATTTATCTACCCACAGGAAAGAAATAGCAAAATGAATTGATTTGTATCAATTCCTGCTTGTCTAATGGAAAGGTTTGTGCGGTTGCTTTAATTGATCACTCGAGGAGGGAAAACGGGTAGAAGAGTCTGAAAAATATTTACACTCCAGTGGGGGTAGCTGCATGGGGTGTTAAAGCTTCTTTGCATAAGAAAGTGTGAGTAGTCCTGGATAGAGCCTTGAACATTTTTTTTTATAAACATTAAACCTGTAGTTGGGAAGGTTCCTAGGGAATATTACTAAAAGCACTTTAAACAAAGTTTAGCAGGATAACCTGCTTCTAGTTGTTAAGCTTGAATGCTTGTATGAAATACAGCCAGACTTTGATACTTTTACCACAGCTTTTAAGAAGAATGAGTTAAAAACAAACTATATAGTATAAGCCATCCTTATTTTGGATGGGGATATTACTCATGCTGAGAGCCGTCAGAACACTTACTCGAAACAAATATTGCAGAAAAATGAAAATAGCTCTGTCGCCTGCCTTTAGAGCAACGCTTCTCCAAAAATAAATAGACAAAACAAATGGTAGCAGAGTCATTTCATTAAAACGTAAATGAAATAACCAACAGATATAAATCTTGAGACTATATTAAGTGAAGCGTCAAAATACCTTGGAGGTTTGTAACATGAAAATAACACTGTCATGTGTGCTGATTTGGGGTTTTCTGCTTAAACAGGTTAGCTAGGTGTTGAAAAGCTGATCTGCAGACAACTTCATAAATCTAATTGCTATTTTCATCTTTGGTTTATGAGACTTAGAGGTCTTGAACGATATGTTTTCTTCACTTCTCTGTTACTTACAGAAAGAAATTACTGCTATTTCTGAAAGAGGTGTTAGATTTTGCTTGTAGGTGTGTAGTAATGATGTGGAGTACTAAGTTATTTACTTGTTAAATCTTTGCTGACTGCGGGGGTGTGTCTGAAGGCATAGCTGAATGTTTTGGGTGCAAGGCTCCATTTTAGTGTAATTGCTCATTTGTTTTTGACTGCCTGAAAGACTGTGGGGAATCTTATAGCTGCTTAGAAAGAACAAAAGGCAAAAAAAAAATCTGTTTAACAGTAGAAGTCGTCTGAAATACAAAGGTCTTGTTTCTGCTCCAAACCATCAACTCCAGCTGTCTTTGTCATCTCTGCCCTGAGCAAAATGATTGTTTTCTTTAGGGCCTTTGGACCCATGTGGGATCTCTGTCTCCTCCTGTGTTTAGACAAGGATCTGATGAACTGCTGACATGGCCATAATAGAATTAGATGGTTCCTTGATTTAACACCTTACTCACTTTTTAAAAAGAGGTTTTTCAACACAGCAGGTTTCTTGGGTTCTGAAACTGATCCTGAGGAAACCGAGGCCTTTGTGTTTTCCCTTTCATATCCTGTTTAATATGCTTGTTCCCTCAAGTTCGATTAATGTCCAGTGGGGCAAGTCCAGATAGTCTTGACTCAGAGGGTTTTGAAAAGGATCTGTAGCCTCTCTGAATGCACTAGAAGGATCAAAAAAACAGCAAGAGCTGTGTAAGGCCAGATACAAAACCATATAAGGAGAGTCGTTTGCAATGAGAAGGGGCTCAACCTTTGCCTGGCTGCCTTGAATTCTCCTAGTTGTACTCAGAATAATTCTTGAGGTTGCCTTCACATCTGATAACACTGCGGACATCTAACATGTGAAAGTGAGTTTTGGCTTGAGCTGGTGTTTGCTGAATAGGAAAAGACTCAAGTTTATAACTGAAACAAAATACTGATCTCCACATCATATATTACAAAATAAAGATAAATTCAGTAACAGAAGTAACTCAGATTTCAGTAATAAAAATAACTCATGTTTACATGTGTTTTAGTAAAACATGATCTTGGCTAATGACTAGAGTTTTAGGTACTTGAATTTTATCAAGGGTCAGTTCAGAGCCAGGCTTAATTGGGCCAAATGCTATTCTTGCACAAGTCTTTATTTATTACACTTTGCTTTTCAAATATTGATCCTTCCAGAAGCTGTCTGTAAATGAGCATGTATGGTAGAAGCAATTAGAACCACCCTTTGCTTCCAGGGCTGGCTCTGTAGCCTATGTAGCTTGAGTGCTGGGGGGCAGCTGTGCCAGCATGGGCTGTGAAGGGGGCAGCCAAAAGTCATATTTCTTTGATTTGTGCTTCCTTGGCAAATCTGTGTGGACTTTCCTGTTGCCGTAGCTGTGCAGTTATTCAAACACAAGCCAATGAGTTTAAAGTCACCACAAATAAGGCAGCCCAACCTGAAATTGCATCACTGCTGATATATTAGAGATGGGAAAGCTACTAAGCCTCTATCATCTCTGGGTTTGTTTTTTCCGTAGTAAGCATATAAAAGTACTGCAGGCTTTCTTGTGTTCCGTAGCCTGGCATGACCCACAATTGTCACGTGCTTTATCCTGAGTCAGCTAGCTTTGAATTGTGATACATCTGTAATAAAATAGCCTGCTAAAATTTGCTGAGTAACTAATTGATCACCTGTCTTTAAGGTTGAAGGAAAATAAGTATGACCTGAGTGTTTGGTTTTTTAATTAAAAAAAACCCAAATGTGGAGATATTTTGGGGTGTGTGTTTTGCACTGGGCATGCCAGTATCTTGGTTCAAAAATTAAAAAAAGGGGAAAACCAAACATCATTCTCCTTTATCTGGACAAATTTATTTTCCTAAGTAATGCTTCTAACAGTAGATCCAAAAGTAGCAGAGTTAAGTAAAATAATACCAGTCTAACAAAGCTGATTATTTTTTAAAAACTACTCTAAGATCCTTGAATTAAAGGTGCCAAGAGGCCAGATGTTTATATAATTTTCATTATTGCATGACTGATTAAAATGGCTCCAGTGTATCAGAAGTAATGTTGGTTTACTCTGCATCACTCCTCAGTAGAACTAATTGAGTTGGACAGCTGCTTGAAGAAGAAGCCATGCATAGGTTAGAGGTGGAAATTCATTATTTTCAACTCCTTGGACCAGATAAATGCAAACCTTCACAAAGCTCTACATTTACAGCAACTGCTGTAAGTTATATGTTGCTGTTTTAGGACTAACTACACATTAAGCATAAAAAATTGCATATATTCTTAAGGTCAAAATAGTCAAAACTTATTTATATGCAAGAACATCTCAGAACTGGACCAGCCACACTGAAACTTGTGCACTGCCAAGCGCACTGTCTTTCTAAATGGGAGAAACGCTATTGGGAATAACTGTATAATATGTAATGAATGCCTGCAAACAATTCTTACTCTATTTTGCTTTAAAAGCAAATTGAAAATGTATAGCTCTTATTTATTCCTGTTAATTTTTACATTTTAGGCGGTTGAATCAATCCAGGCTGAAGATGAAAGTGCGAAACTCTGCAAACGTAGGATTGAACATCTGAAAGAACACAGTAGTGACCAACCAGCCGCTGCAAACATGTGGAAGAAGAAACGTATGGATCGTATGATGGTGGAACATCTTTTACGCTGTGGCTACTACAATACGGCTGTAAAACTAGCAAGACAAAGTGGTATTGAGGTTAGTAGCAATGTGCACCAACTTACTAACAAAACAGTAGCAAAGAGGGACTTGGCAATCATGAACAAGATGTTTTAGCCCTGTAGCAGCTATTTTTATGTATTAACGTGCCTTTATTACTAATGTTTATCTGTTAATCTTTTTAGGGCTGAGTTTATTCCCCTTGACATGAATTTTATTTCAGTGTATTAAGTCAGTCAAAATTGAAGGTAAAACTTTTAGTCACAAATTAAATGGTTTTAAATAAACACCTTGCCCTATTGAAACTTAGAATAATTCTCAAATGTCACACAGAATTCCTTGTCAGAAGCCTTTAGGCTGCTGATTAAGCAGTTGGTGGAGCTTCCCATCTGTCTCATCACGCTTAGATGATACATGTACCAAACTGAGCAGAATAGCATATCCTGATTGCAGGAACGACTGTTTTATTGTATCATCCTACTTTTTAATGATGCATCCAAAGGAAAGCTGAATTACCGTTTGGAAAACAAATCTTCATACAATTTGGATTTTTTGTAGTACCAAGTACATTTTGCATGATCCACGGAAACATTTTGCTCTTTTGCTTATTTTGCCATCTATGGTTTTTGTGGTTGTCGCTTTCCTTTTCTCTGGTTATCCTGGTTGGTTTTGCTTCCCTCTCGTAATTGCTTATGAAGTTTTTTGAAATGCATTGTCAATAATAGTTTGGAGTTTGTGCGTCTTGGTGTTGCCTCTTTGTGCAGAGCAGTGAATCCACACTGTGGTCCTTTGACAGCCACAAAGACATTAAAGCTGATTCTTTAAGAATTCGCTGTTTATTTAGAGAAATCGTGGTTGGCTAATTTTGGGTAGCATTTGCTATTTGATCCTCAGTTATTCTTGAATATTAAGTTCTTTTGATGTTCCTGATTCCAGAAAGTATGCAACTCTTCTGGCTGAAATCTGCCAAGAGTTTAGTTGTGTTATGTGACTTACATATTTTGCCTTTCTTAGGTGGCATAGTTGAACACATCTTTCTGAGCTAGTTAAGGGAAGAGATTTTTGTTACTGGTGTCAAACTACAGCATATGTACCCGTTCTTATCTTGTACAGCGAGCATATCTGTCACGTGTCTCAGTTACTCCTTACCTGCTTTACCAGTCTGTTCCTGTTCAAACACAGCAGCGATTTCAGTAAATATCAAAAAGGAAACAGCACGTAGAGGTTGAGGGGGAAAGGGGAAGAAGTGGCTTACCAACTATAAATAGGAAATAGTCCTGAAGAAACTTACTGAGGAGGCTGCTGTGCCTCACTAAAGATAGCCAGTGCATGGCAATCAAAACCGAAGACCATTATTCTGAGATGATTGCAGTTGAATGGTCAGCAGTTCTTCCATTTCTGGTAGATGTTTCCCTCTGTTTTGAGCAGGAGCTCATCTACTGCTGAATCATCATGTTACCATCCATACTAGGTCTGCTGAAAAAGCACTGTGGAAATATTTTTACTTTCATAGCAAGTTCCATTATGCCTGGTTAAGTAACGCTCAGCTTTGGCTTAGGCATGAGCATGTAAGTCCATCGTGATGCGCTGCAAGACTGTGGTATGAAGCATTGCACTAGTGAAGCCTCAACATTTTTGATGCCGTTTGCTGAACAGAAGCTTTGTGTTTTTTAAAAAAAGTTTTAAATAAGCTTGTTGAACTTCTGCCTTCAAACCTAAGTATTTTTATTTGTATAACATCAAAGTAACTTGAGTAACAGAGAACTTAGTTGCACAACTTGACTGTGCTGAGGCCCTATTTCTTCTAGCTTGCTAAAATAATGTATTTTACTCAACATTGAAGTTTTCATTTTATCCAAATGAGAAAAGGCTTCCTGCAGTCTCTCAGCGTTGTACTCAGTTCTTCTTACTGTATAGTGAGACTCATTGTGAACAGCTTTTGCAGTGGTAAGATACTGAGACTTGATCATTATACAGAATTTGTCTTTTTGCTGCTTTAGACAGCTTTTCTGTTTGTTATTGTTCCTTTCTTGCTGAAGGATGTGAGCACTGAAATGTTTGCTAATGCTTATAAATGTGACTTTGCTGTGGAGATTACAAAGTATCATGATATTTTTCTCTCATCCAAAGGAATCTTTCTGTTTACTGTAGTATCAACTGTAATTTTGATAAATGTCTCCACTACTACAGGTTTCAGAAACATATTGCTCTATAGTGGACCTGGTCATGTCTATTAGCTGATTTATTTATTTAATATATATGTATATCGAGCCAATATTGTTATCACTGGATAGGCACTATACTCTAAGTAAGAACCTAAAGAAAGGTGAGGTTTTGCTCCATTTACCCACCAGGCAGAGGTGATGCTGGAGGATGAGTTGAGCCTGACCTAGCCGTGTGATCCCTGGCAAAAACAACTCACATTGGGGTGGGCATCATCAGCAGGTGAAGGGTGGTGATCCCACACAGGTCAGCCCCATCTGGAGTGCTCTACCTAGTTCTGGGCTCCCCAGCAGACACACTGGGGTGTGGAGTCTTCCTGTACTAGGAAATACTCAAACCCAGGTTGGACTGGGCAAAGTCCTAAGTCACCTGTTGTAGGTGACCCCACGTTGGGCAGTGGGACCACGCAACTTCTGGAGGTGAATGGTCTCAACCATTCTGTGATTCTGTTTCTATGATTGCGGGCCCAATGGCTAGGAGTGTCCTTTGCCATGATTTAGAAAGGGTGAAGGAAACACTCTTTCCATTTCAGTTGCACTTTGTGGATCCCAGAGTAAGCACCTTTCTGTAGCTGTTAGACCAGTCTTAGGAGCATGTCTCAGCCTGCTTGTTTTAAGTTCCTTGCATGGCTTCTGAATGCTAAGAGACCTGCAGAGCTGCTAAAGTACTTCGTGGGTGGAAACAGTTCACAAATATTCTGTTTCAGTGACCAAAAGCAAACCATTAAATCATTCCTTTGTTTGCCAATAATACACAGCAGACAGTTTGCTCAAAGATGGGCTATGTGCTGTAGTGTCCAATTCTGATAGTTATTGATGGGCTGTGACAAATTCTAGTCTGCTTTCTAAATTAACTACCTTCAGAGGAATGATATTCCTGAATTCTTGTCATGGAAGATAAGCGCTTAAAAGCCATGGTTATAAACGAGGAAGCAAACAGCTATGGAAAGAAATGCTAGATGTGAAAAATTATGGGGAAGTTTAAATATCAGAGTTATGAACTAGCTCAACTTAGGAATAACTTCTGGCATGCAGTATATATAAAGCATAATGTTATATGGCAATATAAGAAATAAACTACAAATATGGAGTGTGTGCAATATGTCTTTAAAGAAAAATAATGCTGCATGGGAAATTAAACCAAGATGTGAGTAATATTAAAATAAGAGCTGACGGCCAAGGACAGAAATGTCATGTTTGTGCCAAAGTAAATACGGAGTGGAAGGGATTCTGTTGTGGACTTCTTGTTGTCTTCTGGCTCACTAATGATGTGGAAAACAGTTTGGATTGAAGATACAAACTACATGTTATGTTTTTGTTATTGCATGCAAATGAAGCTCATCATGATCAGCTTGTTACACTTAATAAGGATCTTATTATGACCTTGGAATGCAACACCAGTATAAAAATGCATATTTTCACCTGCAGATTCATATATTCAGCTAGCTGGCAGGGTTGTCTGTTACCTTAAGCTCTTCTATTCATGTCCTGCTGCATTAAATATTATCTCACTTCTGTGCCATTAATTGAAAGGCAAATCTAGTTTTGGAAATGTGGTGTTCCAGTAGGAGGTCGATTGCTGGTTATAGGTAAGTTTTATAATTAGGTTAGGTATATAGTGCTTTGTTTGCTGTTCTTAGGGGTTGTTGTCTTTTAAATTTCATGCTTTTTCTAGCCCCTTTTTTATAGGCTACAAAAAAGAAAAAAAAAAAAAAAACCAAACCAAAACCAAACATGTAAAGTGTCCTTATGTTCTTTACTTAATTACCTAATAGCCATAGTGCTTTTTGCATATATGATTGAAAACAAGCCAGATTCTGAAGCTACCGTTTTCTCTTATCATATGCTGTAAATACTCAGTCTTTGCTTAGTTTGTCTTAGTAAAAGAATATATGTCCTTGCCTTAATGCCTGTGCTGTACAAAACTTGTACAAATGGCAATGTTGGGGTTTTTTTTCTGTGAAGAACCACATACATTGAAAGCAGGTGTGTGTGTGTGAGTGTTAGGGTGGGGAGCAAATGATTTAGAGATCTATGAACCCCCGAGGGAGAGAAGAACTGCTACACCCACACGTGTAAGGTTGCAGGTATGAGAAAGCTAGAGTTGAAATAATTCTTTTAACTAGCTTAAAACTAGTTAACTTGATCTTGCATCACAGATTATGCATGCCAATCAAAGCTTTGCAAGTTAATATTCTTAGATCAGTAATTAAGTAGGTGCATCATCCTTCAAAGATACTTAACCAGCCATTTGCATTAATACCACAGTGTGCTCTTTGTTTTTGAGAAAAAATTGAGTATTTCATTGCCTTCAACAGTTCTGTGCAGACATATGACCATTGTGAACGTTGAGCTGTATTAGAAGGGCTTCTTGACACTTCAGCGGTATTAAACCAATTGACAACAGTCCCAAAAAGACAAGTGTTCTTGAAGTGAGAGTTCAGATCTTCAGTTTTGGTCAATGATTTTCTTCGAGAGCAGAATTTCCAAATCTATGGTGATGGTTGTTCCCTGCAGCGTATCAAAACAGGGTAGATATTGCAAAGCCATTATTAAAATATTTAATTATCTTTCAAACTGGTATAGTAGGTTTTTATTTTTAAGTAAATTTTTGATTAGTGTAAATGAAAGGAATAGTAGTCACTGCAAAAGGCTGATTACGGTTTGTTCTCCCCTCTCTCCAATTTGGTCCAGTTTGTCCTCTCCTTCTATTGCATAAACACAGCTTCAGTTTTCATAGTTTAGAAACTTTTGAATAGATTATCTTGCATATTTGGAAAGATAGCTGCAACAAATTAAGATGTGTCATTCCATCATCTTAATTTTGTTATGGAAAGTCATGAAATATTATTTGATGTCCTTTGGAAAAAGGGAAACCTCAGTTCTTCGAGTCAACCTGCATGGCTTTTAACCAAGTACTTGATCTCTTCGTCAGACTATTCTATGTCATTGTTCCTTTTTAAAACCCCGAGGTTAAAGGTTCTTTCCATGCTTTGTAAAAGTATTTTTCGACACTGTGAAATGGATCCTTCAGCTGAGACCTTGGTAGAAAACTGCTGAACGATTTGTGTATTCTAGGGCAAAATCCCACTGAAGCCATTTCAGCATCACAAACAGGAACAGCATTAACTCAAAGTGAATGAAAAATGCTTTCGGAGAATACCGTTCTGATGAAAACACGACAGGCTTAGGTTTGTTTAGGTCTCGCTGCAGTTCACCTCCTGGCTGTTGATAGAGGAGAGCAAATGATGTTGAACCCACAGCTGCCTGGATTTTAAGGAAAGGTTCATATTTAAGAAGCTGATTGTCTTTGCCTCTCTCACTGGACTGCAAGTTTCTCATGTCTTTGTAGCTGGTATTCTTTCTCTGGGGGATGTGCATGATAAGGGTGGTTGTGGTCAGTGAATGTCTACAACTGCAGGCAGATGTTCACACCAGGAGAAATGTACAGGTAGGACGTTGCTTCTGTGTTTCTGAAGGCTGGTCTGTGCTCCTTTGAGGCTTTTAGCACTGCTTGAGCTGCATTCTACTTTGTGAACGAACCATGGCAGACTGATAGTGATAGTATATGCATGGAAAAAATAAACATGTGCTTTTTATACAGCTGTGTTCTACCAGTTTTCTCCCCAAAAGCCTGAAATGGCTTTTCAGATTTAGCTTAGATGAGTAGGTGAATTAGGAGTGAAAACTTAAATCTAGAGCAAAACTTAAAAAAAAAAATCTATGATTGAAACTTTAAAGTTAAATCTAAAATAGTTACAACAAATAAGCCACATAATATGGTTCAAGGGCATTGGATCAGTAAACTTTTAATACTTGAGCAGGATGGATGGTAGTAATGTGTGATTGCTTCAGTAAGAAATATGAATGTTTAGAAAAACTTGAGTGAAGGAAGCTCTATGATCTTAAAAGCTGAATAAGTACTTCTCTTAATAATCATACCACTGTACCCGTAAAAATCTTCCTTGTTAAGACATGTAGCCCAAGAATGGCTTGTAGGCAAACACTCAAATATGTATTACATTAATTAATCAAAACAAGTTTATATTCATAACGCTTCAATTTTAAATAGCTGAATAATGTTCAGCATAATGCTTGCATGTATTCTTTCCTTCGCTGTCACACACAACCCAGACAAGCTGACTAGCTAAATGGCAAAAGGTATCTTTTTTCCCGGAGCTCTTTAGTGTGTCCCTCTCGTATAAATTGCTATTCCTATGCTACAGATGTTTGAGAAGATGACATGAAGAACTCCAGAACTGGCACACCTTATTAAAAGGTGCCAGGGTGTTAACTTGGGCCTGTTGTGAGTTACCTTCGAGTACTAAGCTGTACATGCAACTCAGAAACTCCTTTAAATGTGTTTGGGCTGTTCTTACTGTAGGCACAGCAGCTTTCACTAGGTGGGTATAATGAGTGTCTGAGTGTCTTCATCTGAATTTCAAAGTGCTGTAATTCCTAAATGGCTTTGCATCTGCAGTTTGTCTTGAGCATCTCTGGGAATTAGAATTATGTACATGTGAAATAGCCAAGATTGATGCCAAATAAGAAACCTTTTCATTACAAATTACTTGACTCTTTAAAAGCCAACAACATGAAGTGTGCTGGGATGTTGAATGTCTATTTCTTCTTTCCTCTTAATCAAAATAGGTTACCTGTAGGGTATCATAAGAGTTAATTTATTACAGAATACTTAGTCTGGAAGGCTAATGATTCAGGAAAGGTTCTTGAATTTAAATTTTATCTAAAGGAAGAATTATGTAGATTGCCTGGATATAGAAGAGGTTAGGGTTATGTTTCAGTTTTGCCTCTGAGATTGGTTTTTTTTATTGTACATTCTTCCTGACAGACATTTCTTCAAAGTGTAAATGTTACTTTACATTTAACACTTTCTCTTATTACTGTACTAGATGACAGGAGTTTGTGAAAGCGTGGAGCTGCTAATACAGACAGATCCTGCTTGGACAAAAGCTGTGGGGCTTATGCTCAGGTGGCAAAGGATTAGTTAGTTGTCTTTACTAGAGGAGGCTACAACAGAAAATGGTCATGGCAGAGCTGAGACCAGAGGCTGATTTTAGTTTTTTGTTGATTTTGGTGGTGATTTGTTGTTTGCTTGATTTGTTTTCTGCCCAGTGGTGCCTCTTAAGCTCCAGAGGCTTTGTTGCACTACTCTAGCGTAGTCATTTATTACTGTACTTAGCGTGGTATAATGTACTGCTGGATAAGGTGCAGCCATTTACTGAGCAACAAAAATTGCTGAGGCAGGAGCAGAGGATGTGCTGGGCAAACAGCTTGTTAATAACCAGCTGAAGCGCCAGCTGCAGCCGGGAGGCTCTGCCCAAAATGGCTTATGTGCATGAGCAAAAGCAGGCAGAGAAAACACTTCTTTTTATTTGGCTATGGAGCAGTCAATACCAGAATATGTATAGTTTTGGTGAACATGGCTTAGGAAAGCTGTTAGAGAAACTGGAGGGAGAAGATGACTGGAAAATGTAAAGGGCTGGGGGCTTTTGTGAAGTATGAGAGCAAAAATTGCATATCACAGAACTTCATAATCTAGTGCAGACTGAGGGGTGATCTCATTAATGTTTACAGGTATATAAAGGGTGAGTGTCAGGAGGACAGAGCCAGGCTCTTCTGGGTGACAACCAACAGTAGGACAAGGGGTAATGGGTTCAAACTGGAACACAAAAGGTTCCACTTAAATATGAGAAGAAATTTCTTCTCAGTGAGGGTGCCAGAGCCTGAACAGGCTGCCCAGGGGGGTTGTGGAGTCTCTTCCTCTGCAGACATTCAAACCCGCCTGGACACCTTCCTGTGTAACCTCATCTGGGTGTTCCTGCTGCAGCAGGGGGATTGGACTCGATGAGCTTTTGAGGTCCCTTCCAGTCCCTGACATTCTGTGATTCTGTGAAATGGTACATGGAATCAGAAGTTAGAAAAATTCAAGTTCGAAATCAGACACAAGGTTAGAACATGATTTAATCATTATAACCAGTCACCAAAAGAAGTACCAACATCTCCTCTTGTTAGGTAAAGACGTTCTTCTGACAGATGATCAGCATAAGTTACTGAGGTCTTTCAAAAATAACCAGGTAAAAGTAAAAGGTCTGCGCTAGACAGAGGTCATGGAAGATGCTCTCATGTGAAAGCTCGGCTGTGTACACCATGGGATACTGTGTTTACTTTGTAGACAAAAACTTTTCTGGCTTTTGTGTTGACGAGTCTGTGGTTTGGCTGACTGGCTGTGCTTTTTTCTAACAAGCAGCTCTGCAGCTGGCTTTGGAGTAGGACATTCTGTCAATTACTCTGTTTGTTTTCTCTGTAATCCTGTTAATGTGTGTAGAATTATAACACTTAATAGTAGCTTAATGAACTTCAGACAACATTATTTTATGAGCAGAGAGTAAGGAGGCCTCTTAATGTTAATTTGTGCCTGATTTTAATTGATTTTTTCACTAACTGCAATGTTGCTGTATTGTCACCACCTATCCACTGTTTTCTTAGTAATTTGTCTCCCTCCGATTTCAGTGCAGTTTATATATACTCTGCATTTATTCTGGAGGATCTATTCTTGTAACCAGCAGCTTTTTACTCCTCCCCTTGTGTAAGGCAGAGGAATTGACTGCAGGGGGAAAGGTCAAGGTCTCTTCATGGTACTTCCATCCAAACCTATTGCCCTGCCCCATTTTTCACCTGCACCGCATTTTTCCTTTCTGTGCATGTTTCCAATTCAGCAGTGTTACTGCGGTATGTTCTAGTCCTGCTCCTGCCGACTGATGTGTTTTTCACTGTTTCCCCCCTGCAGAAATACGCCAACCTCTTCTTCTTATTCCCCTGCCGGTCCTGTTGTCCACCCTGTAGCTCCTCACATCTTCCTTGTTCCCAGCTTGTATAATGATAATCACAACATCCAGATGATCCCTGGACTTGCTGTGTATTCACCACAAAGGAAGCTTTAACAGACTAATTTATTAATGTAAAAGATGAATTTGTGCTTTTTGTTCCTAACTGTTCATTATCACATCTCTATTTTAATTCTATAGCTGTGTCCTAAATGACACTGAAGGTTAGGTTGCAAGCGGAGGGTATGTCCTTCAGCATGTGAGTAGTCATTGAAAAGAAGCCTAACACAGTATTTTAAAAGCTGTTGGTTTAGAGTGGCCTAAGTAGGTGTTTATTATATTTCATACACGAGTCATTTAAATGAATGCTTACCAGACTGCTGAATGCTAAAGTGCATCAGCAAAGTCTTTTTAATGCGAAGGTGGTGCTCTTGCGCATGTAATGTGTATAGATAGTCGATCTTATTAAAACTGTCATTGGGACATACATTTGGCAACAATCCACTGATAGCTTGAGGCATACTGGCCTATTTTCAATTCCATATTGATGCTAGTAAGCAATTAAAAATAAACCATTTGCATGTTCAAAAAATACATAAACAGCATCTTATGATATTATGAATCACCTGGTTTTTTACAACAAATAACCTATTTTGTGGCTGTTTTTTTCCTCTAAGGAAGCTTTCTTGTCTGCAAAATGCTACCTTTTTTTTTTCATGTGAATCAAATATCCTTTTTTTAATCCTGTCTTCAGACTAACTTTTCATTAATTATCTTGTTTCAAGGATAGCTCATGGGGGATTTGGAAATATCAAGCATTGCTTTAATCATTTCTATTTGCATTTGAGCCTTGTTAAAGATCCACATTTCATATGTGAAATATGCTGGTTTTTATTTTAATACATAAATGTTCATGTGAACTATAAGGGATTTTATCACACATTCCTTCTCATGGCTTTCCAGACTTGTGGCTGGAAATGTCATCATAAAATAAATACTTCAGCTTGTATGCGGAGTGGAGATCGATGGAGAGAAGTGACTATTAACCTGACTGCTCCAAATATTAAAATCTGCTACATAAGTTAAAACCCTCACATGAGCACTACAGAAATTTTGAGCAAAAGCTTTATTGCTACTATGGAAAAGAGAACTCTTGTTCTTTTTTAAGCCATTTTTTGACATAGGATCAAATGCGAAGTTGCTGTTTTGTGGTATTTGGTACTGAAATGTGTGAGCAGTTTTCTCGGCGAACTTAAAAAGCCACACACCTATATCTGAAACTGTATATTGAAGAGTTTAGGGTTTACGTTTGGGAATGGACTGATCAGAATGTTGTCTTATATTTTAAACAGATAAAATAATTACTGACTCTTTAATAAGGATTTGTAGTGAAGTTGGGATTTTCACCACCTGTGAAACGAACTTTGCCTCTCATATTAATCTCCATGTTGCTGTCCTGTAGTTACGACTGGAACCAATGAATGCTTGTAATTTAAGTCAAAAAATGAAATTTGTTTGATGCGTAGTTATAATGTAAAGATTTTTCATTTAAAAAAAGAAAGTTTAGAGATTTCTGCATATGTGCTGATGTCTAAACAGAAGGTCAGAGCTTTCTGAAGGCATCCAGGGGCACTCTGAAATTGGTGTGTTTGAAGAGCTCGATTCTAGTATGTGGCTAAAACAAAACTCGCAGAACTCTGGGCTGGAGTTGCTGATGTTGGGCTTTGATACCTTACTTTGGCTGCTCGGATGCACTTAGTCTGTAGTGAAGTGGATAAAGTTTGCTTGAGGTCTTTTGGAATAAAGCAATTCTGTGCAAATGCTTGAGTATATTATCAGTAGTTGCACAACTACCGAAGAAGAAAGGCAAACAAGTTTCATTCACAGGCATACATTATTTTTAGCAAGAATCTGCTTTTTTTGTATTTACTTATTTACTGTAAATATGTGGAACTGTTTTTTTTTTTCCAATTCACTACTGAATTCTCTTAACTTTGCAGGACCTTAAAGTTACAGGCTTTAATCTTACATTGAATTGTGGACATCCTTTAACTTATGATGGCCGGATTCTCACTTGGTTCACAGCTTTGTAATAGACATAGATGTGTTTAATTTCAAATTAATGTGAAGCTCAAATATTCACCAGTTAGAAAAAATATGCCCTTCTGCTTTTGTGTGTCCCATTATTTCACAGGTATTATTCTTCGTGTAACCTTCACTATATTTTTGTGAATCACTTTTTCTTCCTTTCTGTAGCACAACCCTATAAATTCATGAAATTCTGGACCTGTTTTGACTTTCTTCTTGGTTTTGATGCCTGAAACTAGTGTTTCAAGCAGTATTGTTCATTACAAAGCTGTTATTCTGTGATTTCTAGAACTCGGAGAGCCTGGCTTGATGCAGGTTTGTCCTATAGCTGGTATGAGCTTTAATTCTAAGTTTCTCCCTGTGGAGAAAACCTGCAGCAGATCTCTCCAGCATTGACTCTGGTATCTAAATAACTAGTGAAAGAATGGGAATATGACCCCTGTCAGCTCCTCTTCACACTGACCAGAGAGTCCCAAAGCTGTTCCAAGGAGGGGCCATGCATATACGTGTTTGAGATGTTCTTACTAAGAACCTGTCTCGGAAAATGGAAATGCCTGTGCGGGGATGTAGCTTTTATGTTGGCTAGTAGTATATACATACTAATAATCATCATAAAGGAACCCTTATTCTTCATAGTGGTTTATACCTTAATAAGTGGAGTTCTGTGCAGAATCATAGGGTTGGTAACCTCCCTCCCTGGAGCCACTTGCAGCTTAAAAAGTGGCAGTGATATTTTAAAAGGCATCTAGGTATGTATACATATATATAGCTATAAATCAGGCAGAGCACAAGGTGATGAATAAATGTATTCTTTGCTTAGGTAAGTCTCTCTGATTTCTCTTAAGTGTCTTCAGCCTTCATGTGCAGTTTTCTCTATAAATGTTCTTCTCTGAAGTTTGAACTGTTGCAATGGAATTAAATAGTCCTTTTGTGGTAAAGTTCATTCAGTGCTTTTAAATAGGTGCCCTTCTTATACCTTGTTAGTGACTGTTGGGTGGATGGGACAGTTAATTCACCTTAGTCCAAGAAATTATAAAATCCTTCCTTGTACTAGAAGGAAGAAGAATCCTTATGCTGTGTTCCCCCTCTTTAGAGTTTAGATAATTGTCAGTAATACTTAAGGACAGAGTTCTCATCCTTGAGCCGTTTGAAACTGTTTTTCAGTACAATTGTAGAAGCCTGATGTTAATCAGTCTTCCTACCCAACATCGGGTATTCTGCATTTGTCAGCAAGTTAAGGCAAGGTAATTCAGGCAGAATTATCATGGCAATGCACAGGAGGCCAGGACATCTGTGCTGAGTTACGGTTTGATAACAATTCTGAAATAATCTGTGTGAGGTGCAGAGTTCTCCTATACTGCTGCAGTACTGGAAGTAAAGTATTGCAATCGCTTTTACAATGTGAAAACTGAAATTGTGCAATGAAGGAAGACTTTAGTGTTGCAAAAGATGGTAATTAAGGACTTCAGAATTGCTTTTTAATTTATATACAAGTCAGAAAATGTTTACCGTGATGCTGAATGGAGAGGGAGTGTGCAGCAACAGATTCTTGCTTCAGCTTTTCTTCCACCTGCAAAAGCTGGTGGCAATAAAACTGCTTATTTACATTCACTCACTTTTATATGTAAACAAATTGCATAAGAGGCTCTTTTCGTAATAGCATATTAAATCTGAATGCTGTTTTGGGAACGGAGAAAGACAATGTTTCTGTGTGGTCTGCAGCCTGTGCAGCTCTGAAATGCAGAATAACTTTGGAAAGCTATTGAGGATTGGGGTTTCTGACTTGAATGTGAGATACTTCTCACAACTGCCAGGACTGTTCTCTGGTTCCCATCTGTACAAGGTGTGGCAGACGAGTCATTTTCCAGTACTGGCCTGTGTAGAAGAGCTGTGCTGGTTTTGGTAAGGCCAAATAATCCCCTGATACTCCTTTCTTTGATTTCATTAGTCCTGGCTATTGAAATAGAGTGTGGAGAAGCATCAGGAGTAGGCAGCACCAAAAAAGAAAGATGGGAAAGCATGATCAGATTAAAAAACTCTGGTGACAGGAGCATGTCTGGGGTTTTTTTAAAGGCTTATTGCTTAATTGTATCTTAGTATTTTTCTTCTATCAATCTGCATGATTAAGACTTCTGACTACTTCTTGTCAAATGCAAAAGCTATTTCTTTCCCTACAAATGGATTTCTTAATGCTTTTTCTAATATTGTTCCCTTATTTTCTATCTAGCCAGCAGAGAAGAAAATCCTATTTATTGGTGCAATTTAAATGTGACCGTTAGTTCTGAAAGAAACTCTTTTAATTAAAAATGTTCTCCTCTGTTTTCTGGATACATACCGTCTATTTAATAGAGACGACTGCTGAGCTTTGACTTCTTTTGGTAACCACAAATCTAATTAGCATTTCTGTGCCAAATAGAACCTTTTTATTTTAAACTTGAAAAAGGAATGTAGGAATTCTGTCTTGGAGTTTTGTCTGCCTCTTTTTGCTCATGTTTGAGGGTTGCTGTGCTAACACCTGATTGATAAATAAATGCATTTAGTTGGGATTCTCTCAGCAGCTCATTGACTTAAAACAAATGCTGCCCTTTTTCTTCTTTTAAAAAGTAATTTTTTCTGTGATGAAGCTTAAGTGCTAGAAAGCTAACAAATGAGATTAAACCAACGATTTGTTGTCTGCATAGCATATCTAGTCCTTTTTTGATGTAGGAGAAAATGCTTTTGTTTTAATTTGGTGTAAAAGCAAATGCTTATCATTAAGAGGACACATAGCTCAAATAAGCTTGAGGAGATTTATGGAGATGTTATTATTTTTAACTGGAATTGAATCGTCTTTCCATTCAGCAGCTATGTGGAAAAATACACAAGCAAGATAATGAATATGGTTGCATTACATGTCAAATTACTTATACAGATGAGTTACATGGACAGGAGGTTGTTTTGTGGTCGCCTTATCATGCCCAGGGAGGTGACCCAGTTCTTTTTTGTTCTGATTATATTCTCAAGTGGAAAAACTGCAGACTACCAGAAAGGCAGATTACTCCTGTGTTCTTGGAGGAAAACTTAAATAAATACATTCCTTTTGTGGAATAGGTTGGCATTCTTTCAGTCCATTTGCCAACATGTTGATAAAAGAGACTATTTTTTTTAATCTTTAAGGGAATGAGAGGAATCAGTGCAAGTCTGATCTTAATGTCATTCTATAAACTTGTAACTGCTTTGGCTCGATCTGACGTACCTGGATTTAGTAACACTAGGGCTGCATGATGCCCTTTATCCTTTGGATCACAGAATCACAGAATGTCAGGGATTGGAAGGGACCTCAAAAGCTCATCCAGTCCAATCCCCCCATGGAGCAGGAGCACCCAGATGAGGTTACACAGGAAGGTGTCCAGGTGGGTTTGAATGTCTACAGAGAAGGAAACTCCACAACCCCCCTGGGCAGCCTGGTCCAGTCTCTGGTACCCTCACTGAGAAGAAGTTTCTTCTCAAATTTAAGTGGAACCTCTTGTGTTCCAGTTTGTACCCATTACCCCTTGTCCTATCACTGGTTGTCACCGAGAAGAGCCTGGCTCCGTCCTCCTGACACTCACCCTTTATATATTTATAAACATTAATGCAGTCACCCCTCAGTATATGAATGGTAGAATGGATTTGTTGCTGTGCTTGTACAATCTATAAAACGTAGTTGCATGTCAACTATCTTTACTTTTTTGTTTTTAAACCCACGTTCAAGTCATAAGAAAGCAAGCTTTAGTAAAAGCTGCAGCTTGTGCTGCACTTTAGAAACACAAGTGGCCTGTTTCCATTCTTGTAGATCACCATTCTGACACACCTAACATGATCTGGTCCATTTCTCCGATAGTGTCAGACTTGAGTTTATAAGAAAAAATTGGCTGATGAAATGCAAGATGTGAATGTGATATGCCTCGTGCTACTTCTATTTTTTTATCTTTGTCTCAGGGAGGTATAAATTCTAAGACTAAGTATCTTCAGCTGTTCTAACAGCTGAAAATGCTATCTATTTCTCAGAGCTGTTGTGTTCACTGGAGCTGCTGTAATATTTGTGATATTCAGCATTACAGTTGTGTACTTTTCAGCATTTTGCTGTGAAGTCTTCATAGAATTCTTCAACGTTAGAGTGCGTATTAAAGAAATACTTCAATACTGGCTTTCTGTTTGCCTATTGAATTATGGTTTCCCATGGTGTATTTTTGTCAGCAAAGTATGAACTGTCATAGCGTGACATATTTCTGCAGGTCCAAAATAACTTCTGGCGATGCCAATTCCAAATGGATATTCCAGTTGATATTGTTTGGAAACACCTACCCAAGTTGTCTGTTTTGTTTTTGTGTTTTTTTCAGCAGAAATATAAGGAAAAAAATGAACTCTTTGATACTCTACTTGATCTTAAGCTGTATTCTGTCTCATTTGTCTCGATTGGTTTGAATGTGTAAAGCTGCTGGTAATTATGAATTACCACAGGCTTATTACAGGTATATCTGGTTGTGATAAGCACAGGAGGAATCTTGTGGCCCACCCATTGCCTGACTGTTTTTAATACAGTAACTTTGTTTTACTGCCTCAGTGTCAGACGTTTTTATATAGAACTATTATACCAAAATGAAGGTCTGGAGCTTAGAGTATTAAACAAATGAGAGAAAATATATTGGAGACCTCAGACCATTGTAGGACTTTGCTTAGAACTCTATAGTTGTCTATGGCTGGGTAAAGTAGATTGAGATTCTCCTCTTCTGTTGCTCTTACTCACTTTAGCAAATGTTATGGCATTGTCGTGGTCCAGTTGATGTAGTCGGCCAAGCTTTAAGGAAACAAAGTGCTCCTGGAAGTGTGAACTGCACTGAAGTGATGATGGGATCTACTTTCTATGCAAAGCTCTTGGGCTTCATCTTTACTCTCTTTCTTTTTTTCTAGTTCTGCTGTATAAGTAGGGTCAGGAAAATATTGTCACTATGTCACTATCAGAATATCTCAGTGCATGGAAACGCAGTCTTTAAAATATGCTGTCATATCTTTATGTAATGTGTTATCCTAAAAAACAAAGGTCTCTGGAACAAAGCCTTTTTTTGCCCTCTGCATTCTGGTCCTGTCAAAGAGTGGACATCTGTTAAAGTATCAGTACAATTAAACAAGACCTGCTTTACTTTTTCTTTTTGAAGGACTTGGTAAATATCGAGATGTTTTTGACTGCTAAAGAAGTGGAAGAGTCATTGGAAAGACAAGAGACTATGACTTGCTTGGCTTGGTGTCATGATAACAAATCCAGGCTCAGAAAAATGAAGGTATGAAAATTTAATGAGTTTTGCTTAAACTGTGATTTTTCTAAATTACTTGGATATTTGATGTGGTCAATTTCATTTGAATTATAGGTCTTGAATGAGGCTTTGTATAAAATTCAGGACAATAAGTACAAAACTCTTCTTTTAAGACGACACAGGTAGCTGGAACTAAATGAGCTCATGCAAATGCCAAACCTGAAACTGAATGATATTACGGATGCAAGCCTTGTCTCAACAAATTTTGCTCAAATAAAATAATAGTATTCAGTTGCTTTTAGTGTGATTTACAAACATCTAAATGCAGAAGTATATAGAGTCTTGCTGCGTGTGAACTTAGATTTATAACTCCTTGCATCCTACTGAGAGTATAGGTCAGTTTATATATGAAGGTATCTTAGGAGTGAGATTAATTGGTAAACTGTGTCCTCAGGTTTAACACTTGAGAGAAATTTCATACAGATTTTTTCCTTAGCATTTAAGTGTTATAGATAAGAAAATAAAACTTGAGTAAAGAAGCAGCTTTCTATGAGAAACTACTGTTATAAAAACCAAATCTAATCAAGAAATAAACACAGTAAGTCTTTTTCTAGCCATTGAATACCATGACCTGAACACAGTAGATACTTATTTCTTTCAAGTTGGTTTAAATTTCCTTGTCTCTTAAATTCTGCATTTCAAACCATGCTGAAATCTTTTATAGGGCTTGCAGAAATCTGTTTTTAACTGATATTAACTAAATTCCCTCCCTCCCTCCAAGTGTCTGTATCTTATTTTTTAAACTAAGCGCTTTCTTTAACCAAAAATGTTTGCGTGCACTTACTGATAAGCAAAGAGTGACATTCTCTGTCACTCAGGGACGCCCAAATGAGAATGAACCGAAGATGGGACACAAAAGTAAATCGGACAGTGATTACTCTAAAGAAAATGATGATCTTGTTATGGAAACCATTAAAGGAAAACCAGAATTGGTATGTAAACGCTATTGCATAATTATACTGCTAAAAAAAAAAAATCCCCTTGGTATAATCTTAATATGTTAAGTAACATAAGAAATAAAATCTGAATGTGCTGCTTTTTCATCACCAATCTTCAACAAACAAATCAGGAAAAAATCTTCCCCATCCTTCCTTTTGGAAAACAATTTAAAAAAAAAATCTATTTCTGCAAGCCCTACTTAAAAAAAAATATCTGAGACTGTGTGAGATCAGAGTTGGAAGAAGAGAAATCACTATGCTTCTTTTTGAAACACAAACATTTCTTTTCTTTCTGGTTGCTTAGCAATGAAAATGTTCTGAAATCCCAGCCACCATCTTAATGCAAGCTTTATCTACAAATTAAACTGTGTTTTGGCCTGGGAAAGCACACAGGTCTATAGTCTTTAGGGATGTGAACGAGCTCAACTCTTGTGAATAGCTGCTGTGGAATTGTTTGAAGGTGGACAAAGGTGAAATGTGTGTGGGACTCTTTTCTTCTGGTTACACGTGTCTGCAGAACATACATACACAGCCCCTGCCTTGCAGTTTGCCTGAAGATTCAGAAAAACAAAACTCAAACTCTGAAGGTTGTCTTGGGATGTGGTTTTTTTACTGTTGAAACACTTCAACAAAGTTCTAAGCCATAGGATTGTTAACAATTAAAAAGCTTGATCAGTTTTTTAATAGAAACAAACAGCTAAAATTCTAAATGAGGGGTTTGTGTAGATTTGTATAACAGGTTATTTTAAAATACTTGAAAATTTCAAATGAAGTATAGAATAAATCTTTATTCTCTGCTAAACATGCATTTGAGTACAGAAAAATCCATGGTTAGAAAAGAAATTATTTTCTGTTCCTTAAGTATATTTTAACAGATGCCAGAATGCATAATTTTTGTGTTCAGTGGCTTACATTTCAAATCTTAAAATAAGTTATTGTTGCGATGCGTGCATTAGTCACCCCAGGTGGTTAACTGATACAAATTTGGAGTTGCTCAAATTCCTACTGAAGTCACTAAGGAATTTTGATATTACTGAGCTGATGGACAATAAACAAAAGGCAACTGTTCACTAGAACCATGGGGGAAGAAAAGAAAAGCCTAATGGAGCAGGATAGCTCGAGGAATATGTTTCTTTTCAAAATTCAGAGGACTTGGGGTTCTCTTTGTTTTCTGAAGGTAATAAAAGAGTTGACTGTGTCCCTATAAAGAAGCATAGTGACTGGTTCTTTTATCTGGGAGAATCTTTTTCTTTTTAATTCCACATATTCAAAGTTTTTTTTATAGATTTTTGTGAACTGGTGATGGAATTTGATTTAAAGGGACACTGTCAACTTCGTTAGGCTTCAAATTTTACCTTTTACCAAAAAACAGGTAAATGCCACTTGGTTTTCTTGTTTGAGACTTGTTTCCAGCATGGCTTTTTAGATGTTTGACAAGAAGAGTGGGCTAGAAGTTTGAAAAAAGGGAGGGAGGGGATTGCAGCAACTTAAATGCTATGCTCTTTTTTGTTAATATTGGAGGACTTTGAAAATAGAGATGTGTTTCTTCCTTGCAGTCTTCTGGGTAGACCTATCATGTCTAAAGTATCACATAGCCCCAAACTTCTATTGAATCTACTACTTTGAATTGTTAAAGTACAAAGAAACCACCTCTTACTCTCACTTGCATCTCAGGTAACAATGTTTTCAGTCATTAGGAAAATATTCGTCTGTGCTAAATACTCAAGTTTTGAAGGAAGCAAGAGGAGGAGGTTTTGTTTGCTTTTAGGGAATTCTGTGCTGGTGTCTTGTCCGTAAAGTCAGCATTTCAACTTTTGTTGCATGAATGCCTAAAAGCAAGCAAACAAGGTTGCATGTTATTAACACTTTCTTTTTTGTTGTGCCCATGTAGTGATTAACATACTGTGCAGTGCAGTTTTGGCACCATCTAAGACCCTGTCTTGTCTTTAATCTCAGAGCTGTCTGGAGTTCAGCCTAAGGATTCAGGAGTTCATTGAACTCATTCGACAGAACAAGAGACTGGATGCTGTGAGGTATGAAATTAGGATGCTTACCAAACAGTTTTCTTAACGAGATGCTATTATGCTTAATTAAAAACGTGTGGCTATTATTGCCACACCCAGATGCCCCACTGCTGTGAAGGATCTTGTTATTATTGTGACCAGTCTTCAGTATTAAATGGGAGTTGAATTATTTCTTAAAAGCAAGTTGTCATTCCATGGATGTACCTTTTATTATTATTTAGTGTTGTTGCTGAAACTCTGCATCTTCTTATTTTTCAAAATCAAGGTTTAGAAAACTAATCTGTCTTATAAAACAATTGTGTTTTCTGGTGGCACACGATGTAATGAGCATATTTACACTTAACTAATTTTCAAAAGGTACAGTAGCTTCTCATAGGAACTCACTGCAGTTTTAACCACAGGAAATACTAAAAGGTTAATGAAACGCCCATATAAAGCTTAACATTTCAATTTTGTCTGAACCTCTTCTGTTGTACTGTCTTCATTAAAGTTTTTGCTTTAGGCTGGTTCATCTTTTGTACTCGCTGGATAATTTGGTGTTCTGTATTGTCATGTATGTGAGAATAACAAGCTATACTATGTTACCCCTGCTCCCTTTCTCTGTCCCCAAGTGAAGAAACCAACCCAATATCCAGTTTCACCTCTTTTGAACTGATTCAGTTGGGACTGCTTTGAGGAGAAGGTAACGCTGCCCAGAGTGGTGTGAACGGGTAACTGGACTCAGACCTGATCACTGCCTGGCTTCAACAACAGGACAGTCTTTCTGGTGATACTTGCATTAATAGCATCAGTGCCTGAAGCAGTTTATGCTTTTCTTAGTGGTCCTCATTTCAGGTGTTGGAATAGTGTTCCTGGATAATACAGGAAACCAGTTCTGCTAAAATGAGTGGAATTTTGATACTGGGACTGTAAAATGTGTTGATAATTGTGATAAGCAGCAATCTTGCCAGCACCACAGAGTATGATGCAGGTGGCAGGGCTACTGGAGCTCCCACATGCACAAGGGAGAGAGGAACTTGCAGCAGGTTGTTTTGTAAGAATATTTAACCATAAGGAGGGATTACAAGTTTTATGGCCAGACTTGAAGCTTTGCTCATACATTCTGCTAACACAATTGCCACTTAACATTTCTGACAAGTTTTATGTTCAGGAAGCTGCAAGTCTTATTGCATTTAAAACCATAGTAGGTACTCCAGAAATCGAAAGCAGCAGGAGGCTTGTTTTGTGACAAGGCTCCTTTTTGGTCAGAGGAGCACAGAGCTGTAGAAAACATATGAAGTATTAACACTTAAGCACAGACTGAAAGCATTCTAGTGCATTCCTGAGTTTTAGATGTAGAAAATCTTCTGCAGGACAAACCACATAACTTTTCTTGAATAGAACGGGTGAAAAAGAGCTAGTTGTTTAAAAACAGAAGTAAAGGAAAAGATAATGCAAGTAAGTGAAGAGGCCAGTCTAATACTACCACCACCCCCAAAATTGCTCACCTTAAGTTTTAGGGCTATTTCCAGCTGTTAGTTCTAATCTCATTCAAAGGTGTTGCTTGCCTTGAGCTAAGTCATATCATTCATACTTTGCTCTGCTTGTGCCTAAATCATTGTTGGTTTGGTCCCAGCCAATGCGAATTTGCAGTGTGATAAACTCCAGATAATGTTAATTATTAAAAACAAACCACACACCTACATGTTAGCATTTAGATACGTGCACCTACCCTTTGATAGAGTTCTCAGATCCTAAGGAATTATCAGGAGGTTATGAAAAGGATGAAAGACACTCAATGATGTCTGTCTTCTGAGGCCCATGGTGCTCTTTATATCCAACAAATACTGTGTCTTTGTGCTTTTAGTTTTATTCTAACATTGCTGCGTTGCCAAATGTGCAGTCATGCATCTTAACAATGAGTAGTCCTTGCTCTGAGAACTGTTTTCTTTGAGCTGCAGCTTCCTTATGTAGCTTGGAAACCACGGGGCAGGCATAGAGCTGAATAGAGGGACAGGCTGACAACTGGGACAAAGTAGATAAGGGCATTCTGTATTTTATTGTTGTTACTGGATGTTTGTTTCCCTCTGATGCCTTTTCCACATTAGAACTGGTAAAACTTGCAAGTTGTCAGCCCTCAAGGGGACCCAGCCCTCTTGATGTGGAATGACTTGTATCATAGCCTCTGAGGTTTAAAGCTCGCAGCTCATATCTACATGGATATATGTTATATATAAAATAACATTAATAGGCAAATAGGCATCCATATTGCAGGGTAGGGGTGAAGTGTGTGTATGCCATATAGCTATTGAAGTTCAGGGCTGACACATATTTTATACTCTGCAATAATAACTTGCCAGTCATAACAATGCTGTTTTAACTTCCTAACTTCTCGTAAAATGAAAAGCAGCTACAGAAGTCCTCCTAGATCTTCATTCACTCCTTTTTAACCGAGTGAGTGATAATTTTGTACATTCAGAGTTCAACGTCTCAATGCTTTCCTTAAATAACCTGGTTTTAAAATCTTCGTTTTTACCATTTCATTCTACTTTGCTTCAAAATAAATACGTCGTGAATAAAGTAATCTATTTTGGGAAGGTGTAGCATAAATCTCATTGTTTCTAGCGAACTATTGCAACTCGTGTTTTTATTAGCATGCTTCTGTTAAGTGCCTGCAGCAGGATTCTTTCAGTATTGTGTCCGTGGTGCAATAAATAGGTCAGGCATCCATTAAAAAGCAAAGAAAGCGACTGTTTACCAAGTAGCTTCCTGTACCAGTGGAACTCAGAGAACTGACATTTTGCTGAAACGCAGCTGGTGTTTAAGTTTGAAAGGTTTGCGTACTGCCCACTGAGAACCTCGAAAGTGACGTCTTGCTTGTAGGTTAAAATTGATGTGAGCTTTAAAATTATACATCTTATTAAATAAACATCTTATTAAGTAAGTGTCTGAATTTCCATAGCTTTTTAGAATATGAGTGCAAATGGACCTTCCTCTAAGGTAGCTTATCAGAGTAGTCTCGAAAGCGCAAGTTTCAAGAATGTACAAAAAATATTTCTTGACTACAAAGCTTAATTCTCTTAGGCTTAAGTACGTCACAAAGTTTTTGCCTGGTATCCCACAATCTGTTCAGCTTTTTTGCAAAGCTCATACGTATTACAGTAACAATGGATATAACAGTAACTTATGACACTAATTTCACATTTTGGGTGCTCTCACTAATTTCACTTAATAGACAGTAAACTGTAAATCTTCAAGTCTTCATAAATATCCTTTCATTCTTGGATTTGTCAAGTCTGCTGTAGCTGCGTGTGCTATAGGAACGCTATTCAAACAAAAGAGGAGGGGCTTTGTCCCCATGGAGTTTACAGAATCGCTCTGGGATTTGAAAACCAAAATTTTCTGCCTATTACTTTAATCTGATATGAGATTTAGTTGGTGGTTTCAGTGATGGTCCGGTGGTCATGGTTTAGAGAAATAATGTTTTAAATAAATCTAGCCCTCAGCTCTAGCTACACTGACTACGGTGGGCTAATGGTGGTAAAAATATTATGAATAAGCATTATAAAGTTAATAAATACTTCCAAGAGCATAACACTTGCACAAAGAGATGCAAATAGCTGAGTGAAAAGGCAAGAGGCGAATAATGGCATGAGAGCAAATAAGGCGTTATTTAAGTGTTGTGCATTCATGAGTACTCACATCGCACTGTTTTCTGGCTTCCCAGTCTGAAAAAGACTTCAGAGTGCTACGGATTAACTAACTTGTTTCCCTTTTAAAGGATGTCTTGCTTCATTTTAATTTCTGCGTGTTGGCATTTGCGGGCTGTAGCTCAGACACTAGCAGGGCCGGCTTTGTGGGGAAACTGCCTTGGTTTCTTAAGGGGTGCAGGTGGAAGGGAAAAACAGAGGTGAAAACGAGCAGGAGGTCACATTAGAAAACCTAATTCCTTCTGGTCAAATCTACAATGGGCACCACATCCCAGCATGTTCAGTGCTTTGGAAATGCTGGAAGTGTGGGGTTGCTGAGCACTCCTCCTTTGGATGGCTGGCACACACGTAGTGATTATATATCATGCATATATAAAACAAAGTGTTATTATAATTTTAGCTGTTCTTGAACCCATACAGTACGTGTTGCCAGTATTTACCTATTGCAGCTCAGGGTCTTCCTGTAAATAAGGGGGGATATATAGTTGAAATGTTCTCTAGAAGAGCAAATTCTCAAGGTCTCATGGGAGTATCACCACAATACTACCAGAGCTAGTACAAAACTGAAATACCACTTCTGTTTTAACATCATAGGATACAAATGCACAGTGATCGGTTCTTTTAAGATTATTTTTTTCTCTTTTCCTTCATACATGAACACACACACTCATTTAGCTTAATGGGTAGATCTGAATATTTTGCTTTGCCTAAGATTTCTTATACTAATAGCTGTTGCTTGCATCTGCAGCTCTGGCCTAGCATGTATTTTAACTTTCTTCCAGTATGTCCAGGCTGCCTTGTCTCTTCTCTGAGGCCATGGCTTTTGTACTTCTGCTCTTGTAATAGTCATCACCTGGGGAACAATATTTACATTCCTGAATTGCTCACCCGAAATAGGAAGTTGGGTGGAAACAGCCCGTCCTACACAACTTCCATTGCTTCCTGGTGAGGGTGGGAGAGGAAGCGGGAGCACTGAAACACTGCAGAAGAGACTGTTCTCATGGTGTTGGGGACCGAAGTGTAGCTAGTGAAACACAGAATTGGAAGAAAACAATATGTATATAGATTTTTTTTTTTTAATCCAGCCCATGATTTTAAGAAGACTCTTTCAAAGTTAAAAAGAGCAAACACCACAGTACTTCAGTGATTAGAATCATAGAATCACTTGGTATCTTGCCTGTAATACAAACTGTGGAAAAGATATGGTATAGGGAAGACTTTTCTGTGCTTACGCAATGCCAGAAATTCTGTGTGGTTCTGATTCTGTGCCCAGTCTGCTATGCAGCACATGTGCACCACTGAAAACAGGAGCTTTTAGCAGAAATGCTGAACTAATCATCCAGTTCAAAACCTGGAGGGTTTTCCTGCACACACAAACTCCAGCTTGAAAACTGAGCTTGGGAAGACTAGATAGAGGAGGCTTTCATACAGGTTTTAAAGTTCCTGAATATCCTTGTAATCGGATATGTTTTCAGCCTTGTGTATCTCTCATAATCAGTATGCATTAAAGTACAAAATTTATACTGAAGCTCTACTTAATTTTTTATGTCCCTGGCCAAAAAATTTGCTCTTAATGCTTAACAAAGTGTTTTCTACTACATTTCCCTCTGATTTATTGTAGTCTGCACAGACAGTGGTATTGCCTTCTTGGCTATACCACAAAAAAATCACTTATGCAAAGGTAAATATTCTCTCAAAATTCAGTATAAACAAGATGGATATTTGAACTCTCTTGATGTTTAATGGTTTGGAATAGCTGATTATCAGACTGCTTTTATCTCACTTGCAAGTGTATGCCAGAGGAGTAAGTGTGATACATTGAGTTTGCATAAGCAGAGACATTTCTTGTAATAATCATGGATCTGTCATTCTAGATGTGAGGTAAGACTTCATGCTACAGTAAGATGCTCTGGTTTCTGAGAAATTACCATCTAAAACTGTTAATTCTTGAAGCCATTCTTATACTCACATTTAGCAGGCTGTACTTTTTCAAGCCCTTTAAATGTATCACCTTTTGGAGTTCATGTGTTGGGAGCAGAATCTAGAGGTTTTCTCTGAAATCTTACGTAATTATATAAATTTACTTGATTTGGGACCAAAGCTATCTAATAACGGTACAAATTCTGTATTTCAGGCATGCAAGAAAGCATTTCAGCCAGGCTGAGGGAAGCCAGCTGGATGAGGTTCGACAAGTAATGGGAATGTTGGCCTTTCCTTCAGATACTCACATCTCCCCCTATAAGGTAATGTTATGTTTGAAATTCAGTGGTACAGCAGAATAATAAAATACACGTTACAGTTCTTTGTCCTTGCAGGAAAATGCAGTGAGAATCTGAAGATCAAATGCTGTTCTAATTTTATGTTCTAAAATCCGCTTTTGTAATAGTCCTTGATTTTAATAACCAGTCCTTCCCTTTACATTAATCCAGGTACTGTTTGTATTGTTGCAGCTGGATCTTAATAGCAACAGACAGTTCACACTGAGCCAGGCTTACCACAAACCCAGCACTAAAGATATGCGGGACTGGCCGCGTGATGTGCAGATAGACAGCAAGAGATGAGGAAATAGGAAAAAACAAAGCAATGAGAGAGTTGTGTTCAACATACCAGGCTGTGCCCTTAGTACACTAGTAGCAGTCCTTAATTCTACTTCTCAAATTACTGCTCTTGTGTGATTTGGATGAAGAAAGGAGGCAATATCTACATCAAAATTTGACTCAAGCAAAATTCATAGGTAGTTACTCTTTCTACAGATTTGGAGTTTGTTCTGTGGTCATGTGCTAATTCACTTTTCTTTTTAACTTGGCATTGCAGGCAGAAGGTAGACAAGAGCTGAGCTGCTAAGGCAAAAGTCCTGTGAAATGCCAAGCCAATATGTGGCAATGCCAGTATAAACATGGGTTTTAAACAATTACTGAAATCCATGGTTTAACAAAACAAACAAAAAAAACCCCAAACCAACAACCCATAGAATTAATGTGAATTTCTTTGCTAATCCTGGAGTCCTAGAAGGATCCTCATGTTTTGGATTCCACATTTGATGTGAATTACAAGCATAAATGGTAAATGTGTTACCAGACTGGGTGTAAGATAGAGCTTATCATTGGTTTAGTAGTTAGAAAGAAATAGGCAGAAATGAAAATCCTGTGCTTTGTTCTAAGGGCTAGTTTGGGCAGAAAAAGCTAGTACTGTTTCATGTACAACCATACAATTGGAACAAATATCCTAATATTGTTTTATAGATCTGACTTAAAACATCCTAGTTTGTCGAAGTTATGTATTAGGTCTTCTAATAATTACCTAAATAAACAAAATGCTAGAGTGCTTGCTTGTTTGGAGATACCTTTAACATGTTGACTAAGAGTTCTGTGCATATATGGCTTTATGTAAAATTACTTTTAAACCTATGAGAAAGTTTGTCAGATCATAATATCTCTAATCAATTATTTTTTATTAATCCAAAGGAAGAAGCATCTTCTATAACCAATGAATAGAACTTTTTCCAGCTCATTGTCCTATCTTTTAGGACTTTAAGGAAAACCTGATGAATGTGGCAAAACAAGCTATTTTCTTTTGATATCTTTTGAACAAGCTTGTTCAGCTGTGGCTGAAATTATTCCAATGGGACATGTAGGAAGCTGCTGCTTTTGTTTCGCATCACCTAGGCCCTTAATCGCAGGCTTTTCTGAAACAGTAGTAGGACTCCATCTCTTTGTTAGGGATCTGGTTTAAGCTCTGTCTGTTACCTCTTCTCAAGAATTACCTTAAGGTCAGAACAAAAGCTTCATCCTGGATCTCCAGGAACATTCTGGTCTTAGATGGGGCAGGTGATGGTGCAAACAGACCTGCAGCCTGATGGCAGAAGCTATGCTTTTTGCTTTAGTTAAAGCCAGAGATGTGGACATATTTACTTTTGCCCCCATCTGTATAGGTTTTCTGCCAAAGATCTGCTTGTTGGTTTGGAGCATTTGGAAGTCAGACAAATACTGGTTATGACCAGGATTCTTTCCTTTCCCGTGGATTTGCCTCTGAATCTTTCTGCCTCTTCCTCATGTGATCCAACTGCTTCTGGTGCAAGATGTTTTCCTTTTCTCTCTTGTCGTCTTATTCCTGGTGGCTTTTTTGAATCTCTTGAAGTCCATCACTTACACTTGCACCCTTTTTCAGCTTCTATGTAATTCCACTTTTGAAACGTTTGTCAGAAAAAGTACCAGGTCTGGTTTATTCACTAGTTGTACATAAACCATTCCTCCCCACTGTTCAGGTAGTTGGTTCTTAGGTAGAAAGAAAGGATAGAGAACTATTCCTGCACCTACTCAGACAACTGCTGTCAAAATCCAGTTCAGCGCTTCTTTAAATGTTGGCTTCTTGTAGTCCTGCAAGGTATTTCTCAAGTTTATCCGAAACACAGTTCTGTTAACATATCAATTTAGGGTAATGATGAAAAATTTATTCATAAAACTAAGAAAATGTACTATGGTACCATGAAATCATTTGGATAAAAGCTCTCCGGCCAGTCTGATCCTCTTGGGGTGAGGGAATTGGAGAATACAGGCTACAACAAAAGGGAATGCTGAAGTCTGTCCTTCTATGATGTCTGAAATGAACAGGGAACTGAGGAGAGGCAGAATGGGCCAGGGTGGTACAGAGTGAAGCATAAAGTCAAGTGTCTATGTCATGGTAAAAATCGCTGCCTAGTGATTTTGGTATAACATGTTTGGAATTTGATCCTGCTGCTCAGTGTATTGGCTGTCACTAAGTCTTGGATTTTCTTTAAAAGCCTGTTCGATAAACTAAACAATCTGCTAAAATACTATTGTTGCTTCTAGTTGCCTCAAAGAGCAGCGTGCACATTTGATAATATGAACTTATTTCTAAAATAAACACTGTCACTTCTTGTGACCAAAGTGCAGGTTATGGACACAAAGGAGAAAAGGGGTGTTAGCAGAAGAAAGGATTGGGTCTTTGCATTGTATATAATATAACAAGTATATTTTCCAGATGTCTTCACTTCTTGCATGACTCTTTCACAGCATTACTTTCAGGGTTCAATATATCCTTGATCTGTGGGTTTAGTTCTTGCTTCCATGAAAAAAGCATCCCTACTTCTAACTCCTGTTCCCTGTTTTTTATGTAACCCAAAGCATTAGCATTACAATATATATAATTTTGTCCTTAAATACATAGCTAAGCTTTCTCTAGCCTGGGATTGTGCCAGCTCCTCAAATTAAAACCTGTTTACAATATTCTGTAAAAAGGGTATATTACAAAGAACTATCAGCAGAATTATCCTGACTAGAGGTTAAAGATGCTTCTGACTTATGGATGTTAATGGTTCAGAGAGCAGACATTCCACAATACTAACACTGCTTCCTAAGTAGGCCAGCATTCTGAAAAACTAAATACAAGAAATACCCTTACCAGGCTTTACATACCTTAATTAGAACATTTGGTAGATGGCAGAGGGAGGTTGAATATTGTTCTGGCAGCTATTCGAAGTAATACTTGATTTAAATTGAATTTCTAGTGAAGTAGTACTATAAGGTACTTTATAAACAAGGACATACTGTGCGATAGCATGTGTACTTTTATTTTGTGATGGATTCAGTCTGGTGCATTTTGCACAATTTACCACTCCCAGGCTTTTCCCCCTGGGGACAATTAGCTAGAAAACAACTTGTGTTGTTTTTTAACAGGATCTCTTGGACCCTGCTCGATGGAGAATGCTGATCCAACAGTTTAGATACGATAACTACAGACTACATCAGCTGGGAAACAATTCTGTGTTTACTATAACACTCCAGGCAGGCCTTTCAGCTATAAAAACACCGTATCCTTTAATGCAGATGCTACTGTTAAATGCAAAAAAGCTGTGCGTTTTTTTTTGTTCTATGGATGTTTCTCAGAGTGCTCGAAGAGGGAATGTTACATGTGAATATTTTTGCTCATGAGTTGTTTAAATGGAGTATGAATTGGTCTCTCTATTATTTTAAGGGGAGAGTATAATAAACAGCGTTATGGTTTAAAAAAAAGTCCAAACCAAAATGTTAAGGTGAAATCTGCTTTTCATTTGCATACTTGGGTATCTTGGCAATCTTAAGTTGATAAATATATCTACAAAAGTTAATGAGCTGGGTCAGAATTATCATTTTTTTTTAAAGCGCTTACACACAAATTTACTGTGTCTGTCTTTATGTGAATATTCAAATATATCCTGCGTCTTTTGAAACTCAGTTTGATTTGCTGCCCACTCTGGTGTATGAGAGGCCTGGTCCTGGGGTGTTCTACATTAGAAATGTCACCTGCAGAGGGTGCCAGACACTTGTTGCTCACTCTCGTTCCTCAAAACAAAGCAAGCACTTCATTTTTTTTAGATGCACATTAAAGGTGAATTAATTATCCTGTACATTTGAAAACCTAGGCTGGATTTGCACAGTTTACTATATTTTTTTTTTCCAAGGTATGTCGTTAACTAATTGTTGTTGCATTCTATGGGGGTTGTTCCTTAACTCACTGTTCAACAGACAGTGTTATAAAGAGGATGGGAGCTCAAAAAACCCAGACTGCCCTGTGTGTAGCAAATCCCTGAACAAGCTGGCTCAGCCTCTGCCTATGGCACATTGTGCCAACTCCCGACTAGTCTGCAAGATTTCGGGGGATGTAATGAACGAAAATAATCCTCCTATGATGTTACCAAATGGATATGTCTACGGATACAATGTAAGTGTTGAAATCAATTATTTAAGTCTAAAATATCAGTGGTAATAACTTTATGTATTGAAATAAGAGCTTTATAAACTGAGAAAGCTAGAAGCATCTGCTATATTAACAGAAGAGAAGTAACTTCTTGCAGTAATTTTTAAAGCGCGGTATACTTATGTGATTAAGTTGGGCTTTAAAGAAGCTAATGTCTGAATAGATAAATTTATAACATGAAATCAAATGGCATTCAAACCTTTTCTTTTGGAGAGCGATAATGTAAAATAAGTAGCTTTAGTGGGCAGAAATATTTTGACCTCAGACTATAACATCATTTTTTTAATTAAAAGAAGTTTATTTGCTAACCAGTTAAATAATGCTTGAAGTTACTACTGGGACTATCACCTTTTGATTTCACTCTTTTTCAGTCTCTGCTTTCTATTCGTCAAGATGACAAAGTAATTTGCCCAAGAACCAAAGAAGTCTTCAACTTCTCACAAGCTGAGAAAGTCTACATCATGTAGGTCCATCAAACACACGATGAAGTGCCGCTGGAATTTTGACACAGTGTATATTGGCATACCCTGGAAAAGGGGGGGGCCTTAATGTGTGGCAAAGAAGCAAAACCTGCCACCCTGGGGATCAGACCTGTCGGTGGCATTATTGTTTCTTGCGACCAAAGATCAATGAGCAACAATAAACACTCTTTAAAAGAGGAGAAAAAAGAAAAAAAGAAAAAAAAAAAAAGAGGAATTATGACTTAAGTTTGTACTTGAATTAAAAAAGAAAACAAATTTTGATTGTTAAGGTTTTGTAACATAAGGTCAACAATTGGACTCTTCTCAAAAGTACTTTCATCTTCTAAAGGATAACATTCTTTAAAGATGGATACTTGCACTGGGGGAAAAGTTACAACTGATTTGAAATTAAATCCATTTTTCTTCCCTCTTTTTCACAATTGTCCAAGACCCTTTTGTTATCAAAGATTTCAGTACTACCAATATGTTCTCCTTTAAGCTCCTCTTTGCCTTCTTTATGATCCTCTTGGGAAGTAATCTGGAATGTGAATTGGGTAACTTATTTCCATGGGAAGATATTGATGTCTTGGACACAAGACTGGCTTCTCTGGAGGATCAACTAGGGACTGGTTTGAAGGAGTATGAAGTCTTTTTCCAAACCCAAATATTTTAAGGAGGTTGCATAAGTATCAAGAGGAACTGAGAACATTTCAGGCAAAATCCGATGCTTGTTTAAATGTTCTTTTTCCAGTCTACCATAGTGTTAAAGTCCTTCTAAAGTTATTAGTTATGTGCATAGGGTTCAATATGAAATCATTAGTGCTACTGCCTTATTTCTTGCTTTGAGAATGTACTCACATGAAAATGAGCTGGTATTCTTAAGTGTTGGGCGAAGTTTCTGAAGATGCCTTGCAGGATGATTACATAATTTTAGGGTCTAAATAGTATTCATTACTGAGACTAATAGTTCAATTTTAACAACTACACAACACATCCTTATGACTTTTCGAAAGAATTAAACCATTGTAGTTTAAACAAAACCATATTGTAGAGGTTTGTATTTAGCGCTTATTTTTGCATGTTGATGTTGATTAGCTAATAAAAGATTGTAAATGTAAAACATGTTAATAAAAATTGTTTTCCATTTCTTGATTATATAAAATTAGAAAGCTGCTTTGTATTTAAGTGTAAAAAGCATTAACTCTTCTTGGGGTCTCTCTTAAAAGGAGCCAAAGTTCCAAGTGCTGCTTTTTGGTGTTCTGCAAGATTTAAAAAAGAGAAAACAAACAAAAGCACCAACACACACACAAACCAAACAAAAAATCATAGCAAACAAAAAAAAACCCACCACATACATGCCACTTTATCAAAACCATAAATGTTGTTCTTCAGGCTTCAAAATCAGAGCATCTCAGTCAAGTAACTATTTTTGGTTTCAACTTTTCATATAAGAACAGTACAGTCCAAATCTACATTCAATTATTTTCTGTTGCTTCCTAGAAGATTACCTGATGTCCTAGAAACTTTCTCTTAAAAAGAAACGCACTCGCTGCTGGAACGGTCCCTTTCCCTCAGTGTTTTTTGAAGTGCTGGATTTTAAGATTCCTTAGAACAAGAGCAGTGTGCCAAGAGCAGGTGTAGAGAGTTAATGAGAGAACTTGCCTCAGTAACTGGAGTAATTGGCTATTAGTTAAGCAGTAACTGGTCTCTTTCTTTCTCCTGGGGCAAGAGTTGAAGCCTCATCAACTTGGAAGGGGGAGAGGACATCACCCTGGGGAGCAGCGCTGCTGAAACCCAAGTGGAACAGCGGCTGCTTTGCTTTGGAAGACTGTTCACAGCATCAGAGCAGAAGGACATAAAAAGCCAAAGCATGGAGGAAAGTGTAGACTTCCTACCAGCCCTGAAGAAATGTGTGGTAACTGCTTGACGATTGTAGGGCATAGAAATTGCTGCTTTTGCTTCTCTAAGTACTAGTCAGAGCTGTGGTTTCCTGAAATTTTTGGCCTTTTTTTGCTTTCAGTGGCCTAAGCGGAGTGGTGGAGAAATCCGTGCTCTCAAAATGTTTCCTTTGGGACAGGAGGAGAGCAGCTGTCCTGCAGCAGGAGGGCCGGGGCCACCAGGAGGTCTGAGTCCCTCATGGTGTGTCACAAAGAACGTGCTCCAGAAGCAACCGTGGAGAGCTTCAGCTTTTTGCAGCCATGACTGAGAAATCACGTTGTTTCGGCTACAGGGAGACTTGTTTGATATGGGCGTTTGTAGCCTCCTGTGTGTCTCCAGTACATGGATCTCTAGGCTGGCGTTCATTCCTGGGCTTGCTCAGGCATGGCTCTAAAAACCTTCTGGTTTGTATTCCCTGACTTCTTTCTGCAGCCTTGAGCTTGGAATCCAAGAGATGTCAGTTCACAGCTCCTATCATAGGTGGCTTCAGACACCAAACCCAGAGCAGTAGGTGACTCACACTAAATACAAACTTACTGCCTGTAAATGTTGTTTTAATAACTTCTCTTATTGTGTTGATTCCTGCCTGAGGTTTTCCTCAGCTGTTGGAAGTTTATTAATCTTGTTAAACCTGTCTCATTCTAGCAATATCTTGCAATAAGATTGTAAAAAATATAGCATGGGGAATCAGTTATACAACCTGACTGAAACCACATGTGGAAACTCCCAACAAATATGGCCATAAACTGCTATATAGAAAACAAATCTTTTCTGCAAATTGTACATCTTGGCGTGCAACCAGTGATGCCTGCGTTTCATATCAATCATCAGCTACTTGAGATGAGATTCCAACTCTTTTTTTATGGATAACCTGCCTCATCTAAATGCCCTGCAGGATGCTGAGGTGGGAGACAGAAGACAATCCATTTATTTATCTTTAAGGGCACAAGGTACAATGAAGGACATCCTTTGAAATGCAAGAGGCTGATGAGGAGAGCAAACACATATCTCCTCTCTAGTTCTCATTGAGCTGTAAGTGAACAATGTGATGATTTTTTTCTGTCTCGCCAAGCAATTTAACAAAATGAGACTGTAGGCTCTGGATTTTGGTCATGATGTTCCTGTTGGAAGGCAGCAGTTTGTCCCAGCTGTGGTCAGGACAGGTTTCTCTGATTCCCACAATTAACACGAAGTTTGCAAATTGCCTTAACCCTTCTATTTGTTGCTTTGTGGTCCAAACCCCTGGTCTAAATGGTGAAGATTCTCCCATATTTCAAAAGGAGAGAGACTATTGGTACTTGTTGGTGACGCTGGTGTTCAGGATGCCATGGATTTCTTTAAAAACCTCCTTCAGCCTGAAGTATTCCATTATCTACCAGGTTGAGAAGGATTCCAGATGCTGAGGTCGCAACACATTTTAGGTAGGAACTAGTGAAGCTGACACCATGTTCAGGCAAAATATTTTGCAAGAAGCTTTAAAGACTGATGGGCTGGTATGGTCTGCGTTTTGGGGTTTTTTTTTAATATTATAAGCGTGTCCTTTCCTACTCATTAATAACATCACTTCTTGGAAAAAATTGTTATTTGAGAGAGGATGAATGAGAAAATTATGTACAGCTGGTAACCTGCCAAAAGGAAGCCTTTGAACGTGCTTAATAGACCACTGTTCGGGAAAAAACCCTCATACTTACTTTAGCTTTCTTTTTTCATGTTTCAGATGCTCTGAGCAGTGTGTGTTGGGAGACACACCAAGTGCTTTGTCAGGACCTGCTTTGGGACCCGTGACTACACTGCGATCTTGTGCAGCAAGTGTCCTGTAGCACGATACAGAGGTCACTTGGTGTAACAAAACCAGTATTTAAATCTCCCCCATCCTGTTTTTCCACGTTCTGTAATGAGGTATCGGATTCTGCTCCGTATGTTGTTTCTTCCTGCCACGTCCCACAGTTTGCAGCACAACTGACCCTGTCCCAGCTGCAGGCGAATGGGCCTTTTGGGCTTCCCTGGTTTAGTCTTGCACTCCTTAGTTGTATTCTCCAGCATACTCCACCGTCAGGATGGATTTTTGGGGTTTCCCTGGATCTGAGCAGTGGGTTTTCTGTGCTGTGACTTTCTGGCATTTGATTCATCTGCATCTTTAAAGGCAACCAGGGTTTAGTGACAACATGCTGTCCCAGCTGAGTTAGTGCACCAAGTAAACCCCAGGCCAGCAGGATGGTTGATCACATCTTATCTTTATCTGATCCTTGAACAGATCAACTGCAAGTTGTTTCTTCTGAATGATGTTTCTATTTGATGACGAGGGGAATCTGCAGGTTGGGGAATGAACAGGATTTCCTTGCCATGATGCTTTTCTGAAGATCCAGTGTCTAGTTGGGTTCTGCAACATGTAATTCCCAGTCATCCTGAATGGCAGCATTTTTTGAATTATTGTTTATTTTAAAGACTTGACCCTGTTAATTAAGTTTTCTTGAAGTTTTCAGCAATTCAATTTGGTTTTAGGAAGAAAATCTAGGATGGGCAGAAGCAGATAGCAGACTCTGTACTTATCTCCTTACTGACATCTTCTTATAGCCGGGTATGTAGAATAAAGTCTGGCACACGGTCAGGAGAAGTAAACTTGCCCCCATGGCCAGCAAGAGGGAGCAGTAGAGCAGATATTGTTGGACGTGAAGGGGTTTTTTGGTGTGACAGCTATAGAGCCAACACAAAGGAATTCTACGTTATAGCTCTTTTGTAAGATGTTAAACATGTTTCTGAGACAAGTCATTGAAAAAAAAACCCTCATCTTAAGAGATGTAGTCCTGATTTCAGTTTGAACTGAAGTTCTAAGAATCTGTTCATTGAAGTTCTTAATTAAAAAATAACATTAGTCCTTACCATCACTAGATATTTCAGACTCCACCATAAAATCCTGCTATTTGACCATGTTAAAATTATCAGAGATGTGTATCTTACACCAGAGGAAATCAGTTGTAGGGTAATTAGCACTGCAAGAACAAAAGAAATAGCAGAAGAAGAAGAAATAGAGGAGGCTGCTGAACAAGAAAAGCGTTTTGTTTTGACTTATTAAAAATGAGAACAGGTGCCAGGGTAGAGTTAAGAAATGCGATCAGCCAGCTTCCTTTCAAAGAGATTAAAATTACTGCAGTTTTTAAAGGTGCAAGTAGGAGCTAAACATTAACATCAAACTACTGTGTGGTAGGAATCCAGACTTGATGATGGAACTACAGCCAGCATCTGGCTTCTCGCTCTTAGTAAAGATGACCATGTTCAATATCAGGTGGGGTGGAGAGGTTCTCCTGCCCCTCTACTCTGCCCTGGGGAGACCACACCTGGAATATTGTGTCCAGTTGTGGCCCCTCAGTTCCAGCAGGACAGGGAACTGCTGGAGAGAGTCCAGCAAAGGGCAACAAAGATGCTGAAGGGAGTGGAGCATCTGCTGTGTGAGGAAAGGCTGAGGGAGCTGGGGCTCTGGAGCTGGAGAAGAGGAGACTGAGGGGTGACCTTAGTAACGTTTACAAATATATAAAGGGTGAGTGTCATGAGGATGGAGCCAGGCTCTTCTCAGTGACAACCAGTGACAGGACAAGGGGTAATGGGTACAAACTGGAACACACTTAAATTTGAGAAGAAACTTCTTCTCAGTAAGTGTAACAGAACACTGGAACAGGCTGCCCAGCGGGGTTGTGGAGTCTCCTTCTCTGCAGACATTCAAACCCGCCTGGACACCTTCCTGTGTAACCTCATCTGGGTGTTCCTGCTACATGGGGGGATTGGACTGGATGAGCTTTTGAGGTCCCTTCCAATCCCTGACATTCTGTGAGAGGGAGATACACTGAGAAAATCTACAATAACTTGGCAACATGGAAGTTTAAAAAAGCTTGTGCAAGTCATGGAAACCAAGCGATCACTGTGCTGGAATTGTTATTTGTTCAGACCTAATGGAAAGAAGCTGTTCTAGGATCCACCCTGGGGACAGTTTCACATGGATGCAGAGATTCCACTCTAGGTGCTGGGTTTTAAGGAGAGGGGAGAATAAAAAAATCAGCCTGAAGGAGAAGTGTGAGTGTGAAGGGGAGATGTTTACTGAGGATAATCATGCCAAAGCACCCTGATGACCGCTGTTGTTGAGTCATGTCAAGCAAAATCCAGCTGCAGTGCAGTATTTTGTGTGATGCCATTAGCTAACAGCTGGAGGAGGTGGGAAACAGAACTGGCATGAGGATCTGGCTGCAGGAGGTGGGACAAAAGATAGCGTGAAGGGCAGGGTAACCGATGGGCTCCTCAGGGATCGACTGCAGAGCTGATGCTCGTCATCATTACTGACATTGCACAATAAGCAGGAATGTGCTGACGGGACAAAAACGGTCAAAAGCCTCAGCGCAGAGGATCACAGAATCACAGAATGTCAAGGATTAGAAGGGACCTCAAAAGATCATCCAGTGCAATCCCCCTGCCGGAGCAGGAACACCCAGATGAGGTTACACAGGAAGGTGTCCAGGTGGGTTTGAATGTCTGCAGAGAAGGAGACTCCACACCCCCCCTGGGCAGCCTGTTCCAGGCTCTGGCACCCTCACTGAGGAGAAGTTTCTTCTTAAATTTAAGTGGAAACTCCTGTGTTCCAGTTTGTACCCATTACCCCTTGTCCTGTCACTGGTTGTCACCGCGAAGAGCCTGGCTCCATCCTCCTGACACTCACCCTTTACATATTGATAACCATTAATGAGGTCACCCCTCAGTCTCCTCCGAGCTAAAGAGCTCAGCTCCCTCAGCCTTTCAGAATGCTGAAATATTATGTGGGAAGAATAACAGGTAACCTCCAGGAGTCGACTAACACATAAACGAGATTGTTTTAGCACTGGAGTTCACACAGCTGTTGGTGAGGACCTCACCTGCACGAGCCCTCACTACACAAGGAGATCGTGGAGGACTTCAAGCCGCCAGCGTGGTGCGTTTTGAAACAGAACCGCAACCCAATTGTGGTGCTGCCGTCGGGATGAAGGAGCGAGGGCTGCTGAGGGGCTTGGGGCTGCTTTGCCGGCTGCTGGAGCGCAGCCCTGCTTGCCCATGTCCGTATCTCACACGGAAGCTGCAGCAGAGACACTACAGACCAGAAACCCCTTCCCAGCCCAGCAGGCTCAGGATAAAACATTTCCCTCATTCCCAAATGAATGTGGAAAACCAAGACAAGTTAAGTAGGGGGGTAACACCCAACAGGCTGGATGCTACATCTGTACCTACTCCTTTGACCCTGTTTCCTATCCCCTAGGATTAACTTTTTATGTAGTACATTTCTCAAGGAAATAGTTTTGTCCACCCCGCAGAGCAGAGCAGCAGCTTTTCCCAGAGCTCATTTCAGTTCCCAGCCACCACTTTTTCCTGACGGAGCCAGAAGGAAGAACGAGGAGAGAAAGACGATAAAGCCTATTCACTTCAGAACAAAAAGATCTTTAACTAACTTAAATATTTTGTTCCCCACCCATGAAGATTAAGCAGGATCATACAGACAAGTTCCTCAAAAGGAAATAAACAGATAATAAAATCAGTAGACAATTTCCTGTTCCTTCTTTGCAAACCACAGCAAGACAAATCGCTCAGAAGAGGCAAGACCAGAGCTGTGGGAAGTTCTTCAGGGTGTGCGTGTGTACTCGATATGGAGATCTCTCCTCTGGTTAAAGTAGCAGCTTTAGGGGCACAAATCATAGAAATATTTTATTAAAATTTGAAGGACGTCAAGGGGGAATCTGTTTTAGAAAATCTCAAGTTTTAAAGCCCTGTCTGCTTGCTGCTGCCTCTCCTCAGTTTGGAAGACCAGGTGGTTCCTCAGTATAAACTGTTTGCTGCACGATGTGGAAGAGGCTGTTTCTCCACAAGGATTGTGACATGATTTCCTATTTAAAACTGTGCACACTTAGGTCACCATCTCGTTGTCCTGCTCATCTGTGCACAGGATCTCATGGCCACCAGCAATTACTTGGTTCTATCCAAGGCCATAAGGAACATCGGTTTATAGGGCTGAGGCCCATCATAAAACACTGAGAGGAATTCAGGCTGTGTGGAAACAGGGGCACAGCCCTAGAATGGGATGAACATCCCCAAGTGTGTGATCTCATCTCGTTAGATGCTCAGACAGTGAAGAATAGATGGGAATTGATGCTGCTGATGCAAATCTGTTGGGTTTTTGTTTTATTTGCAGGAGCACTTTGTAAATGTTGATGTCAGGCATATATATACACTGATGATCCAGACTTTGTGGTATCTGTTTGCTTTGAATTTCACTGTCATACCCATTGCCAGCTCTCTGGCTTCAGTGATGCTTTATACTACTTCAAAACAACAGTGAATAAAAGGGGTGATGTTTTTACAAGTGAGCTAATCAGTTTAACTATGAGTTAGAGAAGAAAAGCCCAGTAGCTACAACTGAATTGCTGTTTTGCTCCTTCAGTGAAGAACAGACCTTCTTTAACACACCTATCATGTTTTAATTTTTATAACAATTGGGAAGAAAGTCACCTGCTCTGCTAAGCGAGAAATTATCCTACCCTTGGCCAAAATGTATTCCACATCTCTATGTTTGGAGCCCCACTCTGAGGAGGTGAAATTCAGGATTGCTCACTAAAGTAAGATTAGGTTGCCACATCCAGAAGCACCTCTCTTATTCTAAACCAGTTAGCCAAGGATAATGACTGGTTCCTCTGCATCAGGAAACTGTGATCTCTGTGTCTGAGGATGTGAGATGCTAGATTAAATTTTGATCTGAATAAGGTATTTGCCTTCATTCTTTCCCTCCACACCTTGTATTTCCAGAAACAGCATGAAATCAGAGTGCTGGTACCATTTTTGTTATCTTGGCTGAAGAAGCCAAGAAGAACCTTTGGACCAAGGAGCCTTTTCAAGACACTTCCTTCTTCCTTTTAGTTATACTTCAATATTTCCTTCGCTCTCAAACTGTGGTCTTTTAGAACATTCAGGAAACCATCACAAACTTTGTGCAAATCCCCTTAAGTATACGGGTCAATTCTGTTAAAATCCCGAAGATTAAAAATGCAACATCACAACTTCAAGCAGCTCCCCAATGGGGGTGGTGAGAGGAGCTGCTCTCATGGTTTCCAACATCAGAGGAACCTTCCTGTCACCCTCCTCTGTCCTCAGGTAACGGTGTCCAGAAATTAAGGACATTTTTAGAAACTTAGAGTAGTTACTTTTAACTCAGGGACTATTCAAAGTGCCATAATATCCTTCTTTTTAATCTCTATTTGCGAAATACTCTCCCTGTGTCCTGCCCTCTCTCTGGGACCCCCTGACAGCTCCATAGCAGGAGCAGCCGGGGCTCCTGCTTTAACATTTACTGTCTAACTGCGTCACCAGCTTTTTCATGTCCTACCACCTGTGTTTTGAGTAAAAAGTCCTCTCTGTAACCCAATGCCTTCCGAAAGAGCCACGAGCGATATATCGCCAGTGTCCTGATTTTAGATGTCGACTCAAAACTACTTACAGTTCATTGTTGTCTGGTGAGAGCACATCTGTCAGGGAAACATCATCATGAGACAGGGAATCTGTTTCCTCACTGCTAAAATATGTGCCTGGTTTCCAGTTTGAATTCATCTTTTGTTTCTTGTGTTTTTCGCTGTCAGACTCAAGATCATTTAATATGTGATATTTTCCCCTGAAGATCCTTTTATTTTATGAACAAGTTACCTCTCAGTTGTGTTTCGGATAAGCAAAATTGATTCAAATCTCTACTTATAGGCACTATTGCAACTAGTTCTTCTCTGCAGTTTGTTTTGTACCCTTCCTGTATGTCACAATAATTGTGGAAAAAATGAATGTTATATTAGTATTCCATGCTGTTTACATGTTCTACAGAGGTGAATACTCACTGCTTATATATTTTCATTATTCCTCTGAAGCCGTTTAACCCTGCTGCCGCCACAGGCTGATTCAATATCATATAGACATCTGTGAAATAAGCCAGTGGTTCTGAAACAGTAACAACTACTGCTTTTCTAAGCAGTAAATCCAGAACGTGGGTCAATGCTGAAGTATTCCTGGGCAGTCAGTTACCTACAATACTTCTGAAGAGACAACACGGTGTATTTTTGCAACATGTGCATTTGTTTTCCCAATCACCACAAACTGGTTTTTGTTGCACCGTTTAAAGCAGAGTCCAAGCAATGATAGAAGCGTACGGAGTTGTGAGAAATCACATTGATTGTAGATAATTTGGATTCCTTGCTTCCAGCTTTTTAAATTAGTTTTTGGAGTTTGGTTTGGTTTGGTTGGGGTTTGGGGGGTGTTTGTTTGTTTTAGGGGTTTTGTTGGTGGGTATGTGTTCCAATAGAGGCAGAGTGAGCCACTAGAAGCTTTTAATGCCTCTGTGTTTTTCTGATAGTTTTACTACATCTATTTTGCTCCATCTGCACAGGGGACACAGTGAGTTGTTCTGCTTGGAAAACACCTCCACCTTCCTTGCTTTCTCAGAGAGATGTGTTCTCTAACTGTCATTAAAAGCAGTTTCCTTGGTGTAATACTCGGGAAAGCCTTCTCCAAATCAAATCTCTTCTTTGCCTGTTTTATTGCAGGGCTCTGATCACGTTAAAGACTCTGATCTGGGAGCAGCGAGGCCTTGCACACAGAGAGAAGGTGCAACAAGAGACTATGTGAGAATGTGTTGTGAGCAGAGTTCCAGAGGAGGCCATGAAGACCATCAGAGGGCTTGAGCAGCTCTGCTGTGAGCGCAGGCTGAGAGAGTTGGGGTGTTCAGCCTGGAGAAGAGAAGGCTCCAGGGAGACCTTATTGCAGCTTCCAGTACCTAACAAGTGGTTACAAGACAGCTGGAGAGGGACTTTTTACAAGGGTGTGCAGTGATAGAACAAGGAGTGAAGGCTTTAAACTGAAAGAGAGGAGATTTAGATCAGATATAAGGAAGAAATTCTTCCCCGTGCAGGTGGTGAGGCTCTGGAACAGGCTGCCCAGAGAAGCTGTGAATGCCCCATCCCTGGAAGTGAAGGCCAGGCTGGATGGGGCTTTGAGCAACCTGGTCTCCTGTCCAGCAGGAGCCCAGTGGAGGGCTATGAAGATGATGAGGGGTCTGGAGCATCTTTCTTATGAGGAGAGACTGAGAGAGCTGGGGCTGTTCAGCCTGGAGAAGAGAAGCTGAGAGGGGATCTCATCAATGTTTATAAATATCTCCAGGGTGGGTGTCAAGAGGATGGACCAGACTCCTTTCACTGGTGCCCAATGATAGGATGAGGAGCAATGGGCACAGACTGAAGCACAGGAGGTTCCATCTGAATATGAGGAAAAACTTCTTTACTCTGAGGTGCCAGAGCCCTGGAACAGGCTGCCCAGAGAGGTTGTGGAGTCTCCTTCTCTGGAGACATTCAAACCCGCCTGGACACCTTCCTGTGTGATCTGCTCTGGTGAACCTGCTTTAGCAGGTGGGTTGGACTGGATGATCTCCAGAGGGCCCTTCCAACCCCAGCCAGTCTGATTCTGTGATCTAGTGGAAGGTGTCGTGCTCCTGGCACAGGGGGTTGGAACTAAATGATTTTTAAGGGTCCAACCCAAACCATTCTATGATTCTTAAACAACATTTTATATCTATTAAAGTATACATAAATATGTGTGACATGTATATTTATGTGGCATGTGCATATATATATAATTTATATATGTGTGTGTATATATAAAAAATATATGCACATATATATATATATAAAAATTGTAATTTTCACCTTTGATTGCTGGAAATCCCTGGGCACTTGGATACCCTCCCTGGTTACCCCTATGGTTTTGGATCAGAGGCTTCAAACCCACCGCCACAGGTTATTGCTACAAGGCTGTAAGTTCAAATCCTAGACTTAAAAAAGCCCAATTGCTGACAGCGAAAGCGATGTGTTCCCGTGCAGCCCATGTGAAAAATGCCCCAGCACGATTCCTAAGGCGCCGCTTTTCTGCACGAACAGCCGGCCCAGCCCCGGCTCTGCCTGGCCCGGCCAGCGGCGTTCCTGCATTGCCATCTGCTGGGGGCTGCGCCCAGGGGCCCCGGGACCGCAGAGCACACGGGGATCACAGAGTCACAGAATGTCAGGGAGTGGAAGGGACCTCGAAAGCTCATCCAGTCCAGTCCCCCATGGAGCAGGAACACCCAGATGAGGTTACACAGGAAGGTGTCCACATGGGTTTGAATGTCTCCAGAGAAGGAGACTCCACAACCTCCCTGGGCAGCCTGTTCCAGGCTCTGGCACCTTCAAAATCATCGAGTCCAACCATAACCTATATCACTAAACCATGTCCCTAAGAGCCTCATCTATATGTCTTTTAAACACCTCCAGGCATGATACAGTTTTTATTCCTAAAAAAAAGAAATAACTATTTAAATATATATATCTATAACTTTACTTTTTTTTCAATATAAAATAAACAAAATAATTTCTAACCATGTCCCTAAGAGCCTCATCTATACGTCTTTTAAACACCTCCAGGCATGATACAGTTTTTATTCCTAAAAAAAGAAATAACTATTTAAATATATATATATATATAACTTTACTTTTTATTTCAATATAAAATAAACAAAATAATTTCTAACCATGTCCCTAAGAGCCTCATCTATATGTCTTTTAAACACTTTCAGGCATGATACAGTTTTTATTCCTAAAAAAAAGAAATAAATAAATATATATATATATATATATGTAAAAACTTTTTTTTTCAATATAAAATAAACAAAATAATTTCTAAATATATTTAGAATTCTTTTTTCCTAAACAGTCAGGAAGCGGTGGCTGTGGGTGGCTGTGCCTCTTTTGTGGCCATGTAGGAATGTTATGACAAAGGCATGACGGCGTGTGTTCTGTGATTTAAGGGAGAAGGCTGCGCAGTTACCCAGCTCAGAGCCTGCTGTTTCCTGTACCGTCCCTGTAAATATCTCTTATCCATTTTAAATTACTGAGCACCAGTTTTGTGATTTAAAAAAAACCAAATAGAAATAAAAATGCCCAGAACTCAAGAACTGGACACTGGGAGCTCTGCAAGCCCGTGTTAGAGGCTGTTGAAGGGATCACTCCCAAGTGGACTCGTGCATATCCTCACATTACAGACTCACATGCATCCTGCCAGGAAGAAGTCTCACCCTGGATACATTTCACTCATGTATCAATAACTGACCCATTTTTTAACGGAGGAAATTATTAGGGGAGGAAAAATGTTGGTCTTTCATCTGCTGTCCCTCTTGGAGGAGTTGACCTTTATGCTGCTCTTAACAGAAGTCAAGAAAACTTTGTGTATCATTTTGTCAGACACTGGAACAGGCTGCCCAGGGCAGTGGTGGAGTCACCATCCCTGGAGGGGTTTAAAAGGCATTTAGACAAGGTTCTTAGGGACATGGTTTAGTGCCAGAGTTAGGTTATGGTTGGACTCAATGACCCTGAGGGTCTCTTCCAACCAAAATGATTCCATGATTCTATGATTTGAGGCATATTCACCACCACTGCTTTTTCCATATTTGATATAATTTTAATGTTGCAGCCTGTACAAAGAGGAAAAGTAGCAGTGATTCATTTCAGAGGCCTCTTAAGGCTTGAAACAAGCTGGAACACAGAATATGGGCAGCCACATGAGTAACGCCGCCAAACTGGCGCTAGGACAGGGACGTGTTGCTGGAGATGCTGCAGCTCTGGGGATGGAGTCAGCGCCCCAAATCCTGCCCTCCTGGTCTTCTTAAATCAACTTATTCTGCGTATGTGTTGGCTGTATCTACAACTCTTGTTCCTCGCTGTATTGAGGTTCAACTGCCCAAAAGTTTGTGAAACATTTTGGGTGTATTGGTAGCACACAATATAAAAAATAGGTGCGTGTTGGTCACTGGGACAGTCACAATGCGCTGGCTGCAGAAACTGAGGACACATAAAAGGCTCCTAATATATGAAACATGAATAAATACTTTCCTATTCTGCTCTCACTATTGAGCCACAGAAGTGCAAAACACCTCCTTAAAAGCATAAATCAATTAATGGCTCCAGAGAGTTCACAAGACTTGCTATCTTCTTTTTTCAAGACACTTCCTTCTTCCTTTTATTTGCACTTCAATATTTCCTTCTCCCTCAAAATGTGGTGTTTGCACTCTATTTTTGTCCTAACTACCTTGTAATCTCCTCAATCCTTCTGCCTGCAAAAGCTGACCTGTATAAATAATCTCTTCATAAAGGCAGAACATTCTTTTCCCATAACAGTAAAAGAAATTCCCCGGAAAAGCTTTCCTGGGTATTGCTTATAAATGATGATGGAAACACCACCAAGGCCTGAAGGCTGAGAACCTGCTCCTTCGGATTTTGATGGTGACTGAGAACTTGTTCCTGTGACCGAGTGGTTGCAGCATCGCTGGGGGTTCAAGCCACCTGGTGCACGAATTGCACAGAGAAATCTGAAATGGGAAACCCCTCATGGGATGGTCCATGGCCAATGGTGGTGACAGCAGCGTCACATCAGGAGTGGAATTAATCGCTCCCGTTTGAACTGGAGGCAGCGCCTCAGCTTTCACCAGCTTTAGAGCAGCTCTCCTTTCCCACATCCTTGGGAAAAGAAGAAAAAGCAATTCCTTTGGGTGGCTGAAGCCACAGCTCGGTGCAGTGTCTCATCTGGAGAACCCAGCTTGAGCAACCACAGTTTTATTACAGGCTGTGGCTTTCCAAGCATGGGACAGCCCAGATGTCAGGCAGAAAGAGGTTCAAAAAACACACCAGTGACTCCATGTGACACCCAAACCAGTCTCTAAGTTGTTTAAGAAACTTCGGCTGACATCGCATGTTTGGAAGCAATCCTACTTGCATAGACGTGAAAGTGGCATTTCTGTCGCTGTATGATTTAGCATCAGAAGGTCTTCAAGCAGAATTTGGGCTGGATTTTGTCTTTTTGGAAGCTTGGGGTTCTTCTCTTCCTCCGCACTCTTCCACATGTTAACAAGCTTCAAGCTCCTTCTTTTCCAAACAACCTGATCCGAGTCCTGCCGAAAGGCTGGTACCCCCAGAGACACCTGCTGCGGTGCAATGGGATGTGCCGTCATCTTTGGGTGCATTCACATAGAAATATTAACTTGTGATGTGCATAAATATTGTCTAACACAGAAAAATGCTCGTTAGGTTCCAGTTAGAGTCTGCATAGATCTTTCCACAGAGGAAAAAGCAATTTACCCTCAGTGATGCTAATCAAATGTGTCAGAGCTGGTGTGCAGCTTCAGGAAATGCTGTAGGATCATTTAAAAGACTTTCTAGATAAGACTTTCTATAAGCTACATGTAGGAAGGTGCTCCTTGATTTGTGATGGTTCTCCTACAGCTATTCCTGGCCCATCCACCTTACAAACACTTATTTAACTAGTGATCTAGACCATAAAGAGCAGATTGATTCATCTCCTCCGATGACAGAATTATAAAATGTTACAATAGGCTGAAGTTTTGTCGCAGTCAGTGTTTCACATAATTAGGGGAGGCTGCCAAGTATCTTTGCCCTTGCATTATTGATGGTTTAACTAATAGACTATTTCTCCTTTGAGAACATCTGTTTAAATATAGTTCTTACCCATTATGATGTAGTTCAGAGCTTTCAAGTAACTGCCATCCTTTTGCTCGAATCAAACCAGTGGTTAAGCATCTATTAATCTCACATGGAAGGTCAGTATTTTCTTTACATCCCAACTGGCACAAAATCTGTGACAATTTAATATCAGTGTTTATTGTGTTTTTGCATCTTCAAGCCTGAAACCAAAGTTATTTTAACTCTGAATTATTTGTAGGGAAGCTCTTTTGCCCAAGTTCCATTTTGGCAGGAAAACAAACCCTCCTTTTTAATTTCATATCATTAAGCTGAATACAGTTATCTCAGAAGTTCAGTGGGGTTTCTTTCTGCCTGACATGTTCTTTATTGTGAAGTTGGAAACCAATCCCAGGCAGAGAATCATCTGGTAAAGTGGTGGAACTGCCTCCTGCCTAGGATTTCTTTTATAAAAGGACACCAGAAAATTTAGTATTACACATAAATCTGAAACAATCCTTTCAAGAGCCATTAGCGAGACTTTCCAAATTTCTTATAGAATCATAGAATAATATTGGTTGGAAAAGACCCTCAGGATCGTCAAGTCCAACCATAACCTGACTCTAGCACTAAATCATGTCCCTGAGAGCCTTGTCTAAATGCCTTTTAAACCCCTCCAGGGATGGTGATTCCACCACTGCCCTGGGCAGCCTGTTCCTGTGGCAGAACAAATGGTTCTTCTTTAATGTAAGAACCCCTAGCCCTAAATAATCGGTGCCAGTTGACAAACTTCTGGGGTTTTCTTTGACTGAACCAGCTGGAGGTGACCACTGGATGGACCAGCTGGTGATGCCTGGAGATATCCTGCAGGAGAACATTCCCATTGCAAATGCCGAGGAGGATCACACTGGGGATCCTGGAGAGGTGGTGGACAGGACAGAGCTTGTGGAAGCGTCTCTGCTCCTGGAAGGTGTCACTCACTTTGGAGAACAATGCACAAAGTGCAAAGAGGTAAGAAATCACAGAATCACAGAATCGACTGGGTTGGAAAAGACCTCAGAGGTCATCCAGTCCAACCCTTGGTCCAACTCCAGCCCATTGACTAGATCATGGCACTAAGTGCCATGTCCAATCTCAGTTTAAAAACCTCCAGGGACGGCGAGTCCAGCACCTCCCTGGGCAGCCATTCCAATGCCTGACCACTCTCTCTGGAAATAATTTCTTTCTAATATCCAGCCTAAATTTCCCCTGGCAGAGTTGAAGCCCATGCCCCCTTGTCCTGTTGCTGACTGCCTGGGAGAAGAGACCAATCCCCACCTGGCTAGAACTGCCCTTCAGGTAGTTCTAGAGAGTGCTGAGCTCACCTCTAAGCCTCCTCTTCTCCAGACTAAACAAGCCCAGCTCCCTCAGCCTCTCCCCATAGGGCTTGTGTTCAGGTCCCTTCACCAGTCGTGTTGCTCTTCTCTGGACCCGCTCCAGCACTTCAATGTCTTTCCTGAACTGAGCGGCCCAGAACTGAACACAATACTCCAGGTGTGGCCTCACCAATGCAGAGCACAGGGGAAGGATCACTGCCCTTGTCCTGCTGACCACGCTATTTTGGATACAGAACAGGATACCGTTGGCCTTCTTGGCTACCTGGGCACACTGTTGGCCCATGTTGAGCTTCCTGTCAATTAGTACCCCCAGGTCCCTTTCTGTCTGACTGCTCTCCAGCCACTGTGTGTCCAGCCTGGAGCGCTGCAGGGGGTTGTTGTGGCCAAAGTGCAGGACCCAAAGTGCAACTTCTTGAACCAACAACCCATCACGACCCACAGCACGAAGCAGCAGACTCCGGCTTTGCTGAAAACAGGTGTAAACTGATAGTAACACTCAACCTTGAGGCTCTGAAGGGGCAGCGGGGGGTGTTCGGTTCTGTCTCTGCACTCCACAGTGTCATGCATTCCCCGATCCCAAACAGCCCACAACAGGAGTTGGACTTGATGGTCCTTGTGGGTCCTTTCCAACTTGGGATGCTCTGTGAACAATTGTGTCAGGGGAAAATCTGTGCAGGTGCAGAGCGGTTGTGACTTTTGCAGCTAAATGAATTCTGGCTCTCTTCAGCTTTTTATCAGGTTGGTCCAGATGAAGGAAGTATAGAAATAGTTGGACGGTCACTATTTACTGTGTTCATTAAGAAAAGGAGAAGGGGAAAGAGACTCAGCAACTTGAATAAACACAATTTAATGTAACTTTCCTTGATTAAAAAAACCAGTAAATAGTTTAGCTCTTGCTGGGCTCTGCCTAAGGGATCACTGTGAATGAGTTACAACCCAGCATTAATTCATCAACTGATTCTTTGCAAAACCAGATGGCTCCTTGCAGGGATTTCTTTAAACACTGCGCATGGATACGAAATTGGTGCCTTAGTAGGTGTTAAGTCTGTTGCTTGAGGCTCATTTAGAAACACTGTTTCTAGATAGTAGCTAATTTTGCAAGCAACAACCTAATAGTAAGCAGTTGTTCAAGCACTTTCAATCAAATTAAGAAGAGAAATAGAAAAATAAGAAATATTGAAAGAGGACACTGATCTAAACTTTGAAGATGAGCTGTGCCGTTGTGTGCGGCTTCCACATTGAAATCCACTTTACTCGGTGGAAGGCAATGAGGAAAGGAGAAACACTATTAAAAAGTAAGATGCCACTGGTTTCGTGTATTGAACCAGAAATAATAGAACCACTAAAAAATGTATATATACAGTAACTGCAGTGAATTTGTTCGAAAATATGAGTTCATTGCTTGCACAAGGTGTTTAATGATGCCTTGTCACAGGAGCCACTAGAAACAGCTGCAACACTAATTCACATGCGTTACTTCCACCACACGCCTTGAGTGTGGCTTGATGGAAATACCATTCCAGTCTCTACCATCATTTTCAGATGTGAACAGATAATTCAAATGTCTCCCTTCTTTAGAATGTTCAAAGCAGGCACCTGAAAGGGCTGGATCCCACCACCTCCAGTGATCGAATCCTGCTTGTGCGGCTGGTGCAAAGGCAGATGAGAATATGGACAAATCCTTTAATGTTTCTCTCACCATAGGTGACCCTAAGGGCAGCTGGACACCTGCCAGGGACGTGCTCTCAGAGTAAAGCGCTGGGTGCTTTCCTGCCTGTGTGAAAAACAAGAGAGGACTTTGGTCAGTCACATTATTCGCCTGCTTTCAGGATGGAACCCGTCTCCTTCAGAAGCTTCTCTCTATATATGCCGAGGGGTGACCTATAATTAGAACCATAGAATGTCCTGAGTTGGAAGGGACCCACATGGATCATCGAGTCCAGTTCCTTTCCCTGCACAGCACAACCCCACAGTTCACACCATGTGTCTGAGCACCTTGTCCAATTGCTTCTTGAATATTGCCAGGATTGGGGCCGTGTCCATCAAGTGTTCTGAGGTTCTCGAGTGGAAGAATCACAGAATGTCAGGGATTGGAAGGGACCTTGAAAGCTCAGGAGCAGGAACACCCAGGAACACCCAGGAACACCCAGATGAGGTTACACAGGAAGGTGTCCAGGCAGGTTTGAATGTCTGCAGAGAAGGAGACTCCACAACCCCCCTGGGCAGCCTGTTCCAGGCTCTGCCACCCTCACTGAGAAGTTTCTTCTCAAATTTAAATGGAACCTTTTGTGTTCCAGTTTGAACCCATTACCCCTTGTCCTACCATTGGTTGTCACCGAGAAGAGCCTGGCTCCATCCTCATGACACTCACCCTCTACATGTTTATAAACATTAACGAGGTCACCTCTCAGTCTCCTCTTCTCCAAGCTCCAGAGCCCCAGCTCCCTCAGCCTTTCCTCACATGGGAGATGCTGCACTCCCTTCAGCATCTTTGTTGCCCTGCGCTGGACTCTCTCCAGCAGTTCCCTGTCCTGCTGGAACTGAGGGGCCACAACTGGACACAATATTCCAGGTGTGGTCTCCCCGGGGCAGAGCAGAGGGGAAGGAGAATCTCTCTGACCTACTGACCAACCCCCTTCTAACCCACCCCAGGTACCATTGGCCTTCCTGGCCACAAGGGCACAGTGCTGGCTCATGGTCATCCTGCTGTCCACCAGGACCCAGGAATGTATCGTATAAACACAGTTATGCGCTAACGTTGCACTGGAAAGTCCTGACAACTGGGCTGTGTCCATCCTTGTGTTTCATTCCAGGCATAGCTCACCTACATATTAAGCACCATTTGCTAGGGCTCCCCAGGAGCACCCATCTAACCCCTGCACTGCTCTAAACCCAACATCGTTTCCAAGTGCGGAGGGGTGACCTTTCCCAAAGAGAAAATCCATCCTTTACATCACTGGAAGCCAAATGTAACAACAAGCTGGGAAAAAAATACTAGTGTTGGCCAGTGAGCATTGGACTGTACTTGGTCATTTGCTCGTCCCCCCATGTCTGCAACCTACAAATGCAGGGTAAGAAATTGAGTTTGTGTTTCGCACGGTGCATACAGAGCCCAGGTGAGAATGGCGTTCGAGCTCTTGTGAAAGACTCCACAGACCCTCCAGGCTCTGGAGAGCAGAAGCTGCTCCAGAAAATTCCCTTTTTGATGGAGAAGCGAGGAGGGGCCGGATTAGAATTAGAGTCGTAGACTGTCCTGAGCTGGAAGGGACGCACAAGGATCGTGGAGTCCAAGCGCTGTCCCTGCACAGCACAACCCCACAGTTCACACCATGCGCTGGGCTCGGCCCCTGCGTTCCCTGCGGACAAGAAGGGGTTAACATCCCCCCCGCCACCAACGAGGCGCGGTCCCTTTAAGGCCTTCCCCGATTCGAGTGGCGTGACGTCACGTAGACGTCACCGCGCGGAAGCGGGGCGTGGCAGAGCGCGCTTAAAGCGACAGCGCGCTGGCGGCGGCCGGTGGTGCGCGCCGAGGAGGGGGCGCGGGAAGGTGCCACTGGAAGGTGCCACTTGCCGCGGGGCGGGGGGAGCGGCCCCGGGGGCGGTGTCGCGGTGAGGCTGGGCCCGGAGTGGGGTCCCGGCCCCGTCAGAGATGGACCAGCGGCTGGCCGAGCTGGTGGAGGAGCTGACCACCTCCGGGGAGCCGCGGCTGGAGCCGGGCAGGATGAAGGAGCTGAAGAAAATCTGCAAGTACGGGCGGGTGAGGGGAGCGGGGCCTGGTTGGTTGGTCCATCCCCGGGGCAGCGACGCTTCTCCCCGGGCCCGAGGCCCGTCCTGGGGCCTGCTGGTTGAGCAGCCGGTGCGGAGGCTGCTGGTTTGAACTGTAAAATAAATATCTAAAAAAAAGTTGTGTTTTTATGTGTTATACCTCCTTTTTAATAACTCTACCTCCACCCCTTTTTTTTATTAATTTATTTTTTTTTAATTTAATTGGGGTCCCTAAGCTCAAGAAGGACAGGGAATTGCCTGAGGGAGTTCAGCACAGGGCAACAAAGATGCTGAAGGGAGTGGAGCATCTGCCGTGTGAGGAAAGGCTGAGGGAGCTGGGGCTCTGGAGCTTGGAGAAGAGGAGACTGAGGGGTGACCTCTTTAATATTTACAAATATATAAAGGGTGAGTGTCAGGAGGATGGAGCCAGGCTCTTCTTGGTGACAGCCAATGATAGGACAAGGGGGAATGGGTACAAACTGGAACACAAAAGGTTCCATTTAAATTTGAGAAGAAACTTCTTCTCAGTGAGGGTGTCAAAGCCTGGACCAGGCTGCCCAGGGGGGTTGTGGAGTCTCCTTCTCTGCAGACATTCAAACCCGCCTGGACACCTTCCTGTGTAACCTCATCTGGGTGTTCCTGCTCCATAGGGGGATTGCACTGGATGAGCTTCTGAGGTCCCTTCCAATCCCTGACATTCTGTGCTTTCTCCTCAGGTGCTCAGAGGAACACATCAGCCATGCCTATCACCTGCTGCTGACGCGGCTCAATGAGGAACACGCTGAGATGCGCTTCTCTGCTTTCCAGATCGTGCAGGAGCTGTTCGCCCGCTCCCACCAATTCCGCACGCTGATTATTTCCAACTTCCAAGAGTTCTTGGAGCTCACGGTGGGGATAGATCACGAGCAGCCTCTCCCACCACCCAAAGAGGTGGCTCAGAAGCTGAGGAAAGCAGCGATTAAATCAGTCCAAGAGTGGCATGAGAAGTACGGGGAGGCCTACAAGCAGCTTTCTCTGGGATACCACTTCCTAAAGCAGAATAAGAAGGTACTCTGCCTTGTCACATCTCTGCTTGTTTTCAGGTGATGATCACTAGGAGATGCTTAAAGTGAGGAAATCCATAAATATAAAAGAAAAGCTGTCAGAAGAGACGTATTTAGGAGATATCCTGTTGTGCATGTTCTTCAAAAGCTGAACCCCAAACTTTTTGTTCATCTTGTGGTATTGTAAAGTTTTAAAACCCCCGGGTTTTTACTCAGAGCCGGGCTCAATGAGCCTTTTCTCAGGGTGCATAAAGAATCGCCTACCAATAAGCTTTCACCCACTGACTCCTACCCAAAGCCCTGAAGTCGGGCCTGTTTAGAATGGAAATAATGGTTACACCTCAAACTGAGGATAGTCAGCTATTAAATTTTTTCTTTGAAGGTTTGAACTGCTGAGTCTTTCTGTGTCTATGCAAACAAGCCTGATTTCTATACTGAGCTGTCTGGTTCGAGTGTCCTTTTGCTGTATGACAGGGACAGTAAGTGTAGGTGCCAGCCCCCCTCAGCCGAACTGCTACTTTGTCATACAACAAGAGGAATTTCTTGTATGTAAAAACTTGCTTTTAGCTTTCACTTCTATGTTTCAAGTTATTATGTGTTGAACATTCTTCTGCTCTAGTGTTTCCTGTGAGATGCAAACAGTAGCATTGGGAGCACTATTCTAGCATTCACACAATCTACAATGATAATATCAGGTTTTCAGTAAACATATTGATCCTCTTTCTCTTCAGACAGATGTTCAGTGTTCCTAACGGTACATCAAAAAACCTTTGTGATATATGATGTATTTCTGTTGTTCTAGTTCCATACTAATAGTTTATCCTATATTTATTATTCTTTGTTCTGTGTTCTTTTTCTATACTGTTTTTGGCTTCTGCTCACAAAAGGTGTTGTCTTTGAATTCTCCTTTATTGTCTTGTTTAAGAAAGAAAGAAAACTGAATGAAAACAACAGGGAGAAATCCAAGACTGAGACAAGGGATCTCCACCACATGATACAGTTTTAGCAGATTGAACGTGCAAGTGTACACCAATTCTGCTGAAGTTTGGCATGTTTATCTTTGCTCCTGCGGTTGATGGCTGCTCATCGGTTACAACAGGGTGATCATGCTGTATATTTGTGGCACTAAGCTACCTAGCAAGGCTGGCTGTACTATTTGCTAGAACAGCTGCATTTGAGTACTTCTAGAAACATTAGTATGAATAGAAGGAATCTTTGACAGCTCTGGTACTTTGAGAGGTGAGATGATCCAGCTGATATAACTGGCCTTTTGCCAGTTTAATACTTGAAGTGTGAGAAGCAACCCAAAGATTTGAGGGGGCGTTTGTACTTTTTACAGATGAAGTACATCTGCTGTTCTGTCTTACGGGTTCGGGACAGTAGTATAGGGCAAATAGAGAGGAGTGTTAGCTGCATCTGTTTGGTTTTTTCCAGATTATCATCACCAAAATCACAGGTAGTCAGAAGATGACAACTGCTGCCCTTTTAGGACGTAAACTTGGAGAGGTGCCCTCTGTTTTAATGTCATTGGGTGCAAGTTATACCCATATAAATGTTTGACTTTGAAAACAGTTATTTCAGATATACTGGAATATTATGTGTTCTCAGACTCCCCTCTCAAATTTGGAAAAAAGAAAAGATTTAAAATATTTCTAAATGTTTGCATATTTGGGCCACTGAGTCATATTATAGTATCTTTGCGTTGGAGGAATGCATTGATGGAACTATGGAGTGAGCCGGAATTACAGAATGAACAGGATATTCAACAGATAAACATAGAATATATTACTGCTATATTCCAATATTTTTACAAAAGTTGCAGTAGCTGTTCTGGGCCCGCTGCTTTTATCCTTTAAATCAAGAACAATTGTTTGCACTGCATCACATCCCATTCCATAACTACAGACTGGTAAAAGGCTTCGTGCAGCCCCCACCAATGCAGACAGAACAGCAGCTCTGGTCAGTCTGCATCACCTCAATGAGGTTAAATGTTTTCTGACCAAGGCAGTAAGTTGGTGCTGACACCAGATAGTGAGTGAATCCATCCATAACTCAAGCCCTGAGTTCCTCTGACCGTGTGAGGCTTCTGTAATGGGGCTGGTGTGCCCAGTTTGGGACACCTCAAAGCTCTGTGTGTTCTTTAGGTTTGGGTAGTGCCAGAGCTGTAGCATGTGAGGTGCGCTCCTGTTACCAAGAGCAAACCGTGATGATTTTACAGGTGTTGTAAGAACAGCATCTGGGCAAGTGCTGCAGCGTGAAACAGTGCAGCAGAGCAGCACCTGGCTGGTCCTTTTGGGACAGACAAGGGGAAAGAACAGGCAAATGACCCTTCTGTAGGTGTTCTGGTATAAGCCAGAAGTTGTGATTTAGGAAACTCGAGCCACTTCTGGTTTTCTGTGCAAGGCAACCTGCCTAGAAATGGTAGCTGTAGTTCCTTGGTTCTGCATCTTTGTCCCATCTCTTTGGGTGATGTTGCTCCTTGGGTGGATCTGTTTCTCCTGCTCCTGTGTGGAGAGCTATGTGAACTTGGTAGGAAAAGCGGATCCTGAAAACCAGGAAAGCTCACTGTGGTGATCCACGTGCTCTATAGGTTGTGAAGCCAGCTCTTTTCCCTACTGTCCTTCTGCCCTCTCATTTCCCACTAAAGGGAATATTCAGCAGTAGGAACATATATATGTAGCAGGACACTTAAACATGTGGTTACACCCAAGTTCAAACATTTAGCTTCCATAGCGTTTAATGGAGTACGTACTTTAATGCTGAACAAATATGAAAAAGTTACTGTAATTTTGAGATGAAAGGTTAACAAAATTCTTGATTGTGCAAAAAATACACAGACTTCAGTTGTAGGGTGTACTTGGTTTGCTTGACCCGGAGCTGGTAAGTACATATTACAGGAGAGATCTTCTAGAACTAGGCAGAAAATGAGACTTACCTGTTCTGTGTAGGGTGATCTCAATGTTTTGTGGGCCTCTGCCTCGTAAGGGGGGGATTCATCTTCACTGTTTTGCTCTTGTGTAGCTCCAAAGTGTTGCTGTCGGTATCTGGGAACAGTTCCTGTGTGTTGAGAAGCTTGATCATCTGGCAGTGGCAAGAACAACAAAGGCTCAGTGGGTGCTTATCATACAGGCCTTGCACCAGCGAGCCTGCCGACTGTATTAGCAGCAAAGTACAGGCTTGCTCAGCACTCAGGGTAATCTGTACTGAGGTTAATGGAAGGTATGTGATAGCAGTCAAAAGGAAATACTTTGTTTCCTTATGCAATGACACAATCAAGACTTCCTTCCTTAAAACAGAAGTGAAAAACTTACATTTTCAAGCCCTTTTAAGGACAAACTAAAAAACAAAACAAAACACCTCATTGCAAATATTTTAAGAAACAGTGTTTTGAAACACTCAGATTTATGTTTATATTTTGGTCATGAGAGAATAAAGTGAGACTGAACGATAACCTTTCTCTCAATCCCCAAATCCAATAAATGTAATTGTAAAATCTAAAATGTGGTCTTTTTTAATAAATTTGAATATCTTCTCTTCTGCTTTTGTTTCTTACGAACTTCTTTGGTAAGTGCTGTGTATACTTGTGGTAATAATGCTTACAAAGTTTTGTTTACCAATAGCAGACCTAGTGTGGTGTTTTCATGTAGTTTGGATACTTACCCTGCGTAGTCTCTCCTTGCCCATTCCCCTTAAGCCCATGTCTCCGATGCTGTGACAAAGGTCTCCCAAAGCCTAGTTTATTCCTGCAATTTAGATGTGGAAATCTAAGCATTTTGTTTTTCTACCTTATGATTCCTTTCTGAAATCCATTGATTCTCAGCAGTCCCTTGTCAGTAGACGTAAAAACTCCGTTCGGAATTACTGTAGTTATTGATTCTAGGAGGAGAAGAGACAAAAGGAAGTACTGCTGAGCTTCTGGCTGATCGATGATGTTAGAGGATTTTTCACCACAGATAAGGATCTTAGGAAATGGATTTTTTTGTATGTTTTTTACGAGGAATGGTACACTTCTTTCTTCACTTTCTCCTTAGGTGGATTTTCAAGATGTGCATGCCAGAACCATGGCTGAAAGGAGGAGGGAAGAGGAGAAGCAAAAACGATTGGATAACATTTACAAAGAAAAAGCCAAAAGAGCTGAAAAAGAAATGGAAGGTGAGTTGCTTTGGTTCTTTTACTAGGGTTTTTTTGCTCATTTTTAAAGCAGCCTTTTTTGAAGGTTGAATAAAACAAATTCTGAGAGAATAGCTATCCAAATAATAGCTGACCACAGAGGGCAGGAGTACTACATTTGTTAGAGCTTGAGCCTGTGTCTTTCTCACTTGAAGAATATCAGGGGAAACAAGTGACAATCCCATAAGCTCAGGTGGTGTGAAGAGATTAAAAAAAAGACATCAGCAAGTGAAGGTTTGCTCTGTAATTCAGTGAAGTATGAATGTGTAACCTCAATCAAGCACATCGTGAGACTTTCTGGAGCTAGCAGCTGAATTTGTGTGTCATTGACTTGGCAGAGGCTTCTCAATACCTTGTTGGCTGATGACCTTAATTTTATTGTATATACAGTCAGCGTGTTGCAGGAGTATAGGCAATGGTCTGCGCAGAAATCTGCAGTGTAGGATATCTGTGAAAAGTATCATACTGCTGCTTAAATATCTGTCTAACTGGGGACTGAATCTCCAAGTGATACATCCATAGCAAACGTATTTCTGTAATACGAAAGAAGGGAGATACTATATTATGTTGCAGATACAAAGGGTTATTTAATTAAATTACTTTGGCATGCATAATGCTCAATCCAGTTGTGTCTGCATTTATTCTGCATGCTCAAAATGTTTTCATGTATGAGGGTGGAATTTTAAAGAGATTTAACCTTCTTAAAGTCACTTTTATTGGCAGCAGCTTTTTGAGCAATAGCATATATTCGTGGCTACACCTATCTACAACTATAACATTTGTGGCTGTTGAATGATTACCCACCAACTTAATGAGAGATATCCTCAGTGAACCTTGTTCTCCTTCAAAGTACTTGTGTCATCTCTGCCTAGTGACATTTTAAAGAGTATACGGAAAGGAGGGACAACAATTCTAAACTTCTTGCTCAGGAAATTCTAGATTTCCTGCGTAAGAAAAGTGGTTTTACTTTTATGTGGCAATTTCTGCAGCAGAGCGAGATCCTGATTGCTGGATAAATGGATTGGCCCTTTGGCAGTTGTGTGTGTTTTGCACGTCTGTGTCTGCTCTGGGGGCATTAGCATATTACAGTATTTAACAATGTTCTAAAACAATTGTGTCGTGACAGAAATGTCCCAAGACATTGCCGACACGCTGACAGAGATGGAAAACTGTTTGCAGCTTCTGATGCCAGATCCTTTTGACTTCACCGTGAATGACACGGAACTGGAACCCAATGAACAAATGTCTGCACTTCCCTCCTCCTCCTCCCAGGTGGAAGCTCACCAGTCCTGTTTTGGATGCATGGATGATGAACAGCCGTGCTGCAGCAAGGACGTTCTTTCTGTTTCTCAGTGTGTTAGAACTGATAAAAACAAAGACTTAGATGAGAAACAGGAGACACCTGAGCAAAAAGAATCAGATGGGGAGACATGCTCAGAAGTTCAATCTGGTGTCCCTGCTCCCATTGATGATGATTACCAGACTTTTGTTAGGAACCATGGGCTCATTTCACATAAGTATACTCTAGACCTTGAAATTTCCACAGGTACCAAAAATTTTTCCCATTTTTCACATATAAATGGAGATAGCCTTTGTCTGAAGTGCTTTACAGTTGTGTGGTTTGGGTTTTTTTCTATGAGTTAAATGCTGAGATTCCTGGACACCATTTTTATCCGGAGTTCCTAGACACCAGTTGGATTTATTTTGGAGCTCTTTGCTACTTCTGATTCATCTGGTAACCATTCTTAGGTTTGGGTGTCCTCGTGTGTGATTTATTAATTACCTTCTCAGACTGAATTTTTGTATTAGTTGTTGTAACCCCACTAAATCACTTCATAGTACCTATAGTGAGTTTCCTGCATTTAAAGAAAATCTGTTTACCATATATCATTGTCATACACTTCACTACTCACCTCTTCTCTATAAATCTGGGGTATAAGATGCTAATTTAAAGACCTCACAACTGAATGTTTCCTATGCTATTTTTTTTTCTCCTTACTACTGGCAGCTTTCAAGCCTTAGTAAGTAGTTTTGCTACAAAGTCTTAAGGATTATGATTATGCCTTTTTTTTATACAACTTTGCTAATGTGAGTTAACTCTATAAAAATTAAGATAATTTGTGTTTTGGTAGTCTAAGTGAAGCCTCTTAAATACTGTCCTAATGGAATTTCATGTGCAAACAACCACTGAGGCAACTACTTCTGTGCTTGCAGACAGTTGGAAATGTATCTGTATCATCATTATGAATGATGAATGGGTTAAAAAGTTCCATTTTTATTCGGGTAGCGGCATACTTGGTGGCTTTGACAATCAAGTCCCTGTTGCCACTGGGGCAGAGATTATTTTATATTGAATGTGCAGAAACTGGTACAATAAGGTCCAGTTCATATGAACTTAGAACAAGATATAGTGTAAATAGTAAGACTGCGCTTGTCTGTGGTTTATTTGGCAATTCCTTAGTTGTGAAGGCTTAACAACTCTTTCTGTCATCACTGAACTGAAAGCCTTTCATCTTTTCCTCTCGTTGTTTTGGATGTGTGAATAATGGTAGAATAATTAATACTGAACAGAGAAGCATTCTGATGTTTAACCCTCCCTGAAGCGATAAAATATTTTACAAGGGTTCATGTGCACTTCTTCTGCTTACCTTCTTTAGCTCATGTATTGAAAATCCTATAAACATCCTGCTCTAATTCATTTTTCCCCTGTTTTGAGCAGATATAAAAGTTGATGAGAATGAAGATAATACTGCCATAATAAACAATGTCACGGATGCTCACAAACTCCTCAGAAATAAGTTCTGGCCTTCTGTGCAGTCCTGGATTCAGGTGGGAAAAAGAACTTTTTGTTTAATAAAAAGATGGAGAAGCAAGGAGGAGGGTACAGTAAATCTTGAGGGAGAGAGAGCCAAAAGGGAAATTAAGGTTGAAGAAACATTGGTGCAAATAGAAGAGATTTCTATTTCAGTAGAGTTGAACAGAAGGAGAATGTAGGAGCTACAGAACTTGTTTGATGCCTCATCATTAAGTATGCTACATACAGTCATCCTTTTTTATTTTTAAAGCTATAATGGAGCTTCTTCACAAAGTAAAACACATCTTGTCTTTGTAAGACATGTCTGTATCAGAAAAACAATATGTCTTTCCTGTCAATTTCCTGCTCAAGAGCCTCCTGTATAGAATTTGGCCTATAGGACACTCTCAGGAGATGTTTATACCAACTCTTCATTCTTTGTTTTCAGTGGTTACTATTAGCTTTTATATTCTAGATAGGAAAAGATGTGCCTTCACTAATTGTTACTTATAAAATAAAGGCATTTGTGACAGTGTCGTTTCATTATTTGTGAAGCAAAACTGAATATGTTTTTTGGCTCAGATGTCTAGGAAAAAAGGGTAAGAATGTTGATTTCTTGCTTTGCAGTTATTTACCAGAGCAGGAATAAATGATGATCGGCTAAGATGTGCCATTGATCTCAAGAATAAATTGGAAACCGCTATGAAGAAATACAAGGACATGAACATTTCCTTTAAAGCGAGAAAAAGAAAAGTGGTGAGTTGCTTAAAATTCTGATTTGCCAGAGGGAACCATTAGTAATGCTTAGCTTGTACACAAAAATGCACTTTTTCATAAGCCTTAATTTGGGAATGTTCTCAACACAAGTTGTATTGAAAAGTGCACTAATTCCACTGGTTTGTAGTCTCACTCGAGGAAGTTGCAATAAAAACCTGCATGGAGTGCCAAGGGCCTGGCTGTTAGACAAAACCACCTCAAGCAGCGCTGTTGTCATTTACGATAGACAAGTGGTTCAGTTCCCATTTCATTTAGTTTCTTTGTGTGTAACACTGGTGTGTTCTTAGCTTCTTTCATGCATATTTCTCAGTAAACTCTGTATTACTCGTGTTCTACCATTTGCCAAAGTGCACTGGTGTCTCACAATTGAGGAAAGTAGTGTCTCTGCTTTGGAGAGATTGTAATGTGGTAGAGGATATCCTAAGAGAATTAGTTGTTATAGAAAGCTTTAAAGTGTCAAAATATTTTGTTACCTATGATGGTTTTTGTGAAATAGGGAGAATTTGTGAATAAACAGAGGCTGTAAGATCAAATCCTTTATTCGCATCCAAAAAGGAGACTATGGCTTGTTTATGTAGCCAAAAAGCAGAGCTGCATAACACTAATTTCTGTTGGCTATGACCAAATGAAATTACTTGACATGATAGTAAGTGTTTTGCATCAGGGTCCAGAGGAGGGTCTGGTTTATGACAGCATTGTAAGAATTTGATCCAGAGATTTTTGGACTAAATTGCAGTAGGCTCGTTTAGCCATGGCTGAGTGGTGTAGACTTTGCTTTCATTGTGCAAATGAAGCTTTATCAAGATTAATCTGGTTCATCATCTTAATACCTCCTGATGTACCACGCCAGTCAAAAGTGCCAACTCTGAATGAAAAGTACTGAAAGACTGTCTTGTCAGAGGGTTTTTTTTTCCTCCAGTGAAATATGTGTGTTACCTTTATGCAACCAGCTATGAAGGAATCCAGACATCTGCTGTCATTCCTGCCATTTGCTTGACAGGGCTTCATTTGCCGCACCTCTGCATGGAATATTGGTTGCTATATTTCTTGCAAGATATAAAAGACATTCAAGCCTTGATTTTCATGTGTGTGGATGTGTCTAAAGTGGTATTGTTACCACTTCTGGAGATTGATCAATGCTATCTATATAAGGTTTGAAAGCTAATAAATTCCAGTGTTAGAAGGAAATACGTAGCAGTGCTCATAAAGAATACTTTCAAAATGAAGCAGTACAGATTGAGGTATTAACTTAAGCATCGGAAACAATATATAATTATTCCTAGGGTTTTTCTCCAGTGTAAAATATCCAAATTTAGTGTTAGTGCTTAATTACATTGAATTTATAACCTAAACATAAAGAGCTTTGTGCTACAAAAGGAAACTGTATAAATTATCTTTTATTTCCTTGTCAAGTGACTTTGCTGAAATGTAGAAACACAGTAATATGAGAGCCTGATAGAACAAAATAAACAGCATCTCTTAGGCCATGATTATTAAATCCCCCTCTGTCAAATATTTACATGCCAACATATGAAACACTACGCAAAGCTCCTCTTTAATTCAGTATTGGTGCTTGTGTTATTTGCTGTTGCTTCTGTCTGTATATCTGTCTGTACATCCTCATGTCATTGGAGCTGTAGTTCTTGCCATGGCAGAATTTTGCTGTTTGTATGTGTAGATCCAAGAGAAGAAGCACTGATAGTCTGTTCTTCAGAGCCCCGGCTCATGGTGCCTTATGGGTGTTATTTGTTAGCACGTGGAGTCTGTACCTGCTCATCGGTAGAGATGAGCACAGCTGGAAATGCTCAGGAACATTTAGTAAGCAGAGAGAAAATGTGTGTAAATAAAGCATCTGAGTGCGGGGGGTCCCACATAAATTGTCTGGTTTGTAGTTGCTCTGTGACATCTCTACATTTGGATGTAATCGCAGTTCTTCTGGCAACTAGTGACTGCAATCCAAGGTACCTATATTGTTAGATGGGGAATGTAAAGGCAAGCTGTTTGTCTGCTTGCTCACTTCGAGTGGAATTGTGATTCTGCACCACGGACAAATCTGACTTTCAGGGGGAAAGTAGTTTTATTTTATCAGCAAATATAAAACAGAATGATAGGGACTTGGAATGTTGAGTGGGGATTCCTCAGACTTTCTGATTTTTCTTTGTTCTCCATGCTTCTGTGGTCTCTATTTTTAACTCTTTTCATCTCTTCTGTTCAGTGCTTTGTTTCTGTTCTGTCCAGAGACCAGGGAAGTAGAGGCTTTGCCCATCCTCAAATTGAGATCAAGAAAGTTGATTAAGTGAAGGATTTAGTGAGGGACAGTGAAACTGGAGATTTGTCACTCTGAATTCTACTATACATCTCAATCCTGCAGAGATTTAAATTGCCACTTAAAAGAGGGACAGTCCTGGAGTCCCTGACCATGGCCACGTGTCACTGGTACCCTTGTTGGGCTGAGCAGTTATACATGCACATGGCTGACATGCAAATACGGTGTATATATTTGGAGTAGTTATTGATGTTACGGTTCAATATGAATATACCAGCAATGTAGACTGGATGTAAATTATATTGGGAGGAAGAAGTTGGTGGTTTTCTGGCCTTCCTTTACAGACGAGTCGTTTGATTGGTGCAGGAAGGTGTCTGCTTTGGACAAGCCTCACTGTTACCTCTATGCTTCCCATTGTTTCTTGTGTCATTTTCCAGATCTCAGAGGAATAGTCTACAAGGTAGCATCCTTAGGCAATCAGAGCGTGTTGGAAAATAAGGACAAATTATTTCCTCTGAATTATTTTTTTTTATTTTACTACAAGAAGGACATTGAGGTGCTGGAGAGAGTTCAGAGAAGGGCAATGAAGCTGGTGAGGGGTCTGGAGCACAAGTGTGATGAGGAGCGGCTGAGGGAACTGGGGCTGTTCAGCCTGGAGAAAGGAGGCTGAGGGGAGACCTTATCGCTGTCTGCAACTGCCTGAAAGGAGGTTGGAGCATGGAGGGTGTTGGTCTCTTCTCCAAAGTAGCAATTGATAGGATAAGAGGAAATGGTGTCAAGTTGTGCCAGGGGAGGTTTAGATTGGATATTAGGAAACTTTTCTTCATTGGAGGGGTTGTCAGGCATTGGAACAGGCTGCCCAGGAAAGTGGTTGAGTCACCATTGCTAGGGGTGTTTAAAAGAGGTGTAGATGTGGTGCTTAGGGACATGGTTTAGCAGTGGACTTGGCAGTGTTAGGTTGATGGTTGGACTTGATGATCTTAAAGGTCTTTTCCAAAATAAATGATTCTATGATTTACTGAAAAACGTATAAGCCCCACTGCTTTGCAAACTACAGGGGAACTTTCTGTAGGTTACGGAACTGCTCTTATATGAAGTCACTTGAAAGAAAGCCCAGAACAGTGAAACACTTTGACTTAAAATAGTTTATACTGACATATGAGGTATAACCACCTCTCTTTTCTCCTCCATGATAGAAAAGCCTTAATTATAAGGACACCGTCATTTTTGCATAACACTTAAACCCTGCTGACACAATTTGGCTGTGGCACTGTTCTGCTCTTACTTCTCAGGAGCTGTGGGAGGGAAAAGGACGGCAAAGGTTGTCCTGTGACTGTCTGGAAACAAACCTCTTGCAGCAGATTTTATAAGTGTTCACATGAATACATCCCAGCTGCCTGTACTCTGTATTCCTTCTGCCTGTTGCTTTGCCCCAGCACATCAGGAGTCATCAAGACATTCCTTCCCAAGCTGTTATATTTCCAAAGAGGTGGCGGATGGACAAGAAATGACAGTTTTACTGTTTTGGTCAAAGGCAAATGAGGGGGGTTTTTGTGCTTACACAGCTTCACTATAGTTAAGCACTTGTTTGGGTTGTGAATTGGCTGTCACTTTCTGATAGGAAATATATTTTGAGAGTGTAAACAAGAGCTCTGAAATCCATTTTTCTGAGTTTTCATGAGTTTTAGCTGCATCTGGGGAAAGAAGGCAGAAGCTGTGAAAGGGTTTTTATGTCCCGGTACCTGGATAACCGGCCAAATCCCTGTTTTAATCCCGGCTCGGTGCCCGGTAGAGGGAGCGCACGCTGCATCCTCCACAAGGGCTCTGCACAAAGCGGCTCCTCAGCCTGTGCTCCAGGTAAACTCACCCACAGATGCTTCCCCTTCGCTCTTGATGCGATTTAGATGAGTTATTCCACAAGTGCAGTGGTAATTATTGCCTGAGATTGGTGTTTAAATAGAAATTCCTGTTTGCAGAGGCTTAATTCTTTTGTAGGAATAACTTTGCTTATGGCTGAAATGTTCCTTTAAAAATAATTTTTCCTAGTTAGAAATAGTTTCTTTTGTTAATGTCTTCCTTCTTTTCTTAAAACACTATACTTTCTTCTTTTATATCTAATTTGCAGCTGATTCAGTGCAAATGATCTTGTAATTTTGAAAGTTATGAGAGGACAAGTGTGTGCTGTATTTGAAATCATGCACGCTACCTTTCATTTACATCTTTTACATAAATCTGTTAGGATAATATTTGAAGTTCTTACGTTATTAATAGAAACATAGTTGAATAGCTACATTTTGCACACTGAGACTGTATTTATCTCTTATTGATTTACCTTTGGGAAGCTGTAAAAGCTTTACTACTCAAGCTGGCTGAAACTTGGGCAGGTAGAATCTCATAGGTGATCCGATGTGAGAAACATCCCACTCGTTTATGTGTCAGCAGAGTGATCGTTTAACAAACCCATGACATTTTCAAATTTCAAGTTACATTAATAACCAGGGATATATAGTTTTTCATTAACTGGCCGCATTACTTTTTGTTTCACCTTTTTTTATCTTCTGTCAAATCTAAGTGTGCGCCTCAATCTTGATTTATTCATGTACTTAATTTTATCCATGTGAAACATCTGGTTGAATTCAATAATGCCATTAATAATTAGATTTGGAGAAGGCCATCCTTGTGTCGTCCACAACCTGACCTGATCCCCAGACCTTACTGCAATATAAGTCAGATTTTTTTGGTTTGTTTCTGGAAGAATAACATCAGAACATTGTTACACATTATATTCACGAGTTAAATATTTGCTGGTCAAAATTTAGTCTTAAATAATTATAATACATATAAAGATGAAAATTTGAATGTGTCTTACATTTAATTGATTGTTCAAATTTTATTTATTAATTTAATATGTAATGAATTAAGCCAAGAGCTCTGCCATTTACTTGGCTGCAAGACTATTGCTGATTTTGTTTTGCTCCGGATACCTTCAACTACAACTTGACACTCTGTCACTGCTAATGAGTTATTTCTACCGAATCATTTAGTTGCTTTATAACCACTTCTTTTTAAAGTCTGTGTTTTAGGTAAATTAGTGCCTGCTTAAAAATAACCCAAACAAGTCACACTTGAATTTATTGTTTTATTATTTATTGACTTTATTGTTTTATCTTCTTTCCGTAACCATGGAGAAGCCAGTGCAGCCTTGTGCTTTCTGTAGCACTTCTTGTACTCATATCCTCCTTCTTTTCTTCATTTTAGAGATGTTGTTTGGGTCGGGGAGGGGGGCAAGTAGTTATCCTTAATGATCCCTCATGATGCCTAAACCCACATGTGCTAAAACACAGACAAATGCGCTAAAGAAATTGCCTTGTAAAAGAAACCTTTTTCCCAGGTGTTTCATGTTGACACTTGAGTAGTAACTTGATGTTGATTGTTAGTGTATCTTCTAAAACTTAAGAGAAACTTTGGAACAATTGATAATTAAATCAGCATTACGGCTGAAGATGGTTGTTATCAGATTGTGTGCATCATTAGCGTGTAATGCGTTCAGAGTAAATGAAGTTTAATAACGTTTGTATAGTCAAAGTAGTAACGTAAGCAACATTTAAAATTGCAGTTTTTCGTCTAGCTAATATTTATTGAAAAACCCAGGTCAACCATAACTGTAGAAGTAAACACAAAATATTAAAGAAGTGAGACAGATGCTTATGCTTCTTTGCTCCTCTCCCATTTTAACTGGCATATGATAATTATTTCTATCTGTAAAATGCCTATTTTGTAATCACTTTTCAATTAGAAGTTCTTTTCACATTTTAAGTGTTATCAGTATGTAGGATTGATATAAACCAAACCACTAAAATTAACCCTCAAAACAGCGCTGTCTTTTTAGTGTCTCATCTACTTGTGTGATTTGTGTGGGTGTGGTTTTTGCTTATTTGGGTTGGTTTGGGGTTTTTTGTTTTGTTTTTGGTTGTTATTGTTTTCTCCTGGCGCTGACTATTGCTGTTCTAATAGAGTGGAAAATAAAGCAGGATGTCTCCATCATCAAGTTAACCCTTCTGTTAAGTATTTAAGTTTTCCAGGCCGAAGGGTCATCTCCCTTGCTTCATCTATGAATATTGAGTAGTGTGTACTCTATAGGCAGTAGGTATAAATTTGCTTCCTGCTTTTCGTCCATCCATCCTATCCAGCAGTACATTGAAAGGAATATAATGTATTTGTGAGTTTTGCTAGAAGTGCACTGCTAAATGTGTATTTATGAAAATGGAAAAGGAGGAAAATTTTCCTGATTGGCACACACACTAATGCATTTAAATTTAGTTAATGCAAAAATATTAAATATATTAACATCTAATGATACTTTGTTCCCAAAATCCACAATCAGGAATATATGTAAGGTTGTGCATGTCTTGCACATGTCTTGCTGACTTGTTGCCTGTAGGTTTATTTAACTGAGATGTATATATATCTGTTAAAAATACAGCATCTAAAATATTTTTAACAAATGTGTAGTTGAGATTCATTCGCAAATGTGATAATCGAAGCAAACTGTGGTTTAGTAATGATTTTACGGTGTGTGTCTGTGCAGAATGTGTCATGAGAGGAGCACAGATACATTGGTGGTGGGTATGGAGTTTTAGTAGCATGAGTTTGGTCAGGTCTAAGCGATAGGTGGCAATCCATCAAATGCAGTAGGACTTTTTTGCACGAACGAGTGCTGATGGGAATATTGTTATATCGCATTTTAGATGAAAATCACATTTCCTAAAATTTCATAAAGCAAATGACTGGTAATGAGAATTCCAGCCCCTCTGCTCTGGGTATGTTACTGTCCGGTCATGGACTCTAAACGTGATTTCGCATCACTTGGCTTGTGGCTTTGCTGGCTTCATCACACCTTGGGCTTCAGACCTTTCCTTTTGTATTAAAATGAATGAAAAACTGGGAAGGCACTTCACAGAGCTTCCTTATTTATGGTTATCCATGAGTTAAGAAGAAACCAAGTTTGGTTTTCAAGCCACAGGTAACGTGTGCAACACTATTTTGTCCTTGGCTCGTCTCTACTTAAAATGATATAATCCATTCTACAATTCTTGAAACATTAAAAATTCTACGAGGTATTTCGTAGTGTATCACTTAGTTAACCAATCCACTTCTTAGCAAGCGGGTTTTCGAACCGGTTTTATTACTTCTGGGAGCTGAATAGGGAAGCAAGTTATGGATTTTGGTGGTGATTTTGTGCTGGGCTTAAAGATGGTTTAAGTGCAAACTGCATTGGAAAGGGCCAGTCCTGTCTCTGGTTTCTCCCCTGCTGGTTCCCAGTGCCTCCCTTGGCCTGGTGCTAGAGCTCCTGTTGTGGCAGAGACCTGAACTGACCGGAATCTAATCCAGAGATGATGATTTCTATAGCAGCATTAAGCCGAGATTGTGAGACCGTCCCTTTCAGTAGCTGAATAATCTCAGGTAATGCAGATCCAATTATGAAGGTCAATCTTTGCTTAATCAGAGGACTCAAATTGATGGAGGGATATGTGATTAGCTCATCTCCCAGTGTGAACGAAAAAACAGATAAAAAAATACTAAAAATACTGGTTTCATATATCTATATATAGATATATATATAGATATAGATATATATGGATATATATTTTTTTACTGAGTAATAAGAATGTAGTGCCTGAAGTTTGTACAGCAACTGCATGGGAGAAATACATTTCTGTACTCCTAAAATTAAGATGTAGCTTTTATTTTTGTGTAAATATTACACAGAAACATTTAAGGGACTAACACACACTACAGTGGCTTTTGATGATACAAATGAAATATAGGTATCAAATGTAGCTATTCATTTAAATTCCACTTAAATTTGAGAAGAAACTTCTTGTCAGTGAGGGTGCCAGAGCCTGGAACAGGCTGCCCAGGGAGGTTGTGGAGTCTCCTTCTCTGCAGACATTCAAACCCACCTGGATATATTCCTGTGTAACCTCATCTGGGTGTTCCTGCTCCGGCGGGGGTATTGGACTGGATGAGCTTTTGAGGTCCCTTCCAATCCCTGACATTCTGTGATTCTGTGATTAATAGTAACCCAGAATGATACAGGTTTTGTGCAGCATGCCTGCTCCGAGCTCTGTTTAACATGCAGTGGAATGGAGAAGGCTTTGGTGTAAGTCCTGAATAAACCTCAAGCTTGCACCGCCAGGACTGTGACAATACTCATGAGTATTGTACATTGCTTTAAAGACAAATTGGTTCATTGGATACTTTATATAACTAAAGCAATTTGGAGCAAGGTGCACTGGTTCTCCAGCACTGTACTTAGGCTGAGTAGTGGGCTGGAACCCTTTAAGCATTTTTACTAACTTCTGGAGATCACAAAATAGCGTGAAAACTGCACTGCTAAATAACAGTCAGACTGGCTGGGTAGCTTATGTGCTGTTGAGCAACTACCAGCAGAATGAGTGTGATACTTTCACTGGTAAATGTAAAATGTGATTTGCCCGGATGACGTATCTAATTTGCAGTCATCTAAGTTTGAATTTATGCTCAAATGACGGAGCAAAGGGGAGGGAGTTTGTGTGGGAGGTCCCTATAAATAAAGCTCTTTTAGTAGTTTGTTTTCCTTGTGTTGCACTCAGGAAAGCTCAGGCACGGTTCTGAAATCTGTGAAAATACCGGTATTTATTTCCTCTGCATTCTGTGTTGGTTAATATAAAAGAATGGAAAAGCAGGGACTTGTAGGTGTATCTTACATGCAAGATACACTCTTCGACTATTCAGTTTCTGTTACTGGCACTGAAGAGATGATTTTTACCCAGTCCATGTTTGCTTGCATGGAATATTCCCAAATTTCATTGAAGATGACTGAAGCATGTTTTATGTTGTGGTGGAGTAAAATAAATGTATTTGCTTAAGGTTGCCCCTTTAACCAGGTTCTGTGGCAATAAATATTCTGGCTCCCTCACCAAAATCTTCTGCCTCTAGAAAAATATTTAGTTGGCTTTGAGTAGATGCACATGAGATATTGGCATGGTGGAATAATTTGCAAGATCTTCCAGTGAGGTTATTAGCATATAAATAGCAGATGCAATGACGACCATCACAGCTGAGTACATTTAATTTTTAGTTTATAAGATAGAATGGGTTTTTAAATGCATAGCCATCAAGCCTGCTGAAAGACAAATGAAGTTTAGAGTTCACTTGTCTGAGGATGCCTTACATCATTTTTTTTTTTAAAAAAAAGGGAAACAGACACACATAAAACTGAACAAAAGGGATTTCTTGGGTGAAAAGTAATTTAGATTGCAAACCAAGTTAATTAGACCATGCAAAATTTATTTAATGGTCCCAGCTGTAGTTTGCGAGTGGTGTTTTAGTGAGTAGATGTGACTTCTTCACATGCTATCTTTTCTTTTCCTTCTTTTTCTAAAATAATTAGTAGACACCGTACATCTAGTCCTATAAACTGATTGCCTTGTATTTTTCATTTTATTGCTTGCTTTAATTATGATTGCAGAGACTCACGTTTTTAAATCTCCTTAACAGAATGTAACAAGCAATTTGTACAAAACTGGGAAAAGGACCAAAGGCTTTTCTTTACATCTTTCCAAGTGTTCTGCGGTGGGCGAAGGGGCTTTTTGCATTTATTGCTGGCTGGAATGGATGAACACGGCATTGAACCGGAGCTGTGCTTGCACTGAGCTTCGCCAACAGCTGGAGGCTCTTGGAGTGTTGACTTTAAAGTAAAAGATAAAAATTCCATTTCTAGTGGCATCCAGTGTTTGTTTTCAGTATTTTTAAGAAGATGGAGAAGGAAACATCCGGGTTTTTTTCCAGTTTTATTTTTAGTGAGTTATTGAGTAACCGGTTTGATTGTACTTGTCTAACTGGAAAAGTCAGCACTGTTTTAAGTTTTTAACAAAGATTAGGGGATTAGACGAGACATTGTTCTAACTCTGATTACAATGAGAATTATGCATGTATATTTTCTGTCCTTTTTGGGTTTTTAACTGTGTTGTCATATGGAGAGAAGTTCAGCCCAAGAATCTGGAAATTGCCTATTTAAGTCCCATTTCCTTTAACAGGGAGATATCTAGTCAGGAATAATATAATAAAAAAAAAACCAAAACACATAGTTTTGCAAAAGCATTCCTTTAAATAAATGGATAAATAAATAAAGGTCAGCATTACAGAACAGATTAACACTCAACAGAAAAACATCCCTTCTCCTTGCAGCTCGAGGAGCGGTGATGGTGCGAGGAGCCTCTGAGGGACGTCTGGGGATCTGGTCTCCTTCAGGTGGCCCGTCCTCTAGTGAAGCTGAGAGGGGATCTCATCAATGTTCATAAATATCTCCAGGGTGGGTGTCAAGAGGATGGGCCAGACTCCTTTCAGTGGTGCCCAATGGTAGGATGAGGGGCAGTGGGCACAGACTGAAGCACAGGAGGTTCCATCTGAATATGAGGAGGAACTTCTTTACTCTGAGGTGCCAGAGCCCTGGACCAGGCTGCCCAGAGAGGCTGTGGAGTCTCCTTCTATGGAGACATTCAAGCCCACCTGGACACATTCCTGTGTGATCTGCTCTGGTGAACCTGCTTTAGCAGGTGGGTTTGACTGGATGATCTCCAGAGGTCCCTTCAACCCCAGCCAGCCTGGGATTCTGTGACCGAGAAGGTCATTCAACCTTTGGTTCTGACAAGACTGCAAATGACATTAGTGACTTTCCTCATATTACCTGGTAATTAGAATGGATTTGAGAATGAGACCTTTTCCCCCACATTCTTTGACAGGTTATTGAAAAACAAGCAGTTGTGTGACTACTTATCTGGGAGGTATTTAATTCCGTACACTACAAGAAAAGCTTTATGTTGTAGTATTTATCACCTGAGCTTATACTTTACCTCCCTTCGGATATGGCACACTAGAAATGCCATATTGCTTGTTTTTATCATAGCCTTGTTTTTCTTGTTTGCAAGTACATAACCACTCATTCCTAAAGGATTATAATTTATTAATTCTGCCACTCAATATGTTGTCTAAAGTATTTATTTGTTCTGATTTAAGTATGGATTTTGTTTTTCAATTGACTGAAAAAGTTTATCTGTAGGGGAAAAGTAGATAATAGGTGGCTGAACTTTCATACTTGATCTGTTGAGCTTGCTTTGGAGCTTTGAAAAGTGGAATTAAAATATAAAAAGGATACTTCTGTGATTAATAATGTTGCACATGCATTCTCCTCCTTTCTCTAAAAAGGGAATGGAACAAAACAGCATAAATGGGGCGGTTCTGATGAGGTACCACTGGAGTGAAGTAGATTGAAATACAACTACCCAGCACTACCAGGCATGAATTTCCACCAGTGATGACTTCAATATTTTAAAGTAAAAAGATAAATAACTTATATTTTTAAAGATTATATAAAAATAAAGACTTTATGTCTGTTAGAAGGGAAAAGGGGGCTTAATTCCTTATAGTTAGCTAAGCAGTTAATTTTTTTTTTTTACAGGAAATCTAAATTTAATAGAAGCCCCTAGGGAAATTCAAGGGTGTGAACAATAAGCATAATATTTTATGAAAATGACCCTCATATTTAAAATCTGGCATTATATGTTATGCATTGTAGCACCAAGTCCACATCTACCTTTTAGAAAATTAAAACACATAAATTCTGTTTAGTGTTTGATATGCACTGCACTAGCTGAAAGCCATAATGCCCCTAAAACCTTGGGTTGCTTTTCACCTTTCATAAATTCCTGGGTAGATTCTATACAAAAAATAATTTTCAGCTCCGTGGCTCATTGTTATTCAAAGTTGATTGATCGTCGTCATTTACTCAGTGAGGAAGTTAAGTGCTCCTGTCATTTCCGAAGAGTATAATTGGGACGTTTCACAGGTCAGCGGTAGTGACAGGTTTCCCTTTTGATTAGTGTTAGACTGATAACAAAAATTACAGTTTCCTATGATTAATGTTTTCTATAGTACTTGAATGCACAGTTCATGGATTGTACCTAAACAAAGTGAATTTGCATCTGATTACGCCTCTTCCCCGTCAGGCTTTAAAGTTTGAGACCATGCAGGTGAAGCAGCAAAGTTGCTTTTAATGCAGTTTTCAAGTTGAAGATTAGTGAAGCCAATTGAAATTTAGGATAATAATGTACAGGGAGCTACGTGCCTCCAACAGCATGTGGACAAATTGAGAAATTTCCATTAAAGATAGTACTCTTCTGAATACTTTCTAGTCCTCTCAGATATGCCATGCATGTGTGTACTTGTATTAAAGCCACGGAGATTTTAGGTGTAATCTGGTAAATGATCAGTCTGAACTGAGTTATCTTTCTCTTCCTAGTTAGACATTAGTTCTCAATTCCTAAACCTGTTGCTGTTTTATTTGTTTGCAGACTATTTCTGAGTAAAATGTGTGGAAATACACTGAATGTGTTTTCTCTGCTGTATAAGGCAAAAGTTAGTCAGCTTTTACATTATGGCACAAAGTTCTAGACTAAGATCATCCATGGCAAGTTCTAGTTTGGTAAAATCTTCTGTTAATAGGTGAATGAGAAGTGGAAACTGAGTGTGGAAAGTACAGCATTGCCCTACTTCAAGCTCGAGAAATAATGTTGGATGTTATTTCCAAACTTAATTAAATTGCCCCTAACAGATAAAAAAGGGATGATAACCCCAGCAGGATTTTGAAACAAAAATACAAGCAAACTTCTGCTCAACCTCTCACCCTCTTCTATTGTGCAAAACCTGATGACTTTTTCTTTCTAAAAACCATCAGGAAGGTCTGAAAGTTGCAGTTTGACACAGATTTGCTTCTTCCACGTCTGGTGACTTTGCAAGTTTGCGATCAGTGGTGAATGTTTGCCCGTTTCTTTGCATTAGAACTGCTTTGGTTTCTGCTGAGGTCAAGTTCTTCTGTTGTGGCCGTGCCAGGTGGGGGCCTGAGTTTCTTCTTTCTTGTAGATGAGAAGTGATTGAGGTGGGAAACAAAAAGCAAACGAAGGGGGCGGGATCCTCAGCACAGCCTGAAACTGGGCAGCTCTGGAGGTACCAGTAATTGAGCTGAAGAGACCACATTGTGGTTGTTACCGATCACTGGCAGCAGGGTACTTTCAAACACAATTATGGTGAGACTTTATTTTAAAACAAAGGCTAATTAGGTGTTCTCTGATAAGAATGCAGTAGTAAATATATTCTTTAGGACAGTAAATATATATATTTTTTTTGCCACTGGAACTGCAGCTTTCTTAAATCACAGTCCTTTTGTAAACAAAGGGAAGAACTGTACTGCTAACTTGCACCATCCATTCATTAAATGTTAATGTGTATCAGTATGTGTATTAATATCAATTATTGTTCTTTATTAGAAAGTAGTTCAGTCCAGTTTGCAAGTAATACTGACCAAAAAGAAGTGCCGATTTATTTTTCTTTTAATTATTTAGTTTCCATTTTTAACTACATTCAGTAAACCAAGATTGGTTTCTAGGTTTTTTGGCTTCAGAGTGTATGGATGATTTAAAGGAACTCAGCTGTCACACACGATTAGAGTTGTGAATTAAATTGGGAAAATTTTGCTGCAGGCTAAACCTGCATTATCCTCCGGTGCTTGTAACAATGAGTAGTTGATATGAATATCAACGTACGTCAGGTGCACTAAGAGGAGTAAAGAACACTGCTGAAAATAATAATGATCCCATTCCTTATCTGTTGCTTTGGCTTCTGCAATGAAGTTGAAAAAAGTGATAGCCTGTGGGAAGGTTGGTTTTGCTGGATACCCCTTATTATTTCCTAGACTTGTAAAAGCGCATGGCAAGTATACAATAATGTGCTAATTATGTTGGTGCTAAGAATTAGGTGACTCTCAAGGTGGGCAAAGGAAATAGAGCATAAAAGCTCCATCATTGCCACCTTTCTAGGGTAGTTGGCTTTTAAAGTTCTGATAGTACAGGCCAGGTCTGAGGTGGCACAGATTTGTTTAGCTCATGTGTAGTATAGATGAAAAACTCATTTCCAGGTATGAAACAAGCTTAGAAATAAAAATGTAGAGACCTGCTGGCACATATCCAGTACTAGCTAGATGGAACGGTATATAGGAAGCCACTTATATGAATGAATTATTCTATTTTTCAGCTGTTCATAAATATTCAGTTTCAGGCTGCAATATAGACCAAGTGCATGTTTTAAAAAATCCCATTGTGTTGGTCTTGACCATAGTGTGCACAGTCTAATCGTGTGAACAGTTAGAATATACCAAATTAGTTATTAAATGAGTGTATCGAATTATTTAGTGCTGTTGTGAAGGAACACAGTGAAACTCTGTAGTATAAAGGTCTGAATAGTCTTACTTTGGTCAATATTACCTTGCCAGTCCATCCGCTTCCCCTCCTGTTTGCCCGCTCTGCTTTTGAGCTCTTAAACAGTTTGATACTATTTACCATGCCATAGACTATTTGGGTGCAGCTAAATGAGTAATTTCAACCAAAGGATAAGAGATAAGGCTATAATTTGCTCATCAAGCCAAAATCTTGGTGTTGTTTTAAGACTTTTTTTGGTCTCATTTTATAGTTTTACACTTTCTCGAACTTCACCAACTGTATGTGTTCTAATGGATAAAAGGGGCTTTAAGGAAGCCCTTAGGATAGAGCATGGCTTTAGAGATAAAATGTTAAGCAAAGGCCTAATCTTAGATAAAGATTAAATACATAATTAGGGGAATACTTTTGACATAGAGCGGTCTCAGCAGGGCTATCAGGATGTCTGCAAAATATTTTCAATGTGAAGGGAAATGAAAAGAGGTCTCTACATGAAAAAAAAAAATAAACCCAAACCAACCAAAATATCTCTGTAGATGAAAGCCTCGGATGACGATGACGACGATGAGGATGAAGATGAATTTGTGGAGGTCCCTGAGAAGGAAGGTTATGAGCCCCACATTCCAGACCACCTGCGTAAGGAATATGGTGAGTTTGCCCAGCTGTGACAAGCTTTATCCCTGCATGTTACTGCTGCAGTAAAGTAAATAAACAGCCATTCTGAAGTAATAAAGTGATCAGCGGTGTGGGTAATCTCTGACTGCTACGGGGAAGTCATTACATAGATCCGGGAGCAGCGATTGGCTCCAGATAAATAAATACTTTCTAGGAGCAAGAGCGACTGGGACGAGAAGCTTATTTCATTCCATCATGTTCCACTGGAGTTCAGAGCCAGAAGCAGCACCGTGTATGCTCCTAAGTGTGCAAAACACATACTGGGAGTGAAGAGATTGCAGAGTAAAGCTGTAAATGAGCCTGAATATTAGAAATATTGGCAACAGTCTGGTGAAAGGGGGTAAAGTTTTGTACCATCACCTGCATTAATAGCAGCTGGAGATGGACAGCCACCTCCTTACATAGGGTGGCCAATTTATAGCTCAGAAGGATGACTTTTTGTTTGCTTGCTTGTTTGGTTTTCTTCATTGGGTGTTGCTAACACAAGATGTTAAGCAGAGGTCAGCGTTCAAGTGCAGAATTATAGCCACTGAGCACATACCAGATGACAAAGTACAGTCTTGGTCTTGCCTTCTTTTAATGCATTTTAAAGGCTACTTAAACAATAAATATATACTTGTAATGTGTTTTTGTGAGATTGAGAGAGGAGTTCCTGAGGAAGGTTCATCTCAAATAATTAAATTTCAGCACGTTATTCCTTGTCCTTTGTACATCTGGCTTATTAAGTGTCTGCAGCTTTGCCTCTGTGAAGCATTGTGTATTTTAAGATTCGGAAGGTTTCAGTATGTTGTAGAAGAGAGGGTAGCTGCCATCACAGAATTAAAAACTTTGGACGCTGTAGTAAGTTTCTTGCTCCTACATTTCTCCATGAGTATTTGGGTAAGACTGGTGCCATGTTTTGCCTTTTTCAATCCTGCTCGTGCTTATTTTTAACTTCAGTTTGCATCCTAAAAGTCACGCTGCAGCTGTTACCTGTATAAGTCAAATCTGTCTTTTTGCTGAAACAAGTGGATGTGCCTGTGTAAACTCAAAATGATGTAACACAAAGGACCTTTTTACTGTTTTCTGCCATCAAATTTGGCTACAGACAGTGGAAGGTGATCAGTAGTGATAACCTGTAGTGGCCGGGGTCAGCTCAAGGATGTCTCCAGGTGTGAAGTCCTGCTGTGCCTCAATCATAGGAGAGTTTGGGTTGGACAGGACTGTCAAAGCTCCCCCAGTGCCACCCCTGCCATGAGCAGGAACATCTTCACCAGCTCAGGTTGCTCAGAGCCCCGTCCAGCCTGGCCTGGGATGTCTCCAGGGATGGAGCATCCACCACCTCTCTGGGCAACCTGGGCCAGGGTTTTACCACTGTAAAACCACCCTCATGTCTAACCTGAATCTCCCCTCTTTCCATTTAAAACCACCACCCCTTGTCCCATCACAACAGGCACTGCTAAAAAGTTCGTCCCCATCTTTCTTATCAGCCCATTTTAAGCACTGAAAGGCCACAGTGAGGTCTCCCTGGAGCCTTCTCTTCTCCAGACTGAACACCCCAACTCTCTCAGCCTGTCCTCCCAGCAGAGCTGTTCCAGCCTCTGATCATTTCTGTGGCCTCCTCTGGCTCATCCCCAACAGGTCCATGTGTGTCCTGCACTGAGGGCTCCAGACACAGCTCTCCAAGTGGGACCTCACCGGTGCATCTACCCCACCTAGACGTAACCTCCCAGGACCCCTGGGATGGAAGCCTGCACTCTATCTGTATATCTGTGTTTCCCACCTGAGGACTTGCAGTAAGTCCAACTGGCTGCTTTCAGGTTGTGTGAAGGAGTTAGATGTCTCTGTTCCTCTGTGTCTTTAAAAAATGTGGAAATTAGCAACTATATAGAGGACTGAGCTGAGACTAGTGCCTTGGTGAGCAGGTAGCTGCAACATGGTTTGACATGACCCTTAGCATGTGGTGCTTGTGACTGTCTATAGGTGCTTATTTAGTCCCAACCAAGAGCTGGGGGAGATGAAGTAGAACTGGGAGTATTGAGGCAGTGAAATGTGAAGTGTTAGACAAGAGCATGGGACAGTGGTGAAGGGCTGTAGGATGCAAACCGAGGAACTTGGCAGCTTTTTCTTTATTCATTAAAAAAACCAAGTTATACGGGTATAATTTTATCAAAATATATGTTGGCTATCCCAACTACCTCAGTTGAAATACTGAATAAGTTCTAATTACTGCTAACAGTGGGACTTTCAAACAAGGAATGTAATGGAGTAGAGGGTTATCAGCCTTCCAGAAAGTTGTGAAAAGCTTCTTATGTATACATGGCTAATGGAAGAATCCAAAAATTGGTAGTGATAATAAATGAAGGAGCATATAAGGTTAGTTATTACATAGCTGTGGTGGTTCTTTGGGGTTTTTCCTTCCTTTGACAGTATTTCTTGTGTCAAAACTGGTGTTTCCCTCACAATTTCAGGCACTGGAACTTGTTTTTCCTGTCTTTAACAGCAGCCTGATGAATCCTAACATGCAAACGTTCTGTTTATACTTGTCAGCTTCCACTGGAAGTGGAATGTGCTCATCTCTTGCCTCTTTCCCTCCCATCATCCTCATGGACACATGTTATTTTAAAAAATAATGCAATACAAAGGGTAGTAAGATGCTTTAACACAATACTTCACTGCTATTGGAATTCCTCCTCATGAAAAAGGATAAAAGAACAATCCTACTATCTGCTCAAGGATATTTTAAAAACCTATATAAAATGGATTAAGAAATTCCCAATTTGTATTTAAACTATCACTGATAGGAAAAATACATCATAGTGAAGAAGCCAATCAATTGGAAAACAAAACCTCTCATTTTGTATACATGTAGTTATGTAGGAGCTGATGGCCACACTTGACTGTTCTTTATCTGATGTGTTTGTTAAAAATAGTGTTTTGAAAGAAATGAATCGTTCTCGATGCTCCTGAAGTCATTCAGCTTTTCTCGCTGCTATTAAAAGTTATTATGGAAACTCACAGTTCAGGAAAGAGTCTGAAAAGAATACAGGTAATCTTTTAAGCGTGTGCTTAAAAGCACATAGCAGCACGTTGTCATCAGGACCTGGCTGTGTTAGGAGCCACGTCTCTGATTAAAGATGGTTCTTTATTCCATGTGCAAGTGCAGTTACCATAGCAGTGACTTTAGCTTTATCTTCATATAATCCAGGTGGGGTTTTGCTACATTTATTTAGATCATGAGAGATAAGAAAATGGAAGTCTGTGCAAGTGGAATGTTCTAACTGGAACATTAAACCTTCTGTTGAAAAGAAAATCTCAGTGTTACATAGAAGGTGTGAGCAGTTGAAAGTTGTTTTTCCTTGTGTTGTTACTTTTCCTGAACAAACCAGGAAAAGTGAACAGCTGCTCACATCAGCTTTTTATATTAAACAAGAAGACAAGGTTGTAAAACACAACTGTGGAGATGGATTGAAATGTGACATTTAAATTATTGCTTTAAAAGTCACTTTATTCTCTTTGGCTTCTCTTAGGAAAATGAAAGTATCCTACGAACAAGGTAAATTTCAGGTTGAGATGCTATTTCTGATAATGCAAAAGTGTATTTGTGGTTCTCCTGAGATCTGAAAAGTTTGTGAAAAATGAAAAGAAATTTAGAGACGGGGGAAGTTTTGTGTGCCTAAGTATATAGACATATGCAATTGTATTGTCTGTGTGTATCTGTAATTGATGATGATGATCTCAAAATTGATGGTGATATTTAATATACAAGATGAACTGAGCATGGGTACAGTTTGGGTGGAGGGAGAATTAAACAAGTCAATTTGAATCTCCATGTATAAGATGAAATGTGAATTTGTTAAAAGAATTTAGGTGATTAGATAACTGAAGTGTGAAGATATAACCCATTAGGGGTGTCATGCCAAATTAGCATTACCAGACTTTTAACGACCTCCCATTTGTATAATCCTTATTTACACGTGCACCTGCTGTCTGCAGCAGACAGGGCCCAGCCATCCCGCGGCACCACAGAGCCCTTTTCAATACATCGTGTTGCTGAAAAAGAAACAGTGCTGTGGAAATAATTGTCACAGGCTTTCTCTGGTTCTCAGTGCTCTGTGCCGACATTGCTGCTCTCTATTGAAGAGTAACTTGCCCATGGCTGGCGTTGCTAACCCCTTAAAAACTAAGGTATTATTCATTTAAAAGAAAGCTTTAGGGAGAGGGAAAATCTTGTTTCTACCTGAGATTTCCCGCATTCCAGCCTTTGGTGGTTGCATTGGCTTAAAGCCTTAAGGTGGGTAAGGTGATGGATGCAACTGTGACTTCGTTCTCGTGCCACAGGCAGAATTTGGTGCTGATGCTGGGGTCAGAGATTCTTTCCTACCCTTGGTGGTCTTGGCATGGCTTGCAGCCGAGCTCTGAACCACACGGTAATAATCCATTTTGAGACGTGCCTTTCCCTGTAAAACTCGAACCATTCGCAGATCTGGTTCAAAGCACCCACCTCCAGCAGCTCTTGTCTACTAATGGGTTTTCCCAGTTCGTAATTCTTGTGTCTCAGTGCATTCATGAGCTTACTGATGCGATAATGCTTGGAGGTGCCACTGCCACTTCGCAAGTGGTGACATGCGAAAGCCATCTGACTGGGAGTATTAGCATGGAAGCGGTCTACTGGTTATTGAGCTTCATCCTTATCCGAAATTATACGAGAAATGACTTTGCAGTTAAGAACAGAAACCATTGTTTCAAATCTAGTTAATAAATACTTCTCGTGTGTTTGAGCCTTAAGCCAAAATGTTTTAGGTCCCTGATAGCAACTTCAGGTGTTCACATTGCATCTTACAGCCTGCTTGGGATTTCTTTTGTATCTGGATCAAAGCTGCAGTTCTAAAATCCCAAGGGTTAGTTCTGCCCATTTCAGAAACTCTTCCCTCTTCCCATCACAGAGTGGTGTATCTTTGTGGGTTAAATGTCCCTGCACGGCCTTTCCTAATATGATGGTGTCTGGGTCGTGACTCTTCTATGTGTTAAATAGTTGGGTTTGTTTGGTTTGATTTTTTTAGTATGACATCTGATAGCAACATAGGAAAGAAGCCTTATACCCCAGTTGAACAAATCAGATGTACAAAACCAGACTATTTCCTTAGTAGAGAAGTCTCCACCTGTTGTTTTTGTTTTGTTTTTTTATATAGAATTAGGAGTGCTTGGGACCACACAAGCTATTCTAGTGCAGCTCTCACTGAGCATTTTAGAAACATGAATAAACTTGCTACTGCAACCATTAATTAAAGGTGCAGAGGATTTATAGCTTTTGCTTTTTCTCCGAACATTAAAAAGCCTGTATTAGAAATAACAATAATATACTGCATAGACTAATGCGTGATTGAATTTTCAGATTTGAAGCAGTAAATTCATGCATTTCCGGGCATCTATTCAGAAAATTGCACTTTTTTGTATTGACTAAGAGTCTCTATTCTGTACCTAAGCAGCAGACCTCCATGCATGTTGTTTTTAAAAGCTTTATTTTCCTGACTGGCATCCATCAAGACATGCAGAGGACACAATGATTAGAAGCAAAACTGCCTCAGAAACGTGGAATACAATGGAATCATCATTACAGATTTAAAAAATAGGAAAACTAGCTACGAATTTGTTGGAGCCTGATTCTTCTTTTGCCTACAGAAAACATTTTCTAAATGCTTTTGAATGTTTTTGTTTGTGTAGTCAAGTGCTGAGGTTTCACCTTTGTCACAGCAAGAAGAGCGGTGATGGATTTGCGTGTTCTCTGGGCATGTGTGTTGCTGTATCTTCGCTGGGCCACCTCTTTCTTAGCTCTATTTATCTCCTTGGTTTTTGATGTAGGATGTAGGAAACCAGCAGTTTTAGTTACTGCGTACAATAGTAATGTGCTCTTTTATCCTCCATCTAAATGAAGTTTCTCCCATAAAGAGATTGCTTTGCTGTTGTGTAGAACAGATTTAAAGCTAAAGATGACAAAAAGAGCCTGTATGCAAGTGTTGATAAGGTGAAATAGAAACCACTTATTTTGACCTGTGAAGAAACCGTGGCTTCCATACTGGTCTTTTTTCCTTCATGGGAGCATGTACCAGATTTGGTTGTTATAGAATGATTATCTGTTGATTTTACAGTAGGTTCTCCTCTGTTCTGTGGGGGTTTTATGGTTTTGTGGTTTCTTTATTTGTTTTTTTTGTGCTTTTTGTTTGGTGTGGTTTTGGTTGTTTGTTGTGGGTTTTTTTGTTTGTTTTTTATTTGTACACGTGAAAGTTTTCTGGAAGCCACATAGAAAAAGCACAAATCTGAAGTGTTGAGTTAACATCCCTCAGTACAATATTTAAACATCCCTGAACTACTCAGTGAGTTGGTTTCAATGCTTATTAGTCTATAAGGAAAATACTTTTTAGTTTTCTGTTATTAGGATTGATTAGGGTTCCCTACCAGTAGACATCTCTGAAAAACTTACTAGAAGTCACAGAATCACAGAATGTCAGAGATTGGAAGGGACCTCAAAAGCTCATCCAGTCCAATCCCCCCATGGAGCAGGAACACCCAGATGAGGTTACACAGGAAGGTGTCCAGGTGGGTTTGAATGTCTGCAGAGAAGGAGACTCTACAACCCCCTGAGCAGCCTGGTCCAGGCTCTGGCACCCTCACTGAGAAGAAGTTTCTTCTCAAATTTAAATGGAACCTCCTGTGTTCCAGTTTGAACCCATTGCCCCTTGTCCTGTCATTGGTTGTCACTGAGAAGAGCCTGGCTCCATCCTCATGACACTCACCCATTACATATTTATAAACACTGAGGTCACTCCTCAGTCTCCTCCAAGCTCCAGAGCCCCAGCTCCCTCAGCCTTTCCTCACACGGGAGATGCTCCACTCCCTTCATCATCTTTGTTGCCCTGCGCTGGACTCTCTCCAGCAGTTCCCTGTCCTGCTGGAACTGAGGGCCGAGAACTGGACACAATATTCCAGATGTGGTCTCCCCAGGGCAGAGCAGAGGGGCAGGAGAACCTCTCTGACCTACTGACCACCCCCCTTCTAATCCACCCCAGGTACCATTGGCCTTCCTGGCCACAAGGGCCCAGTGCTGGTTCATGGTCACCCTGCTGTCCACCAGGACCCCCAGGTCCCTTTCCCCTACACTGCTCTCTAATAGGTCATTCCCCAACATATACTGGAACCTGGGGTTGTTCCTACCCAGATTCAAGACTCTACACTTTCCCTTGTTATATTTCGTTAAATTTTTCCCCGCCCAACTCTCCAGCCTGTCCAGGTCTCTGATGGCAGCACAGCCTCTGGCATGTCAGCCACTCCTCCCAGCTTGGCGTCATCAGCAAACTTGCTGACAGTGCACTCTAGTCCCTCATCCAAATCATTGATGAATGTATTGAATAATACCAGCCCCAGTACTCACTCTTTAGGCGCTCCACTAGATACAGGCCTCCAACTGGACTCTGCCCCATTGACCGTCTCCTGAAACACTGGAGCTGTTTGGAAGCAACACCCCAGACATGGACTTCAACCCTCTGGTCTGCAATCCATGTTGAATTAAGCTTTGCAAAGTTCTCTTCATTTAGCAGTAAAGCTTCTTGTGCTTTCTAAGGAAAATACATTCAGTGGTTTATTTTTCATTGTGAGCACACTAGAGAGTAAGTGGGGAAATATTGCACCTGAACTTCTGGATTTTCCTGACAGTCTTGGAGAGTGTCTGTACTGATAGAAATGACATTCAGCTTAACTAAGATTCAACAAATGGGGAACAGTTGGGGTTTTTTTCCAGAAAGTTGAAGTCCATAGTAGTTATTTATATTCTGTCTCCGTTTTTTCAATTAAACTTAAGTGAATCTGAAGTAGCTAGATTTCTTCTAAATCCACACAGCTGAGGAAACCTGTGCTTGCTCTTTCTCTGAATTTTCACTGAGGGGCTTTTATCTCCCCCTAATCCCACCATTTCTGTCAGGACATAATCTCTTTCTCAAATTTACATTTTAATTACAAGGCCAGCTGAACTAGCTAAAATCAATAATGTCAGCATTCAGCAGCCCAACTTCAGCTGAAAGCCCAGCCTCTCTCTTTCCTTCTATCGATTTATCTTCTGAACACCGTCTACTTTATTGCTTCAGGCAAATAGGTGCCATTTGGTCCATTTAAACAAAAAAAGGGGATTTGAACATTTTTATGATTCTTTCTAAAAGCTACTGTTGGAACAATTTGGACCCAGGTACCGTCTTTGTGTTAAATACACAGAACAGCAGAATTCTTAAGAGGAATTTTACTTTTAAAACTGCACTTAATCCCATCTATGTCTTAAAAACAAAACCAAACGCACCCTGATAGTGGATACCATTCAGCTGGGGCTGTCTGCATGGTGACTCTTGTCTTTATCTTGTTAGCAAAACCTAATTTTTATAAACAAATGTTAAAACAAAAATCCACAGCAGAGGTGATGTTACTGATGTTGTAGTGTATCTACCTTTAGCCATTTTTCTGTTAATGGTTTAAAATAAGAAATCAATGGGAAAATATTTTGGTCTTGTAACTCTTAAGAATTCCTATATTGATCTTTTGGATGTGATTTTATCTATCTAAATGTCACATTGTCCATTTATCTCTCCTGCCTTTTCTGTGTGTTGCCGGCTGCTTGTCTCTGCCACTCACATCCTCTCTCCTTCAAACCAAACCGGAGTATCAATGAGCAATCCTGCTTTCTATAAACATCGTAGGGGAAAACTGCAATAAAACTAAGGTTTCCTGATAACTTTTAATACACATGCACTTCTTCTTAATGAAGAGGAAAAGCAGCGTGAGATACACACCTGCTACCTTCTGGCTTCAAGACAGTTCGCGAATAATATATATACAAGTGCTCTCAAAACAGTTTCTTTAAACAGTGTTTTTTTTCAGGAAGATATTACTGTCCTTAAAAAAAATTTTAAATGCTAAATACAGCTTAGGCAATTCTACATTATAGATACAGTCCATCACATGTTTTTTTCAGCTACCCTTCTTCATGCCAAAGGGCCTGTTTGTTTGTAGCCATTTGTTCTTCCAAATCCTGATGATTGTAACGTGTGGTTATAACAGAATCTTTTGGATTAATTCTGTGTTACTTTGGTACAAAGCACCTGAGAAGGGCTTTTTGCCTTTCTAGCCTGTGACAGGAGCTGAGATGGAACGGGTCCTGCTCCATTTCCAGATACATAATTTCAAGATTGGTCCCTTCAGTTAAATATTCAATGCTGTTTAAAAAACACGTCTGTGGAGGTGCCATTATCCCTCTTGAATGACAAGTTCACGACTTAAAATGTCATGAAATTGCTTCTTTTGGTGTTTAACCTAGATCTTTCTCTGGCTATTTCCATCCTATTATGTTTAATTATAATTTTCTTTATTGCTGGTCCTTCTACTAATTTTGAGACCCTTTTCCAATGAACAGGTTAGTCCTTTAAAAGATTTTTTTTCCAACAACGTTCTTGAAAGCTTGTTGACTTTGGGAAGGGAATTTAGGTAACAAGGTGAGTGTGGTGTGTTCGTTGCTTTCATTAGAGTATGTCATGTGGGCATGACGGAGTAAGGGAGTAGTAGTGTCAGTAGTAGTGTCAGGGATGCTGAGCAGCAGCATCACCAGCCAATGGCAAGGGCTGGTGTCCATCTGCATCTGGCAGGCAGCTTAGAATAGAATCGTAGAATAGTTTGGGTGGGAAGGGACCTTCAAAGCTCATCCAGTGCCACCCCTGCCATGAGCAGGGACATCTTCACCAGCTCAGGTTGCTCAGAGCCCCGTCCAGCCTGGCCTGGGATGTCTCCAGGGATGGTTCATCCACCACCTCTCTGGGCAACCGGGGCCAGGGTTTCACCACCCTCAGTGTTGAAAATTTCTTCCTCATGTCTAACCTGAATCTCCCCTCCTTTAGTTTAAAACCATCACCCCTTGTCCTGTCGTAACAGGCCCTGCTAAAAAATTCTCATCTGAGGACATAAAAATTAAAAGGGACTGATCGTTCTTCACACCACTGTCCCCACTCAGTTCAGTTCCCGGGAAGCCTCGGGCAGCTTAGGCAGCGCTGCCTTTCATGATGTGCTGCCTATGGAATGTGGGCTTTGGTGTTGGGGTGTTTTCTGGAGAGCAGAACAAGGAGCTGGGGTTTGACAGTGGTGTCAAAATGTGGTGAATGTCTTTTTTTGCCTATTCGGTAAAGCGTGCTGCCTGCAAACATTCAGACGTTCAGATACCTGTTAAAGTCTTTCTGGGACAGGCACTACTGAAATACCCATTCTCAGATGTGTGTTTGCTCCTATGGGGGTATCGCCACGTTACTCAGGTGGCCTTTTCTTGGGAAAGGTGGAATGCATCAACCTACCAGAGCTGGGTCTGGTCTCTGGGTGGACATGCGACAATACTGTCACACATAAGTCACGTCACAGATGTACGTGCTCTCCCCTCAACTCTCTTGTGAAAATGGTCCATGTTTCTCTTTGTCATACACTGGGTAAGCAGAAGAAAGGTTTTGAGTTGCTGTGGGAGAGGGAGGAGAAGACAGAGAAGTCTCTATGAATACTTGTAAACTCCTAATGGCTGGTGCTCTTGTCTTCTTTCCTTTTCCAAATCCTGTTTCCTTCCATCCATTGGTTTGAAAGGGGCAGGGAAGCTGTCTCCCACAGTTGCTGTTACTAGCCCGTACCCTGAATCACCTTGCCCTTACAACATTTTCCTTCACTGTTGCCAGTAGAATCCATGCTAGAGAGAGACATGGAGTCTTAGAAGATTCCTCACCCTTGAGAGTGTTCTGGAGCTCTCACTTCTCTCTGGCATCAGCTGTACTCAGATCTAGGAATGACTGAGGTGACCATTTGCAATATGCAGCAAAATTCAAAGGCTACACAAGCCAGATCCACCTGAATGTCTGCTTTTGTTTCCGCTCTCCTGAGAGCTTTGTGGATTTTGGGATTGTTGGCTCCCTCTGGGGAAGGGGATGTTCAAGAACTAGGTTAAGCAGGGAGTTGACAGGGTGTTCTTCTCATTACTCTGAGCTTGGAGCGTTGGAGAATGAGGAAGAGATGTCATTCCCTGTGTGAGGACTCAGTTCCTGATCTAGGGACTTGAAAAGTTTAGACCCACGTGTCCCTAAGGGATGGATCTAGAAGGTTTCCGGCTCAGCAACTTGCCTTGTGCCCGGAGTCAGGCAATGCCATCTGTGTGCTTGCACCCTGCAGGTTACAAGGGAACGTGCAGTACAAATGAATCAAGGTCAGGCTGAGTTACTGGAAGACCTTATAAGGTGGAAAGAAGGGGTCAGTTGCTCTCGTTTTGTTTGTGAAAAATATGGTTTTCTCTGAAATAAAAAGATTTTGTGTACCAAAGCTACCTGCCACTATGGGCCCCGCAATTTCCCACTCAAAGGGCACATCAACTTTTCCTCTTCTAGTTGCTATCTTGTCATACATTTAATGATTAGCAAAGCGTGGATACTTCTGGATGCAGCTTCAGGGCTGGCTACATGTGGCAAGAGACTACAAGTCCCAAATAATGGCTAAAACTTGGGTAAACTCAGGTTGCTTTTCATACGAAGGCTGAGATAATTTGCTTAAAACTTCAGTCTTGTGAAACCATAACTTTGTGTTCATTCAGGTTTTTTTGGGGGGTAGTGCCTTTCATTTCAGTCACTTCTTTTATAAAAAGGCTTTCTGATGGGGAAAACATAGTCCGTTGCGTTAGCGTGAGGGATCACGTCTTTCCATTTTTAGCTGTCGTCGGCTGAAAAGTTCTTGTTACTACTGCCATTTAATAGAGTTACTTCTCTATCTCAGCGGGTAGAAGCATGTGCTGTCTAACTGCTCAGCCTATCTAATTGCATCGTTACAGTCTGGGCTGACTGTTTAATCTCGCTGTATAAAGTAATTAAGTTGCCCCACCGCTGAGCTGCTGGTGCTGAATGTCAGTGTCTGGTACTGCTTTGCAATCGGCTTGGTCCTCAGGTGGAGCTCAGGCATTTGCTGTCTCTGGAGTGTGTTCGGTGGGAATACACAGTGCTGCTGCCAGCGCTTGGGTATGTTATCTGGGCAAACTGTGTGGCTTAGTGGCTGTGAAAGAAGAGTGTTCTCCAGATAATTCTGTTTGCAGGTATATTTAGGAACTGAAACTCAGCTATTCTCAGTGATGCTGCCCCTTGACAAATCAGGAAGCGGGGAGGTAAAGAAAAAGATATTTTGTTTTATGTTCTCAGCTCTGAAGGGTCAATATGGTAGCTGAGAATCACCAAAGAGCAGGGATGTGCCTACACACGCTTTGTTTTTTCACTGGTGTGCTTCCACACACCCATTTGGGATGGGTGACGATGGTCCCCCTTCCTGTCCATCGTGTGTTGCAGTGAATCCTGCACCCAAAAGTGGTTTCTCTTTGCCAAGCTGAGAGAGTTTTAGCAGCACTTTTTGCTTAGGAACAACAAAGATTTAATCTCAGCACACAGGAGGTTGTGGGAGCCTGCCTTTCCTTTTGCTTTCTACTGCTCTTAGATGTCTTTTAGGCTTCTAGGTGTTAAACAGTAGTGCCAATAGTTCCTTTCTTCTATTCTATCTTGATACAACCTTGAGTACAGAAATCACTTTCCAGCAAGCTGACCTGACACTAGAAACTTATATACAAACAACAGTGTTGTGGTTTAGGTAAACATTTATTGCTAACATCCTTTTTTCTAAGGTGAAGTAACATCATTCTTTGTGGTGGAGCCATGACATATGAATTTAAGTTCGTTTGCTGTAGTTAGTATATTTCTTTTCCAAAATAAGAAAAACGTCATGGGCAGAAATACCTTCATCTGGGATTGAAGTCTAATGCAAACTGAAAGCAGTAAGAAGTGTAATCAGTGTTTGGCTGTGCTGTGAAGTGTTGAGGGTGGGAGAAGTGAATCCCCCCTAAACATGGAGATTTCTTGCAGGGCTGGAGCCCCGGGCACCTCCAAAAACACCAGTGGGGAAGACGTCGACAGGAGCAGCTCCGCTGAGCTCCCACACCCACCTGAAAGGGAATGAAGACGAACTTGATCCAACCTGTGCAGCTGCCACACTGAAACTTATTAGAGACAAACTACCGAAGTTACCACCTCCTCACGCCAGGTTATCTTTATTTTAATTCTTGTACAAACCTCTTGCCCTTATTCTATTTATTAGTCACAAAAGCATGCAGGAAAGCGCTCATGAACCAGAGAAGCTGCTGTCTTGGTTTCATTTTGAAGTTACAAATATTTGGCTGAGATGTACATTCGCTGCTTAATTTGGGAGATTTTGTTCAGTGACTGCACCGGGATTTTAAGGAACCTTTTATTACTTGCTTGATTTAGGCTTTATTTGGTGTAAATGGTCTGTATGAAAATGTAAAGTGTTCCCTTTTCTCCTAACAGAAAAACCCATCTGCATTTATTGGGGTAATTTTTGGTTTGCAACTAAACAAAACATATATTAATGCTAAATTAGAAAGTCATTTCAACCATGTCTTGGTTCCTAGTGCTGTCAGTGCTGCCTGGAGATGTTTTATACTGATTCCAAAGGTGTATTAGTTGTCAATCCTTTTCGAAACTTGGTGAAACTCCAGCCTTTTCTATGGGGATAAGACCGGAATCATATACTGAAGTGGCACGTTCCTGAAAAGACATTTCTGCATTGGTCAGGAAAGCCCCCAAAACCTAGCAAACTGGAATGTAATTTGAGAAAGAAGGTTCCTTCATTGGAACTCCAGAGTTTGAAGTATTCAGGTGTACATTTTGACTTTTAATCTTTAAAAATTTAATATTTCAGTAAGGTGGCGAAGACCATTTGAAGCTCTGTCAGTGACTACCCAAGGTCTCTGTAGTACTACTCTGTTTTTTGAGGACTGGTGGATTCTGTAGTGGTGATGCACAATGCGTTTTCTAAGTCTGCACAATAGAATTTGATGAACAAAAGAAAGGCTTTGCACCCTGTATGACTGCCATGCAAACGTGGGTGTGAGTTCACAGAAGCGAAACCTTTCTAAAAATGGTTTATGATACCCCATCTGTAGCTCCTGTTAGAGCACAGCACGTGTGGTCCACTGCTGCCCCCAGTAGATCTCTGGGCTTCCGCACCCATGGTATAATGTGATTTAGCTTGCTCTAGCTGAACGTGCGGTTAAGTTTCGTGGTGCAGTGTGCTGTATGTGGAGTGCGTGGTGGTACGGTATCCTTTTTAAAATAAAAATAATCAAAAAAGATAATCTGATCAAGGTAATCATAGTCCAAGATCTAAGATAATATTAGCATTGGTGTGCAAATCTAAATGAAAACAGAGAAGAAGTTCTTGTGATAACTGCTGTTCTGTATTGAGTTTTCATTCATTTCCTTTAGTGACTCTGCAGCTTTGGAGCCAGCAGGCGTGGAAGAGCCTGACAGTAAGAGGCGAAAACTGGAAGAAGAAAGAGCTAAAGCTCCCCTCATGCCTTTTGGATTAGATCTTCACTACTGGGGACAGGATCAGCCAATTGCTGGGAAGATTCTCAAGTAATGCTCTTTCTCTTTTAAGATAAATTAAACAAATATATAGATTTACTTGTACTCAGAGGTCATGCAGTGGGGTGACTGCTGTTTCTTTTGATAATTACTTTTCTTCTTTCCCTTGTGTTGTAGGACCCATAAACAAAGTCAGAAATTCTACCTTTAAATGTTGTTTGTTTTGAGAAGATGTGATACTAATTAAATATCCTTTGATGCTTCCAAGCACATTTTTTTCTGCTCTTTTCATGTTTCTGTATTATTTGCGGCATGGCATCACTGACTCCAATTTAAATTGGTACCTCATTATGCAAAGCGCTGGTGCAAGTGCATGATAGACAGTCTCTGCTGGGGACTTTACTGTCTAAATAAATAGCAGGCAAGGTAGGAGAAAGGCTGGGGAAGGTGTCGGGAGTATTTTTCCTGACTTGGCAGAGTGGTGACTGAGGAAATTGATCTGCTTGTTCAGTCACACAAGAAATAGGTGGCAGTTACAGGATTTGAATTTGGATCTCTCACTTTCCATTCTTGTCTGGGAAGGTTCTGTGTTTCTGGGGCATGAAGCATTGCTGGGGAAAGCTTTAGCGATGCCACAGAGAAGAGACAGCAGGTATGCATCCAAACTTATTTCTAGTCAGTTTTTAAAACCCCTTTTTAGTACTACTATATCTATGTGAAAGTTGGGATGAAAAGTCCTCCCTCTACATATAAAATTCACTTAATTCCACAGAACTCTTTAGTATCGTTGTGTACCATACCTGGTTTGGAAAAGGCAAAAACCATTGTCCGGCTGAGTTGCAATCAAACTCTGCTATTCTCAGAAGTATTACTTTAACTTAGTTTGTTTTCTTATTAAAAACAAACAGAAGAAAACAAGCCATGATCACAGGGTGAAGATGGTGTTTGCAGAAATCAACAAGAGGATTGTATAAAATTTCGAATGTTTTAAATTACGGAAAGCCCGTGAAATTTGACACATAATAGTGCTTTAACACAGTCACTCCAGGCTTTTGGGCTCTGTCTGATGTGATGTAAGCTCTTCACAGCCTATAAAATGGTTAAGATTTTCAGCAGAGCTTTAAGAAGCATTTGTCCGTGATAACACCAAAAAGGTAGTAAGGCTTTATTTTACATTGCAAATGAGTTATTCGAGTCATAAGTGAAATCAGAAGCATATTTCATTGCCTGTCTGCCTTGTGCTGTACTGTTTTATTTTTATGCTTTCTAATAAAATAGAGGGCACACTTCTGAACCTTATAGTCTATAACCACAGATATGCCAGTCTAACTAAAGATAATTTAAGTAGCCCTGCACACACAGCAGCATTGACCCCTGGTGTGGGGGTCAATAAAATATATTTATTGAAAAATTAAGGTAGTCCTTTAACCTTTCTATATGCACACATACTGTCTCTATAAGATGTATGGGAGGCAGGGAGGAAAAAACCAAAACAACCACCAGACAAAAAACCAACCAGATAATGCGTATGGAATGTGTATGGAATTTAAAGTTTTAAAATCTGAAGTGAAAACGTCTTTCTCCCTCACCTATTTAACATTACACTTAATTACAGCATTTATGATAAATTAAGATAGTGAGAATGTAGCTACCAAGAAGATGATTTTTCTGAAGAAGTTTTGTTTAGCTGGTAAGTGGTAAAGCGTCACCTCTTCCAGAAGGTGACAGTAACTGTGGGCTTTACAAAAAATTTGGGCTGAAGCGTTTTCCTTACTTCTACCTTCACTCACACAGCTCACTAAGCTAGTTTAAGGACTCTTAAAATGAGCTAATAAAGCCGTGGAAGTACTTTTTTTGGGGGGTTGATGTGCTATACTGCACGATGTTGGACTGTGTAGAGCAGGGGTGTCAAACTCATTTTCACTGGGGGCCACATCAACCTCACAGTTGCCTTCAAAGGGCCAAATGGAATTTTAGGACTGTATAAACATAACTACTTCTACATTTAAACAGTCCTAAAGTTCCATTTGACCCTTTGAAGGTGGTTTAGAGACTGATATGCCAGTTTAACCAGCAGTTTTGGGTAGCGTGGGCCTTCCAAACTCTGCCCTCCTCATTGAGCTAAATTACCTTACTCTTAGGATCAGGGTAAATTAGCTGCTGCAGGACTTTCAATGATGTGATTAGGAAATTTGATTGAGCTCATTTAGCTCCAGGATCTCTCTATGTATCATGCTGGTTTTAGAATTTATATTTCCTGAAGCTTTTGATAAGCTTCCCACTGTCTTAGGAACTAAGTTGATATACATTTGTTGAAAGAGAGCAACATTTCTCCAGGAGCTGCATTTTTCTTTTAGATTTCAGTTAACAATTATTTGTCTTTCATTCCTCCTAACGTATAGTGATTTAATTTCCATTAAAGCCTCTATTACTTGTCTAGCTCAGTAACACTCGTATTTCTAGGAGCGTGAGTGGGGTGTTGATCCTCTAGTTGATTATCTGTTCCCCTTTTGATCTGTCTTACAAAAAGGTTTTACTTGTCATATGTGTTATTGTTTTCAAATGCCTCATATTCTGCCTTTTTTAAGCATTGCTTGAATTACAGCAGCAGGAAAGCAGAAAACTTGGAGATTTAGCACCACTTTGTCCTTTTCTCACCTGCTCTAAGTCATGCTGGGAGAAAATAATTTATATGCTTGCATTAAGTAATAATATTTATGAATATCTATGTAGGAATCAGACTATTTTAAGTCCAGTTTCCAAATACTCATTAATGATATATAGAGTAAAACATTATTTTAATTTCCTTGAGGTATGTTGGATGCAGATTATTTGGGGGGGAAGTCAAAATATTAAGCAGATCTTTTTCCTAATTGGAAGGGTTGGGAGGCACAACTGTTAATGCTGCTTCATTCTCAGGCAACTGTAATTTGATAATTTGGAGGGGGAGAGAGTTCAGACCACCAAAGGACATTACAATTTTACTAAAAGATTCTATGAAGCTAGAAATCCTGTACAGTGTCTTTTTAGAAGTGCTTTCCCCTCCTGGTGTTTGTAAAGTTAGTAACGCTCAGCAGTCAGTCTTATTTTCAGGATTGTATTAAAACTGACCAAACAAGGCATTCATTTCATTCTTTTATCTACCATCCATTGTACAATCTTGCCACAGAACTTCAGAAGCTAAAATGCTGTACCATTCTAATATTTCCCTATAGTGGTATTGCTATGTTATAAAGATTCTTTTTTTAACCAAAAAATGTGGAAAAATGTTTGTGTTACTAGATTTAATGTTGAACTAGCCTCCACTATAACTCTTTTTGCCTTTTTCTCCTAACTTACCAAAATTAAGCTACTTGTACTTTACAGCAGGTTAGAAATTTTCTGGCACTAGCTATATATATTTGTTGAAGAAATTGTTGGACAGGATTTATGTCTGTAACAAGCATTCTCCTTGTTGAACGTTTTTCTGTTGATTTGGCGAATCGTAGAATGGCTTTGGAATTGCTTAAACCCTTTTTAAACCTAGTTTATATAATTTTAAATCGCAGAATCACAGAATGTCAGGGATTGGAAGAGACCTCAAAAGCTCATCCAGTGCAATCCCCCTGCCGGAGCAGGAACATCCAGATGAGGTTACACAGGAAGGTGTCCAGGCAGGTTTGAATGTCTCCAGAGTAGAAGATTCCACAACCCCCCTGGGCAGCCTGTTCCAGGCTTTGTCACCTTCACTGAGAAGAAGTTTCTTCTCAAATTTAAATGGAACCTTTTGTGTTCCAGTTTGAACTCATTACCACTTGTCCTACCATTGGTTGTCACCGAGAAGAGCCTGGCTCCATCCTCCTGACACTCACTGTAAACATTAATGGTCAAATGTTGCAGTAAACCTGCAGCGATGTATATTGTAGGCTACTACGGTCAGATGAATTTCCTTCAGTTTTAAGATTGTTTTTCACTTGTCGTCCGGGAAAAACTTGCTTAGATAGAATTCATCAGAACTGTACATCCCCACTGAAGCAATTCTTGAAGCGTTGGTTTATGTGCTTTGCTGAACTGAGGTTGCTGTGATCGGTGGAGCCCGTCGTCACCCTGCAGAAGGTGACGTCTCAGAAATGACACCCAGGGGTATTAATGAGCGAGACAAAATCCTCCCAGATCAGTCTGGGAGCGACTGGGTGGAAAACCGTGTGGAAGGGAGGGAGTGGGAAGTGTCCTTTAGGAATTTTAAGTCTTTATCACGACATCTGTCATCTGGATATCTCTATTTCACTTGTAGTAATAATATTAATAGTAAGCAGCAGACATGCAGGCTGAACTTTTTTTTTTGCTTAGTTTAGCTGTATCTTTTTAACTTCATATTTCCTTAATTGGGAGTGAGATTGTTGTTTCACTTCAGATGTCTTAAAGTTAGATATCTAAGCTTAAGCTGGCCTCCCTAATTTCTTTTCATTATTAGAAGAAACAAACATTTACCATCAGAGTGACAGTCATTGCGTCCTAAGATTAGCGTCTAAAATGAGTTGCGTAATTATTCTCTGGTGTTGCTTGTTTCTCATTATAGACTATTGACAGCCTAGGGTGGCTAAAATGAAATTATATGAACACTGTTGAGAAAGTTTGAAAATACTATGTCACTCAAGGGTCCTTGCTCCTTTCTCCTGCTCCCCGTGTCTGCTGCCCTGGTACTAATCTTCTTTACACCAGGTTAACAATGAGTATATTTGCCCATATGTATCTGTAAATACAGGTAACATCTCTAATTTTAAAATAGATTTGCAATGAATTATAGCTTGATTTCCTAAAGGAAAACACCAGAAGTTTCTGGACACTGTATTGGAGAACTCGGAAGAAAGAATCTCTGGAAGACTTGCCTGATTGTTCACTCTCTTTCTTACTCTCAGTATATTGTGACATATTCTGATTTCAACGCCCACTGCAGGAGTACAGCTACCAGGAATAAAATCAGACAAGCTAAGATCAAAATGTTTCCTTCTTGATCTATCTTCTGTATTTAATCATAGAAGTATTTTGTGATGAAGAATATTAACTACAGAATTACAAATCTGTTCACTAGAAATGGATGTGGAATAACTGACTCAATGTCAGGTCACAAACTAGAACTAAGACTGGTAATAGGTTAACAGGTTAAACAAGAAATTGATTTTAGACAGGCTTTGGTGATATTTTAAAAACATCTTAGTAATATAGGAGTTGTAAGAAAGAGTGGTAGATATGTTTTTTTCTCGTTCACTAATAAAGCTTCCCCTCCTTTTACATCTAAGTTTACCATGGGATGACACGGGAATTTTTATGTGCCTTTTTACAACTTTGTGAATAATTGTTGTTCATTGTTTTCCCAGATTTACTTCTGAGCATCGATTTTGGGCACCCAGTGAAGTAGAGGAAGAGGTGGAAAATAAAGAAATAACAGAAATGTTAAAAACCAGGTATATAACATTTGCTGGCAAGTTTGAACCGGTGAAACACAAATGTCGAGCGCCAATGCCTAATGGAAGTCTGTGCGAAAGACAAGATCGGATTAAGGTGAGCACCAAGTAACATGTAGCTTCCAGGATATGTGCTATGTAGAGAAAATATCATTAAAAAAAGGTCCATAAAAGTTTATTTCACATTGTAAATGTAGCTCAAGGGAGTGGAAGAAAATTGTGTCTGGAGAAGTCTGCTGTTAATCTGTGCTTCATGTGGGAAGCATCCTTCTGGTAAGGAAGCTGTAAATGTTTAAAAAACTCTCAAGTATTTTTGGCATGCATCATAGGTATTTATTTACTACTGTGATACATGAGTATGTGACAGTAAAGCAGAGACAGTTTACTTGGTTGCCAGTAAGTTTTCCTCATTTAGAGGCATATGTGATATTAACTGGTTTTAGAAATGCGGGTGTTTGGGGAGCAAAGAGATTTTATTTACAAATGAGTTGTTATGAAAGCTAAATCCTGCACAACCTCAAATGATGAACCTTATTGAGCAGAAATACTTTGCTTGAATAGTATGTTCTAATATCCCTGTTTTTCCTGTACTGCTTGAGCTGGAAGGGTCTGAATGCACTGAAATAGTTTAAATGGGATTGTTACAGGATAGAGATACCATGTGAACAACAGAATGTGATGCAGCATTCCAGACTTGACAGGCTGTGCTGCCTGGCCTCTTGAAATTGGACATTCATATTACAATGATATTACTTCTTTGAGATTCGGAATATATTGGCCTGTATCTAGTGCAGTGCCTCAGGGGTCAGTACTGGGGCCTATATTATTCGATATATTCATCAATGATTTGGATGAGGGAAGAGAGTGCACTGTCAGCAAGTTTGCTGATGACGCCAAGCTGGGAGGAGTGGCTGACATGCCAGAGGCTGTGCTGCCATCCAGAGACCTGGACAGGCTGGAGAGTTGGGCGGGGAAACATTTAATGAAATATAACAAGGGAAAGTGTAGAGTCTTGCATCTGGGCAGGAACAACCCCAGGTTCCAGCATAAGTTGGGGAATGACCTATTAGAGAGCAGTGTAGGGGAAAGGGACCTGGGGGTCCTGGTGGACAGCAGGGTGACCATGAACCAGCACTGGGCCCTTGTGGCCAGGAAGGCCAATGGTACCTGGGGTGGATTAGAAGGGGGTGGTCAGTAGGTCAGGAAGATTCTCCTGCCCCTCTACTCTGCCCTGGGGAGACCACACCTGGAATATTGTGTCCAGTTCTGGGCCCCTCAGTTCCAGCAGGACAGGGAACTGCTGGAGAGGGTCCAGTGCAGGGCAACAAAGATGATCAAGGGAGTGGAGCATCTCCTGTGTGAGGAAAGGCAGAGAGCGCTGGATCTCTTTAGCTTGGAGAGGAGGAGAATGAGGGGTGACCTCATTAGTGTTTACAGATATATAAAGGATGAGTGTCAGGAGAATGGAGCCAGGCTCTTCTTGGTGACAACCAGTGATAGGACAAGGGGTAATGGGTTCAAACTGGAACACAAAACGTTCCATTTAAATTTGAGAAGAAACTTCTTCTCAGTGAGGGTGACAGAGCCTGGACCAGGCTGCCCAGGGGGGTTGTGGAGTCTCCTTCGCTGCAGACATTCAAACCCACCTGGACACCTTCCTGTGTAACCTCATCTGGGTGTTCCTGCTCCGGTGGGGGGATTGGACTGGATGAGCTTTCCAAGTCCCTTCCAATCCCTGACATTCTGTGATTCTGTGATATTAAACACATGATGTTTATGGCATCCAGATGCTTTCTAAGGGGCACTGGGGATCAAGCCCAGAGTTTTGTTACTTGATTGTGGTGTCTGGCTTTAGGTAATGTTGAATAACATGTAAGCATTTTATTTTCATTTAGAAATTTTGAGATATATATTTTTATCTATTTTTTTTACTTTTCTTTCCTAAGTGCCCTTTCCATGGCAAGATAATTCCTCGGGATGAAGCTGGGATTCCTCTTAACGCAGAGGACAGAGCCAGAGAAGAAAAGATACGGTTTGAGAAGCAAGCGGCTCAGCCAGGTTTGTGTCTGCACACCATCTTAAAATTTAAAATAGGCAAAAACAGAAGGCAGGGGTGGGAGATAAGCTTTAAATGTAAGGATAATATTTTAATTGTAAATATGTTTGTATATCTAGTATACAATATTTACAATATCTACAATATATTTACAATCCATATGATAATTCTATATATTGTATCTATATATAGATACAATTGGCTACAAGTTGGACAATCTTGATATACATTTGGACAACCTATGTGACAGGCTATATGGAGGAAGGGAGGCAATTCTTCAGTTGCTAGAGGCTTGGGATGAGATCCACAGAACTGGATCATATTTCTAGTTTGCTCCTAACCCCATTCTCTCATTTAAATTCCCGTTGATTTTAATTTTCAGCTCAGTTCCAGTGATTCGTGCTTATGTAATAAATAAGGATGCATGTGTACACAGAATAAAGTTAACATTGCATTTGCTCTTTGTTTCCAATAGTTACCATAATGTTCCTAACACCTCTCAGACAGGTGAATTGTAGCCTTTATCTTAAGGAGCATGTTTGTTAAGGACAATTAACCCTTTTTCCTGGGAAGTGCTTGACTGCAACTGTTCCTGTGCTTCTGAAAAAAGGAGTTGTCTAATCTTGTTGGTCCCTAACAGTTGTCATTTATGTAATATAATAATATTATTGGGATCACTGTGTTACGACAAATATTGGCAGAGTGATGGCTTGGTTGGGTATTTTTTGTCACAGTGTGGGAATTTGTTTTTCCTATATCTGCTCATTTTTATTTACATGCTGTGATTTACAAGAATTCTTGGCCTTATTGTGCTATGCTTCTGTGCAGCGTTGCTAGAAAATACTCTTAACTAGGGAAGCCCCCACCTTGGGCTTTACTTTATTGGCATTATAACTGGTCTGAGTGTTCTAACAGGTGTGATGGGGGATTGGACTGGATGATCTTTCGAGGTCCCTTCCAATCCCTAACATTCTGTGGTGTTTGTGATGGGCTTGAGGAAGGGAACAAGCAGACCCATGCTATTTGTTTGCAGTTTACTGTGCAATACTCGAGATTAATTTTTAAAGCAATGGGGCTGGGCAACAAAACTAATGGTGTTATCCTTGTATTGTGGCTGCTGCTGTCAGGTGTGCAATGCTCTGGAGGGAAAGCTCATCCTTCCCCAGGATCATTTGAGCATTTTTAGCTGGGATAAAGCTCTGGACTGCTGGGTAAGGCATGCAGGTAGTGAGAAAGCCAACAAGCAACAAATACACAGGCAGGAAGACTTCCTGAGGGAGTCAGGGACTTTTTTGCAGTAGTACAACTAAACCTCACTGGTGATGGGCAGAGGCAGATTTTCACAGAGCACCAGGTTCTGCAACCAGGAGGCTGCTGGAGTCTGATGGACTGTGAAGCAAGCTGGGAGAGAGGGCTCCATCCAGCAAAGACAGAGGATAATTGGAGGGGACAGATTTGTTTTCAAAGCTTTTATTTAATCTGCCTTCCTCCAGCAGGTCTTGGTTTTCTCTGTTTTAAGCTATTTATTCTGGGTAAGTATTCTGCATTCTAATTAAACTTACTCTTAGGCTTTAGCATTTTGATATCTTCTACTATCCTCTGTTTACGAAGGAAAGGGTCAGTTAGTTCTCTCTGAAGCTCTGACTCAGTATTTCATCAGTTTCACAGTTATATATTATTAATGAGGCAACTGAACCTTCCATGATACCCCTTGAAAGCATAAAGAACAGTCATTGATCTATTATCCAAAAAGGTCTGTAGTGAATAAATGCACATTTAAACATACAACTGACCCACCCGGTTTCCTGAAACACAGACTTGGCTTTACCTGCCTGTGCGTGGCCGTGACCAGCACTACACAAATGCAGCAGGTAACAAACACCTTCTGCACGTGTCCAAGTGCTGTGTTTGCAGGTCCTTGTCCGGATGGAGTGAAATGCTTCAAACTGGCATCCAACCAACAGCATGGGCACGGCTGGACTGTCACAGCAAAACCAGGCCGGGAATGTGGATGTTGTGCTGAAAAGGCAACTTCCCAACTTAGTTAACAACAAACTAAAACCCACAAATTAAACTAGTAGGTGTTCTTGCAGGACTAGTTTTAAACTAGAAACTAATACTCCGCTATAAAAATCACTTGCACTGCAAAATATTGATTTTTTTCTTTTTTTTTTTTCCTGTGAAATTGCCATTGCTGGAGGCTAGACATGAAATTTATTTTTATTACAGTGTCAGTGTGGTGGTGTTAGAGGCTTCTCACCTCTGGCCCACAAGGATGTGGATGTTAGTCCCAAACCGGTGTTGACACGGCTGCGTTGCGTTATTGAGTGCCGTTGGTAAGCTGAGATGTCACACAAAGGTCCAGCCCGTCTGTCTGCGGAGATACCGAACAAGCAATGGCACTTAATTTATTGGACAAAACCTTAACAGGTTTCTAAAGCCATATGTATACCAGCTGTCACTAAATACTTTCATCCACTGCTTTTTGTTTGCTTTTTTTTTTCCCTGTTCCCTCAATATTTTTATATTTCTTTTGTAATATTGTCTTCAACCTTTAAAAATGGTCTTTGTTTTGAGTTTGTGGTTTGGGAAGGTTCTTTAGTTGGTTTGTGCTGGGGTTTCTTTTGGGATTTTTTGATTTAATTTTTAGTAAAGGATTTGAAGCAAATCTGAGCGGTGCTGCTATGAAAAATGTACAAGTGGGGACCCACTCTGTACAGTCAGTGCTTTGGCCTTATGATTGACAGTATCATTTGCTAATGACAACAGCTTGAAAAATGCCAAACATCCAAATTAGGGATCAGTTGCATGGTTAATTGGCACCAAAAATCTTCCTGCATCATCTTCCTGTTGGTGGTAGGTTCATTTTCATCCTTGGATGGTTGAAAGGGAAAACAATCACGTAAAAGTAACACAGTGTGTGTGATAATGACCGTGTTTTGACAACACTGTCATTGTTGCAGTGGAACATTTTTAAACTTAGTATAAAATGTGAAACTGTAGCTAACATCCACAAAATGGTGCTTTGGGCTCTTTGGTCCCGAAACAATGAATCGGGTGGGATTACGCCAATCTGCTAATCTGCACCGTTCATCCTTTTCCAATAGTTCGCACACAGGAGCAAATTAAGTGCCTATTTTTTGTGTCAGCCCTGAAGAGTATCTGGTTTTTCAGCCCTTAGTGACTTGTTAACAAACAGGTATCAGGACAGGCTGGTGAAGACCGGCCGCTGGCCACTCAGATGTGAAATAGCGTCTCTATACTAACTACAGTATTGATTCCCGCCTCCCCTCGCAAACTGTGTAATTTTCTTTTCCCTGCTGCTAAACTCAGTAACAATGTATGAAGAGCTTTAGGGGCCCATCAATGCTCAGAAAGGCTGCTCTTCCCTGGCATTCTATTGATTTTTCTCAAAGGCTTTTAAATTGCTCCTTCATTTTACTCAAATGCTCGTTTCATCTCTACTGGATGCCGGCATTTTTTCGTTGTGTTTAAACAATTGCTCCATTCACCGGGTTCCTAAACTGTGACGCCTTCTTATTACTGGGAGATAAACTGTTTAGACAGTTTTCCTTAATCTTGGATTAATCGTTCCTGTATCTGAATTGTGCTGTTCGGTATTCCTTCACTTCAAAAAAATAGAAAGAGCCTGTGAGGTCTTATGATCTATCAAGTATATGTGTTCTGTTTTCTCCCCCTATACTTCTGCTCTGTTCTTGCACAGCTTTGTTTTCCTCGTGCTTTTTGGTGTGCTGGGTTTTAATCAGTTCTTGCTTTCGCGTATCGTAGTAGGTTAGATCGAACCTTTCCTTGGAAAATTGTTCTGGTATTCTTGAACACCATGTTCTTGAGTGGGGATGTTGCCTCTGACCCTCCTGAAATGTGGTTACCAATATTTGTCACACACAGTGACCATCTTGGTGTATAAATGAAACTGTATAGTTGTCTAGGGCTGTTTGGTTTTTTCTGTTATCTACATAGATGTTAAATAAGGGTAGTAGACATTTAGTGTTAAAACTTCTGCAGGCAACAAAGCCTGACTGACACACTGGAAAACAGCCGAAAAATGACTGGCAGTTACTGGTTATTAAAGCACAGAAGTCTGACATTTATGCCGAGTTTGGCCCATGTTGCTTTTGAAGTGGTACTTACTACACCTTCTTCCAACCCATACACTCAAGGTGTTTATGATGCAATGCCCTTATTCTAAATTTCCCTTGAAGATACCCATCCTCTAGCCACATTTTTGCTTTGTACTATGTTACCTTGTTCTGATACACAAGACTCCACACTGAAGGTGAAAGACCACAGCTTTCTTGAAGAGTTTACAGTTTAAATTGTTCATGCTTTTTCTTCTGGTGGCATCTATGATCAGAAACCATTTACAGTGTGTGATGGGATTCTGAAGCATTAAGGTTTTGATAAAACAAGTTTTCGATAAGATAAATTAATACCTGTGCTATTGTCAAGAGAAGAAATTTGATTTAGATAATTAAACGGAGGAAGTGTGGGATACTTACAGTAGTATCTCTTTCAGATGCCAAATTGGGCTCATGGCAACAGGGTCATGTGTTATTCAATATAGGTGTCAGATACCAGTTCATGTTTTGAAGCAAACATGGTTCTTTGATGCAGAAAATTTACCATGTTGTCACCCCTACTCTCCTCAAAAGTTGACATATTCCATTTTTTTAGGTTTATTTTTAAGCTTATTCAGAATTTATTTCCGGAGATAAATTCCTCAGCTACAGTGTTGGCATTTTGTTCAATAACAACTGTGTTTATGTCACCTCTCCTACATGGAATAGTTTCCTTGGAATTTTGCTGCTGTGCTACTGCAAAAACTTGACTGGAGTCTTCCTACAGAACAGTTTTATCTACAGCAGCTAGTAATAGATACTAATCCCAGACTGGCGGGGCTTTTCTATCAAGATCTGTCGTTTTGGCTGAGGGCTTTATCCTCCCCTTCCTTTCTGTGTATGATGTAGAGCGCAGTGACTGCCCTCGCCAGTGGTGACAAGAACCTGCACCTCAGGCCCTACAAATCCTACTAGGGTTTGGAGTTTCCAAGTGCGTGTTTTTTCTTTTAAACAGAGTGGCGAGATCCAGAATTCATGAGGGAAGTTGAAGCAGCTACGGGAGTGGATCTTGGTTCCTCTAAAAATAATGAAAAAGGAGGCAAAAAGAAAGGGAAAAAGAAAAAATATCCAAATCTGACAGACTTGAAGCAGCAAGCGAATACTTCTCGTTCCCGGCTTGAGAAGAAAGTCTTCAATAAGTAAGATGCTTACGTTCTCTAAAGCTCGTTAAATTGCTGTTTCCCTTTGTTTCAATGGTACCTTCTGGTTTTATGTTAACATGCACTTACTAAACATCTTTCTTCGCTAACTGCAGAGCAGAAATGCTTCCACACCTCTGGAGGGTAAAGAGGAACAGGTACCAGGGTTATTTCTTGGAGAACGATTTTCACCTAACTTACACAATTTCCCAATTATTTTTTTTTCATCCTTGTTAATTTTTTTAATCCTTTAATTGCTGTAGTAGCTTCTCTGGATGATCATTCATTAATCGGATGCTACTTTACGTGTGCAAATAGTACTGGATCTGGAAAGAAGCTGTTGTGTTCAGAGTGACATAACAGCATCAGACACGCCATAGTAGTGTAGATGGAGTGAAAATGAAGTTTTTCCTTCTGAAAGCCTAAGATGGGCTGTCCTGAGCAGAACTTCAGCTAATAAAAGGATCTATATTTAGCTCGAGAAGAAACTGTTTGGATGGTGTTAGCATTTAGATGTGTAGATCAAAAGTGTGTCCATGACTTACAGAGACCTACGTGAGTTAACTTGAAAGCAGGGATGCTGGCTCCTGTGAGAGCGGGAGCCTACCGACCTCAACCAAGCTGAACGGGTTTTGGAACATATAGCAGCTCCATATATCCACTCTTATGCCATTTCTGATATCTAGTCTTGGTTAAATGTGGCCACAACATAAATTTGCCTATGCCTGCTCTTGCCTTTATCAAATGGGAAGCAGCTGAAGCACTTCAGAGGTCACATGTCAAAAATGAAGTAGTCAAAGGAAAGTGAAGAGTGTAAAGTTGTCAAATCAAATATCAAAATTATTATTACAAAATCATTAATGGTGGGTTATTCCCTAAATATACTGGATGAGTTGAACAACATCCAGGGCACAATACTTGTTTAAACTCTATTTTCCCTTTTCTGATGCAGTGGTTGTAACAACAAAGCCAAATCCACATTGCTTTAAGGTACAGAAATAGCATATTTTCTCTGAAATTCTCATGTCACCTGATCTTAGTTAGAAGTCAGAGCCATACAGTTCTAATGATCAGAACTTCATATCGGCTTTAACAAAATAAATGTTAAAAGCTGGTTTTGGTTCGCCCAGGTTTGTGCTAATGGTTTTGAGTGTGTGTTAGTACCAGGCATAGGGAATCAAACCTGTCATGTTTTAATGGGTTTCATGCTTTGCAGCACTAAACAAGATGATAACCTTGGCTCCTTATAACAACCCCAAATTACTTGAAATGTATAGGTGATAAACCCAGGCTCTAGTCTGCCAATAAAGTTGAGTGAAATTGCACACAGATCATCAAAGTGGGATCTCATTTCATTTACAGTATCGCACAATCCAGTGGTGCTAATGTAAAACCTACATGACATGAAAGTGTCAAGGCCACTCCACACTGTTAAAGGCTCACTTTTCTCCTACCAATTAAGCAACATTTGAAGTGCAAAACCACGACCACATTTTCCTTACTCTGGTGACCTTATTGGCAGAATTTTATTAAAAGTGTACCTCTTCCGAGGTGTTTTGTCAGAATCTTGGTTTTCATTATGGCTGCTGCTGAGAAAATCTTTAATCCCACCATTTAGAAGCGTCATTAAGAAGCATTCTCCATTTTCAGATGTTTCAAAATGGCTTTTGAAATGCTGTTGCAGAGGGCAGTTGGCTAGAACAGAAGTCAGCGGAGCTGGAGTGGTGAGCGGGGCCCGATGCTGGAACAGGCCAGTGCACACTCCAGGTGGATGTCTTGTCCTCATTTTACTGCACAGCCTGCAGCATCCTCTGAAATTATAACTGCAGACTGTGACAGTGTAGAATCTAACAGCACTAAACTTGAAATAACACACTCTAGAACTCGCCAATTATGTTGCTGATGTGGGAGACATCAAATAGTGCCGGGTTCTTAAATGGGATGTAGTCCCTCAAGCTGGTGTAGCTCCCAGTGTGGCAGAGTGTCCAGGCCATTGCGGAGATGTGTTAGGAAATAACTTCCTTCTTCATAAATAGAGGCAGGGTGACACCTGAGCACACCTGCAAATATCAGCCTCAGATCGCTGAGCTTTTGTGCTAGAGACACCTGAAGTAACCAATAAAAATGGGAACTCTAGAATCCAGTGAAGAACAAAATTCCCCAGGCAAGATGCACTTGGCTGCACACAAGAGCTACTGTAGGTTTCTGTGAGGGCAGATACACACAGCAGGGCCTTCCCTTGACTGATGCTGCTGCTTTTCTCTCAAGGGTGGGTGTTGAGAGGATGGACCAGACTCCTTTCAATGGTGCCCAGTGATAGGATGAGTGATAATGGACAGAGACTGAAGCACAGGAGGTTCCATCTAAACATCAGGAGAAACTTCTTTACTGTGAGGTGCCAGAGCCCTGGAACAGGCTGCCCAGAGAGGTTGTGGAGTCTCCTTCTCTGCAGACATTCAAACCCGCCTGGACACCTTCCTGTGTGATCTGCTCTGGGGAACCTGCTTTAGCAGGGGGGTTGGACTGGATGATTTCCAGAGGTCCCTTCCAACCCCAAATATTCTGTGATTCTTACTCCTCTGGAATCATGAACCCATTCCTCTGCCTTTCCTCTTAAAGGTTGTGTAGGCCTGCTCTCTCCTTGCCTTTTAGTAGAATCTCCTGCTCCTGTTCATGCTGTCTAAGTATCATTTTCCTTACCCTCAAAAACTGAGCTGCGTGATCTTCATTCAAAACTTTTGCGAAGAGGGAAAAAATGCAGGTGTCTTCACTTGCCCAGTCCACGGGCAGAGCAGTCACTCTCAAAAGAAGAGAAATCTCTGGGCATCATCTTTACTTGGAGGAAACAATGGCAGCAAATAAGAGCAGCAACATGGGGGCAAACCCTCACCAGATTTCAGAGCACTAAAAAGCTTAAAAGCTCCAAAGCTCATTCCTTTATTTCCTTTTCGAATCTGAAGAGCACTCCAGAGCCACCTTCAAGCACAGCAGGTGCTGCAGAAGGCTCGAGTGCTCACCCATCATGAGGCAGCAGAGATCTCGTTCCACTTCATAGAAGAATAATATATTGGACACACTGTTCTAACTATGCCAAACTCCAAACACTTCACTGTTCCGCAGCAGTTCATGTCTCTGCATAAAGAATCATGACAATCTCTGGTGGTGTGCTTGTGGATTAAATAGTTGCTACTCAGGAATGGGAATACTGCTGGTGTAAAAGTGTCTTATGCTGCCCATGGCTGATGAAATGGGATTTTAGTAACCTGTGAAAGTTGCTGAATGAGTTGTAGTTACATGAATTGAACAGCAAACCCTTCCCTCAAAAAAACATTATCGATTGTGCAGGTTGGTTTTCTGAGTATTAGGGTTTTTAGATCCTGTTAGGTACTTTCAGTTCTTTTTTCCCCAAGAGCAGTTAGGTGCTTTTGAAAAAATCAAACTTGGTATGTCTGGCTATCAGAAATAATGCTAGGAGGGTGGAATGAACAACCATTCAACTGAAAGACTTTGTTTACTCCTGTTAATAAACTCATTGCTGAATTAGACTTTATGTATTGCTGCAGCTAATTTAGTTAACAAGACAAATTTGTTCAGCCTCATCAGTGCAGTGTTCAGAAAACTCATAGTGATTAATCATAGTTCATTTTTCCCCCAGCATTCATAAACATCCTCTGAAATTGGGTATAATCACATAACTGGTTTTGTTTTGTTTCTCTTTCAGAGGTGCTATGAAACGGGTGGTGAATGCAATGAACCGAGTGGACCAAAGAAAGCACGAGAAGTTTGCCAACCAGTTTAATTATGCACTGAATTAAATTGTAATAAAATGAAGGGTAAAGAGGATTAACAAGAGTGCAACTGCACAAAACCTTTATCACAGATCTTCATATTGACACTAGAATATTGTGCTTGGTACATTTTTACTTGGGTAATTTTTGAAATTGTTTTTAACTTATTTGATAATGAACATTAATTTTGGCGAAGATATGGTGGTATAGAATGCTATGTGTTTAACACATAATTATTTGAAATGTATATGAAATACAGCATGCTTTGTGACTTGTATGTACTCTGGGTAAAATGTTTGGGTTTGGGGTTTTTCTCCTTCTTCAGGGACTCAGGTAATTTATACCTCCTCTGCCAACATGCATGTTGTAATTTACCTCCACTTTTACACCTTTGGAAAAAGGATGCCTTAGCTTTCTGCCAGTGGTGGTGATTCACAGAGTAATTTGCTCAAGCTTCTATTCTAGCGAGTGCACCACATCAGGCAGCACAGTGGCTCCTGCAGGGCCTCAAAAGACCTCTTGTGTGCACACCAAAAAGAAAAAAAACCAAGTCAAGTGATGCCTTCAGATCATGAACGGAGTAGAGTTTGATTTCAGCAAACTGAAATCCAGGAGCTAATTAAAACTTGGTAGCTGTGCTGGGGGAGAAGCTGAAATGACAAAAGTCATCCTGGGCTGCTACTTGTCTTCCTCAGTGTCTTTCAGAACTACATGTGCAAAGCATGTTGTGAAAGTTTGTAGAGATATTCAGAATGTGCTGCAGTTTACCTGGTACCAAAAAGCTCCAGCACAAAGTGAAAGTATGAGGTTTTAAAAATCGTTCAAGTAACATTCCAAACTAGTCAACTTAATAATAATTTTAGATTAGTCAACTTAAATAATTTTAAATTACATCAGTCTCAGGCCTGGGAGTGCATCTAAGGATCCAGATACAAACAAGTGTCTGGACTCTTAGGGCAATAAAAATGATGGAGTGGAGCATCTCCCGTGTGAGGAAAGGCTGAGGGAGCTGGAGCTTGGAGAAGAGGAGACTGAGGGGTGACCTCATTAATATTTACAGATATATAAAGGATGAGTGTCAGGAGGATGGAGCCAGGCTCTTCTTGGTGACAACCAATGATGGGACAAGGGGCAATGGGTTCAAACTAGAACACAAGAGGTTCCACTTAAATTTGATAAGAAACTTCTTCTCAGTGAGGGTGACAGAGCCTGGAACAGGCTGCCCAGGGGGGTTGTGGTGTCTCCTAGTCTGGAGATGTTCAAGACCTGCCCGGACACCTTCCTGTGTAACCTCATCTGGGTGTTCCTGCTCTGTCAGGGGGATTGGACTGGATGAGCTTTTGAGGTCCATTCCAATCCCTGACATTCTGTGTGATTCTGTGTGTGACTCCAGAGATGTAACAGACACACTGAGGTCAAGCAGCTGGATCCAGCATTGTTTGTTGGTATTGACTGGGTGCTTAACCAGATCTCCCAAACCTGCTTTGCTGGCTATAGTCACGTTCTTAAGCAGAGTTGAACCAAACATTGACCAGTCGTGCTCTTGCAAGTTTTCCAACAGCTTTAAGCATATCAGAGTATCAAGGCGGATGGAGTGTTTGAAAATCAGTTTCAAAGTGAACTGCAGAAGTCTTCAATGAAATCCGGAATACAGATTAGGATGGATTCTCTACAGCACTGATTTAGTCACTCACCTGTTGGAGGTGTTTCCTGATCATCAAGAGACTATAAGAACTCAAAAGCTTCTGACCACCTCAGACAAAAGCTCATTTACAGTTCTGCCAAATACCTCCTGACTTGCACAATTACTGATTAGAAAGGAAATAATACTGAATCTTGATAGTTTATCTTGCAAGAGCTCTGCAGGTTGGAATGTTTTCAACACAAGTGGTCAGAAGTTATGCTTCTGAACTACCACAAATAATAAATAGGCAACTAAAAGCAAGAATTGCAAAAAATACCTCCTGCTTTCTCTTTTTCCTGGGTCCATCTGTAGTTCTGCTGGAGGAAAAATTTTTAAATAGCATCTGTCTCCAAAGATCCAGCATACCTTCAATAAATAGAAATCCTTTGGAGTTCAAAATAAATCTACTTTTTAGATACATCACAATACTTTGCTTACAGGAGTTTACAAATTTGAGGTCTCTGAGCTCACCAGCTTTTCAGTCATCTTAGTTGCTAAACTGTTTGTGTGACAGTTCTACTGGAACTTTTCTATTCCTGGCCTCGGGGCTTCTGGGGTAAAAAGAGAAAGGAAATAAAAGTATCATTCATATAATCTCTACTGTATGTTTTTGTTTTTATACCTCAGTCAAATGCCTTTGCAGTTGTACTGTAACCTACTTCTGGAGACACTGATTTCCAGGTACCTGAACACCTCTAATAATTAGGTCCTTAGAGCATTGTTAAGGTGAATAGTTGTAATACAGGTTGAATATTTTGTATTTCTACAAGAACACAGTAACTTTGAGCTGCAGTGAGCTACGCTAATGCGTCTAAGTCATCCTTTTATAACTAGTGCTGTTTCAGTGGTTAAACAAGAACTGAAAGTGAAGACTTCTCCATGGTTACTCTTACCTGAGCAGGTGGTTGCATCTGGGCAGTAAAACACTCTGGAGCGTATGAACCTGGTGCTGTTTAAGGATGGAATATAAGGGTCTGGCCCTCTAATACAAAGAACTTGGTGACGTCAATGAGCTTGATGTGGAGTTTGTGGACCGGCTTCTGAATAAAACCAACCCTTCAGTACATCCCCTCTGAAGTTACTGAGACAGGGTGATGGGTTCATACTCACCTTGTACGTGATACCTTGTGATTTTGTAGTCTCTAAACTCACTTGAGGGTTGGTTTTAACCATCCAGGTGTGGCTGGAAACTTCTAATAGAAAACTGTAACCCTTAAAAGCTCTTAGAAACTATGCGGTGTTTTGTTTGTAATTATTGTTTTGGAAGCAAGACAAAGACACGGGATTTGCAAGCAGTTCTGCATGGACAGTGCATCATGCCATGTAAAGGAGTCTGCAGACTGGGGAGGGCATCGGTGAGTTCAAAGTGGACTTTATTGAAGAAGAAAACGTAATCATTTGTGTAAAACAACAAATAAACCTGTTCCACTTAAAGTGGCTGTGGAAAGGAACAATAAGGATGTTCTTAATCATAAGGAGCTACTAGCCAGAAGCAAGAAGCATTATTGAATCTCAGGAACCCAACCAGCAAAACCCAGTTCAGCACATATCAGCGTAGTTTAGCAGCAATAACCATGTGGCAGCCTCTGACACTCTTACAAATACCTGGCTGCTCGTGCAACTGCATGTGTAGCTCATCCAGTGCTATTAAGCACATTAATGGTTTAAATCATGGAGGTGATGTAAACTCCTGTAAAGGTTCTGCATCAGAAAAGGCAAGAACATCTGGATCTTGCAGCAGTACTGAAGTGATGAAAATTGGTCATTTAAAACACTTCCTTTTGAAAGCATCATGGAAAGGTTGGGGTTGGAAGGGACCTCTGGAGATCATCTAGTCCATGATACTTCATGGAGAAAACTAGACAGAAAGTAAAACAAAATACAAACTTTCCAGCTTGCAGTCCCCAGGCTGGGCCAAGGGAAGGCTGGATCCAGCTCCTTGTTCCCTACACACCTACCATTAAAAACACGGTCCAGTTTCACAGGTTCAGGAAAGTGAAGCTCCCTCATAGCAATTGTCACCAGCTAGAAGATCAGCCTTTAGGACCTCCTGGACACCGAAGCCTGAGAGAAGGGTGTTATTTTGAAAACTACTGGAGAGCAATTTGTCCATGTGTCTGTTTTGAGATGCACTGGAACAGCTACATTAAATTAAAACAAAAACAATTAACAATGTGCTCCTGCGTGAAAGTAACACTTGAATTTACACCTGGAAACACAGATGAGAAGTTCTGCTTCAAACAGTGTCCAAGGAAAACACCGTACTGGGAGCACAGAACGGAGTCAGGTCCACAGCAAGTTGAGAAAGAAAAAGGAGGGTAGAGACTGGAGGTGTGAAGGAGAGGTGATGCAGGAGCAGAAGGAGAAGGCAGGAAGGGACAGTGGCTTTCCTGGCAAGGGCCACCATCCCACAGCACCCAACACAACCAAGGGTGGTAACAGAAACAAGATCCATCCAACCACTGAAAGTCCTCTGAGATAAAAAGCAGGTCTAGAGCCAAGTCATCAAGGCAAGACCAAGGTGAGAGTCAGTGCAGTACAAAGCCAAGCAGAACACCAATACCACAGCTTGGGCAAGGGCCTCTACATAAATGCAATTCTCCTGCACCCAGCTGGAGGGTTGAGACCCTGGTTTGGTCTCACAGCTCAGCTGGTCTGGTGGTTGGACGCAAGGGGATGCAGCTGTGCCACATCAGTGAGACCCTGAACACCTGGCAGGGTGTGGGATGGGGAAAAGCTGGTGAAAGGCCAGTGAGAGAACTTAGATCCTGTTGGTACATCCAGAGCCCTAGGAGCATTCCTCTTAAGTGGATGTGGTAACTGTCCTTTCCATTATAAAATCATCTAAAGACATTGAAGGGTTTAAGAAAGAGGGTGAGAGTCCTGGCAGGAGCTAATGCCTCAGAGCAGCAGCCTAAATCATGACTAGCTTGGACCCTCCTCATCCAGCAGTGCTCGTGACCCCTTCAGCTGAGAGAGATGCTACAAATCCCAAAACTTAGCACATCCCCTGGAAAACCTGTGTGGATGAGAGCGGGGTCAGCCTGGCAGCTGGACAACTTGTGACCTGTGGAACAAAGTTATTGCCCTTCCAGCTGCAGGAGTCTGCTGCTGCCCCTGAAGGAAAAGAAGGTAAGAGAGCTATTAATTACTCACGTTTCTAAGTTAATGCTTTCACAGAATTGTAGAATCATTTAGGTTGAAAAAGACCTGAGTCCAACCATTAACCTAACACTGCCAAGTCCACCACTAAACTATGTTACTAAGTGCTACATCTATGTGTCCTTTAAGCCCCTCCAGGGATGGTGAGACCACCACTGCCTGGGCAGCCTGTTCCAATGCCTGATAACCTTTTCCATGAGGAAATGTTTCCTAATATCCAAACTAAACCTCCCCTGTGCAACTTGAGGCCATTTCCTCTTGTCTTATCACTTATTACTTGGAAGAAGAGACTGACCCCCCACCTTGCTACAACCTCCTTTCAGGCAGTTGTAGGCAGCGATAAGGTCTCCCCTCAGCCTCCTTTTCTCCAGGCTGAACAGCCCCAGTTCCCTCAGCTGCTCCCATCACACTTGTGCTCCAGACCCCTCAACAGCTTTGTCACCCTTCTCTGAACTCTTTCCAGCACCTCAATGTTTTTCATGTACTGAGGGGCCCAAAACTGAACACAATATTCAAGGTGCGATCCTCCTCTTCCTCTCCTTCAAAGCTGATCAAGTGGAGAAAGAACTCATGTTTTTGTTAAGCCTTTTCTATCAGCTGGGTCTGGGTAATCCAGAGCCCAAATGTAGTACCAGCTTGGAAGAGCAGTCTGGGACTGGCTCTGGTGTACTGGAGGAGGTCATTCTGGTTTTAATGCTGATTCCAGGCTGCACCAGAGCCTGGGCAAACTGAGCTGGACTTCAGTGCAACCTGTTTCTCTGCCTTTAAATGTCTGTAACATAAATAATTGTCATTTGGCTTTTTGGGTAGAATTCCCTTTGCTTTGCTGCCTCTTGCTGCTCTGAGCACAACCCCAGTGCTCCTGTGCCAAGGGCTCATAGGTTTTTGCTTTAGCATCAGGAATGCCCTCTGTCGAGGGGTTAAGGAAAAAGCTTATTAAAGTTGTTTAAACGTGGTGCTAATTAGTTTAGATGTAATGAGCAGCATTAGGCGCCTGGTTACTTTGAAAGGGATTGTTGAATAACCGTTTCTGCCGACATTCCAATTTGCATAATGACAAGGTGTTGGCGTTGCACCCGCCATTAATTTGCTATATTTGTAATGCCATTATGGAGCCACTCTTATCCTCGCACACTATAAAAGGTATATGGAAATATAATATATGATTCTGCTTGTTTGGAAATTGCTTTTGGCTATCTTTGAATTTTTGTAATAGTATTTTTGGCAGTTGAAGGCTAACAGCACCAGGAGGAGAGTCTGCCACACGTTTTCACTAGGGCTGAAATTAGATTTTGCTTCCATCCATGCGTGTGTTTATTTTCCCCAGTGCTGAAGCAGAAGCAGCAAACAAGAGTGTGATCAGGTTTGCTGTAGACCGTGCTCAATGCAAACACGCTGCTTCACTCAAAATCATCCCTACAAGATGTAGCGATGGTTCCATAAGTCCCAGAGAGTGATGTTAATTGTAAATCTCAATGTATTTAACAGGTCACAGAGGGTGCAGCTTGGTACAACAAACCTGGTCAGCACAAAGAGCTGAAGAAGCCCCAACAGCTCATCCAAATGCTCTCCTGCTGCGCTTCTCTTGTTTCCCCACAGTCTCTGGGGACCAAGGCAGAGGAAATATTTGTCACCCTGCCTGTATTAAGAATGGAAAGTTGGGAATGAGTCCATTTATGTGCAGGACAAGTTCTCGTAATGTATGTGTGTGGTTTTGGGGAGAGGAAAAAATAAGGTAAGAAAATGAGCAACAATCAAGATATTTGTATTGAGGTTAGTAGATTAATGTGCCTTCTCTTGAAAAAGCAGTTTACCAAAGAGGAGTGAATCTTTACTCTGTCAATCATCACGTCACATAAATATTTCTATGACTTGCAGTTCTTTGCTGTAGTGTCATCTCTCCTTCATTGTCATTGTAAGATGTTTCTGGTTTGTGACATTACAGAGAAGAAAATGTAAAAGCTGTGTTTTACAATAAAGGTTAGCACTTTGGTTGAGTGACAGTTTAAGCTAGCTGAGGTTTTCAATATAATAAGATTAAATTATTGAATCATAGATCAGGTTTAGCTGCAGTTTGTCACATTGCCTGACCCTGCATGCCCCGACTCTTGGGTCCTGCCCACGAGTTGCCCCTGTGCCCTTGGTGTTTCTCTATTGATATGGAGCGCACCCATAGGATTCCTAGCATCCACAGGATTTCCCCTGTACGGGCACTGCAGATCTAGCAGCTCCAGGTTTGCAATGCTGTGATAACCTCCCGAGCTGCTTTGAAGCTTATTCTCTGCGATGAATTCACATCTCAGACAGACAGCATCAGGGAAGTAGAAGGAGCTCTTGCTGTCAGGGCTATTTTCACAGCGACAGTCATCGTTCTGTCCACCTGAGGCATCTGTGTGATGTGAGCATGTGTTTCAAAATGCTATGGGCATAGGGGGAAAAAAGCTTACGGAGCTGCCCCAGATATAGCAGAATGTTTGTCTCGCCCACTTTGTGAGACAAACTGATTGGGATCCCATTTGTTTACTTGCCTGTCCCCTTCATCTTCAGCATCCATGCTGCTCTGTGCCTTCATTTACATCCCACAGTCTGGCAAACCTTCCAAAACAATTTAAAAATCTTCATTTTATTTGCTCTTAAGAAAGGCTGTATGGCAACAATATTTGCTTGCTTACTCTTTGGGACAGAACCTGAAGACCAGAACTGCGCTGGCATTGTAGAATAATATTCCTTTGAGTATTTAAATACATCTCTGTTTGAGCAGAACAGTTTTATACATGTAATATAGGAATTAATAGATATTCACCGACATAGGAGGCTACGAGAAGACATCACAGTGTATTTTGGGGAAGCGGATTTAAGTTCGTATAAACAACTTTTTAAACATTTTGCTTATGTAGCATAATAGAAACATGTAACATGACTGTGAGTTCAGGTCTACATTACATGTGAAAAACCCCTAAGAATTCATCTGAAAAAGCATCTCACTAAACCCACATTCACAGCTCAACTGGAAATAACACCAAGAAATTTTGGAGGGTGATAATATAGAACACTGGTTGGAAAGTATCTGTCTGTATTTATGTGCTTTTTCCTGTTGTTTTGATTATAAGACATTTTACTGCTGTTCATTCAGTGAATGTGAACAACTGAGACTTGTTCACTGTAAGTTTAAATATCTGAAGTATAATAAATGCAGTTTTCTTCTCTTCTTACCTCATTCAGTGATCAGTGGTAAGATACAATTAATATCTGAATCACTTCTCACTGACACAGGCTTGCACCCTTGGATTTCACATTGACTTGATGAGAATTAGTTCAAATATGTGCTGATGCCCCAGATCTGTGGTACGTGCCAACGACATCCCTTGAAAATATTGAATCAGCCTCCGATTGTGCTGTTCAGTGTATCTGAGATGAGAATTCGTCCTCTGGCAAATGCTTTACTAAATGTCCTCTTGAATGTGTTCCGCATTCTGATTCCCTGAACACTAAATTTTATGAATTAATAATAAAGTAATTTAAAAAAAAATCATCACTCACAGAACGAACCAGAGCAAACACCTCCTACTTGTATCATAATCATCTTTCCCTCAGACAGTGGATCATTCGTACTGTACCGAGGTTTGTTTCTCATTGCTGACTCACTGAAAACATGCTCCATTCCTCCCCAAACCCCTGTGTAGGAGCACAGACCATTGCGTGTGGTGCAGCAGGTACACCAGGTAGGTCCTGTGTGGGAACCAGCTTTTGGGCCTTGCTGGGAGGTCACTGTGGCAGCTTTGGCGGCTTTTTATAACTCTCTAGTATGATAACCTCAAATTGCTGCATCGAGCCCAGTTTCATCCCCTTGAAGAGCCAGAGTATCAACAGGGAGTAACACTGATGATGGAATTAGGGCATTTAGGTATGCGAGAGCTTCTAGCTTTAGCATAGCTGGTGCTGAGTGTTTAGTCCAGGGATATTCCTCAACAACTGCCCTGTGCTGATACTATCAAGCTTCTCCTGACAAGTCAAGTCTGTAACCACACAGTGATCCAGCAGCACAAACCAGCTGTGGTCCAGGGAGCATTGCTGGAGATCTGGCTCTTTGGTGCTCATGCTCTAGATGGCCTCTGCATGACACTGTCCTGTGACTGGACACTTGAGGAGAAAATGTGCTGGTCTGCACGTCAGAGAAGAAAAGCACCAGAGCTGAGGCTCTGCAGTTCTGGGCCCCTCAGTTCCAGCAGGACAGGGAACTGCTGGAGAGAGTCCAGCACAGGGCAACAAAGATGATGGAGTGGAGCATCTGCTGTGTGAGGAAAGGCTGAGGGAGCTGGGGCTCTGGAGCTTGGAGAAGAGGAGACTGAGGGGTGACCTTGTTAGTGTTTACAGATATATAAAGGGTGAGTGTCAGGAGGATGGAGCCAGGCTCTTCTCGGTGACAACCAATGATAGGACAAGGGGCAATGGGTTCAAACTGGAACACAAGAGGTTCCACTTAAATTTGAGAAGAAACTTCTTCTCAGTGAGGGTGCCAGAGCCTGGACCAGGCTGCCCAGGGGGATTGTGGAGTCTCCTACTCTGCAGACATTCAAGACCTCCTGCCCGGACATCTTCCTGTGTAACCTCATCTGGGTGTTCCTGCTCCATGGGGGGATTGGACTGGATGAGCTTTTGAGGTCCCTTCCAATCCCTGACATTCTGTGATTCTGTGAGATCAGACCTCTGGATGAGGCATTCAAGCAAGGATTAGCAATAACTTCCTGAACTACACTGAGAAAGATACCTGTGGCTTTGTTTGCAGCACTGCTCTAAAATGTGAGAAACCTTGTTAGATCGAGTTTAATGACCAGGAATCTCAGGCTCACTCCTTCAGCCAACAGCTGTGAGTAGTGATACTCACAGGAGCAGGTTTCCCTGTCAGGATGCTAACTGACATGGACTAGGAAAATCAGCTACTCCGAAACTCTGAGCCTGTCGGAGCTGAATTATTTTCCACCCGGGGGAATTGTTTGAAGGTCCCAGAGAGTAGACAGGGTTTGAGTTATCTCTTAATTAAGCTGAGACCTGTCTTATCTGAGCTAACAGTTCAGCTACTAGTAGTGCTGGCTCAAACCTGGTCAGCAACAGGTTAGTTTTACAGTGCGGACGAGTCTCATGAATATCCATTTTCCAGTGTGCCCGTTTTTCTCCTGCCGGGAGCAGCTGTGCGGAGCTGTACTCTGAGCACCGTTTGTAATGTTTTCCCCGAAAATTTACTTCAGAACATCTTTTATCGTCGGAGTTCTGATTTCTACAAATGCAAATGGATCTGTTACGAGACTTCTGCCTCTTGCACCGTTCTGAATGAGGGGAGATGATTACCCGAGCAGAGCTGGCATGCCCGCACCCTCCCCGGGGCTACCCACAGGCTGCCCTGCCCCAGCACCCACTCGTGGAACAGAACCCACGGGGGCTGCGGTGCGCAGCCGGCTCCCCTTGCCTGAACACCACCCACCCGGGCACGTTTGATTTCCACGTGGAGGCTGAAACCTTTTATTTATTTCCACGGCGGCTGCCAGATGTGCCCCAGGCTGGGGAGCCCGGGGAGGGGGAGCAGGAAGAACTAGCCGAGGGGGGAGCGGAGCCCGGGCAGCAATTTGGAGCGGGGGGGGTGAGCAGTGCTCATCCCCTCTTTTTGCTCCCCAAAATCTCTCCGTAAAACGCTGCTTTCTTCCAATCCCCGCTGGGAAGGGAGCCGTCAAGTTTCTGGGCTAAAACCAAAACGAACAATAAACCAAAATCCACAAACATACCAACCCGCCACAAAACCACCCGCCCCCCCAAAACAAAACAAAACGCCAGATAAAACCAAAATTAAACCAAACACTAGTGGGCAGAGAGAGCTCTTCCCCGCGTGACATTTGGGGTCTCGCAGGGAGTGTGGAGACGGGATGAAAGTGTCTTTAGGGCATCGGGCGAGAAGCTGCAGTTATAGCGGTGGCCAGTTCGGGATGGTCGCAGCCGTTATAGGCTTCTTATTTGCAATTAAGAAAAAATAGAATAGATTATAACAGATAGTAGTTTAATCAGCGGAAAGGCTATGGTAAGGTTAGTCTTTTCTTTTTAGTAGCGAATCCGAATGAGACAGCCGATTTATAAAATCTGCACAGTTCCAAAATATGAGACTCCCCATGTGCGGAAACACAGGAGACATCTCGGGTTCTTTACGAGAGAGAGAAAAAAAATCTCAATATTGCACAACAGCAATCGGCAAATCCAATTAAGAAGATGCGAACGAGGGAAATATGAAAGGAAATTCCCTTTCTCGCACAAGAAGAATAACGTTTATTTGCGTATAAGAAGTACGCTCTCACAGTAAACGAAACGAAAAAAAGGATGATGCAAAACACCCCTCCAAAAGTCTCCTGAGCCAGGCGTTTTCCAGAGGAACCTCGTCTCACAAACGTTCAGCCGAAAAGCAGGGACTCGCCACCACGGCAAAACGCCGTTTTCTTAAAGTTTATTGATTGATTTAAAGTGTTTAGCAAACAAAGTGCTTTCTATATCATCTCTTGCTCATTGCTCCCGTACCTTATACATTAATTATAAAGTTAAAACCTTTTTTTTTTTTTTGTAACAACCAGAAATATACAGAAATGATTAACGTAAAAAAAACTACAACCCCGCGCCCCAGCAGCCGCCCCCGCCGCCCCTTCCCCGCGTGTCCGCGGCGGCTCGTCCACGTTCGGGTTTCGTCAAACTGTGACGTAATAAAAAATAACCGTCGTCACCGTGAGGTCACGGGAGGGAGCGGCGCGTCGTTGCCTCAGCGATGTCGAGGGACAGGACCGATAGTTCTCTGTTTTACCCTGAGAGTCAAATGGGTACATAATATTTTTACAAGTCTTTTAAGAGTGGCCAGACCAGAATAAAAACGAAGCAAAAAAAAAAATAAAAGATAGAATAATCAAACCCACATAGCAACGAGGGACAGTGAAAATAAAAATACCGGTAACGATGATTTACATCTACTTGTATGTACAATGGGGAGAGAGGTTTTCCTCCTCCCCTCAGAAGCTCAGTCCGGACACGTGGCGTATAAAAAGGGTCGTAGAAACGATCGTGGGCGGTGGAGCCGCCGTGGGGTCGGTGGGGCCGCCCCTTCCCCTCCCGGGGTCGCTGCCAGGCGGTTGTTGGTTTCACAGTTTGGGTATGGGGGGGGACGGAAAAGCCGCACGGCGACCGGTCCCCCAAGCGCCCAGCCGGGCGGCCCTTCAGGGGCGGCGGGGAGCAGCGGGAAGGGGCCGGGGGATGAGGAGGAGGAACGGGTGTCGGGCTTATAGGTGTGGGGTGTAGAAAGCCGGAGCGCCGTAAGTCTGCGAGCCCAGGACGAAGGGCGAGAGGACGGCGGGGCTGGGCAGGAAGGGCAGCTGGGCGGCGCAGACCAGCCCGCCCGCGGGGTGTCCGGCGTAGCTGCCGGGGCCGTGCATGGAGAGCGGGTTCCCCATGGGGGGCGAGTGGCTGAGGGGGCTGAGCCCCCCCGGCAGCGCCCCGCCGCCCAGCCCGCCCCCCGCCCCGCCGCCTCCGCCGCCCCCGCCGGTGGGAGCGCTGGTGTCGGCTCCCGGGTTCTGCTTCTTCCACTTGGTGCGGCGGTTCTGGAACCAGATCTTCACCTGCGTCTCAGTGAGGCTGAGGGACAGCGCCAGGTTGAGGCGCTCGCAGACCGACAGGTACCGGGTGGACTTGAACTTGTTCTCCAGCGCCACCAGCTGCTCGTAGGTGAAAGCTGTCCGAGCCCGCCGGGGCTTGCCCGACTTGGAGTCCGAGCCCGTCCTCTTCCTCTTGGGCTTGGCCTGCTGGCTCTGCTGCCCGGCGACCGGAGCCGGCGGCGGCTGCTGCTGGGGAGGCGGCGGGGGCGGTGGCGGGGGCGGCGGGGGTGGGACACCGCCCGCCTCGCCCGATTCGGCGTGGAGGTGGCCGGGGTCGGGCTCGCCGGGCGCCGCCGAGCTGGTGGTGCTGCCGCTGCTGCTCTCCTCGCTGCACAGCTCCTCGTCGTCCGGCAGCTCGCTGTCGGGGCTGCGGCTCGGCCGGCTGCTGTAGTCGAGGTCGCACTCCTCGGGCTTGTAGAGCTCGCCGTCCTCTGCGGAAAACCGACAGCCGCCGTTAGGCCTTGCCGCCGCCGGACCCAGCTGCCCCCCCCGGTCCCCAACCCGGCCCCCTCTGGTGCGGCCTCCCGGGGTGAGGGCAGCGAAGGGAAACTGGCCCCGTGGCGCTCTGCCCCGCCGTGGGGCGGATCCAACCGCCTGGGAACCCCGCTGCCGCTGGGACGGGGGTGCTCGGGGAGCGGGGCCGCCCTGCCCGGCTCCTCGAGGGCCCTCCGTGGGGACGCGGCTGGTCCGAGCCTCCCGAGTGCTCCTCCGGCTGCCCTGTGCCGGGGGGGAGTGAAAGGACAAAGTTGTTCAGAAGCGGCCGGGACGGGGCTCGGAGCCGCCTCCGAAGCCGCCGCGGGGGCTGGAGCGCTCGGGCCGGGAAACGGCTGTGTGGCCCAGGGAGGCTTTGCCAGCGCTGCCCTTTCCGAGCTGCCCATCTTCGAGAAGTGGACAGGGCAGGGGATACCCCCTCACTCCCCACAAAACACTCAGCGGCCGGAAAGGCCTTTGCGAAAGCAAAAGGGGGTCCCCGTGTCCCCCGCAGAGCCGAGGGGACAAACCCCCGCACTGCCGGCCGGGTCTGGCCCAGTCGTGTTCAGGAAGCGGACAGCAAAGATGTCCCATCGCTATTAGCAGTTGTAGTGACGGAAATCTCCGCATCGATGGGAGATCTGCTCGTTTTTGCTCTGGCACTTTTAACCCTTTCTCGGCCTGGTTTGACCTCTTGTCACTTCCTGAGATGGAAGTATTAAAGTGGAGTAAATACTTGTATTGATTAGCGGAGCAGATACAAACTTAATTAAACTCATTTTGTGTAATGTACAAACTAGTTAACGGTCATTTAATTTATTTGGGTTTATATTACGCTCCAATTACCGGGTCTCCATCGGAGAACAGGGTAATTATCCGATATTTAAGGCTATTGGACTTCTGCTGACGGTTCTGTCATTATGAACCCTGAAAGCAAACGGCATTTTCCAGAAGGCCGGTTCCTCCTGACTCCGGCCGGGGGCTCGGGCCATTCGTGGGAAACCAGGGGGGCAAACCCTCTCCACTGTCTCCCCTCCCCGGGACAGGGATTGAGAGAAGCACCGCGGGCCAGTTTGGAGACAGAGGCCCAGAAATAGCATCGTTTTTAGACGGTGCTTTCCCACACTCCCCAACTTCCCTCCACTCGCACCTGCACCGGGGATGCAGCTTCGGGAATCCCCGATCAAGGGATCCTTCAGCTTGGTTAACCGATATACACAAATAGAAAGTGAGTCGCTCATCTATCAAACATATCCCATGCGTACTTTCGTTGGTTTTAATCCTCAATTAACTGAACACGCTATTGCATCTCAAACTTGGTCCATATGCTAACGCTGGACACCCTAAAGCCCGTAAATAAGATTTGGGGTGTTTTTTAAAACGTGTGGATTTTGCAACGAGATTTTTTCGGCTAATGTCGGATACGGCTGCCTCACTAGGAGAAAAAGGGGCAGAAAAGTTTATTGCAATCCTTTCCACACGGAAAATATCCCTTTATATCTCGGGGTTCATTACAAGCCCTTTCCAGCTCCCTGTTCCAGCCGGAGAGTAGCAAACCCGCGGGATCGCCGCGTTACACAGCTGAACACGGCTGGTTTTTCCCCAAGCCGACAGTTCGAGTGCAGAGGAGCGTCCTGCAACCTGTAGAACCTGTTACAAATCGCAGCGGGTAATTTCTGCAACAAAAAATCATTTAAAAGTGGGGGTAGCTACAACTGCGGGGCAGATCTGGGGACAGAGCGCAACGCCAGCACTCGTCGCTTTCACCCATGCTGGCCAGGGAAGGTGCAGTGCGTATTTTAGGTTTGTTTTTTTTCCAGTAAACTCTAGGAAATCCCAGTCGCATCTCAACTAAAATTTTCTTTAAACAAAAAAAATGCAGCCCGAATGCATTTGGCGATGGACACTGACACCGGGCTTGCGGTTTTGTTTCTGGAAGGTGTTAAATATTAATTTAACATGGAGTTTTAAGTGTTATTTTTAGCATTACATGAGTTTTGCGAGCGGTGTGTGACAAGCACTATTTTCTCCCTTTTCTATCAGAAAGCCTTTGCATTTTCCGGGTATTGGTACTTTGCTGTCCAGAGCTGCTTTTTGGAACAATTCCTCTAAATTAAACGACTGATTGAGCTAATGTTAATTACAAGAGGGAAATAGAGGAACTAAATTTCGTTATTTTCGAGCAGTCCCAAATCAATTCGTGACTGTCACCGCTTTACATTAAATTAAGACGGTAGGACCGAAGAACTAAACGTGAAGTGCCCGGGAAACTTGTCAGCAGGCGAAGCCCGCACCGCTCATCGATGCTTCCCAATACATTCATTTTTAGAGAAGTGCTAGTGCTGCATTTCTCTCCTTGTCTGGAGATAAAAGTGTGAGAGTAGCGGTAGGCTGACCTCGTCAGTCTTTCCGATGGCCCAGATCTATTTAATATGACAAAAGTCAGATGAGTTTAGGCGAATAATTACCCCCCGCTACATGCGGCTTTAAAAAATATCTTTCGAATTCTATTAACGCCTCGTTCCCGCTTTTGCTTTAGAGATTAAAAAATGCATCTGTTGTTGCAAAAACTCGGGCTGGAGCAGATTTCAGACCCCTTTCGCTGACTAATTTTAATTGAAAGAGTCATGCTATGGAGGAACCAGAAAGCTCCGAGTCCTCCCCAGCCGTAGAGAAATTCTTATTCTCTACCATAGAAGTTTATCCCCCGCCACTCGCAGCCCCTTCTCTCTCCCTCAGGACACCGAATAGCTATAGATATTTTTCACAACTACTATCTTTTCCCGGGAACCCTCCTCTGTCGCCAGAGTCGCGATGTTTAGAGGTGAGAAAGTTGGGATATTCGGACCCAGAAAGAAAAAGCAATCTACAGCTTGGGTCGAACGCAATTCCCGATCAATAGCGAGCCCTAATAAGTGTAATAGGTTTTAATCGAGTAATTATCCGAATTTTGACCCTACAATTTAGATGTTAGGGAAGAGTTTGCAAGGTGCTTGAAAGAGATATGCACAATTCGATAATAGGATATCGATCCAGGCAGTCCTACATGCCACTCTGGGGCGATTTCCCCCATTATCCAGCCTCTTTACGCTACTAAGCACATTTTACCTTAAATGTAATCGAAGGAATTTAATTGTTTTTCCAGAGATAACCAGCATTTTGTCACAATTAGTCTGATTTGTCCTAAAAAAAGCCAAGGGGAGAGAGAAAATTGAATCTGTCGCCCAGAGCAACGGGCGGGAGGCTGAGGCGGTGGCGGGGGGAAGAGATGGGGAGAGCGGGTCTGGAGCCTGGAGAGAAGATACATAAAAGTCATAAATGCCACCACCGAGGCGAGGATCCGTGTGGGCACATACAGGTTTGAGATCCCGGAGCTCCGGCCCTCTGAAGCCTCAGCTCTAGGAGCTGCTTGCGAGTTTGCCTGAGCCGGAGCTCACAGCCAGGGGTGTCTGTTTCCGGGGTGGGGGAACAGAATGGCGGGATGCCGGCACTCCCGGGCCCGATCCTGCCGCTGCGGGGGTGCCCGGTTAAAGAGCCCGGGGTGTTCTCCACCGGGCTCGCCGGAGCAGCCTCCAGTCCCGACTTGTCCCTCCTCTCTGTTGAACCGCAACACACTTTTCCACCTCTTTACACCCAGCAGCAGCAACGCGGGGAGCGTTTGCACTTCCCCGACAGCCGGCTGCCCCCAGCGCCCCGGCTCCCGAGGCTGCCAGCGGGGGAAGGATGGTCTTTAAAAGCATGCAAGCCTCCTTCCTCGGGGATCTGGGTGCAGACCGCCCCCCATCCCAGGGGTGCTCCGAGCACCCAAACCTACTTACTGATCAGGTCTGCGGACTTCTTGCGCGTGTCGAAATCTTCGGCCAGAGCCTTTTGCTCGGGCAGCTCCGTCCCTGAGTCCTCGGGCTTGTCCTCCGTCCCCAGCGTGAACTCGGTCCCCACCGATTTGTACAAGAGCCCGCACTGCCGCCTTTTGCTGTTGAATTTGTTAGGGTCCAGGATGTCGAGCACGGAGAAGGAGGTGGTTCTGTGCACCATGGGCAGCGCGGCCACTGGCCCCTCTTGTCCGGGGGTGTTGCTCTGGTTGTCCCCTGGCCTGTCCCTGTTTCCAGGGCAGGAGAAGAGCGGCAGGTCGCCGCCGGCCGAGAGCCGCTGCTCCCCGTGGCTCTCCATCCCTTCCCCGCCGATGCCAGCGGCGGCTGGGGGGGCTGTCACCGCCGGGATGGAGATGTCACCGACCTTGTCTCTGCTCACATTCATGACTCTTTGCAGAGCCCCTCTCGGTTGCAACTTCCCCCCCCCCCCCCCCCCTCTTTTTGCTCTCCCCCCACACCCCCTCCTCCGGCGAAGTTGAGCTGGAAACTCCTCCCCGGCCCCCGCTCCGGCTCAGGACGAGCCGCTGCCTTCAGCTCCCCGGGGCTGCGCTGGGTCCGGCCGCCGGGAGCCTCCGGGTGTCACAGGGTGATGCTGGGCTCAGAGCCTCCACTCAGCTGCTCCTTCTTCCTTCTCATCATCCTCACCAGGCTGCCCAGGCTCTCCTGTCCCCCCCCTCCCTCTCTCGCACACATACACGCAGAGGCGAGGCTGTCTCGTATTTATGCATTCATATTTAGCACTGGATTGTAATTGGCTACAAATTAATCCCTTGCCCGTAATAGTCTGTAATCTTCATCACTGGAGGAGAGAGACGGTGAAAGTGTGTGCCGGGGGGAGGGGGGCAGAGAGGGAGAGAGCGAATGAAGGATGGTGCTGGCTGTGATATACTTGGCTGTCAGCTCTGTTTCAGCACACCTCCACTCATCTGGAAAGCATCTAAATAGCCTTATTTGGAGAAGTGGGAGGAGATGACGCTTTCTTTTAAATAATTGCGGGATCAATATAAAGAAGATATTATACACAGAAAATGGGAACTTAAGGTCTCCCATCCCTAACAGTGGAGTTAGATGATCAAAAGGGGATTATGTGTGTGTGTGGGCTCAGAGGTGTCAGCCCCCAGCACCTGTTTCCCGTCCCTGCTGGTTTTATTAAATTAGAACAAAAGGAGAAAATTATGGACGGAGGTTTAGTGGTTGGAGTGGGGCTTGTGTTTGCGGAATCACACTGCCACACGCACACACCCTCCTCTCTCTCTCCCTTAGCTAATTAATTAAAATTAAATATCAAATGTAAGTGCCAGGCAAGTGCTGGAAGAAAATTAATACGTTTAAACGGCACAAGACAAAACACGACGATCAATAAATTCTGAGTAACTGCGAGAAGAGGTCTGTTCCCTCCTATGCAGGAATAAAGCAATAACCACACCTAACCTCCAATTAAAAAAAAATAAAATACTCTCTTATTAAAAGCGGTTTTAATTATGGAAAATTAAGGGATAAGAATAAAAGTTATCTGTGAATTATAAACCCCGAGTTTCTTTCCCTACCTAATTTCCTTCCCTTTCGTGTATAGCTGTGTGTGCGCTGATCATATCAATTTCATTCTTGTTTTGGACGCTCCAGTCGCTACTCAGTTTGAATTAGCTGCCAGGAAAAAAAAAGGGAGGGGGGGGGCCAGGAAAGTAGAGAAAGCATAAAAGGAAAATTAGATTTTTTTTTGTCTTTGAGGCTGGTGACACATACAAGGACAGGTCCTTTGCAATTACCGCGGGCAATGATCCTTTAGAAAGCAGAAATTAAAAGTTGGGAGAAATAATGGGTAAAACAATCAGCTTGTAATTTTGGTAGGGCTTGGACATGATTAGTCCATCAGCGGGCTGGGCCCAGGGGAGTCCCGCTGAGCGGGAGCCCACAACAGCCCCCGCTCATATATTATACACCAGCCCTTAGATTTTAATCAGACACCACAACAGTGTCCTTTCCCTTTTATGACTTTATTATGCTTTATCTTTAAATTATAAATCACCTCCTGGGTTGAAATGGTATGTATAATCTCCGATCACGGGGAGGTAATTACCTCTCCCCCTTTTCCTGACCTTACTGACGGGGCTGCCACGAACACAGAGCGAGAGCGAAGTTTTAATCTGCATGTGCACACACTTGCACAAACACCCGTCTGTTTGTTTGCTTGTTTGGTTTTTAGCAGCTCCTCTTTCCCTCCACCTATGGTCGTGCCTCCCATCTCTTATTTTCTTTGGGCTAATTTTCCCCTCGCCCTCGGTTCTGCCATATTATTTATGAAAAGTAGATAGTAGTTCAGGTAGATGCCAGTGATTTGGCTTTATCAGTTTTGCTGTGGTAGTCACATGCACTTGTACATTTTTCGGAGAGAACGCGGTTTTGGGGGGAATGGCGGCGGAAGGGATTATTTTTATTCCCGAGTGAGTACATTTTAGGAAAAATAAAATCTTAGTTGTAGTTAAATCTCTGTGCCCGGTTACCCGAGTAGGAACAGTCCCCAAGGGAGCAGGGTCCAGAATGGCTAAATTAGCACAAATTCCCAGGCTTGCGCTGGGTGTTTGGAGGAGTAGGAGCCGCATCCCCAGGGATCACAGGAGGCGCCTCTATTTCACCCCGACGTGCTCGCAGGCACCACCGGCCCCATGGGCACCGATAGACACAACCCCCCTACTCGGGGGCAGAGCTAGGGGGCAGCAGGGATGCTGGGGAGACACAGCCGGACCCCATCCCAACGGAACCCCCAGCCCGGCGCTTTTGTTTGTTGGCGGTTTAAAGCGAGTGTTATAAAGATGTTCTATTGCTCCTAATCACAATTGATTGTCAATTAGAGCCTCATTTGTGCAATCTCCATCCATCTGCCATCTCTGGTTATCTGTTCACCAGAAAGTTAGCGCTGATTATGGGCCCCTGGATGAGTTGTGACATGTAATATCTCTCCCGTGATCGGGCCGGGTGACCGGTCCCGTTTTGCTCTCCAGGCAGACAGTCCTTTCTTTCCATTTTCCTTGCAGGAGGGACAAGCAACAGCCTTTCCCCGGCGAGCGAGCCGGGGAGATGCTGCTTTTCGGGACCAGATGGAAAGGGATGATGGGGGGGTGAGGGGCTGGCAGGGGACCCCCTAGAAGGGCGGCATTGGAGCCATGCAGAGTCAGGTCCCCACATTTTAGGCCCGCCCCCCTTGCCCGCTGTGGAAAGCTCCCACGGAAACGTTACTTTCTCCAAAATAAATAGGGAAGCACACGGAACACCGTCGTGTTTTCACAAGCCTCTCCGCCGCAGCGATAGTTATCTCTGTCGTTAGGCTGAATTATACCTGCGGGGAAGCGATATTTCCAAAGCCCGAAGGAGCCGCTGGCCGCTCCGCCACCCCGGCAGTCCCCGTGTGTCCCCGGGGAAGGGGGGAGGCCTCTGCCCCTCGGGATGTCGCGTTTAAAGACGGCACCCGATGCTCCGATTTCACAAGGGCAGGACGGGGGGACCCCGCCATGGGCTCTGCCCCAAATGCCACCAGTGCCCGCTCACCCTTCGAGGGAGGCCGAGCACCCCGCGGGGAGCGGGGCTGCCCCCGCTGCTCTCCGGCCTCCGGCAGCCCCCGAAGCCGCCGGTGGTCCCGGGGGTACTGGGGTCAGACGGGGCGTCCCGCTGTCTTCCACAGCTACGAGCGGTTTTCCCTTCTCGATCTTAATTAGTTAACACCGAATTTCAGATTAGATTTCAGCAAATTCCGAATCGACCAACGATTTTTTTTTCTTTTTTTTCCCCTTTATATTTTCTTCTTTTTTTTTTTTTTTTTTTTTTTTTTTTTTTTTTTTTTTCTCCCAACTATTCATCCCCCTCCCAGTCCCTGGAGGGTGTGGAGCTCCGGATAATTAAGGGCATTTATCGCCGCGGTAAAACAATTTAGCAGCCTTGGCTGCGCCGGGAAGGTCACTCTGGTGGCTGCACCAGGCGCGGAGCCTCCGCGTCCCTCCGCGCTCGGCGCCGCCGGCAGCCGCGGCACAGCGGGGTCCCGGCAACGCGGGGCTGGGAGGTCCCGTGAGCTTCTCGCCTTCCCCATCTTGTTTCCAAACAAAATCGGGCTCCAGACCTCATCTCGTCCTTCTCTGAGTGGGTTCCTCTATTATTATTATTATTATTATTATTATTATTATTATTATTATTATTATTATTGTTGTTAATTTTGTGCCCCCGTGATTGTTTCTCCGTGCAGAGCTGAGGACCCGGGACAGGCGATCACTTCGGGATGCCCGACTCTCCCCGAGGAGGTGGCGACCCCCCCCCCAACCTTCTCCCCAAATCAGGGAATTAATTAACTCCATCCGCGAAGGCAAATGATTTAGGAAAAAAAAATCCTGAAGCAGATCTCACCCTCTATCAATGCAGTGTCAGGTCCTCATAGTAGAAGATTTAAAAGCCCTGGGGATTCCAGGTTAGGGTAGTAATGAGCTTAATTGAGGTTAATGCTTCCTGCACAGCTCCTTGATTATTAAATTAATATTATCACACACATGAATCATAATTAGAAGTTTAAATAATGCTCTAGGAGAATCCTCGGAGGATCTATTAAACAGTTCCCTTCCCTCTCGTCGGCTCCTTCCCAGCTCCCTGGCAGCCCGGGGGGCGGCTGGAGATAGATGGATGCTGCTGGTGGGGGGACAGGACGGAGAGAGAGGTGCCCCCAAGTGTCATCTAGGGTGGAGGGGGACATAGAGAGGGGCTCTCACGGGCCCTCGTCGCCCTTCAAGCCTCGACGGATCCCCGTTAAACAGCCGCTTATCCCCCCCCCGCCTCCTAATTCGGGCGCTTATCTCCCTGCACCCGGGAGTTTATATAAAATACTAATAAAGTGCCTTGTTGTCGCTTATCGCGGCTGGGATCGCCTCTGCAGGGGCTTTTTCACACACCTCGCGAAAGCCGATCCGTTTTTCTGGAAATGCTCCACCGAGAGCATCCCCGGGCAGCCCGGAAAGGAGCTGGGGGGGAGCAGGGAGACCCCCCCTTCTCCAGTACCAACTCCCAGCTCCCCGGCCCACGCCACGGCCGAGACACGCGTGGGAATCAGCTGCGGGGTGGGGGGTCCGGCTTGGCTGGGGGACCAGAACATCCTCCCCTCTGTACCCCATTTCCCGAGCACCGTCCCATTTGCAGGACACTGGGGGCACAAATGTCCTTCACGGACAAGTAGCTCATTTATTTTTGTGCTGTTTTTATTAATACTCTTATTATTTCTAACGAAAAGTTGAAAGAGGTGGGGGGAAGCGGTGGTGGAGGGGGCACACACAGCCCCTCTGCATCGAGGGGGCCACACCTGTAAAGGCAAAAATAAAATAAAAGAGAAATCATCTGGCCGGTACGCGGGTGCTCTTGCTTGCTTTCTCTTTCTATTTATTTTCCTTTCTGTTGCTGAAACATATTGAAGGGGGAGAAAAAGGAAACATTAAGATCAACTGTGAGCCTTGCCGACGGTTTAACGATTTCAAATGAGCTCTGACTCTGGTGAAAATCTGACAATTACCCATCAGGATGGCAGATGATGGTTAAAATTACCAGAAATCAATATTCTCACCGGGTGTCCCAGCCTGATAAGAGAGACCAAGACAATGTTGACTATTAAAGTCGACAGCTTGAGATATTACACTATTAGTTATGCTATTTTTAATAATCTATAATATTTGGGCTATAATTAATTAATTATACGGGTCAGATAATATCTGGGGCTGGAATGAGGTCTGAAGGGTCTATTAAGGTTGGTAATGAGAAAGGAGAAATCTAATCTAAGGACGAGGAGCCGTGAAGGAACAAATATACAACAGACTTCAGATAGAGCGAGAGGGAAGGAGAAGGGCTGCTGCAGACTCAGTGCACACACCTCTGCTCCTTCATCTCCCAGGCACAGGGGCTGTTTGCGATAGCATCTCCCCCGGCTCCTTCATGCAGGTGCCCATCGCCTGTGGCACAGGCCTGGCTTTCACTGGGATGCTGTGGTCTCTGGGAAGCCAGTGAAGGGGGAAAAAAAAGGGACCTGTATTAAGGAATTAATGGTTAAAAAAAAAAGGAAAAAAAAAATCCCAAATAAACCACAATAAGTCATCCTTATCTGTCCCCTCCCAGCCCCAGCAGCAAATTTGTCTTATTACTGGGATGCTGGGACTTTTCAGGCAGTCATGAAGTTCAGCCCTCCCTCCAAATATTGCTAAGCCCCTCCTCGCAGGTACAGGCGGTGTCTGACATTGGTCGTGGCATCTAAACAGCCTTTGCAGTGCCCCGGGTTCAATCACAGAATCACAGACTGTCCTGAGTTGGAAGGGACCCACAAGGATCATCAAGTAAACTCCTGGGGTGTGCAGTTGTTTAAGATATATGCCTATATCTATGCACTAACAGCACATGCAAGTGTAAATATCAGTGTCTATGAATACATTATATACAGATATTTTTTTTCTGTAAGTACATATGTTTATATAAAGAATGTACACAAAATACACAAATACACACGTGAAAGAATAAAAACTGGCTGCATTGTAATGCACACACGTAAATACATCTATTTATCTGTCTTAAAGTGTTAATGCATGTTGCAGGTATCAGCCACATAAAATGGCTTTATTCCCTTCTCTGCAAATGAACTTCAAGTCAGACCCTGTGAATCATAAATTCTCTTCTCGCTCAGCGTTACTAACCAATATTCTAGGTGTGACACTCAGGGCTTTACCTATTTTACATCGATTATAAGAATCGCTCCTTCTACTGCTACAATAATCCTTTTTCTAGGGGTGTATTATTTATCATATTAGTTCTACCCTTATTAGTTACAGGAGGGTGTGTTGAACAACATCCTTTTGTACAGAATGATGAAAACCACATTTTCTAGTTATGCTTAGATTATTCAGGGTATTAATCCTTTCTTTTCCCAAGTAACATCTTAATTCCACCATTTTCAATGGACCTTTCTTGGTTGCACTTTTCTCAATGCTCTACTTATAGTCTATGTCTATAGTCTGCAAACCATGGAAGTATTTAAAAAATGCTTGCAATGGCAAAGATCCTGCTGGGAAACTGTGGTAGCTCAGTAGGATTCAGTCCTTCCCCAATTTTGCTGTTAATTGAAACCCAAAGCAGAGTCTGCAGAAGGTGCCAGCAATAGGGTGATGTTACTCTACCTAAGGTCTCCTTTGTACCCAAAATTGATATTTCTCTCTTTTTCCCAAGCCAGTGCCTAATCAAAGCCAGTAGTAAGGTGATGATGAGGTGACAATTGATGACAAACCTGAGAAGTTGCTAGATGGACATGGGGGGCACTGCTTACAGCAGGTTCTCAGACAAGAACAAGCCCATGAGCAAATGAAGGTCCTTCTCCCACCTGCCACAGAGGAAAGGAGAATAAGAGATAATTCTGGTTCTTGCATTGTTTTGATGTGTAAGTGTTTACTCTTTATATTTAGACAAGACATTAATGATACTGCCAAGACTTAGCAGTTGTGATGAGTCAGTGAAATTGCGTCCAACTTGTGTTGACAGTTGTACGATTTTCAAATACAGAACTGTGGAAGCACGGGTGTGCACAGGATGGTTGGAGGCAGCTGAGACTCACAGGTTTTTCAGCTCAGGAGTAGAGCAAGAAGCCAAAACACCAGCACTATTAGCTTAATTGTTCTGTAGAGTAAACCTGGTGAATTCAATGAAACTGCCACAGCCTTAATTTGCCCATATTGACAGGCTGCTCCTGGCTGCTCCTGTTGCAGATATTCCACACTACAGAAAATGGTGCCAAGCTGTTCCCATAGCCATGTCCCAGTTTTTTGACCCTGACCAACTTCTGCTACATCCCAGACCTCTGCCCTCCACTGCTTAACTTCACTGAAGTCCCTGAAACACTAGTTGTCATTAACTTGGTTTGGAAGGGGCAGAGGAGGAGCAAAGGTTGTGCATATAGTTATGAATCAGTCCTATCTAAGACAATCTCAGATGGGTAAGCAATCCTCTATCATGATTGTTTTTATTTAAGCATTTAGAAACAAAGGTAATAAGAGTGTGAGACACACTGAGAATAAAAATATCATCTTAGAGAGCTAAGTCGAAGCGGCAGCTCTATACCTGGTGCAAATTCCACAGCTGATTTACACCAGGAGGGGATCTCATACAAAATTGCTTTGCTGCAAGACCTGGTTGATATTTGAAATCCAATGTTGTCAGTGCCGAGCAACTTCCTGTATATTCAAGTGTGTGCATTGGATGCACTGCCCAACATGCTTTTCTAAGCAGGCTGGAGTGTTTTAAGGCATGCCTGGCACGCAGTTACTCCTCCCCTTAGTACTGTGGTCCCAGCTGAGAGGTGGTAATTCACTATTCAGTTCCAGACCGGGGAGGAGGGAAGGTAATTTTTTAGGCTGCCTGAACGCAGATTGAAAGCATGTCCTCCTACTTATAGCCAAACCAATTGGGTATACTGGAGCATTTTGCAACCATTTTCTGTGCTCTTAAAATAGATGCAAAAAACTGCATCAGGTAAGAAGCAAGAAAAATGTTTCTTGGTTTAGGCATTTGAAAGCCAAATTCAGGTTAAGACTCATGTTTTAGCAATGTATTCAACATGGAAGTTTGGACCAGAACTCTCAGCCAGGCACCTTGGATTCTGAATTAGATTGATATATAATTTCAAAATTATTGAAATTTAAAACTGGAATATTCTTTAAGCAAATCAATTGGTTGCTGCAACTCATCCAAGCAACATGGGCTGATGTGTATTTGCAGGGAAATCTGTGAGGCACCTGGTACATGATAATTGCAGAGCCAGTTCGACAGGACGAAAGGCTTGTGAATTCCATTAGCCAGGAATCTTCGATGTGAAGGAAAACATCAAGTGTGGTAAGTCAGTGGCTGATACTACTGTGATGTTTGGAAGTGCACCTGATATCAATGGGATATCAGTTTGTGAAGATTAGGGGAAACTAGGGAAAAGATTTGCAGATAAAACATAAAAGTAACTGAGCTTAAAGTCCAAAGCAGCAAAGAATCCTGTCCTACCACTACATATACAAAAATATTAGTTAAAATGATAATATTTATAGTCATGTGTAGCTAATTATTAATACACAGAATGTTAAAAAGAAGTGATAGCCAGTATAGAAATTGCATTTACAGAAAAAACAAACAAAACTACACCCTCATCTATTTATAACTTCAGTGTACTGGACATTGCTTTGAAAATAGTATCATTCTGTAAATGATATGATTCTCTACCAAGCAGAGCCATGTGTCAAACCTGGAACCTTGCTCAAACTTAACATCTGCTCATGGAAAACAGCTTTTACTCATGTGTTCTCATCGCTGGATGATGGGAATTTAAGAATAGCTGTGTGTATAGTGTTGTTTTGATAGCATTTAATAAATTGAAAGAGAAAAATGCGTAAATAGATATATAAGTTTGTCTGTAACAATGGTTCTTTCTTATAAATGCTGTGATTCCTGTTTTCAGTCTATTGAAACAATGGCAGATATAGGCAACGAGAATCATCTGTGCCTGTGGCAGAACTGGAGATGGGGACAAAACTCTCATCTGCAGATTCTTGCTTGTATTTCTGATGATGGACTTTGCTTAAAAAAATCTATCAAAATGGTTATGACACATAGATGAAGTGGGGAGAGATTCCTCAGATTACAAGTTTCATCTTTTAACTCTGCTATCCAAAAGTTAGTTGCCTACTAAGTTAGTTGCCTGGGCTGGCATCTTAGTTATTGAGTAGAAGGAAATGTTTCTGTGGGGCATTTCATTCCACCTGTCTCGGACACCTTAGATTCTAAGGCACATAGAAAAATCGTGCAGGTGAAAACAAGCAACTGTTCCTTCTGCCTTTTCAGGCAGAGAATCCAGGCTGGGTTCCTGGTTACAGCTTTGCTGTTTAAACAAAGAAATGCAAATAAGTGTTTCCCAAGCATTCCAGGGAACACTGAAGCTTTGCTGAAATTGGTGGTTCTTTTTCCTTAAACCTGCTTTTATTTCCAGATGATGGGTTCGTATCAGATACGTGTGCCTCTTAGCTCATCCATTGAGTCCTGTGCCCTGATTGTAAGCCTCATTCAGGGGAATGCTGGTGTTAGTGGACACTGGCTCAGTCCCAAAGACTGTTTCAGTCACTTCTTCATTTCATTTTTAAGAGAATCAATTGCTTTAAAGCTGATGACACATGTATCTTTATTAGACTGACCCAGTTATCAGTATAGGTTCACTTTGTACCCCCTTGGGTTGCCAAACACAATCCGTTTGACTGATGTCGGGTCCATTTCTTTGCATGATCATTCTTCCAGCAGTCAATACTGAGGTTTTTTAAGGTATCGACCAGACAGCTATTGGATGAGGCAGGGCCACATGACCTGCTGACCTAAAATACTGTAGCAAAAGTGGTGAAGATATGAAATCAATAACTTTATTGAAACACACATCTGAGATGACGCTTTCTGCAGGAGGATTAAATGAAGAGGCTTGTTGTGGAAATGGGTCAGATTCTACATGTCAGACTAATGGGAATTCACACGCGAGTGAGAGAGGCAGAGGAGCGACATTGGGTCCAGTGTTAGGGTGGGTTGGGCTTAACAAGGCTGTGTGATTTAACTGAGGAACATGCACGGAGGTCTAAGGAATCAGGAGGCACCTGCTGGAATGACTCTGCAAATACCAGAGGTTTGACTCCTTTAATGTTCTACTTCTCCTCCTCTCCTTTAATGGCTCTATCAGCTGTACCAAGGCTGCCCCTGGATATTCACAGGGCTCTGGGAGCTCAGAGGAGTGTTGGCCACTCTGGGATGACTTTCAAGATAAAACGTTGATCGTGTGTTTTGACTGCTGACTTCAGGGGGGGTTGTGGGTGCTGGGTGACCCTCGAGTGCTGGCAGCCCCCAGGGCACAAATACACTTTTAGTGCACATTTACTGGTCTTTCATTTGAAACTGTTTGCGTGGCTTCACAAGGATGGAGAAGGGCTGGAATTCTCATATTATAGCGATTTTGTTAATGTCTCAGATTTCATGGGTATTTAAAACTAACTAGCATAGCCTCGTCATCATTACCACGTGCTCAGTGATTATAGTGTTTCCACAGTCTTACTTTTCATCCTTAGTTGCTTTCTCCTTAATGTTTGAGTAAAACTCCAGCCTTTAGGTGAATTCAAGCATTCCTCAAAGCAGAAAATGTCATCAGCACCAGTTAAAACATAAAATCTTGCCATCATTTACTGTGAAACCACAGGAAAAATAATTTAATGAAGCAAGTTGTTATTTTTTCTCAAAAAATAACGTTTTTTGTTTGATTGTGAAACAAAGAGGAAAGGAAGAGTGAAAAAAAGCTCAATAAACAGCCATTTTATTACTGTTGCTAGAAATAAACTAAGGGTAAGGGAGACTTGGCCACTGTTTTATTGTAGCTGTGAATTCACTTCTTTCATTTAAGTGTCTGTCACACTAGTAGAAAAATACAGACCACTCCAAAGTGTGCACACTGGCAATGACTATGCCCATGTTTCATTTTAAATAACTTTCAGATATTCTTTCCTTTCTGGAGCTGGAGGTGGCAGACTGGTATAGGTAGGTGTGCAAAATGAAAGCAGCATCTTTCTATGGGCTCCAGGTCAGAATTTGGCACGAGGATCTTGCTGTGGCTTTGCTCAGTTCACTCTGTAATGCATTCTCAGTTTAATTGCAAGAGCTAAAATGAAAATAATTGACTTGAATATATGTGCTTTATTTAGTACCGCCACAGTATGTTAAAATTAATAACAAATGAAATTATTTCCAAATCACTTCTCACTATTGAATGCGTTTTGTGAAGTGAAATGAATAAACTATGAAGTCACTTTGCATCAACGCTTTTGTACGTTAAACATTTCTCTCTATACTACGATGCTGAAATGACGGTTCATAAGTCATTCCTAGTAGATAATGTACAAGTTTAACTGGATTAATTAAAGACTGAAGCACTTTCAAAATAGTCTTGTAAAATATATATATTTTTTGTAATAAATACAATGTTTACACTGTAAGCAATAATAAGCTTTTAGATAATACATGTATTGGGGAGGTGAACTTGAGAAAGAGCTTCTAGTGGTAGAATACATTCAAGAATTAGGATAGAAATGAACTCAATAATGAAATTCAAACAGGACTTAGATTTCTGCAAAGTACAGTGCATGTTTCCTGCTCACATAAAACATCTCTGTAGCACTCGCCATTAAATTAGCCTGTAATGTCCCTCTGCATTTTAAATAATACCAGATGAGACCACACTTCTTTCTCTCTGTGAAATCAGTTGGGCTGCTTGCAGAGCAAAACATTATTGACTGTGAAGAAAAGCAGCAGAATATGGGAAAAATGGACTTCAAAGTTATATTAAAAATGGCAAGCAGGAGCGTCAGTAATATTATGGTAGGGATTACACCTATAATGAGGTATGAGGGAGGGAACATGCAGCTGCACCATTTAAGTCTCTATGTACACACCTGCCTTCATGAGACGTATTTTACTTCAGCTTCTTCAGAGGTTGAATACGAGCTGGTGGTTTTTTTTTCAATATGTTCTGTATCTTTCCATATTCTGCAACTCTGTGTGGAAATATTTCTGTACTTCCACCTCGAGTTCAGTAATAACAAAGATAATAATGGCCAACTCTGGGTTTCTCACTTGGTTCTACCTATTATATTTCTTTGGATTTATGGATTATATTGCTTTGGATTTATGGAAAAAAAATCTATGCTCTGGTGTTACAAATACAGGTTTTCTAAAAGGTAGTCACAAACTCTCAGCCAGTTTACTACTCTTAAGAAATTAATTCACTTTATTAATTCAAAGTCATAAAAACAAGATAGAGTTATTAGACCACCTTCTTTTTGGTCTCCTGCGTACCACTTTCTGTTAAAATGGTCCCTGAACAAATGACAGATTTTAGGGCATGATTAAAGTCTGTCTTGGAGGATGGCATCTGAGTTCTGCCTTGAAGCAAGGGTTACCAATCCTTCATTAGAAGAGGAGGAGGGAAAGTTGACCTTATTTCTAACCTGAATTTTTTTAGCCTTAGTTGCAGCCAGTGGCTCAGGTTTTGTTTTTCTTTGTTAGTCTAAATGGGTCTTTAGTATCTGATGGTTTTCCTTCAACTTTACTTACTAGCCACGTCTTATTACTTCTCTGAAGGACAGTCAGGTAGTTGTATCTTTGCCACTTTTCTCCTTCCAAAGCTAGTGAATGTAGATGGGTCTCGTGCCATTTCTTGAGGATAAACAAACCAAGGTGTTTTAGTCCGAGTAGGGAGAGAATGCCATAGATGAGAGCCTTTCCCAGAAAATCACCTGTTGGTATCTCATTTACTTGTGCTTCTGGCTCTATCTGAAGCAATACAGCATGAGGAAAATGTAAATACTGTCAAAATCATTGGGCATTTTGCATTCAGGGACTCCCGAATGCACAACTATTTGCATTCCAAGTGATCCATTCTTGTATCCACATGGGGGAAATAATTCATAGCTCTACTTTCATGACATATTTTATATGATGTTATTGTTTCTGTATACTATCTGGCTGTTTTCTAGAGTAAGTTGACAATAGAATCCCTCATGCTTTAGTATTGTTAATATAACAGGGATCTGGCATGGCATAGATCCCTCTGATTTTCACACACACAGTCTCTCTCTTTCTTCTTCAAAGTCTTTCTGTGACAATATGATGTTCTGCATGTATGCTTCTAAGTTTTTAGTGTCTTTGAACCTTGGTGTGTATCACCATTCTTTGCCTTGCCCCCACTGCAGCTGCTGACAGACTTTGGTTCAGAAGTTTGGGCTCAGGCTGCTGGTGGGAAATCCTCACGGGGACGGAACTTTGTAGAAAGGCTATCTGAATTAAATTATTTATAATGAGCATACATGGCAATTGAAGTCTTGTAATGCTAACCACTGGCTGGGTGTGTGAAATGAGTACATTATATTCAAATAAGGGGAAGAAGTCATAATATTTGTGTGGCACACACCGTTTGCCAGTTCAAGGTATTTACGTTCTATACCTCTTTCGCTTAAATGTTTATACCTTAACAGATATTTTCTCAAGATTGAGAGGCCACCTGATATAATAGCAGATAATCTGTACTGAACCTGAGCATCAACTTATTACCAGGCTTGCTTGAATTACTATATGCTATTACAGTATTTTAGGAACCTGTAATACCCACCATTACTTTCTCTTGCGAGAGTCCTTAGACTGACTTGCTGTTGCCATTTTTCCCTCTTTGGCAAATAAATATTGTAGTGTATCCAATACAATCAGCAGAGTGTAACCAGAGTGTATGAGTTTTTAGCACAGATAATTAAAGCCCGATGTTCTCCACTGTAACAATTACAAGTACTTGAGAAAACAATGACAAGGTCATCCTGCGAATGTGGCCATCAGTCAGGGAATTCGCCTCCTTAATAAAACAATAACCCACTTGCTTAGAAACTAACGTACAAAGGAAGTGACAACAAAATTGTTTCCTTGGACATATGTTCCCTTAACTGCATAAATGTGGAGCCATAGCACATATAGTATGTTTAGCTAATTAAGACCAATTTCTCCTATCTGTCCCAGGTACCTTGAGTTGTGACTGAATCTTTATGTCGGAATAGAAAAGGCTGCTCGAATTTTATGGATGTAGATGGGGGAGCCTCTATTTTGTTTTGGGAGTGATGTGATGGTACCTGGGCTCTGCAGGCAGCTCTGACCTGGAGTGCATTGCTGTGTGTCCCAGCAGCACCCACAGCAGATGTGATTGCACTTTTGGGTATATGTGACTCAGATGTGACTCAGTTGTCCGGCATCACCTATTACCATGTAGGTGCACACAAATGGATGCCCAGGCATGGCCTTGGGTTGGAAAGGGAGAATTACCAGCTTATTTAGTGCCGTAGCCTGGGCCTGTGATCTGTCTTTCTGTAATCTGAATAGGCTGTGGCCAATGGGTCATGCTTGAGTGACGCATGAGAGGGACCTGGTTCCCATCACAGGGACTTGTGTCCTGGACTTGTCCTTTTCAAGCACAGCATTGACAGCTGGGCAAGGAGGCGATTGTCCTGCTCTGCACTGGTGTGGCCCCACCTGGAGCACTGTGTGCTGGTCTGGGGACACAGGGTAAAAAGATATAAAGCTACTGGAGAGTGTCCAGAAGAAGCTATGAAGTTGGTGAAGGGTTTGGAGGGGAAGCTGTATGAGGCGTGGCTAAAGTCACTTGGTCTGTTCAGCCTGGAGAAAAGGAGACTGAGAGGAGACTTCATCATGGTCCACAGCTTCCTCATGAGGGGAGAAGGAGGGACAGGTGCCGAACTCTTCTGTCTGGTGACCCACAACAGAACCTGAGGGAATGGCAGGAAGATGTGCCAGGACAGGTTCAAGTTGGACATTAGGAAAAGGTTCTTTACCCAGAGGGTGTTGGAGCACTGGAACAGGATCCCCAGGGAGGTGGCCATGGCCCCAAGCCTGACAGTGTTCAAGAAGTGATTGGACAGCACCCTCAGACGCACGGTGGGAACTGTGGGGTTGTCCTATGTAGGGAGAGGAGCTGGACTTGATGATCCTTGTGGGTCTCTTCCAACTCAGGACATTCTATGATTCTATGATTTTCTTGGCTTAGTATGGACACTTTAGCTGTGTCTCTCTTGCCTTTGAAGCTGATTTGCTGGGCTGTCCATAGTGCCTGTGTCTGTGCTGGAAGGATGCTTCACAGAGGGGAAAGAAGGATGCTCAGCCCCTACCCTGCCTTCCAGCATGTGCCCTCATGAAATCTGAATTTCATCCCCCCTTGGAGTGACGCCCCAGGCACAGAGTCCACAAGGCTCCGTGGCTCCATCTATTACACTACTGCCACCCATGCAGCCCCCTTTTACCTAGTATGTGGTGGGCTTCTTTAAAACTTCTGCTCATGTCCAAGGCAAGAGGCTTATCAACAGAAAACCACCTAGACCAGTGTGTTCTCCACTCCAAATGCAATACCATGTAGCTGGAAATGCCATGAAGAAACGCCATGTGATAGGTAGAATTCCCAATGTGTGTTAATCAGCAAAAACAAACAGTTGCCACCTTCACTTCCCACCTTCCAGCCTTGATCTCACACAAAAATGGAGAATTTTCTCATTGACTTCCTTGCAACAGGTCAGGCTGTTTGCTGTTAGAAAAGCTTGTGTGCAAACTTATACTTTCTACTATTTGAGTAAAAGCCTAAAAAGCAGAAAAAGTGATTGTGAAAAGGAAGTCTGGTTTCTTTTATGTAACCATTTTAGAATTAATTGATGTTTGTAATTTATTTTTATGAATGTAATTATAAACTGATGTCTTGGAGACTGAAAGCTGCTCTTATGTTACATACAACTAACTACAAAGGTAATTTTGCAGGCTTCTATGTTTAATCATTTGCATTTATATTCATTACTGCATAAATATGGCAGAACTGAAGTGCAGAACTGTATTTCTATTGCAACGGTATTTTTTTTCAGTTACTAATTAAGTCTATTAAAAGTACGGTATCTGCTCTTGTTCTCATTCACAGAATAAAGGCATCAAACCAGGCAATTTAGCATGTTGGGTAGGATTTTTTTATTTTGGCGCAGTTTTAGGTCATGCTCTTTTGTAGATATATCTTCTTGAACTCCTCAAGATCAAATTCAAAGAGGCTTCCTCGGGGCTGGACACAGGGTAGTTGAAGAGGGGCACAGAAAGCCATGGCCTCGACCTGCTGGCCAGGCTACTTTTGATGCAGCCCAGGATATGGTTGAATTTCTAGGCTACGAGTGCACATTGACAGGTCATGTTGACCTTCTCATCAACCAACACCCTCAAGTCCTTCTCCTCAGGGCTTTCTGAGGTCAGGATAGGTTGCTCAGGGATTTATCCAGTCTTGCATTGAAAACCTCCAAGGATGGAGTCTGCACAGCCTTCCTGGGTAACTGCTCCCCTGCTTGGCTGTCCTTTATTTCCAGCCTGACTTGTCTTAGCTTGTGCTTGCTTTCTCTCTTCCTCTCACCATGAAAATCCAGGAATCATCAGGTTCCATCATTTTTATGACCTCCTCATAGGTACTAGAAAGCCTATAGTTCAAACTAATCCCAAGGGACAGCCTGGGGGGGTCTCATCTAGGCTTCCTTTTCCATTAAAGGTTGGACTTGGACCAGGTGATCCTTCAAGGTCCCTTCCAACCTGGGCTGCTCTATGATTCTATGACTGATGCCAGCAACTGGCTCTACCTACTCCGGGGCATTTTGGTATAGGAACCCTCACACTGTGTTTGTGTGACTGCAGAAATCTAACACAGTCTTTAGGATGTTTTCTCTTCTAAGCTCTTTCAAGCTAGGAGGTGCCTCTCTCCTATAATTTACTCATCCCTTCCCCAGTTCAGAGTGATTTCTTTCTGAAAGTCCTGTCAAAAGGTCAGGAACAGCTTCTGTGGAAGTGGCAAACTGCTTCCAAGTGGGACTATAAAACTCCAGAAGGGAAATTTCTGGTTTCCATACATATACTTCTCCACTAAGAACTCTTTTAGGTATTTTGGGGCTTGTCTGAGTGCTCTAAACACACACAACTCTTGAAGACTCTGACATGATCTTCCCCAGCTCAGACCGGAGTGAGAACTTGGGCATTAAAGTCTCAGCTCAGCAAAGCCTTTAAGATGCTCCAAATTGCTTTGCAGGCTCAGGATAGGCCAAAGTATCTGCTTTAGGACAAAACCTGTGTTTAAATACTTTACCAGTATGTGCTCTAAGCCGATGGACTGTGAGTGTGCAGGCTGCGTCATAGCATGTTGGTTTTTTTTCCCCATGTTATAAGTAAAAAGAAAAAAGTTACTGCTTTTTCAAGTTACACCATTGTTGTTAGAATTAGACCACACTATAGGAGGTTTGATTTTATGAAAGTGTCAACTCTCTATGCAGATAAGAGCATCGATCTGTTAATGACTTTTCCTTTGACAAATATAAAAACCATTTCCTGCTATCATGGATATTAGTGGTCATCTTTAGCCTGAGATTCAGTTACTCTGACTTCTCTGTCATAACTCTACCTGTGTTTCCAAAAAATATGTGTTCCCATGTCACGGGAGAAATCTGTAGCTACAGAGACAAAACAAGCTTTCCACAATTCACAGTTAAAAAAGTAAAAAGAAAAAAAGAAGAAAAAAAAGACACTGCTATTATTGTGACAGAGCAGATGTTACATGGAAAGGATTGCTTATAAATACATTGTAAGTTAATCACATCTTTTCTGAAGTATATTGAAAAATTCTCATTAATGTCTGAAATGAAATACTTATGATTGCAGGAAATTAAATTACTTACAACATTTTTTTTGCTGCCTCTCACTCTCAGCACACACTTTTTTTTTGTACACACATATACACACACATAACTATTGTTAATTAAGACTGTCTCCATTATGGGGCTAATTAACAATTAGCATAAACATAATTAGCTAACGTTGACATTTAACTCATTACATTGTTTAAATAATTTTCAGAAATTGCCCTTAGTGGCATTCTGTCATACTGAAATAATGGCACCACTTTGTCATGTAAATTAAATGACATTTGTGTTGTTTCCTCTCTAACTCATGCATGGAAGATTTTTTTTTTTGAGTTACGTTCAGTTTGGAATCCAAGATGATTCCTCACCCTCGAGCTACAACATTTGCTCCTTGGATATCCTTCATAAGTAGCCTGAACTTTTGAGGATCTGCATCCTTTTACCTCCAGAAGCTCACTGGATGTCTCTGAGCAGATTCCTTGTTCCCTGAGTGCTCCCCACAGGCTTAATAGCGGTTGATGATTGTTTGGTGATGAGTTTGATGGCAGCATATGGGGAATGTTAACCTTGTAGTTTGCTGTGACTGGAGTCAGGACTTCCTTTCTGCTCTTCTTATTTGTGTTCACAACCCAGAAAGCCAACCATACCCTGGGCTGCATGAAAAGCAACTTGACCAGTAGGTCAAGGGAGATGTTTCTCCCACTCTGCTCTGCACTGGTGAGACCCCATCTGCAGTACGGTGTCCAGCTCTGGGGTCCCCAAGATAAGAAGGACATGGACCTGTTGAATCAGGTCCAAAGGAGGCCCATGAAGGTGATCAGAGGGCTGGAGCACCTCTTCTATGAAGACAGGCTGAGAGAATTCGGATTATTCAGCCTGGAGAAGGCTTCAGGGAGACCTTATTGTGGCCTTTCCGTACTTAAAAGGGGCCTATAAGAAAGACAAGGACAGACATTTTTAGCAGGGCCTGTTGTGATAGGACAAAGGCAGATGGTTTTAAACTAAAGGAGGGGAGATTCAGACCAAATGTAAAGAAGAAATTTTTGACACTGAGGGTGGTGAAACCCTGGTCCAGCTTGCCTAGAGAGGTGGTGGATGAACCATC